>NC_090269.1:68848355-69457521 GCF_040414725.1 Anabrus simplex
TGTGACAGTTATATTGGCATTCCTAATCAGAAAGTAAAATATTAATAGGATGCATGTGGGATGGTAGATTAGCTAGAAGCTATGAAACTTTACAAAAGTTTTGGAGTTCATTTTCCAATAGAAAAATTATGGGAAAATCATTTCTCCATAAGTATTACTATCAAATTGTAGCATGAATTATTACACCTATAGCAAATGAATACTTGCTTTTGTGCACAGGGCTGCAGCTGATCACGATCAGTAGTTTGACGAGTCTCAACAAGATGTGGACAGGGTTGTCCGTCTCCTTCCTGTAGACGGACTACTTCACGTTTTCGCTCATGTACTTCAGGCCGTGTCTGCAAAAGGTATCATTCCAGTTCAAAATATAAATTCTGAGACTATTATAATAATAATAATAATCAATAAAACATTATGACATGTTGAAGAAGTTTACAACTACATATGAATAAAGTGCATAATAAATCATATAATACCTAAATCTTAGAAACTGTAATTTTGTTTAAATGTCTGTCTACATATTCATGCCAGACAAGGATTTAGTGGGTGAATCAGCTAAAACTACCACAACTAATAATTCAAAAATGAGATGTGCAATTGATGTGCTATTTTCACTCAATGGGAGTACATACAGGGGCTCAAAAATGTAGACCATACAGCAATTCCGACAATTTTAAACAAAGTGGTTTCTGAGCACTAAATTTATGTTTCTAAAATGAAAATGAGAATAAAAGTAAAGACAGTTAGAATAGCAGTGGCTGTTGTTGTAGGGTCCTAGTACAAATATCTCATGAAATATTGTCATTTTCATTAGGGAGTGCTGTCTGCTCCAGTTGACTGGCCACCACTAGGGCATATATGCCTCCCTCACCTGTATGTGTACATTTACCAGTTGTGTTCAAAATTATGGCCATTAGCTGCAGACTTTCATATAAAGATCGCCGCATATGATATTGCATTTCAGAACAAATGGTCTTAAGTGCAGGCTGTTCCAATACAGCATTTTATGTCATCCAGTGTAGCTTTTCCCACAGAAAAATATGTAGAGGTGTCAAATCAGGGAAACAGGTCGGTCAACTTTCAAGATCCTTTTTGCTCAATCCACTAATTGGGAAACATTTGTTTATAACAAGCTGCACAGTGTCTTTCACTATAAGCTGGACACTCACCATGCTGATTCACATATTCTTCCTCGTCTGCAATGGAATGTTCTCTAACACCAGTGGAAGTTCCTATTTTTTTTTTTTTTTTTTTTTTTTGCCAGGGGCTTTACGTTGCAACGACACAGATAGGTCTTATGGCGATGATGGGATAGGAAAGGCTTAGGAGTTGGAAGGAAGCGGCCATGGCCTTAATTAAGGTACAGCCCCAGCATTTGCCTGGTGTGAAAATGGGAAACCACGGAAAACCATTTTCAGGGCTGCCGGTAGTGGGATTCGAACCTACTATCTCCCGGATGCAAGCTCACAGCCGCGCGCCTCTATGCGCACGGCCAACTCGCGCGGTAGTTCCTATTTTAGGAAGGTGACACACCTATTGGCATTTAGGGACCCGTCTAAGAAAAATGGTCCTATGAGATGACGGCCCACTTTTACGCTCCTTGGATGGTGACGTTCCACTTTGTGAAGCCAATAGGGATTATTTGTAGTGACCAATAATGCATATTTCTAAGGTTGACTTGGCCATGAAATGTAAGTATTGCTTCATCCATAAACAAGATACATGACAACTCTGGTGTTTCACTTCTTAATATCCATTCACAAAAATGTATATGATTCTGAAAACAGTTTCCATGTAGCTCTTGGTGGAAAGGGACATGATATCGATGTAACCTATGATGGTACAAAATAGGAAGTACACTTGCCTGACCAATGCCACTTCTCCTTGTGATACCCCACGAACTACAGTAATGTGGAGTCATCCTAGCTCCTCACCAGTTGACCAATATATTCCAGTCTAGGCCTTCCCCTACAATTTCTTCCTTCCACAAAGCCCTCCAGGATGAAGGCTAGTAAACTCTCATGTCTGATTATATGTCCAGTCCATGTATTTCTCCTTTTCTTCATATTCATTGACAAGCTCAGGTTTCCTCCAACTCTTTCCATTACTTCCTCGTTAGAAACTCTATCTGTCCACGGAATATTCAATATTTGTCTATAGCACCATTGTTCAAAGGCTTCTACCCTCTTCCTCTCTGCCACCCATAGTGTCCAGGTCTCACTTCTGTACAGAAATATGCTGCATACATATGTCTTAATTAATTGTTTCCTCAGTTTTAAGCAGATATTTTAGATGAGAAGAGCTTTCTCTTTTTATTGAAGGCTATCTTTGCCTGGTTAATTCTGCTGACCATATCTCTGTTACTTTGGTTATCAGCTGTTATTTTGCTTCCTAAGTAACAAAACGCTTCAACGTTACTGAGCTGGTTCCCATGCAGAGCTATCTTTATTTTTCTTTGTTGCTTATTTATCACCATTAATCTTGTTTTGTCTGAATATATTTTTGTGTTATATCCATTTGTAAACATGCTGTCCATTACTTCCAGCAATGTTGTTAATTGTTCTCTTTACTCTTCCGCTATTATTGCTATATTGTCAGCAAAACGAATTGTATCTATTCTCTCTCCTTGAATCTTAACACCACCTACTCTTTGTCCTAGCTTCTCCCTTGTTTCATCTAGAGCTTTCTGGATCTAGCCGTTGATAGTACTGGTGAGATTCTACACCCTCATCTTACACACTGTCTTCCCACCACAGTTTATCACGCCACTTCTTCTTTGTAGAGACTCCAGATAAATTTCCTCTCTTTATATTTGATTCCTGTTTCTTTTAGCATTTGCATGGGCGCCTGCAAGGGGGGGCACTTGCCCCCCCCTGGAATTCTAAAGATGTTGATGTTCAATTGTTTAATATCATACCAGATTATTTCATAAACTGAAATTACTGACAGTCATCTAGCATATGTTATAACTGGAAGTTTCTGTAAACAATTTAATGTTGCTGATGTTATATTGGCTTTTATATTCAAGAAAATTGTTAATGTGCCCCCTCCTCCCCCTGGAAAAGATCCTGCGGGCGGCCATGAGCATTTGAAATAACTGATACCATTCTACTTTGTTAAATGCTTTCTCTACAGTTGGCAAATCAGGGGAAACATGTCGGCCAACTTAAGGTGTTACACTTCCAGTTTCATGTACTTGATTAAAGATATTTGCAAATGGCATTGAGATGGGTGACATCTATTAGGGTTCACATTGCATGAAAGTATGGCATTTTTTGTACATTCACCATACACTAGGATCATGTCAGATTTTTCTGTATTTGTAAATACCATCATCTCTAGCCTATCCCATACAACTTCCTTCGATGCATTACCAAAAAATACTAACTAATAAGTTGCAACATAATATGTATTACAGGGCACAAAGTGTAAACATGAATGTACATAATGATACAGCCAGGTGGCTAGTTTGCGGGTTGTATTTCTAATAGGACTTGGAGCGGAAGGCAGGTTTGGCCACCCTTACTATAAAGCATGGGCAAGTACAAGGAGCTAATATATGAATGTGTTTTATAACTGTATTATCAAGTCATATTGAGTGCAGATGTGATTTGATTATTTAGGATTATGATAAATTCATCAGGACTTGAAGTAATGTTCTGTTCCAGAATTTTCTTGGAATAACTGTGAAATTTATCGCACTGAGGTGTAACCACTGAAAGTCGTCACAATCTAGAAAAGAACTAGATTGTGGTGAATTTCTTGTTCTCTCCTAATATCCTAGGTAAATCATCCAAACTACCACAGCAGATATTTCCAAAATAAGATGTGCAATTAATGCACTGTTTTCACAGAATGGGAATACATATAAAGACTCCCAAACAATGATCAGAAAGTGGTTTCCAAGCAGTTTGTTTGTTCAGCCCTTGTCCCGTTTCTCTACGGGGTTAGGTGTGAGGTGAAATGAAACTGTCGTGGCGGGCTTTTATGACGGGATGCCATTCCTGACATCAACCACATCAGAGGAGTAAATGAGATGAAATGAATGACGTGATATATGACAGTAGGAAGGGAGAGGGTGAAATCTGGTGCTGGCACATAGCCTATTCCTGTAAAATAGTATCAAGGGGTCTGCTCAAGGCTTAATGTCTCCATCCAACAGACGAATCACCGTAAACAGCATCATATGCCCTCACTCCATATGAGCAATGCGGAGAGATTTGCAATTGAATCCCGGCTTTTAGCATGCAATCTAGTGATTAGAAGTTGTACACCAACCCCTTTCCTACCCTGCTGGCCAACATTCTAATGGTGAAATTTTTTTCGACCAATAGGACTTGAATACCAATATAAATGGTCTGTTATTGGACATTATACATTTTCCATCAAACTCATTCCTGGTTGCCAGCGTTTCTAGTTAGGCTCATCAGTTGGTACATAACACACCCACAAAGATGCATGGCTAGCGCATACCGCCGAGGCCACTGCGTATGCTACTTGGAGCCACCGGCAGTGCCAATGCACTAAGAGAGACTTTGTCTCATTACCAAAAATTGATGCCTGCTTGGCCATCAGATGATACAGATGTTGATTCCCATAGGGAACCAGAAATATTTGTCCCGAATGAGTAAATTTATAATACCAATATAAATGGCCCGTTATTGGACATTATATATTTTCCGGCTAACTCATTCCTGGTTGGCAGCGTTTCACCCCCCCCCCCCCGTGTGTTAAGTTGGGCTCATCAGCTGGTACATAGCATGCCACGTAAGAGTAAGTTGGGCTCCTGTGTGATAATCAGATCTCTACATCTTCATTGTCAAGTCCAATACTGTATGTTTTGGCTAATGTATAAGAATATCATGTCTAACACTGTCAAAAGCTTAAAATCATTCAAGCAAGTAAAAATGGTTTGTTGTTGGTCAGGACATTTTATAACTAAAAGTTGGATAGACACCAGGGCATCCAGAGTACCAAGACCATTTCCTACCCCAAGCGGAGTTTCACAGGTGTTTTCCTTTAATTCTTTTCATAAAGGAGAGTGCAGAATTCTTTAAAATCATTAGTTTTATCAGCCTTTTATCATTACATCATTTATAATTTAATTTCTTTGGCAGGCTGATAAAACGTGGATTCCAGTCTGCAAATATGTTTCTTGTGTTGTAGATGTGATTGAACAGCTTCAAAATTAAGTCAGTCAATAAGTTTAAGTAGTTCTGTAATTATCTACTCCAGTGGCTCTACCAGAATTTGCTTGGCCTAACGCTTTCCCCAGCTCATTCTTGGGAATCACTGGACCATCCAGTTCCTCTTTTACATCATTAGATTCTGAGTCATCATCTCTGAAGAGATCTGCAAACTAGTACTACCATACTTCCCCTTGCTCTTCCTTATCCTCAATATGTTTGTTCTCACTGTCGACTAGTTTCATGGCCTTTCATTTCTGCATAATGAACGTTATCTCTTTCATTCTCTTATCCAAACATAAACTGTCATGCTTGTTTCCAAGATCTTCAGTTTCCTTACAAATTTTTGTTAATCCACATTTCTTTTTTTCCCTCCCCCCTAATAGATCTTTAGATGTTCACATTAGCCACCTTGTTGATTTTTAACTTTCCATTATTCTATTAGCTCAAGTATCTCATTGTTCATGTAATAATCTTTTTATTTTATTTTTTAAGTTGAAATTACTAATAACTCAATTGCAGATTATTTAACTCCCCTTCCTTTTTAAGCTCATTACATGTTTCACCTGTTTTGATTTCAGACCTGATATCCAGATTTGTAATTCTGGTTTGGAGAATGTCTAAGACTCTTTCAAACCTCTCAATCTTTCAGGTTCTTTATGTCAATTCTTTTGATTTGATGTTTTGTTAACTGGGTTTTGGAAGCAGTTTCTTTTTAGCATAGTGTACAAATCACCAAAGACAGGAAGGTAGCATGGAGGACAGGAATACATACAAAATGATAACCACAATGACAGAATAATGTGGGGGAAATACAAAGACAAACTAAATATATAAAATGTCAAGGACAAACTTTGCACACAGTTTCACTACTTCCTAGCTTCTGGTATTGGATAAAACATAGTATTTTAGAGATACCTGATGTTTCCCTTCCATTATATACATACCCAAGTAATTCAACGTGAATTGTATAAATAAGCGTGTATGAGTACTTATAAGAATGAATGAATTATGCAGATGTGATTGAACCAAAATATTCCCTGCAGTAATTTGAATCAAACTGTTATTGTAATATTTTCTTTTAATAATTATAAAAGCTGTAGGACTCATTACTCACTCTGCCGGAGCTGGCTACACAGCCATCCTGGATACGGGTCCAGGGAGACCACTGATTTACAACACAATCTTGGGGCACCACACAGGGTCGAACTCGTGCTGGCAGCTGTGCTGGATGTTCTTCACCAAGACAAAGGCTGTAACAAAGAAATACAATCCAGCAGGCCATTGATGGCGAACCTTTTCCGACTAGTGTGCCACTTTAAGTCTGGTCTGTTACTCAATTAATTGCCTACTGTGCCACTTGCTATTTTTCTTTGACAAATTGCCCATTAGTTGTATAATGTGTAGCCTAAATAAATTTGATTGCATATTCTGTGGTTGTATTTTGCAAATACAGTCAAAACCAGTTGTAACGACTCCAAAGGGACCACCAATTGACAGTCATTATAGGCAAGTCGCACAAATCAGTCTTTTTCTTTTTGTTGCTAAAAATATCACAGAATAAGTTAAGATTTCAAAGTAACAAGCGAGGAAAGTAGTAGCAACAATGTAAATTGATCAATAATGTTTTACACGGCCTTGGCTAATATGGTAAATAAGATGTACTCTCTGTCCTTCCATATTGTAGAGGGGCCGATGACCTAGATGTTAGGCCCCTTTAAACAACAAGCATCATCATTGAACATGATACACACCATTCCTTCATGCATGATCCTGATGTTTGTTTCCCCGTTATGTAATCACCATATTATTTGTGACTTTTCTTCAATATTAAACACTATCACTTTCTTTTGCAACATCTTTACAGTGATCCTTGCCTTGAATTTTTAATAGACAGATTGATTTGACATCTACAATGTACTGAAAATAAGCTTTACATTGTTGTCAGCAATCTCTAAATGTGTAACAAACAAAATTCAACATTGGATGTTGACGTCTATACATTTCTCCAAAAATGTGATAAAAATACATTGTTTTATATATCATAATAAGCAAAGTCATACTGGCAAGCTTTTAAATACAGTGTTTGTATACAATTTAGACAGGACCGTTAGATTGCACCGCTATATTCAATACGTCATTGAAAGCAATGTTGCACTAAACGGTTTCTACTATATACCAAAAACTATATTGCTAAATATGTAAGTTTTAAGAACACCTAACATAATTTGTAGAAAGAAAAAAAAAGTCCTTAAAATTCATTGTAACACACTTTGTCATTAAATAATATTAGATATAAAAAACAAAAAATAGTAATTGCCAATGGACTTTAAGTGAAATATTCTTCATGCATTTAGTACGAATCTTGTTGCCGAATCTTAGTAGTCACATCATTTATGTTAGGTTCGTAACTTGTTGCCTTCAGTAACTCACAAGATGCACCTAGGTCTGAACCAAGATGGTTTCTAACCACTGACTTCATAAAATTCATTGCAGAAAACAGCTATTTGCAGGCGATGAATAAGTTATAGACATTATATAGGCTTTTGGGCTTATGCCGTGTCAAGAAAATAAGGTGAAATTCTTTACGTTTCGCAGAGAACTGTGCTCTGCATCATCAGAAGAAAATCTCGACTGTCCACGAGAAAAGCTTCTCAAACGATGAGGTTTGAACTTATACGTTATAATAGAAGTGGAAATGGTACATTCATTCGTCACCAGATGGCTCCCCGGACGTGGCAGAGCGCTAGCGTTCGAAGCGGAAGCTTATCGAACCGTCAGACTCAGCCTAAGAGGGTCACATAACATACAGTGTGTACGTAACATATGACTGGCAGGTGTATGATATTGACACAAGCCTGGAATGAAACATCTGGTGATGAGGAACGTACGAATTTGGAAAACATCGAGATGAAATAACAATTGTGAAGGGACAGGGAAGGGAACTATCTATGTAAATCCTTAATGGCTGGCAACCAGGTATTACTCAATTGATAGCCAGTGTCCCTGTTGAAATTGTTAGGATTTCTACGTATTTCCACAGCTTCCCGTTTTAGGTTAGAAAATACCGTACTCTAATAAACATTTTCTGATATAACCATGAGATATACAAATCAGTTGAAAAACACATATTTAAAAGATATATTATAACTGTGACAAATGTTTTCTGAAGATCAAACTGAGTACAAACGCTCAAGTGCATAAAAGTAGTCACATGTAAAAAAATTAGACAAGTGTAGCCTCTATTCTAAACATCAACCAAATAACATAAAATTGTTGACAAAGACAATCATAATGTAATCTTATTTGGCTAGAAGGAAGATAATCTATGGTTATTATTTGTAATATGGTCACTGATAGGTAATTTAAAACAATAAGGGCTAAATCTAAGGACCAAAAGGCTCCCTGCAATAGGTACGGTACGGTGAGAAGATGAAAAATACATTGTCCAGCAAGTTAAGCAATTGCTCACCTAAGATCCACAACAGCTCCTTTTGAGTCTCTACACGACACTTCTCTTGTCTGATAACCGACTTGAGGCTGGAATGTGAAGTAGCTCTCCACTGCTTCAGACGATGATCCTCCAGACACTGGAAACACTCCAGGGTTTCCACCAGCACCGATCACATTTCCCTGATAGATCGAGTTGCTATGGAGACTAATATCGCGACCTGTGGAAAATATAAGATAGTGTTGGTGATTGCTATTTAATTGGAGGCGGTAAAATGAGACAGCTCGAAAATATCAGCAATGTATTGAGCATTCGGGAAGTTCTGGATATTTTTAAAGATGTTCTTGAGTCTTGACGGAGTGTACCACCAGTGGTATCGGTACACGCTTTCATATCGATTCGTATCTCTCTTAGGCCTAAAATACGTCCCGTAAAATATGGGACCGCCACACATCTTTTTTTTTTTTTTTTACTAAGTTGTCCGGTGTCCATGTATTTTTGTCAAGACGCGCAGAAGTTCTATATTAAAAAAATAGCATTTCATACGTTACCGGTACCGGTACTGTGAAAAGGGTTTGATTCATAAACTGACCATGAAATTATTGTTTTTGCTTTGAAAATATGTTTGCAAAAGTGCAATGTAATGAAAATTGAAAATATATCATCTGCATCTATGCTACTTGAGGTGAAAAGCCAGCGTCGTGGCCATCGGTTCAGAGAGCCCTGCGTTCGATTTCCAGCCGGGTTGGGTATTTTAACTTTGTCTGGGTAATTCCGCCAGCTCAAGGGCTAGGTTTTTGTGTTTGTCAGAATACGCATATTCATTTATATACAGCACATAGCACCATAATACACAACAGTGAATAGGTACATCTCTCACTCGTGGTTGGCGTCAGGAAAGACATGACCCTAAAAATGGGCTAAATCCATATGGAGTGCCGATTCCAAGTAAATGGGAAAAAACCAAGAAGGAGATTGGCAATACTGTCGCACTCACAACTGATAGAACTAGAACACAGCAATCGATACTCGATACAATCGTCAAGCCGCATTTTAAGCGTCACTGTAGTTGTCTGCACTGCATGTTAGCGCAACATATTAATAGTATGCCTAAACGTAAGCGTTCATTAGCTTCTAAATAAGAGGAGCAGTAACTTTTTTTGAAAAGCACGAAAATAAATTACGAAATATATTTTACACAATTTGCTGGGCTACATTTTTCATTCCACACAAAGGCAGTTCCGACATATTGCAGCACCTGATTACTCTAGGTTCCAAGAAACACAAATTGGGTGCAACAGCTGCTGCAACATCCTCAAAAATGACTTCGTTCTTATCCAATAGAACAATGGGCGGAATGTGGCCTAAAATAAAATTGCACCAATAAACACAGTTTAAAGACAACAGTTATTTCTTTTGTTAATTCTCTTGTTTCATCTTTATGGATACTCTCTGCCTTATCGGTAGATTTATCAGGGAATTCAGTACTTGTGATGTGGTTTCAGGTGGAGTCATAGTATATGGCGTGTCTATCGGTCGCTCCAGCGCCAATAATATAGGACGTACAATGACGAGAAATAACTCCTGAATCCATCAACAATGGCGGAAAAGCTTTACTAATCTGTAAATCTCTGCAGTCTTACCAACTATGTTAATGATTACTAGATGGACTGACGCTCCTAAAGAGAACTAGGTTATCACTCAAAGTAGGCAACCTTGACAAGAAAAAGAGACAGAACGCGTGTGTATATTTCCAGTCTCCCTGTAGGCGTCGTGTTCCATCGGTGGTAGGCCCTATGCGGTAAGCACCGAAAATACACTGTCAACATTGTTACAAGGTTTAAATTTTTATTGCGGTAAATCTACTACAACAGTACGGAAGACGGGAAAAATCCACTTACCGCAGGAGGAGGGAATGTAATACCGAACACTATCGCGAACGTGTGAAGTAAAAATGGGTGATACTAGTGCACAGACTGGGTTGAGATATCCATATGAAAAGTCACAAGGCGTTATGAAGGGCGTTCGACCAAACCTCAAAATGAGCTGGGGTTGCTTCGGAGATCCCAGAAATGATTGGGATACATTAAAGTAAGTTCAGTGTAAGACATCTTAACTGAGCATTTAAGATAAAGATTGTTCACAAAAATGACATTTTTATTTGCTAGTGGCTTTACGTCACACCGACATAGATAGGTCATATGGCGACGATGGAATAAGAAAGACCTAGGAGTGGGAAAGAAGCGGCCCCAGCATTTGCCTGGTGTAAAAATGGGAAACAACGGAAAACCATTTTCAGGGCTGCTGACCGTGGGATTCGAACCCTTTATCTCCCGGATGCAAACTCACAGCCGCGCGCCCCTAACCGCACGCCCAACTCGCCCGGTATGACATTTTTTTAGCAAGCCAGCAAAGATAAATGGGAGCTTGGGCACCTAAGTGAAACGCAATTTCCTTTCCGTTCACTAATTCGGGTTTCCTCGTCTTCTTCTTCTAAAATTAATGTTATTTGTTTTACGACCCACTAACTACCGGCACTTTAACCGTTTTCAGAGAGCCAAGGTTCGAGAAATTTATCCCGCAAGGGTAATTTACATGCCAGCAAATCTACTGACATGTTGATAATGTATTTTAGGACCTTCAGATACCACCGGCCTGAGACGGGATCGAATTCGTCAACTTAAGCTCAAAAAGCCAGCGCTAAAACGGGTGAGTCGTTCAGCCCGGGTTCATGCTACCATGTTCCTTGTCAAGTCTCCTGGGCGTTAGCGGATCACCAGGCCTTGAGCCTGGTACCAAAAAAATATGAAATAAGGGTGTACGTAGGTTGTCAAGATACCTGAACTGCGTCTTGTGAACGTTCACTTGCTTGACGTACTTGCAAGTTACCTGCTGCAGGTAACCTGCAGGCCGTTTTCCACCAAGTCATGTAGGCTGACAGACGTAGCCTACAGTCTAATTGCGCAGGTTGGAACACTATCCAATGAAATGACGTCACGCGAGAATTACTTGCTTCCAAAATGCGCACCTACTGATCCAGCTATCGTTTGGAGCAAGTGATTAGATCTTGTCCCTCTGTTTCATGTTTGTTGTGGAGTTTTCGTCTGCAAAATGACTGCAAGAAGGTGGATGGAAGACCAAACATATCATTTTGTGGAAGAATGCATTCGAGTGTTTGGGAACGTGAAGAATGAAGTGTACAAAAACGAGAAAGTACATTGAAGGAACTGATGCAACACATAAACATTGATGGATTGATGGTTTTGACATTGAAGAAGAAAAGAACAAAATATTCCAAGCTTACATGCTACCTATTTTGGTGAGATGACCAAAATGGAAACATCTGCGAAAAACTAAAACGCATGGGTGCCTTTCCGACTACTTTCAGAACCAACTAGCTTTTCGGTACTTGCCTGCTTGTAGATGTTCACCTGCATGTCAACTTTTCACGTGACCTCCACCAAAGCTGCTTCTCAACCTGTTCTGCAGGCTGACCTGTACAGTGTACATGGTCTTAGGGTCGCACACACCACTCGATTGTGCTGGTCATGGCAGAAGGGAGGATGCGAGGGAAGGGCAAATGGAATGCCTTCACAGGTAAACATGTTACAAAATACACATGCATTGACTTTTCAGACAGTTTTTCAATCGTAGTATGGTTGACTTTTTCTAGTAACGGTAGGTACTTCAGCTGTTGCAGCTCGATAGCTGCAGTCGCTTAAGTGCGGCCAGTATCCAGTATTCAGGAGATAGTGGGTTCGAGCCCCACTGTCGGCAGCCCTGAAGATGGTTTTCCGTGGTTTCCCAGTTTTACACCAGACAAATGCTGGGGCTGCACCTTAATTAAAGCCACGGCCGCTTCCTTCACACTCCTAGCCCCTTCCTCTCCCGTCGTCGCCATAAGACATTTCTGAGTCGGTGCGACGTAAAACAAGCTGTAAAAAATGTTAATAACGTTTTTTCTCCAACACGGTCAGGCAACGAAATATGTATGGAAGTGTATGCTGGAATGGTGAAAAAGCAAGGCTTCATTAAGATAAGTTTCAAATTTCAGATTCATAGATGTTTGGACAAAGATAAATATAAATATTTCCAAATATTGAATGTGACTGGTTGGAGTCTGATGATATTCTTTTAGGAGCAAAGCATGTCATTCTTTGTTTACTGGTGTGTATTTATTCCTCGTTTAATAATGTGGTTTATTTTTACACTTATGTTATAGTGTAGTAGGTACCGTATTGAAATTGTGTGTTCCACAGATTGGAAAGCTTTTACATTTAAACTAAGTCGACACTGGAAAGTACGGTACGGCTTCCAACAACTTTTATTGTAGCTGAAAAAGTTGTAAGAAAATGGCGAAAAACAGGTGAACCAATACACCGAATCGGACCAAAACATAAAGGCATAGACTTGGACTGTTTAGCGTTTGCAGACGACATAGCACCAATTGCCTAAGACAGGGCCTCTCAAACGCCCAGAATCTCACGCGTGCAAACAGCGGCGCAGAGTTCCTGTGCACAGTGCATCCGTCCCGCTCGGCTCGGCTCGGATCAACGCTTCGTCTCTGGGCTACTCAGCTCGGATTTGGAGCGCTACGGAGCAAGTGAGGAAGAGGGAGACAGGGGGAGCGAGCGAGACAGCCGTGGGGAAAGAGAGAGACAGCGCTATTGCTCCAAATCGAGGAGTGGGGGTCTGCACTCTGGTCAACCAAGCGAAGTCGTCTTTTGCATCGTGCACAGTGCATGCACCCTGAGAGGCCCTGGCCTAAGACATCCCCGCTACACAAAACTAACTTGAACTCTTGCAAGAACAAGCAGCGCGAAAATTGGGTTACAAATTTCATTTGAAAAACAATAAACAAAATTTATGACAGACATCAAAACTGCCCCATCTGAACTCCAAATTGACTCCAATCATTCTCTCGATTGAAGAATTTAAATATTTAGGTGAATGGATTACTGAAAATCGTAATGAATAGAAATCTATCAAATCGCGACTCCAGAAACTGGAGACTGCATTTCAGTTTACAAAAAAAACTTACAAAAAACGTCTCTCCTGGAACTGCAAAATCCGACACTGTAGTACAGTAATCAAACCCGAAGTTCTCTACGCATCAGAAACTCTCAATCTCCAGCACAAAACACTAAAAGGACAATTAGACGTGAAAGAACGTAAAATAATGAGAAAAATCCTAGCACTGAGAGTCAAAGATGGAGTAGGCGTACATTTTCCAAAACCAAATTGCAGAAATACATAAAAGAATATCCAAAATTACAGACACAATGCGCATGCCAAGAATACAATTCATGGGGCACTTAGAAAGAATGGACTCAGACTGCCTCACAGAATTTACACATTCTTAAAGAATAAAACCACTCGATCAAATTGGTACAAACAGACAAAGACCTGAGAGAATTAGGATCACCACATCTACTAGACAGAGATGAAATCAGAAAAATCGCACTCACATGGGGTTTTGAGGATGATGAGACAAAAAACTAACTGCCATATATTATACCTGCAACGAAAACACCCATTCACTGCGTATGATGGAATACTGGGCCAAAACAAAAAGCCAACAAATGTTGATTCCGCGTGATTCTAAGTGACCCATTGGCGAAGAAGAAGAAGAAGAAGAAGAATAAGAAGAAGAAGAAGAGAAGGAGTAGTTAGAATTTCTGATGTAACATGAAGATCGTCAAGAAAGTTCTCTTACACCCAGAACTACCAAATGTCTCATGTTACTCACCATGCGCTCGAGCTTCCAGGACATCTGCAGGAACTAAACTGGTTGGTGCCTGGCAGCGCCTCCATTCGCCCAGTTTGAGCTTGTACTCAGGTGGTGCTCCTGTACCGTCCACATCAGCCTTGAGGCACTCTGCCCGAGGGTCACACGGTCGAGTCTCTGTTAGCTGTGGGCAGGGTCGTCCTCCATTCATAGGCGCCACCAGCACTGTCCGTACCCGCGTCTGGTTCGCACCGTCCTCGCTACCGTCTCCACTGCAGCCACTGAAACAGGAAATCATTTTTCTCACTCCGAACTCTTGTAATTCTAGAACGTTCAATTGCAGTACATACTACTACAGTGAGTTTAGACAGTCTAAGGCGAATGCCGGGACAGTTCCTAGTATAGGCCACGGCCGCCAACCCCCCTCACCTTCTCCGAGCATCTCCTTCACCGCAACAAATCTCCCGGCCTGAGATACGGCGTCACCATCTAATAGGCCCGCCTTCCCCTTCAGGGGAGGAATGAAAACATTTCAGTAGTAGTTCAGACAGTCTATTCCAGTTCCAATAATAATAATGTTATTTGTTTTACGTCCCACTAACTACTTTTTTTAAGGTCTTCGGAGACGCCGAGGTGCCGGAATTTAGTCCCGCAGGAGTTCTTTTACGTGCCAGTAAATCTACCGACACGGGGCTGTCGTATTTGAGCACCTTCAAATACCACCGGACTGAGCCAGATCGAACCTGCCAAGTTGGGGTTAGAAGGCCAGCGCCTTAACCGTCTGAGCCACTCAGCCCGGCAAATATTCCAGTTCCAGTCGATTTTCGGGATAGAATGGCAAAACCCGGTCCAAACTACTACTACTACTACTACTACTACTACTACTACTACTACCACCGTCGGGCTGAATGGCTCAGACGGTTGAGACGCTGGCTTTCTGACCCCAACTTGGCAGGTTCGTATCCTGGATCAGTCCGGTGGTATTTGAAGGTGCTCAAATACGTCAGCCTCGTGTCGATAGATTTGCTGGCACGTAAAGGAACTTATGCGGGACTATATTCCGGCACCTCGGCATTTCCGGAAACCGTAAAAAAGTAGTTAGGGGCACGTTAAGCTAATGATATTATTATTATTAAGAGTAGTAGCAGTAATCTCACTAATACGTTTACAGTTTTCGAAGAGGTTGAGATGCCATTTTGTCCTGCAGGAGTTCTTTTTTTTGCTAGTTGTTTTACGTCGCACCGACACAGATAGGTCTTATGGCGACGATGGGACAGGGAAGGGCTAGGAGTGGGAAGGAAGCGGCCGTGGCCTTAATTAAGGTACAGCCCCAGCATTTGCCTGGTGTGAAAATGGGAAACCACGGAAAACCATTTTCAGGGCTGCCGACAGTGGGGTTCGAACCTACTATCTCCCGAATACTGGACACTGGCCGCACTTAAGCGACTGCAGCTATCGAGCTCGGTCAGCAGGAGTTCTTTTACGTGCCAGGCTGGCGTATTTGAGCACCTTCAAATACCAGCGGACTGAGCCGTAAACAAAACCAGCGAACTCGAGCTCAGAAGGTCAGCGCTCTACCATCTGTGCTACTCAGCACCGCACTACCATTACTATCACATATTTCGCTAGTGGTTAATATCGCACTAATATGGAAGTCTTTCCCCCGTCTAGAAAGCCAAGAATAACGGCTGAGAGGAATCGTCGTGCTGACCGCACGACACCTCGTAATCTGCAGGCCTTCGAGCTGAGCAGCGGTCGCTTGGTAGGGCTGTCGTGCTATGGGATTAGTTTGGTTATGGAAGTTTTTCGGCGATGTAGGATGGGAAAGGGCTAGTACTAGGAATGAAAGAGCTGTGGCCTTAATTAAGGTACAGCCCCAGCATTTACCTGATGTGAAGATGGGAAACCATGGCAAACCCTCTTCAGGGCTACCAACGGCGAGGATCGAATCCACCATCTCCTGAATACACTTTTCCCATGACGAGGTTGCCCATGAGAACAAAGTATACTGAATACATTGATGATTATAGATCTCATTACTGCCGGCGAACATTTCAAGGCTTTGAGGATCACATTTTTCGTCAACGATTCTGGTAGATTGAATCTTGAGCTGAGTTCTTCAGTGAACTTAAGGTATTGATCCTCTTGCACCAATCATACGGCCTATCACCTCGATGTTACCCAGTCCATATTCACGTCAGTTAAATGGGATAGTTGGCTCGTGAATGCTCTTCTTTTCCTCATGGGCTGGTTAGTGTGGGTTTCACTCTGGATCGTAGGGTCAATAATATATCCATTGATGTTGTTTCAGTCCTACTGGTACTGCCATTCTCCGACAACCCGTGGACTTAATGATTGAGCGACGGAGCTTCGTTTCGCATGGCGTCCAATAAGTCGCAAGGTTTCACCTCCGGGACAGTATCCCAGGACACGAGAAAGGGTTTCTGTCTCGATGTCGCAATGCCGACAACGGTTATTGTCCTGGGACTTGCCCGGCACGGCTCGAACATCTGCGACATTAGCGGTCATGTTTAGAGCACCACGCCAGTCACTGCAAGATAGTGTACACCATCATGGTGTGTTATCCAATTGCACGCTGAGTGTTGTTCTTTAAATAAGATAACACCTTTTCTCTTTTGCGGAGAATGACACCATTGTAAACATTCCTGATATCTCAGTAATTGTGTTAATTTCTTATAATCCAAAATACTATACTTGGAATTTAATCTGTCACAAGGTGAAATGTGTAGATTTTGTAAGAAGTTGTTGCTCTCCTCAGAGAGGTGCCTACTTCCCAGAATGTAATCGTTTCTATTTATATGTAGGAACCGAAGGAGCTAATCTGTTGCAGGACAGCTTCCCAATATGATAAGAAAAGTCCTAGACCTTTTAAACAACCGGTGGGTGTATTTCATACCGTCAGGTGTGTCGGCAGAAAGCTGGAAAATTTTCCAACGTGCATTTGATCATTTTGTCGATGTCTTTGAGAAATTTCATCATCATCATCATCATCATCATCTGTTTACCCTCCAGGTTCGGCTTTTCCCTCGGACTCAGCGAGGGATCCCACCTCTACCACCTCGAGGGCAGTGTCCTGGAGCTTCAGACTCTTGGTTGGGGGATACAACTGGGGAGAATGACCAGTACCTCGCCCAGGCGGCCTCACCTGCTATGCTGAACAGGGGCCTTGTGGAGGGATGGGAAGATTGGAAGGGATAGGCAAGGAAGAGGGAAGGAAGCGGCCGTGGCCTTATGTTAGGTACCATCCCGGCATTCGCCTGGAGGAGAAGTGGGAAACCACGGAAAACCACTTCCAGAATGGCTGAGGTGGGAATCGAACCCACCTCTACTCAGTTGACCTCCCGAGGCTGAGTGGACCCCGTTCCAGCCCTCGTACCACTTTTCAAATTTCGTGGCAGAGCCGGGAATCGAACCCGGGCCTCCGGGGGTGGCAGCTAATCACACTAACCACTACACCACAGAGGCGGACTGAGAAATTTCAATTGAATACAATTCAGCGCAACTGTCTGAAATGGATAAATTAATATTGGGCACACGGAAGAATTTATGATTATGAACTTTTGATCTGCCTCATTAACACATGACCTGGTCCTTGCGATGTATCAACAGCTATTTCTTTCACTACGTCCGGCTCCATGGCTAAATGGTTAGCGTGCTGGCCTTTGGTCACCGGGGTTCCAGGTTCGATTCCCGGCAGAGTCGGGAATTTTAATTTTAATTTTGATTTCGCTGGCACGGGGGCTAGGTGTGTGCGCCATCTTCATCATCATCCTTTCATCCTCATCACGACGCGCAGGTTGCCTACGTCAAATCAAAAGACCTGCATCTGGCGAGCCGAACTTGTTTTCATCGGACACTCCCGGCACTAAAAGCCATACGCCATTTCATTTCATTTCTTTCACTACGAAAACGACCTTCTCCTTGGAGATGTTCAGTTGTTAAATGCCATCAAAAGTGATTCTGATGCAGACAATTAACTTGGATAATCATTTCGTATGCAATCGTTACTGGTTGAATAAAGAGACGAGAAAAGATTTTCAACACCACGAATAAGAATTTTACATTGTTTTCCATTATTTCCTAGTACTCTGCGGACTGCTTTTCTTCTCCGATTGTAGTATTGAAATTGTGTTAGCAGATAGGCATACGTTTCTTGACTTTTTTGCCCTATCTTCATTACTAGCCTACTACTACAGTAGGACAACAGGAAGTCAAGCGATATGAGGGTCGGTAGATGCAGAGTGGTTCTCGGCCCGTAAGGGGCCACGGCTGGTCCGTGGTCCAACAGCTCTGCACTTTGATCGGCCAACCGAGCAGAGGAGGGGTGGCCACGGCTCTACCGTGGCTCTACGCCTCTGTATTCGGGAGACAGGACAGGTCTGAACCTCACGGCTTGCCCCAACCGCCGGCTGTTCTGAGAATGGTTTTCCGTGGTTTTCCATTCTCCTGCACTAAGGCGAATGCCGGGACAGTTCCTAGTATAGGCGACGGCCGCCAACCTCCTCACCTTCTCCGAGTATCTCCTTCACTGTAACAAATCTCCCGGCCTGTGAGACGGCGTCACCATCTAAGAGGCCCGCCTCCCCCTTCAGGTGAGCAATGAAAACATTTTCAGTAGTTGTAGCGATATGAGCGCTAGTTCCGTCAGCTGATATGGCAGGGAGAGCAGGGTGAGTATGAGAAGAATGAAATGTATGGCTTTTAGTGCCGGGATATGCCAGGACGGGTTCGGCTCGCCAGGTGCAGGTCTTTCTATTTGACACCCGTAGGCGACCTGCGCGTCGTGATGAGGACGAAATGATGATGAAGATAACACATACGGTACACCCAGCCCCCGTGCCATTGGAATTAACCAATTAAGGTTAAATCCCCGACCCGGCCGGGAATCGAACCCGGGACCCTCTGAACCGAAGGCCAGTACGCTGACCGTTCAGCCAACGAGTCGGACAGAGAGAAGAAAGTAAACGCGCTGTTGCCGGCGTAGCGAAGCTTAACAGATATAACTCAATACAGTGCAATCCGACAGTACTGGCTATTTAGGCCTGGTTCCCACCAGTACTAACCTCGGTGTTGCCAAGCCGTAGGCAGTGATAGACGAAGTACGGAGCCAGTGCGCTTCTAACGGAAACGTCTTCCGTGGAAGCTGGGAAAAACACTGACCTTCGGTCACTATTCAGCAACATTGGGCGAGCTTCACTTCTATTGGCTCGTGACGAGACACTCACCTGTACAGATTAGAAGACTAAAAGAACAACAACAACAGCAACAACAACAACAAAACCTTTTATGACTAGGGCCAGAAGGGCAAGATGGAGTTATCCGAAGTTCGCATTTCTAGCGGGGTTTCAGTTGGAGATGCCGCGTTTTAGTACCACGTTCTATGCCATCTTCGAAGCTATGTTGAAACACCAGATCCCTGAGACCTTCCTACGTAAACAAAATTTGGGTGTGATAAACACTTGGTGGATAAATCAGGTGTTGTTGACTTTTTTTTAAAAAAGGAGTAGAAAATCCGGCAACTTTTCTACAAGTAAACTCTGGCTGAGAGTACCTACTCAGTGACACCCTGACCTAGCTGGTCGCACAGGTCATGAATATCGAGGTTTAGATTAGACTAATTTTGCTACTACTTTTTTTTTGCTATTTACTTTACGTCGCACCGACACAGATATGTCTTATGGCGACGATAGGATAGGAAAGGGCTAGGAATTGGAAGGAAGCGGCCGTGGCCTTAATTAAGGTACAGCCTCGGCATTTGCCTGGTGTGAAAATGGGAAACCACGGAAAACTATCTTCAGGGCTGCCGACAGTGGGGCTCGAACCCACTATCTCCCGATTACCGGATACTGGCCGCACTTAAGCGACTGCAGCTATCGAGCTCGGTATTTGCTACTACTAATACTACGACAGTACAACTAATTCTACCGAAAATCTCATTACTAAATATTCACGGAGGGGTGGTGGGGGAGAGGGGGCGTAGAGGTCTTTTAGAACCATGAGCTCAAAGAATCAATGCAATAATAAAAAGAAACCTATTTGTTTACCGTTCGGTCTAATTCCTAACAGTCTTAACAGATGGCGAAGTGTTGAAGATTTTGGGAAGCGGATGACACAGCTTTGTCGCATTTAAACACCCATCTTCCTAACCTCCAATCAATCAATCAATCAATCAATCAATCAATCAATCAATCAATCAATCAATCAATCAATCAATCAATCAATCAATCAATCCATCAATCCATCAATCCATCAATCAATCAATCAATCAATCAATCACAAAGGATATGTCTACACCAAAATCATACCTTTCATTATAAAATAAGAAGCTAAGGCACGTGGCACTCAACATTTTAATGCAGAGATTTATTTATTAGACCAGAATCTGGAAGACTTCGAAGTGGATATTTTAAGAAATGAATCATAACAGCCCAATATACTTGTAACATTCAGACTATCGTTCCTATTATGTTAAAATCATGTTACCTGCACGAGCTCCATTCTGAGAATGGTCCAACGACACAATCTTGCGGCCGAGGGATGTGACAGAAGCGTACGGGATCTGGTTTACGGGCCACAGTGAAGCAGTTCTCCTCATCTATGACTCGGTGTAGCTTGACGGAGTCGTGAGACACCAGGACACAGGAAACGTTACGTTGCGTGACTCCCATATTCTCCCGACCCTGCAGATCATCTCGGTTTGCTGCAGATACCGGTAGGCACGGACCCCACGTTCCCACCTGCCACTGTAATTTATCTGGAAAAAGAAAGAAAGAATCAACACTTACTTATCTATATTGTGCATAGATGCAGCTCTTTTGTATTTGTATGACAAGCCATATACCGTACGGTATGTCATAAAATGTTCCCGTCAGTGAGACAAATTAGCGTGAAAGCTGAGATTAATTTGGTCAAACTCGAATCTATACTGAAATTGGCTTTCCGGTAGGACAACATTTGGTGGTTAGAATTCCGCTTTTGCAGAGTCACATACCAGCCTACGCCAGAAATGACTAGAAGTTTAACGCCTGGGGTTATGGCCGTCGACCCATTCTATCCAGCTATCAAGGAAAGGACGCTATCATTGACACGGGGAGCAAAATCAAACCCAGTCCATCCAAAGGAACACCAAGAGTTATATTTATACTTAGTATGTAAGCCTGCATTTGAAAGTCAAAATCGGTAGGTATGTAAAATCTAATTGGAAAATTGAAATCAACATGTTAATATTGAGACATGATGTAGGCTTTTGGGCTTGTGCTGAGTCAAGAAAATAAGGTGAACATTCTTTACGTTTCGCAGAGAACTTTTCTCCGCGTATTCAGAAGAAAATTTCGACTGCTCACGAGGAAGACATCTCCAATGATGGCGGTTTGAATTTAAGAATGCTTTATTATTGGTCATACACGGCCGACTTGATGCGTCGCTCTAGCTAGCTAGGAGCGCGGCAAGGGACCCAGTTGGCCATTGGTCATAGTAAGCGGTACGCTCATTCGTCACCAGATAGCTCGCTGTATGCTGGCACAGCGCTCTCCAAGCGAGAGCTGACGACACCATCTAAGCTCCAATTAAGATTTTCCTCTTACGATGGAGCAAAATCGATATGGTGATAGGATCGAAGAACAAAGAGGATGTTCAAAATGCACTACACTGATAAATTAGAGACTTGACTTGGATATAAACAAAGAGAAGACAGAACAAATGACATTTAAGAACGGTGGAAAAACAACGGCTTAAGATGGTGTAATTCTATACACTCAGACTCTACAGGTAGTAGGAAACGATCTTGGAGTTACGCTTCAGACAACAGTAACATATTTTTGTATGCATATTCAGGGGAGAGCAATAGCAGCCACCAGAGTCTCATACACTCTCCCGAACATTACCAATCTATCAACAAACACAGCGATGCAGTTATTCAAAATGATCGTGGCACCATTCGCATCATATGGCATTGAAATCGCCTGGGAAAAACTGAAGATAAGTGACTTGAAAATAATAGAATACAATGGATTTATTTTGTCTGGCAAGATTAAGACCATTAGGCCCTCTTTTCCATCTAACCAGAAAATACGGTATCTACAAGTGCAAAATTGAAATAAATACACTTAAAATTGAAACATCTTGCAACTACTAAACAATACAATATTATGATAAAACATAAAAATAGGAAAAAAAAGGAGAATGATGACGCTGATGATGAAGATGATTATTTACACAATTACGACATGATTAGCTCATTTCTATTATCCTTGGTAATAACAGTGGGATTATATAAAGTCTATAGTTTGAGGAAGGCTAAATCTACGATATTTCCATAGCATTACTTAGTAGGTAGCGGGGACAAAGTTGCCTAAAACTAGCAGGTGAGGCTCCTCTGACAGAGACGGGTAGTGCATTCCATTGTCGTGCCGAAGAAATAACAAATGAGTTTGTGTATCGTGTGATGCGGTGAGGCGGAATAGATAAGAGTGTATCAGATTTTGACCGTGTTCCAAAACTGTGATTGGATGAGAGGTGATGAAATTGACTGTACAAGTACGGAAGTGAGCATGGGGAGAGTATTCGACGAAGAAGGCATAAAGCATGAATATTACGGCGCTGTTTGAGTTTTAGCCAACCGTGTTCATCGTAGGCATGTGTAACATGGTCAAAGTAACATAGGTCTCATATATAGCGAACAGAGGCGTTTTGCGCGCGTTGTAGTTTGTCGTTAAGGGTAGCAGTCAGGTCGTTGTACACGGCGTCACAGTAGTCGAAATGAGGTAATACCAGAGTGCAAATGAGGCGTTCTTTTAATACTCGAGAAAATGTGTTGCGGAATCTTCTAAGTGAGTTAAGCGTCGCAAATACTTTTCTGGAGATGCTGGTAACCTGCTGCTTCCAAGAAAGATGTTCGTCTATCATAACGCCGAGATCTTTGACAGATTCACTGAAATCAATGGGTGAATTTTGTAGGTAGAGTTTTGGTAAAGTGAAGTTGTTTATGATTTTCGAACAAAGCCGAGGATGTGAGATTATTATAGCTTGAGATTTTACGTTATTTAATCTAAGTCCATGCATGTCAGTCCAGTTACAGATTTATTGTAAGTCTCTATTGAAATTTTTAATTTCATCGGTTAATCTTTCCGCTTCACAGTGCAAGTATAATTTAAAAAAAAGACCGAACTGTGGCTAAAAAACTTTATTATGTAGCTTACATCATTTCACAGACTGTCCCCTTCAAAATAGTCCCCTGGACTATCAACAGCGTGTTGCCAACGTTTCTTCCACTTTTGTAATGCTTCCTGGAATGCACTTTCTTTGATGGCGCGAAGTTGCCTCGTCGCATTCTGCTTGATCTCTTCAATGTCTTGGAAACGATGTCCTTTCAAGGCGGTTTTCAATTTGGGGAATAAGAAAAAGTCTGCTGGAGCCAAGTCGGGAGAATAGGGCGGATGGGGCACAACAGGAATTTGGTGTTTTGCCAGATAACTGCGGACCGAGAGAGATGCATGTGCTGGCGCATTGTCATGGTGCAACATCCAGGATTTGTTTTCCCACAGTTCAGGCCTCTTCCTGCGCACAGCATCTCTCAAATGCGTTAAAACATTCTGGTACAGTTCTTTGTTCACTGTCTGGCCTCGGGGTACAAACTCGTGATGGACAATGCCTTTCCAATCAAAAAACACAATCAGCATCACCTTGATGTTTGAACGACTCATTCGTTCTTTTTTCGGTCGAGGAGAACCTTTCCCCACCCACTGTGATGATTGTGTACGACTCATGCATTCCTCCCCGTATGCTAGCTTCAACATTTCAAATGTTTCCACAAACGTTTTCCAAACATTGAAGCAGAACTTCACGCACACGCGTTGTTCCTCAAGCTGTTTCATTATAGAATTCGACGAACATGTGACACACGCAATCACTTCAGAGGCTCTAACTCAACTGATAATGCAGGCAATGGAATGCGGAAAGCAGCGGTCTGTTGTCAGAAGTTGCCGCTAGGCGCCGCCACAGTCACAACTCGCTCAATGTTGCGGTTTGCGCGCAATTTACAAAGTTCGGTCTTTTTTTTGAACACACTTCGTATATCGTCAGCGTACATGTGGTGTCTGCAGCTGTTTACCGACGACATAATATCATTGATATAGACAGAAAATAGAAGTGGTCGTAGGACAGACCCCTGTGGAACACCAACCTATACACATCGCCAGGATGAATATTCATTATTATTATTTCTTACACACTGCACACGACCGCGGAGGTATGAATTCATCCAATGAAGACTGTTTGTCGAGAACGGGAGTTTAAATAGTTTGGAAAGTACTATGTCTATGTCAACTGAGTCAAAAGCTTTAGAGAAGTCAAGAAGAGCTAGGATGGTAACTTGTCTTTTGACCATCGCATTGCAAATGTGGTCTGTAACCTTAAGTAGTGCAGTACTAGTGCTGTGGTTACGTCGAAAACCAGACTGGTGTTCGTCAAGAATATCGTGTATTTGCAAGTAGTTGGAGGCTTGTTGGTGTACAATGAATTCTGGGGCTTTTGAAAGGACCGATAATATGCTCACAGGTCTATAGTCAGTTACGTCTTCAGGCGGTGATTTTTTAGCGAGCGGGACGACAACGGCAGCTTTACATAAGGAGGGATACGTGCCAGTCATTAGCGAATGGTTAAAGATGTGAGTTATAGTAGGTAACATTATGTCAATTATTGTCTTAATAAGTTCTATTTCTATGTTGTCTATCCCTTTGGACTTCGATTTTTATTCTAAATATGGCTTGTTTAACTTGCGAGGGTGTCACATGTGAAAAGTAGAATTTTTCTCTGTCAGGTGCAGGGGAGCTGTAATTGCTGTATAGTGGTCTATGTTTCCTTTCTCTGTCAATGGTATGTCCGGGAATGGTAAAATATGTATTGAGGGAGTCCAGGGATATGCCAATAGGATGATCGTCTCTTTGTTTATCTATTCTCATGTGTCTTACTTCTTTCCAAGCCATAGCAGGTCTAGTATTTTGTTTTAGCAGGGTATGTGCATGTCTAATTCTAGTGTTGCCCACTGCCTGTTGCCCGTACTGTTTTCGGCGGGGCGTGTCGACAAATACTTTAAAGTATTTGGTGTCGATCATAGAGCGCTGTCAGATATTCGTTAAATATGTTTAATGTCAGTTATGTCGTCAACTGTCAGTATATGGTGCCGTGGAACATCTAGTGCGTCTTCAGTGAACATACTGTAGTCAATTTTAGAGAGATCTCTGAATGTAATAGTCCTTGGTTTTGTCTTTCGGGTTTTTAAGGTGTAGGATATGTATATTAGGTCATGAGCTGAAATTCCTGGTAAAGATGTCTGTCCGTGTTGTAGTACTTTGTATTCTTGACAATCATTAAGTCGATGTGTGTGACGTGGCGGTGTGGTGACTAGGGAGTGTTTGCAAAATGCTCATATCGCAAGATGTAGTCATGCTTATAAGCTGCCGACATTCGGCATTGTTGTTTCCGGTGTCTGTGTTAAAGTCGCCCATGACAATTACATGTTCATATTGCGGGAGTACGCGTAACAATGCGTTCTCTACGTCCTCCAAATGTCCAATCGCAGGTGACTTGTACACCACACAGACAGCACATTTCTGATGGGCTACGATTATTTCCAAGAGCAGGAACTCGGGTCGTCTATTTTATTCGCTATCTGAACATGCAATTATCCTAGGCTTTAAACTGGTTTTGACTATCGCTGCTACACCTCCTCCCCTCTTTCCAGCTCTGTCATTCCGAAATAAACAGTAGCAAGGTATGTTGAAAGTCTTCGAAGGGATCAGATCATGAACCCAGGTCTCAGTGAGAAGGCAAACATCAAATACGTCCGGGACAAGTTCTTTAAGTTCATGGAAATGGACAGACAATGAAGGCACATTTAGATGAGCTATATGGAGACCTTTAGGGAAAGAGAAAACTTTAGCTAGGAGCAGGTCTCTAGTTGTGAGAGAAGTAAGGGGGGTAATTCCAGGAGGGGCCAGAGGACGGTTGTCACAAGGTCGTGTTCTGTTTGTGGAGAGTGGAGGGGTGAGTGAGGCCTTGAAAGGGATTGTGGCTGGGAAGGAATGTCCGGTACTGTCAGAGGAGAGTAACCCATTAGTTCTCGTAGCCACCTTATGAAAAATTAATCATTACGTGAATGAAATAATCTAACTACAGTGAGCTAATCTAATTAAATGTTACTAAGGTGGTATTTAAATAAATGAAATATAATAAATAGAGATCAGAACAGTCAAGTGAATTGTCCCTTTAGTTGCTATCTCTATCCTCCGGCAAGTCACACAGCCGGTTAATGCGCACTTTGCCCCCATCAGGTTTTTTAGTAATGATATCACCGTCTGCAGTCCAACAGTTGCTTACATGGAAACGGTGAATGGCGGCCTTCAGTATGGAGAGTCTAGCGGACGTGAGATCTTCGCGGTTGGTAGCATGAGTGCCCTTTAGTCTCCTTTTTTACGGAATACTTCTTGTCGTGTACGATAGGAAGTAAACTTGACAATGATAGACCGAGTTTTCCCTACTGATTTAGGCCCAGCACGGCGACTTCTATAAATATAATTGATATTTATATTCACGCCTATATCACTGAAGACGTTTACGGCAAGTTCGTCAGTATTTTCTTGTGAGCTCTCCTGCACTCCAAAGATTCTAAGGTTATTTCTCCTACTATATTGTTCGAGAGAGTCGCTTCTAGCTTCGAATTCTGACCTAAGTGCCTGGATTTCCTTGTCCCGACACTCAAGTTTGTTCTTTAAATCCGCTACAAGTTCAGCATTGAACTGGAGAGATTTCTCTAGTTTCTTAACAAGTGTGGTCACTCCCTCCGATATCGCCTCTATAATTCTGTCCAGAAACTTACCCGAGCTGAAAGTCTCATTCAGGACCCCCGCGACGATCTCTTCCACGAGGTTGACACTATCGTTCGCTTCCTTGTTGTTGCGCTTGTTGCTCCTGGTCATCTTGTTTCACAATGGAATATTTTAATGAACTGATAAAAATATGGCCACGACAGGGAGACACTTTCACTTTAAACACTTTCAGACTATGTTTGCACACTTTAACACAATGTTTGATATACAGTATATTACTAGGAAATACCACATTCTAATTCACTGTGACTGAAGAGCTGATCTCACGCATGTCCGTCAGCCATGAAAGCCACGTAGAAATGAGTATTAGGAGTCGGGAAAACAGCGCAATCACGACTGGTATACGAACTCGCGAAAGAGATTTACTTTGTAGAGGACAACAGGCTACAGCACTGGTTACCATCCACAAGACCCTATCATGAACTGATCAGTATCAGAGAAAGGAAGGAAAAGGAGATAAGACTAGAGTTCCACAGTACTTCAGCCATGATGGATGACAGTTGGAAGAAGGAGTGCAAGAGCCATAGACACGTTACAACAAGAACAGCAATCCATGGGTTCCACCACAAAATATGCGAGAACAAGAAATTCCATGAACCGAACAAAGAATGCAAGTGTGTGCTATGTGGAAAGAGATATGGGAAATGTCATATAATAATATGTGCAAAGAAAACAAAATCTCTTACAGACTATAGCAAAGATTAAAACTGATGTTATTTACTGTATACGTATTAATGCTCCACTTGAGCGCATTTTTCTTGTTAATAAATAAAGTCGTTTCAGAGACTTTACTGACTTTGGTCTTCACCTGACGATGAAGCAAAATCATTTCAGAGACTTTGCTGACTTTGCTCGTCACCTGAAGATGCAGCAAAGTCGTTTCAGGGACTTTGCTCGTCACCTGACGATGGAACGAAGTCGTTTCCGAGACTTTGCTGACTTTGCTCGTCACCTGAAGATGGAGCAAAGTCGATTCAGAAACTTTGCTGACTTTGCTCGTCACCTGACGATGGAACGAAGTCGATTCAGAAACTTTGCAGACATTGCTCGTCAACTGACGATGGAACGAAGTCGTTTCAGAGACTTTGCTGACTTTTCTCGTCACCTGACGATGGAACGAAGTCGTTTCAGGGACTTTGCTGACTTTGCTCGTCACCTAAAGATGGAGAAAAGTCAATTCAGAAACTTTGCTGACTTTGCTCGTCGCCTGACGATGGAGCAAAGTCGTTTCAGAGATTTTGCTGACTTTGCTCGTTACCTGACGGTGGAGCAAAGTCTCCGAAACGGGTAGTGGAGTATATCATAAAAGCTTGTGACTGGTAACGGTTTCTGTTATTTCCATAAACTATCGTTTTCTTGAACATATGTATCTGCTTGTTGGTGAAAAATGGTCCCTTCTTTGGTCTTCATTTCATTATCCGTTTCACTTCCAGGGTTGTTTTTTTCCTCGGACTCAGCGAAGGATCCCACCTCTACCGCCTCAAAAGCAGTGTCCTGGAGCGTGAGACTTTGGATCTGGGATACAACTGGAGACGAGGACCATCCTTTACATCCTTACTACAACCCCTAAATACCCTTATAACCATGTGCAGAGAACTGTACCCTTTATTTACAATCCCGTTCATATGATTACTCCAATGACGATCTCTCCTTATATTAACACAGGACACCGGGCGAGTTGGCCGTGCGCGTAGAGGCGCGCGGCTGTGAGCTTGCATCCGGGAGATAGTAGGTTCGAATCCCACTACCAGCAGCCCTGAAAATGGTTTTCCGTGGTGTCCCATTTTCACACCAGTCAAATGCTGGGGCTATACCTTAATTAAGGCCACGGCCGCTTCCATCCAACTCCTAGGCCTTTCCTATCCCATCGTCGCCATAAGACCTATCTGTGTCGGCGCGACGTAAAGCCCCTAGCAAAAAAAAAATAACACAGGCCCGGGTGGGAGGTGGGAAGATTAGAAGGGATAGACAAAGAAGCGGCCGTGGCCTTAAGTTAGGTACCATCCTGACATTTGCCTGGAGGAAAAGTGGGAAATCACGGAAAACCACTTCGAGGATGGATGAGGTGAAATCGAACCTTCCTGTACTCAGTTGACCTTCCGAGGCTGAGTCCTTGCATAACATTTCAAATTTCGTAGCAAAGCCGGGAATCGAACCCGGGCCTCCGGGGTTGACAGCTAATCACATTAGCCACTACACCACAGAGGCGGACAGCTCTCTCTGTTACTTCGTTGTTTTTTTTTTGAATTTCTTCAGCCATGATGTTGGTAATTGGAATTTTGTATTATTATCTGTACAGATAATGTTTCTCGGTCGGAAATAGTCATACTAAGATAATACTATTTTCTGATTCGTGAATGAAACTGAAGACCTTACTGACAAACTTTTAACATAAATGAGTTAAGGAGAAAATGCATGAATAGGATATATCGATGATAATGATAGAGATACTTTTGACTTAAAAATGTACATTCCATTAGATGAGAGGGAATTATAAGTACTGTCAATGACTCACTCTTTAATTGGCTCGTACTTCAGCGTTGCAGTACTACCATGTATCGTCCAGCTTGTAGCATTCGGACTCTGTCTTGTTGCGGTTTTACAAACATGAGAGCGACTACGAACCAGCTGTTCAGGATGTGAAGCTAATGCATTTAAATGAGCCCAGCACTACATTACTTCGTTACTGCCTTGTTTCACTGCTCCCGAAACAGAATGGAAACTTAAATTTATCAGTACGAGATGAAATACACGTAACTGAAACAAATTCTCTTAACCAGTTTAATACTTTGTGAACAAGCAAAAGTGTTCAGAAAAGATTCATATAATTTTACAGGATAACTTTTATTAACGCACACTTAATTTGAGTACCGGGCGAGTTGGCTGTGCGGTTAGGGTCGCGCAGCTGTGAGCTTGCATCCGGGAGACTAACCCCACTGTCGGTAGCCCTGAAGATGGTTTCCGTGATTTTCCATTTTCACCACAGGCAAATGTTGGGGCTGTACTGTACCTTAATTACATTAATTAAGTCACGGCCGCTTCCTTCCAACTCCTAGGCCTTTCCTGTCCCATCGTCGCCATAAGACCTATCTGTGTCGGTGCGACGTAAAGCAAAAAAAAAAAGAAAAAACCTCATTTGAGTAGTACTTCTGTCTGTTAAGTCATTTGCTCGGAGGCTGGCTGGATCTTCAAATATCGCCACCAAATGTTAGATGGTCGTACGAAAAACGCAAATACCAACGGTGGTGCCAGAATAAGGCTTACTAGGCAAGAATAGGATTACAGTAGTTTGTCATTGCTTTCCTCATTGGGCTAGAAAGTCTGATTAACCCTATGATTAGCATCCGTCATAACATTCGGACGAACACCATTCAGCACCACCCATCCTCAGCAGCTTCCATACTGTCTGAGTGCAACCTGTTACATGTCAAATGGGAAGGATTTGGAAAGGAAGTCGGCCGTGGCCTACCACAAAGGTACCTATCCGGTATTTGCCCGGTGTTGAACATGGGACACCATGAAAATCACTTTCAGGTTGGGCGAGGCAGGACTCGAACCTACGCTCTCCCGAATGCACGCTACTACAGTCGCGCTGGAGCTCAGCGGAGATTAATGCGTGTAAAATAAAACAAATAATAGTGTTGCTTCCATCTCACCACGATCAGCTCTGAACATTTGCTTTTCTAGAAGGAGCTCTTCCGGTGTTTTGTGTTATGTTTATTTCTCATCTCACAGAGTAGTATGAACTGAACACTAAAACCAGTGAGAATTATAGCTTTCGTTATGTTCCTTTCAAGGCAAAGTACTTATTTTATTCCTTTTAAACACATCAACCCTCCCTGTCCTGTCATGTGTTCGCCTGTCATGCACACTTTGCAAACCCATCACATGTGTACGAGGTGCTTACATGACTGCTGCACCAAGGATTGGCAGCGATATGGAAGTAAGGAAGGTGCGGACTTTAAGACGGAAGGCTGAATACCAGTAACGAGCAAGGGAAGCGATAACACAGTCAGCGAAAACCGAGTCGTGTGCAATGTTGAACATTTATTACAGTAGTAAATGCGAACAAGAATAAGGTTCGTATTTATTGAGGGACCTGCCCTCCGACAATTCAAATACAACAACTCTCGATTCTTAGCAATTACAGGGACCTTAGGCCACATACCGATTCAACTATCATGAGATCTACACTCATTTTACCAAGAAATCGAGGCTCAGCCTCGGGAACAATGTCCTTTAGTGACAACATACTGAATTAGGTACTTAAAAACCAAGTTAACACATTAGCCTTTTCAGAAATAAGCCCTCTTACTATTTACTGAGGCCCTTAGCCTCTACTGACAAGAGAACAAATATGTTACATTCTGAATATTAAACAACTCCCTCCCTAAGCCTGAAGTTGGTTGACAAGCATTTCTCCTACCTCCACGCTTACGGCTAGGCGACTAAGCAGCTTGCTCACTCCAAGCGAACTGAACCAAGTTCCCTCCGAGCACCGTGCCATCCCTCTGCAGGGGAGAGGAGGGGCAAGGTGGGGGGGACAACACAAGTGCGCAGAGCGGAGGAAGGCTTGCCAACATAATATGGAAGGTGCCACCAGGGCGGAAATAATTTTCACATTTCCCTGGGGCCATAAGGGGGACGGGACAACATGTGTATTTATTAAGATACAAGGAGAAAACATACTAACTACAAATATACAATATACGCAGATCGATCTGTATAAATTGAAGTTTTAAGAGATTATGGCGAGGGAGAGTACCTCTTGGTACAACTGGTATCCATTCTGTGGCTGAACTCACTCCCAGGAAACTGCTTGCGCCTCAATATGACCTTGCCCGACTTCACGCCATCTGATGCGGCATGCAAAACAGCGCATGCTGTTCTTATATCTCAAAAAGTGATTGTCCGATTTTGAAAATACTTACATATTTGAACTTGTACTCAGATTAAATTTTAAATCAGCTGTATGAATTTGTGCCATTCCATTTAAAAATATGGAGTTAGTATCAATATCTCGGTTGTTAATCACCCCATGAGACTAAGTAGCACTTTATTTTACAAGACCCTGAGTACCATTTACGAATATGAAAACAAAATGCCGATATCTTTAATGGTTTAGAAGTTATTTCCCAGTAAGATGTTAGGTGAATAACCCTGTATAGAATGGTCGGTAGGGTTGCCTCTTTTTGATATAAGAAATAAGGGACATGTACCTAAAAATACGGGATTTTTCACCAAAATAAGGGACAGTTCATAAATACTAGAAATTCAAGCGTTAGGCACCGTTCCAATTTCAATTAGACTATAATTAGTTTTATTAGTGCCGGGAATTAAACCCGGGACCCCTGTGACCAAAGACCAGCACGCTAACCATTTACCTATGGAGCCGGACAGTCCATACAGTTTTAGGTTCATAGGTTAAGTAAATGGATATTTAAGAAGAATCGTTACTGGGCTCTTCTTCAATTAGACCTCCAGTTCACAACATAAGTGTATACAATTTTGTACAGCATCCGTCATTTCCTTTTTTTTTTTTTTTGCTATTGGCTTTACGTCGCACCGACACAGATATGTCTTACGGCGACGATGGGACAGGAAAGGGCTAGGACTGGGAAGGAAGCGGCCGTGGCCTTCATTAAGGTACAACCCCAGCATTTGCCTGGTGTAAACATGGGAAACCACGGAAAACCATCTTCAGGGCTGCTGACAGTGGGGTTCGAACCCACTATCTCCCGAATACTGGATACTGGCCGCACTTAAGCGACTGCAGCTATCGAGCTCGGTCATTTCCTGTTTACTGATGACACAAAGCACCCACTGTCTTGTTTTGAACGTGAAATTGCGTTAGGATTGTCACTCATGGTTTTGTAACGAACACAACATTTGCAATCCGAATACTAGAGCCAACAACACAAACGTGATGTACTGTACTACTGTTTCTCTGCGACACTGTACACATGATTACTATCAATCGAACAACGGATAGCAAAATATCGGGTGGCAAGCTATAAACACTAGAAGGAAAGGAATGGTTTAGAGGCGATGTTAAAGAGCTGGGCTATGCGGGCAAAGCATTGTTCTGTGTCAACACCTGTGCTTTGCCAGAGGTTACGTACTATTAACTTGTCAAATGCGCCTTGCTCTGTATCCTCCTCTGCGGGCAACTATTATATCTATTATAAATCAAGGACTATACGATATAAATTCAGACATTAACACTGATATAAAAAAATACTTGAAATATTGTGAGATGTATGCTTCGGAATATATATCCTTTACAATTGGTTTTATGTCGCATCGACACAGACAGGTCTTATGGCGACGATTGGACAGGAAAGGGATGGTAGTGGGAAGGAAGTGGCCGTGGCCTTAATTAAGGTACAGCCTGGTGTGAGAACTGGAAACCAGGGTTGTCGATATTGGGAAAAATAATAGAAAATATTTTATAAAAGGGGGAAGTGGTTAACAGAGAACATAGAAAACGTCCGATGGTTTCGAACCCACGTGTCTATGCTTCACAGCATCTAAAATCTAGCCGCTCGCAGAGCGTGATGTAGAGACAGGTAAGCCCGTCTTCTTCTTCTTCTTAATCTGTTTACCCTCCAGGGTTGGCTTTTCCCTCGGACTCAGCGACGGATCCCACCTCTACCGCCTCAAGGGCAGTGTCCTGGAGCTTCAGACTCTGGGTCGGGTGATACAACTGGGGAGGATGACCAGTGCCTCGCCCAAGCGGCCTCACCTGCTATGATGAACATGGGCCTTGCGGGGGATGGGAAGATTGGAAGGGATAGACAAGGAAGAGGGAAGGAAGCGGTCGTGGCCTTAAGTTAGGTACCATCCCGGCATTTGCCTGGAGGAGAAGTGGGAAACCACGGAAAACTACTTCCAGGATGGCTGAGGTGGGAATCGAACCCACATCTACTCAGTTGACCTCCTGAGGCTGAGAGGACCCCGTTCCAGCCCTCGTACCACTTTTCAAATTTCGTGGCAGAGCCGGGAATTGAACCCGGATCTCCGGGGGTGGCAGCTAATCACACTAACCATTACACCACGGAGGCGGACAGGTAAGCCCGTCACTAAATTTAAACCCTTGTAGTTAGGACTCTAGTGGCCATTGGAACATAGCCTTAAAAATGTATATTTTAATTTTAACTCTACTTTCTCCTGATATTATTTTTGTTGACATCTGAGCTTTAACCGTCATGCCTGGTCTTTGTTAGATGAACTCGGTGACAGCAGAATCTCAAAGTCTTACATGGATGTATTCATTCCTTGTAAATTTGGACAGCACTGTTTAGCATCTCTCTCTTACTCTGGAAATGATGATGAATATTAGCATATCTACGAACTACCAGGAATGAAAGGATAAAAGAATTGAATATTCATCAGGATCTCGTTCTGAAATACGATAAGATTCTCAATAAATTTACATAATATCTGTGGCACATTTAACAATACCCTTGTCAGCATTCTCTCACCACCAGCTCATTAGCTTATATCCGTCTACAACGGTAACTGACAGTCCAGTGATATTCTGTTATAAATGATGTATTTAAATATTCTACCATCACATCCGCGAGCAACTCCCTATTTAATAAATCACTTTATCAGTACAGCAAAACAACTGATTTCTTAAGTATCTCATGGAAATTTTAATTGCGCAACTGCGAGATTCTACGATATGGCAATCCAATTAATAACTAGATATACAGTTTTTTTCCCCCTTTTATTAGACCGAAGTTAACTTGCCGTGGCTAATTAATTAGCATGCTAGTTCAGGGGGTTCTGGATTCGATTTCTGTTCAGGTTAGGGATTTTAACTTTCGTTGGTTAATTCCTCTAATCTCAGGGACTGGGTTTGTGTGTGTCGTATTTAACATTGTATTGTGTGCCATCCTAGGCAAGGCTTCATCCTTACAGACGCGCAAGTCACTCCTGGGATTCGACTCGAAAGACCTGCACCTGGCCTCTTCGGAGACTATACGCCATCATTATCATCATCAGGGCACAGATACTCATGTAATCACATATTCAATTCCTTTACTTGTAGACAACTGGAAATGATATATGTCGACGAATTGTTGTGCTGAAATGGTTATGCATTTCTTCTTCTTCTTCTTCTTTATCTGTTTACACTCCAGGGTCGGTTTTCCCCTAGGAATCAGCGAGGGACCCCACCTCTACCGCCTCAAGGGCAGTGTTCTAGAGCTTCAGGCTCTGGGTCGAGGGATACACCTGGATAAGATGACCAGTACCTCGCCCAGGCAGCCTCACCTGCTATGCTGTACGGGGGCCTTGCGTGGGGACGGGAAGATTGGAAGGGGTAGACAAGGAAGAGGGAAGGAAGCGGCCGTAGGCTTAAGTTAGGTACCGTCCCGGCATTTGCCTGGAGGAGAAGTGGGAAACCACTGAAAACCACTTTCAGGATGGTTGAGGTGGGAATCGAACCCACCTCTACTCAGTTGACCTCCCGAGGCTGAGTGGACCCCGTTCCAGCCCTCGTAGTACTTTTGAAATTTTGTGGCAGAGCCGGGAATCGAACTCTGGCCTGCGGGGGTGGCAGCTAATCACTCTAACCACTATACCACAGAGGCGGACATACATGTGTTTCATTTTACATATTTGTACACATTCTTATTAATATACCCCATATGGTAGGAGGTAGTAGAATAATACCCACGGTATCCCCTGCCTAGCGTAAGAGGCGACTAAAATTGGCCTCAGGGGCTCTTGGGTCGGCGACCACGGAGCCCTTAGCCGAGTCCTGCAATTGCTTCCACTTACTTGTGCCAGGCTCCTCTCTTTCATCTATCCTATCCGACCTCCCTTGGTCAACTCTTGTTATTTTCAGACCCCGACGATGATGGGTTCTGTTGCCAAGGGTATCTTTCATCTTCGCGCTCTTCGTGGCCCTTGTCTTTCTTTTGGCCGATATCTTCATATTTCCATTTTTCCCTCTGATTAATGTTAAGAGAGGATGGTTGCCAAGATGTACTTCCTCTTAAAACACTGATCACCGCCATCACCAATCTTAGTAAAATTACATATTTTACATATTATGAGAAGAATGTAACATTTATGTACGTATAAACAATGCTTACTTAGTAACTTTTCTTTTTCACTTTCGGCGCATGAGGACAAGGGGAAAAATGTGTAAAATAGTCCTCCATTCACAATGCAGCCCACCTGGTGACCATGGTCATTAAGGCGTCAAGTCTATACGGGCTCACTTCGAGTCCCGTTGGTCGAAAAATATTGGAAGGGTATGAGAGGTGGTGGTATAAAATTTCTGATCACTAAATTCGTGCCAAAAGCCTGGATTCAATTTTAAACCTCTCCGCAATATTAGTATGGAGTGAGGACATATGACGCTGTTGATGGTGATTCGTCTGTCGACATTCAGACTTCAGCATATCCCTTGGTGCTATTCGACAGGGGTAAGCTATGTGCCGGCACTGGGTTTCACCCCATCTCTTCCTATTATCATACATCACGTCATTCATTTCATCTCTTTAACTCCTCTGATAAAGTTGATGTCAGGAAGGGCATCCGTTCGTAAAACATAGCTACGAAGATTAATCTCACTTCATGCACAACCACGTGGAGAAACGGGAGAAGGGTTGGACATACACTGCGCGATTTACAGTGCAAAACATTCTTTTTATATAGTTGAAGTATTTTGATTATGCCCGTAATTTATTTAATAAGTAACTATAATTACTGTCAAAATTAGAAGACAGTGGACTAAGTAAATTATCCAAAGCAACTACGTAAACGTTGTCCTAAAATATGGACGTATTTAAAACAATTTTATTGTGTCAAATCATGACCATAAATCATAATGAAAGGGATACACGAGCATTTTTGTAATTAATGCATTAATACTACTACCGGTACATATTTTATGAATATTACATATTTAATTACATATTTCTCTGATATTTACTACACTTTTATGTTCATATTTCGGACTTCAATATTACATAAAATTCCGGGCCTAATCATCTTCAAAATCGTCATCATCATCATCAGACCGAAAACATTTACGATGACAAAATGAGTCGTGCAGGCAGACAGTCTCAGCTTATTATTTCTCATTCTGTTTATGAAAATAATACTGAAAATGTGCCGACGACGGGCAAGAAGAACCAAAATAGGAAACTGGAACATGAAAACTATCAAGGCATAAGTTCTGCTTTATGCAGATGAAATTATCATTATAGCAGATTCTGAGGAGAAACTTCAAGAGGCGATAACTGAACTAACTTCAAAATTGTAACGGAAAGGAATGATGAAATTAAATGTAAAGAACAAAGTGATGACAATGGGAAGCGCACAACAGTGGAACTATGAGATGAATATCGTCTGCGAAGGAGAGGTCCTTGAACAAGTAAGCTCTTATGAATATCTTGGGAACAGTCTTCACAGTGGATGGAAAGACTGAAGAATACATTTTGAACAGAATAAATAAGTCTATTACCAGCTTAGCAACACCATTATAGGGAAGAAATAAATTAATAAAACACCAAATATTCCAAATTGTATTTGCCCCAGTTATAACTTACGGATGTGAAAGCCGGCCAATGCTTCAAAAACGTAAAAACAGGGCAACAGCAGGGATTAAATATTACAGGAACACTGAATAAAATAAATAGAGATAGGATCTGGAATGGGAGATAAAGGGAAGTAGGAGCGGAACCACTTCGAAGGTACAAAGGAAAAGACAGCTAACTTGGGTTGGTCATGCTGAAAGAATGAATAGGTCATATGGATGGTAAAAGAAAGTGAAACAAGGCTAGAAGGGAAGAAAAGTAGTGGTGGACCAAAATTTAAATATTTACAGAATGTTAAGAAGATTATAAGGAAACCAGATAAAGCAATAACACAGATGAAGAGATTAACAATGGATCGCGGAAATGCGTAAACTGAACCAAAGCTAGCACCCAGAGGTTGTACTAGCATAATGGATAGTATTTGATGAAGATAGCCAATTCAACACCGAAGAACTGTGTTACTCTCACTTATCGAGCGTTCAAGACGAAACAGTTAAACGCACTCATCCGCGGAGCGAAGGATTCGTGTTCGAACTCCGAGGGAACTTCAGCTCCTTCGTTATAGATCACTCGGTATTCTGACCAGTCCTCGTAGAAATTTAGACGTTAAAAACTAGCATACTATTTCTTTCTGAAATGGGTGTCTATCATTTCGCTTGTCTTCCGGCTAAAATTAAGCAAGAAAATATTGCAATTAATAAAATGAATTATATAAAATACTATACTTTGTACTTTGTTTAAATGAAGCTGCACGTATAAAAAAGCTCTGGCGTTGGGGTCATGTGAGACGAATGGAGGAGGATAGGCTACCAAGGACTCACCACTGACGGCAAGAGACGATGGTTAGCCTCAGCCTTTAATGATTTTGAGTTAAGGGGTAACCGAGGCTACGGAGATAGTACTTGCAAATAGAGTGCTGTAGAGGCGCTTAGTTAATCCACAGAAGTTGCAGACCGAACATTCTTTGATGGGTAAAGACGGGTTCTTTCAGCACACTTCGAATTACGAGAGAAAAGTACAGTCTTTCCTTTTGTACTTACAGTAACCTGTGTTCAACATCATGTTCGACAATCTACTGGACTGATGACGGTGCACATTTTGAACACATGCTCTGCCGACGTAATTAGATACATGTTGATGTCTTCACTTTGCATGTTATTATGCTCTATCTTGATGTTCAGAGCATGTTTGTTATTTCAGTAGTGTTTGTTTTGCTGTGTATTACATGTTTCATTCAATCTATTTGTACATTTTAATGATTGTTAGGGAAAATACTAAATGTCTAACAAAGAAAAATAAACACCTTGTAAATCTATACTACAGTTTTGCCAGACAGTTTAGGGACACACTATAATTTGAACATAGGGGACCCTGTTGCTAAATTGTTAGGTTAAATAACAATGTCTTTAGCTGTTAATTAAAAATGGGAAACTAGTACTATTTGTTCCGACCAAACAGGGCATTTCCATGAAGATGGGTATTTCTTCTAGAAAATTTCGTAGATTTTTAAGCAAACGAAAATTTTTGATTTTTTGACAGTTAAATGAAAAGTACTGAATAATTAATTGTGATGTAATTTTGATTTATTGCTGGATTGTTTCTAACACTATATTTTAAATTAGCTAGGATGAAATATGCCTTGGAAAATTATTTTGCAAATGGCCAAGCATTTTCTGAGTTTTGTTTTAACTAGACAAGTGGGAGGGGGTGGTGGTGGTGGGTGGCAGGAATCATGGTATACGTTGTTTGATATAGCATTTGAATAGAGGCATCTAGCACACTGCGGTTTGCGCAGCTGCGATCCTTGGGATCCGCTCTGTAAGAGACACATGTTCTGCTTGTGCTAAGTGCTTCCATTCGAAAGTTATATCAAACAACTTATACCATTATTTCCCCCACCCCCACTTGTCTAGATAAAACAAAACTCAGAAAATGCTTGGCCATTTGCGAAATAATTTTTCAAGGCATATTTCATCCTAGCTAATTTACAATATGGAGTGTTTCGAAGTAATGGGGAATTTTACAGGGGTATGTCCCAAATTTGTGTATTTTTTGCCCTACATCAACTAAAACAACGGGTGAATGGGTGTTCCTATCTAAGAATGAACTGCACTATTTGGCCTTGAAATAACATTTTCTACAAGAAACGTCATATGCCTTTTCTTCGTAACTCTATTTTCAAGAAAATTTCGCTTTCTTGTGTTTTTGGCTGTGGTTTACGGCGAAATAGCTAAAATAATGGGCCTGGCAGTGCGTGATATTGCAGCAAGACTGACCCTAGGAGTAGCACCTCTCATAGCATCGAGATGCACTACATTCGTTGTGCTCCGAATGGCTTACTCAGCATCACTTATACCTCAGCAGTTTCCGTATTGTCACAGCAAAAAATGAAACAGAGACTTCATTGGAAACTACGTTATGTTCTGATCTGTGTCAAGACAGAGATGCAAAATCCAGCAGGAAATAGCAACAGGTGATGTAGTGCTGGCGTGTGGCCTCCGGAGAGACCTGGCGCAGAGTTTTCTATATGACGCCAAAGGGCGAGTGGTGATGGTGGTGATTGCTATTTTAAGAGAATGCACAGCTGGGCAACTGGAAAAAGAAAACTAAATGGCCGTATGGCTTCTAGTACCAGGAGTGTCTTAGAGCATGTTCGACTCGCCAGGTGCAGGTCTTTTGATTTTACTCACTTAGGCGACCTGATGAGGATGAAATAATGATGAAGACGACACATACACCCAGCCCCCGTGCCAGCAGAATTAACCGACCCTGCTAGGAATCGAACCTGGAACCCCTGTGACCAAAGGTCAGCACGCTAACCATTTAGCCATGGGGCCGGACAGCTGAGTAACTATCATCTATTAACACTAATCAGACAGAAAATAGAGGAGGGCTGTAACTTCGAAGAATGAACGCATCGTCAAAAGAAAGGGAAGAGACAATAAGAAGAGCACGAAACTAAAGAGCAACCAAGGCATCGTAAACCTAACACAGTCGAGGTCGGAAGAGAACAGGACTTAACCAAGGGAGGTCGGATAGCAAAGATGAAAAGTGAGGAGTCTGACATAAGTAAGTGGAAGGAATATCAGCCTCACATACGGAAAGCGTGGTCGCCAACCCATGTCCAAAATTTAAGAGCCCCTGCTCCCCCTTTTGATCACCTCTAACCCCCACCCACACGGGGAATCCATGAAGAACCTGCGTGTCTGAGTGTGTGGTGATGATTGATGATGATGATGATTGTTACCGTGTTTTAGCGGTAGTTATGCGTAAAAGAAGGTGCGGGTGTGAATGGGTTTCAAGCTACGAAATTATAGTGCATGTAAAATTAATTTAAAATTTAACAAGGTTATATTTTCTTTTCAAAAACAAAGCAATAACAGACATGGCAGGTACAATGTAGCAAAACAAGGGGAGTTACAATATTTACAGGTTTTGGGCTTTACGCCCTGACTTCAGCGATCAGCTCAGTTTTACCACAAACACAAGTTTTAACAGAGGGGCAGAAAACCCCATTCATCCCTAGGAGCCCCTGGCTCCGAATTACACAGAAAAGCCTCCACGAGGCATATGACACTCCATTATCAAAAGAGCGATCCGCTCTTAAAATTTAAGCCTCTCAAAGGCCACACCAAACTCTACCTTCAAGCTGTCCTCTAAGGACGTATTCACAGGGGTAAAATACCCAACCTACAGAGGTCTATTACATGAAAAGAAGGTTGATTACATGACCTCTAAAATAACAATTTGAGAGGAGGCGATCTTGCACTCCTAATACACTTTGTTTTTTTTAAAACCTAATCTGGCTCTGGGCCGCTAACGCAAGGGCTAATCCCATACTACAGAGGTGACTTAGAGAAGAACACTTTACATTACATAAACGAAGAATAGTTTGAGAAAATAAGTTCACCTCAAAACAAATGTGAGTGGGAGCTCGAGAGGGTTAGCACTCTCTATCCCAATATGTAGCTTTACAAGAAAAAGATGAAAAGAGTAATTACATTTTAGGAAAAGGTTACATGATGGAAATGCTTCGAACCCGCCGCGAGTGTTAAACTGCCGACCTAGCAAGAAAAGAAGTTATTAATAGGCCATTACCTGGTGTTGAACGGCTGAAGAAGAAAGAGGCGCTTCCCGCCTCCTGCTATGTACTTAATACACTGAAAGATGGAACAGAAGTGGCCCGGAGACCCCAAAATCAGCAGTTTATATCCTCTCGCGGAAGATTCTAGGCGTTAGGGGAAAGAAAACACCCTCCCACAAAATCTTTATTGGCTAGGGAAAAGAAACCCCTACAAAGAGGAAGAAGAAACACATTATTGGTGGAAAATTAATTAAAGAAATTCGGGATTGGCTAGATCCAAAATAAGGGGAAAAAGAGGGGTATACAGCCAACTTAAACCATGACAGAAAGAAATTTAACAAAGAACAAACTCTTGAAATAAAAATTTCTCCAACAAAATAGTTCTTTGATTTCGCACTAGGTTGCACTATTGTAATTCTTCAGTAGTGTCCTCTAGAAGAGAAAGTTCACACTTCCTACTTCAAGCGAAACAAAAACACATCAAAAGTGACACAGTTCAAAAACACAAAATTTTCCACGTGGTGACATCTTCTGAGAAAGTAGAGAATTAATAGAATAGATAAAGTTCAACCTTCCTCCAGAAGAGGAGTTTCAACTGGCGCAACTTTTAAATAAACGGTGTAGAGGTGTACCGCCCGGTACAGACCTCCCCCCCCAAAAGTTCCTCCAGGGGTTACACATGAAATCAGTTTGAAACAAAGTCCAAGTAATGATGTTGATACGAAGATAGATAGCAGAAGCATTTACAAGAGTTCTTAATTCAGTTTCAAAATGTTGTTGTTGCAGGTGAATGAAAGTCTTTATGTTTGTAGAATTTGAATTTCTGAAGATAAACTTTTAATACTTAAAGGTGAAGAAAAATTTTGCAATGTCCACCAAATATTGTAGTTGAATTCCCAAGTGTAGTTATTTCTTATAGTAACTATCCATGTAGTTGATGTTGATGAAGTTGGATGGCCGGACCGGCCGTTGCAGCTTGCGTCCAACAGGAGGCCGCTCGGACCCCTCAAGTACCCTGAGATACCGCTCGCCCGCACTATGAGGGGAGCAGAGGTGTTGAAACACGCCGCGCCCGCGGTGAACATATACAGGCTGCGGGCAAGTAGCAGGTCGTGCGCCGCACATCAGCCTTGGCCGGGAGGAGAGCTCCGGCTCGCCGTGCACATGTCGTCCTCGCTGGGGCCGAGGGGGCCCGACCTTGGCTCCAGTTGCTGCACGGCGCCGCGCGGCTGCGGGGGCGCTGAAACATTAAGCTAGGCGGCAGAATTGTGTTGGACCATCATGTTTCTTTTAAGGGCACAGGCATGTAAAGAGATTGAGGGTCCAGCGGCGTGCAGATATCCATGGCATTTCATCTAAGCCAGCCACTGAGTGTAGTGGAGCAGGAGACGGGAGCGTGGTAATGGCCGTGGAAAGGACAGAATGGCAGTTTAACGGATCGGGGCAGGTTGTACAAAAGGCTTACATCTAAAACCAAAATATTACAGAAGGGGCAGAATGCCTTAAAAGTGAAACTCAAAAAAAAATATAACCTTCATATCCTTTCAAAATAATATGAAGCAAGTTAACACAGAAATTACACCGGTTTCACCTGGGACAGGTGAACTCTAAATATCCTCTCGGTGGCTGGATTACTTAACAATAAGGTAACCGGCGTAAGAAAATCGAGAATGATACAAGGCCCCTGAAATCTGGGGGCAAGCTTGCCCGCGGGAACAAAATTTTTGACCATTACTTGGTCACCTACCTTTAAAGGGGTGGGTCTCCGTCCACGATCATACCTTTCCCTAACCTTTTCATGAGATACCTTAAGATTGGCTTTAGCCTTCTTCCAAAGATCTTTAATATTATCCGGATCTATTGTCTCGGGCAGAATGTCACTCAGAGACCAGAGGTTAGAGAGCGGCGTGTTGGGAACAAACTTAAACATCAAAGAAGCTGGAGTAAACTTGTGTGATTCATGAACCGCTGAATTCAAAGCAAAAGCTAACCAATGCAGGGACGTGTCCCACCTAGAATGATCTTCATGATGATAGGCAATAAGTGCGGACCTGAGATTACGGTTAACCCGTTCAGCCAGGGATGGTTGAGGGTAATAAGCAGAAGTGGTTACATGAGAGATGGACAAGTCAAAACAGAATTTACGAAAAAGATTTGATGTGAACGCCTTAGCATTATCAGATACAATATATTGGCACGGACCAAAGGAAGCAAAAATAGAATTTAGACAGGTAATGGTGGACTGAGCGGTAGCCAGCTTAGTCGGAAATAACCAAGAAAATCTGGTAAAACCATCTACACATACAAAGATGAATTTGTTGGCATTTCCCTTCGACTGGGGGAAGGGTCCTACATAATCAATATACAGGCGTTCCATGGGGCGCGACGCTTGACGAGAAGACAAAAGGCCTACTTTAGTGGACATGGTGGGTTTACTGATCAAACAAGATTTACAAGCTTTTACAAGTTCACGGATTTCACCGTCCATACCTTTCCAGATGAACATTTCACGAATCTTCTCACGAGTTTTAAAGATTCCAAGATGCCCTCCTAATGGGGTCTCATGATAATACTTGAAGATCATAGGTACAAGAACAGCTGGAACGACAACTTTCATCATCCTATCATGCCTCGATGGGCAACATAGAACACCATTCCTCAGAACATAAGGGACAACATGTTCCCCAGAAGAAAGGGTTTCCATTATCGGAGCCAGCGTCGGATCTTCACGTTGGTATTTCTCAATATCCCTAAAAAGCATGGGAGCATCTGTTAAGATGGCATTAACACCAGATAGTATGGACTCGGGAGGTGATGAACTGTCGACCGTTTCGTGGGTCTCGACGTCGTTATGAAACATACGGCTGAGTCCATCAGCAACAACATTTTCGGTACCTCTGATATGTCTAACCTCAAACTGGAAGGCGGAAATACGAATAGCCCAGCGGGCTATACGACCAGTACGACGCGGCCTACCTAAGACCCAGCTTAAGGCTTGATTATCTGTCTCCAGGTCGAATTTAACGTGTTCCAGATAGAGACGGAACTTTTCTAAGGCAAATAAGACTGCCAAACCTTCGAGCTCATAGATGGAATACTTGGCTTCTTGAGCCGACAATGTCCTAGACGCATAGGCGATGGGTCGCCTCCCTAGTTCAGTCTCTTGAAGAAGGACTGCAGCTACTGCTGACGACGACGCGTCGGTTTGGACGATGAATTTCTTCGAGAAATCAGGCATAGCAAGTACAGGGGCATTACAGAGAGCTAATTTAAGATCTTCGAAAGCGGCTTGTTGAGAAGGTCCCCACTCGAATTTGATGCCTTTCCTACGAAGAAGGTTTAAGGGCGCCGCTCTATTAGCAAAGTTAGGAATGAACTTTCTGAAGAAATTCACCATACCAATGAACCTGGCGATACCTTTAATGTCCTTCGGAGGTTTAAAATCACGGATGGCCTGTGTTCTAGAATGATCAACTGCTACACCATCGGGTGACACAATATGCCCTAGGAATGACATAGAGGGCTTAGCAAAGGCAACCTTGGACAACTTAACAGTTAACCCAGCCTTACGAAGGCGATTGAGAACTTCTCGCAGATGATCTAGATGTTCTTCAAAGGTCTCTGAAAATACGACGACATCATCTAAGTAGTGATATAAGTACTCAAATTTGATGTCGGAAAAGACCCTATCTAGTAACCTAGTGAGCACAGCTGCCCCGGTGGGGAGCCCGAAAGGCACGCGGTTGTATTCGTATAAATTCCAGTCCGTGGCAAACGCTGTAAGGTGTTTAGACTCTTCGGCAAGGGGAATTTGATTATAGGCCTGATTTAAGTCCAAGATGGTGAAGAACTTGGCCTTACGAAACCATGAAAAACAAGAATGAAGGTCGGGAAGGGGCACAGATTGCAACACCACCTTCCGATTGAGAGCCCTGTAATCAATGACAGGCCTGAAGCCTCCTTGGGGTTTCGGGACTAGAAAAATAGGCGAAGAATACGCTGACTTAGAGGGCCTAATAATACCATCTTTCAACATCTGATCGATGATTTCTTTCAGAGCCTTCATTTTAGGTGGAGATAGCCTATACGGTGGAAAGCGAACAGGAATCGAATCCGTGACCTCAATTTTGTATTCAATAAGGTCAGTAACACCAAGAGTATCAGAGAACACCTCGGGAAACGACTGACACAATTTGCGAATACTATCAGCCTGCTCCTCAGGTAGATGTCTAAGGTCTAACAACATCTCATCCTGGGTAGGCGAAATAGATGAACATGATGCAGAATTACACTTTAATAGAGGGATTTTACAGTTAGAGGCAAATTTGAATGTGCACGACTTACTCTGAAGATCGAGCACCAGACCAGTGTGAGACATGAAGTCCGCTCCCAGTATGATGGGGCAAGACAAATGCTTGGCCACAAACAATTTGATCTTCCATGTAAATTTAAAAACCCGAATTTTGACATGTAAGGAACCTAGAATTTCTAATGGAGATGAATTAGCCGAAACATATTTAACAGGAGCTGAGTCATAGTCAGGGAGTTTACAAACAGATTTCAATTTAGAATACCAATCAGCCGAAATAATGGAACAAACACTGCCTGAATCTAAGAGAGCTGTTATAGGCTCGTTATTTACCTCAATCTTAAGAAAAGGAACAGGTGCGGGGGTATCCACCGCAATCCTAAGACATTCTTTAGGGCATTCAAAAGATGAATTTGAAGGCTGGTCGTTCTCTGCATTTACAACCTGTTTACTAGGGGCTGAGTCTCGGGAAGATGGATTAGTCGGCTCAGCCGACGCCACTAGTCACTTTTTATTATTGGCATAGCTGGAATTTGCACCAGAAGTTGAGCAGGAGGGGGTGCTATTTGAGTTTGGGCAATTCTTGGCGATATGTGAGAAGGCCCCACACTTAAAACAGCCTTGTGATGACCCTGCTCCATTCCTTGTCCCACTTGACTTGATCAGAGGACACTTATTCCGCAGATGGTCAGGCGACCCGCAAGCATAACATTTACGGGGATTGACTGGTCGGCGAGGTGGAGGCCGAGTGTTACTAAAGGAAGGCGGGGGTTCTTTCGCGACACGCAAAGAATCGGCGTATCTAACTCCTTCCGCTGAGACTGCCAATGCTTCAAGTTCCGAGAACGTTTGCGGGCACGCCGCGAAACACAAATATGACCTATAGGATGGTGAAATACCTTCCACAATAGCTTGTACAATTTGATCCTCAGGGAAGTGAAGAGCAAACACCCTAGTATAAAACTTAATATCTTGGATGAAGTCTGCCAGGTTTTCATCCAAGCGCTGTACCCGATAATAGTATTTCTGAATAAGGGAGGACCTGGCCCTAGCCGGGATGAAGTTAGCTAGCAAATGGGCATGGAAATCCTCAATAGAAGATTGCTCAGCGATGGCTCTAACTATTTTGTCAGATAGAACACCAATAGCATAAGGATAGATAATTTGCAAAATTTGACATGGAGACAGAGAAAAAACAAGGGCATGATCCTGAAATTCCACTAGAAATCTTAAAAATGAAATTACGTCACTGGTGGTATTAACAGAAAACTTGGATATACCTCTGAGCAACATTGCCAATGGATGAGGCAAGCTACTAAATCCGGGTGACATAGTAGGTAAAGGTTTCAATGGCAAGGAAGTCAATTCAGAACGGATGTTACTCAATGATGCACGACGTTCAGATTCGTTGTCCAATGGGGCAGGGATAGTTTGAGCAGCAACGGTTATCCTATTAACTTCTCCCTTGGGAGGCGCTTCCTCACTACCTGCATTCACTATGGTGGGTTGATCAGATTTGGGAGGAACTTCCCCAGTTAACAATTGAGTGACCTTACTAGATAATTCGGAAATATTTTCCAGGAGCGTACTAGCTTCCTTCCTCTGAACGTCATTCAGTTTTAGAGACAACAGATCGTTAACCCTATTCGAAAAATGATATAGCCTGCCTTGTACACGCTTAATTTGGTTAGGAGACGGATCATTTTCGTCAAAAAAACTAACTACAGAAGCTAGCCCAGTAATATTCTCCGTGATCGTGGAAAGAGAGTCGTCAATTTCTTTCTCTCCCAAATTGGGGATGGAAATGGGCAAATCAAGGGACTCTCTAAGCTTGTTAGTGTCGATTGCAACCGTGCCTCCAGATTGCACATTTCTGATAGTTAACTCGTATATCAACTCCTCTTTGCGCAAATAGTTAAGGAGGAGAACATCGCGAGGGCCGGGCATGATGACAGAACAATTTTGAAAAACTCAAAAAAAATTCCAGCAACTGAGACAATTGTTAGAGTTCGAATCAAAGCAATGTTTAGCCGTCAAAAGGGGCTAAATTGAGACCCATTCAACCACGCTCTGCTACCACTTGTTACCGTGTTTTAGCGGTAGTTATGCGTAAAAGAAGGTGCGGGTGTGAATGGGTTTCAAGCTACGAAATTATAGTGCATGTAAAATTAATTTAAAATTTAACAAGGTTATATTTTCTTTTCAAAAACAAAGCAATAACAGACATGGCAGGTACAATGTAGCAAAACAAGGGGAGTTACAATATTTACAGGTTTTGGGCTTTACGCCCTGACTTCAGCGATCAGCTCAGTTTTACCACAAACACAAGTTTTAACAGAGGGGCAGAAAACCCCATTCATCCCTAGGAGCCCCTGGCTCCGAATTACACAGAAAAGCCTCCACGAGGCATATGACACTCCATTATCAAAAGAGCGATCCGCTCTTAAAATTTAAGCCTCTCAAAGGCCACACCAAACTCTACCTTCAAGCTGTCCTCTAAGGACGTATTCACAGGGGTAAAATACCCAACCTACAGAGGTCTATTACATGAAAAGAAGGTTGATTACATGACCTCTAAAATAACAATTTGAGAGGAGGCGATCTTGCACTCCTAATACACTTTGTTTTTTTTAAAACCTAATCTGGCTCTGGGCCGCTAACGCAAGGGCTAATCCCATACTACAGAGGTGACTTAGAGAAGAACACTTTACATTACATAAACGAAGAATAGTTTGAGAAAATAAGTTCACCTCAAAACAAATGTGAGTGGGAGCTCGAGAGGGTTAGCACTCTCTATCCCAATATGTAGCTTTACAAGAAAAAGATGAAAAGAGTAATTACATTTTAGGAAAAGGTTACATGATGGAAATGCTTCGAACCCGCCGCGAGTGTTAAACTGCCGACCTAGCAAGAAAAGAAGTTATTAATAGGCCATTACCTGGTGTTGAACGGCTGAAGAAGAAAGAGGCGCTTCCCGCCTCCTGCTATGTACTTAATACACTGAAAGATGGAACAGAAGTGGCCCGGAGACCCCAAAATCAGCAGTTTATATCCTCTCGCGGAAGATTCTAGGCGTTAGGGGAAAGAAAACACCCTCCCACAAAATCTTTATTGGCTAGGGAAAAGAAACCCCTACAAAGAGGAAGAAGAAACACATTATTGGTGGAAAATTAATTAAAGAAATTCGGGATTGGCTAGATCCAAAATAAGGGGAAAAAGAGGGGTATACAGCCAACTTAAACCATGACAGAAAGAAATTTAACAAAGAACAAACTCTTGAAATAAAAATTTCTCCAACAAAATAGTTCTTTGATTTCGCACTAGGTTGCACTATTGTAATTCTTCAGTAGTGTCCTCTAGAAGAGAAAGTTCACACTTCCTACTTCAAGCGAAACAAAAACACATCAAAAGTGACACAGTTCAAAAACACAAAATTTTCCACGTGGTGACATCTTCTGAGAAAGTAGAGAATTAATAGAATAGATAAAGTTCAACCTTCCTCCAGAAGAGGAGTTTCAACTGGCGCAACTTTTAAATAAACGGTGTAGAGGTGTACCGCCCGGTACAATGATAATAGTGGAGTAGGGAGAGTTGAAGCGCTGTGTCGACACGCAGCCTATTCCTGGCGATGAACACCAAGAGGTCTACTCAAGGCTGAACGTCCCCAACCAAGGGACGAAAGCAACAGGTGACATGTGGAACAGAAAAAGAAAAATTACAGCACAGATTGTGAATATACATTAGAACCTCATAAACTAGATTCCGTCGTATTACTGATCCCCTCAGACGAAGAAGAAGAAACAGTTGAATGCTGTTAGACTAAACATCGTACATGAAATGGCTGAAGAGGCTCAAGATCTGAACTGGCTCATAGAAATGGAAGGAGAAATAATAAGGCACTGAATATTTCATTTCGGCAAGTGTTTAGCTAATGTTAAGTCAATTTCTATAATAATGTTATCGTTAAGGCTAGTGTACCTTTATGATGCCTGCAGGCTACGAAGCACGGTTTGGACCTCGGTGGTTCGGCCTGTGGTTCACAAAGAAATTCGAGGACTGTGCGACCTTCAGGTTCCGAGCACCAGACAGAGCGCTCCCTCCGCCCTTCGCCGCACACCCCCGGGGTGGCGTAGCATGTGCCCCAGCTCCCTGAAACAGCGGCAAGCATTACATTCCAGGACGTAAATTTTAAATTACTTGTTTTATGCTATTAAACAGGAATGTGCAAATAATATGTTGCCAAATCAAAACCTTCGGAACTTGCTTCGCATTAATTGAGGAAAGTGTTACAAGGTTCTATAGTCTTACAGCCAGGTGGCCCGCCTCACCCCTTCAGGGGAGGTATCTAAACTTCAGTCGTCAACAAAAAAGTCCTGGCCAGAGAGTGAGAGTTAACTCTTCAGGTGGGGAATGCTGCTTTTCTTTTTGCTAGCAGGAGGCAGGTAGGTTCAAATACTCCAATGGTTTACCGAGCTCGATAGCTGGAGTCGCTAAAGTGCGGTCAGTGTCCAGTATTCGGGAGATAGTGGGTTCGAACCCCACTGTCGGTAGCCCTGAAGATGGTTTTCCGCGGTTTCCCACTTTCACACCAGGCAAATGCTGGGGCTGTACCTTAATTAAGGCCACGGCCGCTTCCTTCCCACTCCTAGCCCCTTCCTGTCCCATCGTCGCCATAAGACCTATCTGTGTCGGTGCGACGTAAAACAACTTGCGAAATAGTTTTCCGTGGTTCCCCATTTCAACTTCAGGCAAGTGACGGGATGGTACCTTTCTCAAGAGCACGGCCGCTTCTTTCGAATTCATAGCTCGGGGTGTACCGGGAAAATCAGCTACAGAAGTGGAGCCCGAACATGTTCTCGGACACTCCCAGAGCTACAAGCCACGCTAAAAAGAGGTCGCAATAACTAATATAATTTTTTGGCAATAATGGGACAGGGAGAGGCTAGGGCTAGAAAAGTATTTCCGTAGTCTTTATTAAGGTACATCCCCCAAATCCGCATGGTGTAAAAATGGGAAATCACGGAAAGGCATCTTCAGGGCTGCCGATACTAGGGTTCGGACCCACCATCTCCCGAATGTACCTTGCAGCTACATGACCCGAGCCGCGCAGCTATGTCACTTAGTCTGTTGGTGAATTAAATAAGGCACAAAAGCCTAAACTGAATAGGAATAATAGTCAGTGCTACGTTTTTTCATGAGCTGTGTAGAAGATGTGTACGAGGGTAATCCAAAAAATATGGTATCCTGTTTGTCAAAATATTGTGAAGGGTGTTTCCCGCGGTCGCATATAAACATGCGCACGCCGCACTGAGGAACTCAGTCTTGGCTTGGCAGCCGCTGAGAATGGAGCTCCCGTTTGATGTTACCGCCAAGTGCGAAGTGCGCTCAGTTATTCGGGTTTTGAAGGCAAAAGGTACTGAACCGATTGAAAATCCATCGCCAATTGACGGAAGTGTATGGTGAGTCGTGCATGGATGTCAAAAATGTTCGTAAGTGGTGTAGAGAGTTTGCAACCGGTCGGACGGAAATTCACGACGAACAAAGGAGAGGGAGACCGTCAATTTCCGTCGAGACAGTCGTGAAGGTTGAGCAAATCATGCGTGAAGATCGACGGATCACCCTGGATGATCTCTGCACTTTGGTTCCTGAGGTTTCCCGAAGCGCCGCTCACAGAATTTTAACGGAAAAGTTGAAATATCGGGAGGTGTGAGCAAGATGGGCGCCACGCATGCTGACTGAAGACCACACGCGGCAACAAGTTGATTCTTCCAGCGCATTTCTTCAACGCTTTGCAGCCGAACAGGACAACTTTTTAGACTCAATTGTCACGGGTGACGAAACCTGGGCGTTCCACTTTACACCTGAGACCAAGCAACAATCACGCCAGTGGCGGCATCCCTCTTTGCCATTTTTATTTGAGAAGTCTCTCTTCTTATTTTCCTTTCTCCAACTGCATGGGGGCGTAAGTATTGTGGATTAAGCTCAGTTTTATGGCCGGTTGCCATTGCTCATGGCAACTGTATGTGGAGTGATGTAGGTCTGTTCACTACCGCGTATTTTTGTGGTAGTCTGATGTGTTGTACGCAAACGAAGATGTACACTGAGTGGCCAAACGTCATGGGAAGACACTGAATGTGATGTTAATAACGAGTTGCTCGTCCGCGAGCCCCACCACCCAATACCGGTATGGCCAGCCATCGACTCTACAAGGTGTTGGAATCATTCTGGAGGGATCTGGACCTTTGCATCTTGCTCTGCTACCCACAATTGGTCTTGTGTAGTTGATGCGGAGTTCATGGAGCGTACACCAGCATCGACAGCATCCCATAAAAGCTCGATTGGATTAAGATCGGGGGAACTGGAGGGCCAATCCATGGTCTAACATCACTGGAGTGCTCCTCCAACCAGCTGCGTGCCACCAGAGCGGTGACATGGCACATTGTCCTGTTGAAAACATGGCATCTCCGTCGGGCTATTCCAGGGCTAGAAAGGGATGTAGATGGTCTGAAAGAATGTCCACATAACGTACACCTGTCAGCGCTCCCTGCAGTCGGACAGTGGGGCCTAATTGCGACCTTGAGAACGCCGCCCAGACCAGAACTGAGCCACCTCCCGTCTGGACACAACATTGTTGACATGCAGGATCCATAGGTTCATGGAGCATTCGCCACACTTTCACGCACCCACAAGCTCGATATAACAGGAAACGGGATTCATCGGACCATACGACACGACGCCACTGTTCCATGGCCCATAGTCGATGTTCGCGGGCCCATGCACGTCGTTGAGTCGTGTGTCGAAGTGTCAGCAAAGGAGCACGAGTTGGTCGTCGGCTGGTAAAGTCTATGCGGTGCAGTTGCCTCCTTACAGTCCTGGTAGAAATGGGTTCCTGACTCCCAACATTCAGCTGAGCCGTGATCTGACTCACATTAGCCCACCGACCGCCGATTATTGTTTTGTGGATGCGACGTGACGTCCGTTTGTTAAACTCCTGTTGTCTTCCCGTGCGGAGGTAACATTCTCTCTGTGATAATGAAGATCCACCCTCGACACTGTTGACCTCGGAAACACGAATTTGCGTGTAATCTCCCCAATGCTATGACCCATGCGCCGTACGCCGATGATCATCACACTTTCAAAGTGTGTTAACTCGCGACCTGTTGCCATCTTCACGACACTAGTGTCTGTGACGTAGACTGCTCAGCTAGCGGCAACGCTCAGGGGTCATACACGGCACACTTTCTAATGGGACACCCCTTCCCGTGACTTTTGGCTACTCAGTGTATATTAAGACGAGCACAAAGGCTCATCCTCCAAGCTGGACGAATTAACCAAACAAGGTTAAAATCCATGGCCCGGCGGGAATCGAGCTCGAGGTCTTCTGAACCGAAGGCCAGTATGCTGACCATCCAGACAAAGACCTGGAAGAACATAACTCTCTTCAGCTTATACCTGTTATTTCTGGGGTCGATGGAACCACCCACGCTCATTTTAGTTTTTGTCCGAAGTTTAAGACCGGACGTGATTCTTGAGATGAAAACCACGACCAGAGATGCAGCGGAATTCGAACCTCAGCTTAACGGGTGGTAAGCCGGCAACTAAGCCACTGAGCTAGTCACACCCCCTTTTTGTTTGAGAAATAACAGATACATTATAAAAATGAAAAATGAAATGGCGCATGGCCGGAAGTGTCCGCGGACAAGTTCGCCTCGCCAGATGCAGGTCTTTTGATTTTACTCCCTTAGGCGACCTGCGAGCCGTGATGAGGATGAAATGATGATGAAGACGACACATACACCGAGCCCCCGTGCCAGCGAAATTAACCAATTAAGGTTAAAATTCCCTACCCTGCCAGGAATCAAACCCAGGCTAGCACGCTAACCATTTAGCCATGGAGCCGGACTATTAAAAATGTCTAAATGACAGTGAATTACAAAAAGGGGTATTCAACTATGTTGCCTTCTGAATTAACATGTTATTACCGGGCGAGTTGGCCGTGCGGTTAGGAGCGCGCAGCTGTGAGCTCGCATCCGGGAGATAGTGGGTTCGAACCCCACTGTCGGCCGCCCTGAAGATGGTTTTTCCGTGGTTTCCCATTAATACCAGGAAAATGCTGGGACTGTACCTTAATTAAGGCAACAGCCGCTTCCTTCCGATTCCTAGGCCTCTCCTGTCCCATCGTCGCCATAAGACCTATCTGTGTCGGTGCGACGTAAAGCAAATAGAAGAAAAACATGTTTATTCATTTCAAGTGTTAATCGTTTCGGAAATTTTCGTCCGCAATGATAGCTCGTAACTGTGATTTCATTTTTATAAATAAAGTGTACTTTTCCCCCATATGTGAAATCAAACACACATACAACGTAATATTATATCACTTCCAGTCAGCTCTATTTTTCTCTCTTGCTCTTGCCGCACCTTCCCTTCCAGTTAATATTTGTAGTAAGCAGACAGATTGTGTTAAGAAGGTAGGCGTGCAGCTGTGTGGATTTTATACTGGTCTAGAAGACATAAATATGTTATTAAACACACATGAATTCAAACTACTAATCATTCCGTCAGAATATATGGCTTTGTATGATATTATTTGAGTCTTGGTGGGGAGCATGTGTTGGCGACCGCGGGGCCATTAGCTGAGTCCTGACATTTCTTCTACTTACTTGTGCCAGGCTCCTCATTTTTATCTACCTCCATCCGACCTCCCTTGGTCAACTCTCGTTCTTCTCCCACCCCGACGGTATTATGTTTACGAGGCCTTGGGAGTCTTTCATTTGCACGCCGTTCATGGCCCTTATCTTCCTTTTGCTAATACCTTCATTTTTCGAAGTGTCGACCCCTTCCATCTTTCCTTATTAGTGTTAACAGACGACGGTTGCCCTGTTTGCACTTCATTAAAAATAAAAATCACCACCACCACTTAAGCTGAATCAAGTAATTTGGCCATACTCAGTACTTTTTACAATTTTTAAAAAATTTTACGTCGCACTGGGACAGACAGGTCTAATGGCGACGGTGGGATAGGGAAGGTCTAGGAGTGGGGAAGGAAGTAACCGTGGCCCTAATTAAGGTATAGCCCCAGAATTTGCCTAGTGTGAAAATAGGAAACCACGGGAAACCGTCATCTGGGCTGCCGATAGCGGGGTTCGAACTCACTATCTCCCGAATGCAAGCTCACAGCCACGTGACCCTAACCGCACGGCCAACTCGCTCGGCCCATACTCAGTAGAAGGGAAGCTAAGCAACATGAGTTACGCAGTATAGTAACTAATTATTGAGAAAAATGCAAACAGATACCGTACGTGTAAAAAGTTTAACGATAATAATCATGTTATTGGCTTTACGTCCCCCTAACTACTTTTACGGTTTTCGGAGACGCCGAGATGCCGGAATTTAGTCCCACAGGAGTTCTTTTGCGTGCCAGTAAATCTACTGACACGAGGCTGACGTATTTGAGCACCTTCAAACACCACCGGACTGAGCCAGGATCGAACCTGCCAAGTTGGGGTCAGAAGGCCAGTGTCTCAACCGTCTGAGCCACTCAGTCCGGCTGTAAAAAGTTTACGGCAGCATATGCATTAACCAGTTGTTGGAATACATTGTTATGTAGTGATATAGCACAAGAAAAGTCGGAGAAATCATCTTTTAAATAATTTTATTCCCATAGGAAACATAAAATTTTCCGACCTCATTAATTGATTCAGAAACCCCAGAAAGTTTTGACGTTTACTTAGTTATAGTTAAAATTACACTATTCTTCTTGAAACATTCATGCGTCCAAAACCACGTGATGTAGAATGATGTTTACTAATTTTTTAGAAATAACTTCATTGCATGAGAATCCGCAATGCATTATTTCGACGGCAATTTTCGGCAATTGATATTTGTAGAGCTAAGCGCCAAAAAGCTGGTTTGGAGATATTCAGAAAAACTATTTAATTTTAAAAATAAAGGCATCATTTATTTAACAATTAATACATGAAGCAAAGATTATCTCATTGCGTGAATTAGACATTTTTACGTACGGTAATATTTGTTTTTATGAAAAATGGTTCAATTAACATGAAATCAAATTTTGTATTCAAATCATAAAGGTGACTTCATTCTGGTTCAGTGAATTTACATCAGATGACAAAACCAGATCTAAATAATTCAAATTTATGGCTTTAAAAATTTCAGATATAAAGGACATACGTTTGACAATTTTGACATGTGCGAGATAGAGCTTTCAAACTCCGCTTGTATGTAAATCTATGTAAGTTACACGATACTTATTTTGATGACCATCGTCATATTCTGACTGGACGTTAAAATCATTACATATTGAAACGTGTCGTGAAGTGTTTCCCCCCGTAATTGTGAAGGTTAAACCACTTACAACTTGGACAATTCTTTTCGACGAGCCACCTTTGCCAAATAAACAGCCAAGATTTTAGGTCCAGAACAATTGTGTTTAGGTTTCAGACATATGCATAATATTTGCCTCAAAGAGGCACGTGATAGTTTTGAACACATATAGTTGCATACAAAGATATATGTAAATAACAACCATTAAAATAATTGAGAAAATGGGAACATATTGTGTAGCAGACGGATCATAGTAAGTAATCGATTATGGTTACTTAGCATTTTCCTTGAAACTATGTAATGAATAAATCAAGGAAGTACAGGCTCCAAACGAGATATTAAGATACCTTGGACACGATATTGTACATAAGCTATGCTTCACACACTATTTTGAAACTAGCAATGCGATAGGAAAACAAAATTTATCGCTGTCAAAAATGTCGATATTTCCTTAAATATTCTTTTAAAGTTTGACACGACAGAATGCCTCATTTCTTTGCTGTTCCTCTTTGACGAGGAAGAAGGGTTACGATTCTCAACCACCTATAAGGTTAATCGAAAAATATAGAGACGGACTTTTAAAGAATGAGGATAAAGTGGGAAAATGACAGACTCCGTATAATTTCATAGAATATTTAAACGTTTTACTATATCATGAGACAATTTTACTTCCCAATGCTCATGAACTATCTGCCCACATTGCTGACCTTCAGTATAGCGAGAGCGTTTATTTTTATGAATCGATACTCCAACAATGGTCCAACCGAAGCATCCTTCTATGGGTGGGGGCGATAGAATAACACTCACGGTATCCCCTGCTGTCGTAAGAGGCGACTTGAGGGGCCCCAAGGACTCTTAACATTCGAGCATGGGGTAGCGAACACGGGGCTCTTAGCTGAGTTCTGGCATTTCTTCCACATACTTGTGCCATGCTCCTCACTTTCATCTATCCTATCTGACCTCCCCTGGTCAACTCTTGTTCTTTTCCAACCCCGACGGTATTAGAACATTCGCGGCCAAGGGAGTCTTTCATTTTCACGCACTTTGTGGACCTTGTCTCCCTTTGGTCGATACCTTCACTTTTCGAAGTGTCGGATCCCTTCTATTTTTTCCTTCTGATGGAAGAAGGTTGCCTAGTTTTACTTCCTCTTAAAACAATAATCACCACCACCACCAACCGGAGTTATCAGATCATCATTTCATAAGCTTTCTCGGATAAATTAAAAACGGTCACAGGGAGAGGCAAAACTTTAAAACAGTGAAGATGTTATGTTCTTTAAAGTGTACTTAGCCTCACATGCCTTCGTTACGCGCAGAAATGTACACGACATTGCCTGGAATGTCTATCCAGCTTAATGACTTCATATTTAATCATCGGATTTCCTCTTGTTTCTGACTGTACATAATTCTTTGAATGAAGAATGATTTGATAATTCCAACGCTGTCAAAATGATAATTGGGTGTTTTTTGCTCCACATCGGCCCTGTCTTCACGTCTGCGTAGCTCAGTTGGTTGGACGCTCAACTTTCATAAATGATGATGATGATGATTGTTGTTATTGTTGTTTATTATTTTAAATTACATAGATTTCAGGTCATGGGCCCTCTCGCTTTACATGCTCGAAGTTAAGGGATATACGCAGATGGCTGCTATTTGAAAGTGCTTAAAATTAATAAGATTTGCTAGCACGTTATAGAACCCAAATTCAAGACAATATTTCAGCACTAAGCAGTGTTTTAATCATGTAAGTAACTGAATAAACATTAAAAATTTATTATTATATTATTATTATTATTATTATTATTATTATTATTATTATTATTATTATTAACATTATCAGAAAAGGGCTAAAACGATATAGGAAATGAGGATATTCAATGAACAGATTTTTTTCCATTTAAGAAAAGTTGAAAAACGTTCCAAACGACCCACTAAACATGATGGATATAATGTTTTAACATTCTTAAAATATTTAACAAATCACCCTTCTCTCCCTGAAGTACGTAAAGCGTTGGAGGGATAAATGATGCGGATCCATGGTATATGAAGGGCTGGAGGGGAAAAAATGATGCGTGTCTATGAGACAAATGACGTTTTTAAGTAAGTGAAGCTGTCTGTCAGTCAGTTGCATACCACTACAGGGTGAATGGGCCATACGATAAAGCAATTTATGTCCGCACATATTCATCCTTTTTTTAAATGTCCGTTTGGGGAAAACGATAAAAGTCTACCTCGTTTCAGGAAATCCTGTTAATAATTAGCAACTTGGACAATCCTAGTATGGACAGAGAGTCTTTAATGATGTAATATTTTTATTATTTTTTCCGGCTCCATGGCTAAATGGTTAGCGTGCTAGCCTTTGGCCACAGGAGCCCCGGGTTCGATTCCCGGCAGGGTCAGGAATTTTAACCGTAATTGGTTAATTTCGCTGGCACGGGGACTGGGTGTATGTGTCGTCTTCATCATCATTTCATCCTCATCACAACGCGCAGGTTGCCTACGGGGGTCAAATCAAAAAACCTACATCTGGCGAGCCGAACTTGTCCTCGGACACTCCCGGCACTAAAAGTCATACGACCGAGCTCGATAACTGCAGTCGCTTAAGTGCGGCCAGTATCCAGCATTCGGGAGATAGTAGGTTCGAACCCCCACTGTCGGCAGCCCTGAAAATGGTTTTCCGTGGTTTCCCATTTTCACACCAGGCAAATGCTGGGGCTGTACCTTAATTAAGGCCACGGCCGCTTCCTTCCCACTCCTAGCCCTTTCCTGTCCCATCGTCGCCATAAGACCTATCTGTGTCGGTGCGACGTAAAGCAACTAGCAAAAAGAAGCCATACGCCATTTCATTTCACTGGTACGTTAAAGAACTCCTACGGTACTAAATTCCGGCACAATAAAAGTAGTTAGTGGGACGTAAAGCCAATAACATTATTATTATTATTATTATTATTATATTATTATTATTATTATTATTATTATTATTATTATTATTATTATTATTATTATTATTATTATTATTATTATTATTATTATTATTATTCCAAACAGGAAGTTAAGTAAAGGTAACTCATGTCTCACAAATTCGGTAGAAATAATGCCACAGTAAGGATGAAACTAATTGCTACAACACCAGATTCACTTATGAATAACATAGACATCAGGCGTTATCTCGATTTCAATTTTACAGTACTTCCATCTTTCACACAAACACGTTGAAATCAATAATGATTTAGCCAACTCTGTTAAAGGAAATATTGCGATACACTATATAAGCTATTAAGTTTTGAAAACTTATGATAATAGTACATTCTAAACTTCAATTTTTTTCTCGAAATTAAAATATCTGGATTCTCAGTCTTTCATAGAAATAATCAGAAGCTAAGAATGGATATCCAGCATTTCATACAATGACAGTCTATTTGCGATTCATTTCTGTCGTAAAATGAGACAGAAGACACGATAAGCAGGTTTTTAAGTGTTCATAAAAGTTTTTATCTGCACCTCTACGGTTGTTTATGAAATTCATTTCAATGTAATGGTTCAGCATTTTAATGTTTTCGGGATAGGAATGATCTGATAAAGGATAGAATTGAAAACATTGGTGTGGTGTTAGTGTCGTTAAGTTTTTATATCAGTTGGTTATGACTGTTTCAATGAAGTGAAGGCATCTGATAAAAAATTCAATAACAGTTTACGATTTCATGTTGGTATGCCCCAGTTGCAATCAGTTATTTAATATACGACCAACACTTTCAGCACTCACACAGACTCGGAGCGTATGAAGATTATACACATTAAACAACCTCCATTAGTGGCATTAAAGGTTTTATGTCCCTGACTTTTGCAAAACTTATTCGTTGTTATGCGTGTCATGTTGTGATAGTACATATATCACACCCCCGAATTATATGTAGAAGGTAGAGATATTATTATCAGTATTTCATTTGTATATTTTGCCATTTATATTGGTAAGCTGGAAGATATCCACATATGTAGGTATGAGTAATTTGTTTTGCACGAGTGGGAAAACATTGCTTTAATAACTCTGGTAATTTGAATGAGTCATATGGCTACCCCAGTGTTTGTTGTGATGTACTTGTGTCGGGAAATTCATGAGTCATGTATATATCCCAGCCTGATGAGATGAGCTTGTTGTTGTATTAGGAAAATGTGGTGACTCATGGAATATACCCCAGAGTTTGTTATTGTCTTGGGAGGAAGAAGTAGTTCAGGGCTTGGGCTTGAGAAGAGGATCACTCATGATTGGCTAGCAAGCACCAATCCAGACGTCTCATCTGAGAGGAGGGGGATGTTGATGTCTATAAAGGTTGATCATACGGCGGCAACCAAAGACATTGTAAGGAACATTGTAAGGGTGATTGTAGAGGTGATTGTAAAGGAACGAGAAGGAAGATAACTACAACCAGTGACATTGTATAAGAGAACTACAACTGACGCACTGTTCGGGAAGGAAGTGGTGCTGATACACGGTACTGGAGTGACACGGCTGCAATGGACTGGACTTCAAACGTTCGTGGAGCGTAGTCTTGTTATGTTCGTGGAAAGTGGATGATTGTGGAGAGTGCTTGCGCATTAAGTATTGTAGCACTTGTGGCGACCTAGCATTATATGTTGGTGAAAGCTATCTCAGACTTTCCATAAATTTATGTTGAGGATCGACAGACGTGTGTATATATCTTTACAACAAGTGTTAAAATATGTGAACACAGTAGTACAAGGTACAGTGTCTGTGTGATGTGATAACTGCCGATTATGAGAATCGGTAAGTCGAATTGATATAGAGACAGTGAAGGGTATTTATCTTCATACATGTACATTGTTCATCGGACTATCTACAAATGGTAGCTTAGTTCTCGCTTTCGTTTTCCCACGATTTTCATTATTTTTTGTTGTTGTTGTTGTAAATATGGAGTCTTCCAGCAATATTTTATGTGTGTATTATATGTATAATGTTGTATGTTGATGAGGTGCTCATGCACGGAATTTGTTCAGAATATAGTTAGCTATTTTAGAATCAGTGTTATTGATGAACCTAGGTGCAGTTCCTACCTAATTAGTCGTTTTCAGGAGGTTAGGTAAGGCCTGCAGCAGATGTACCAGTACGCAGCATTATGTACACGCCCTGGGATATAAAGTTTATCATGCTCTATCAAAATTCGAGGGATCCATTCTGGTGAACTCTGGCGCCCATTCTACGGAATTTCGGTTAATTATGCTTATTAATTTTATTAAGTTTTTGAGTAATTTTATTTATATATTTTTATTTATGAATTTATTTATTTATATTCATCAAAAAAGTTACAATGTAAAATACGTGTGTATGGTCAAATTTGATGCCTAGGAAAATAACTATACTTCTTCTTAAGAGTGTTTTCGTCCAGTAAAGAATGTAGATCTTCTCCTATTTCCGCCGATTTGTTGCGGTCTTTCTAATGAATCGGTCCAACGTATTTCGAGTCTTGTGGTCCGTCGGATTCCATCCAGTCTCGCAACATTTACTAACCATTTCCACTTGAATGTAGCTATGGGCTGGATCACGTCAGTCACACAGGTTCTTCTGTGGATTTGTTTGTTCGGTGTTCTGTCTCGAAGCAAAATACCAAACAAGCTCTTCTTCATACTCCGCTGCATAAATCGCAGTCTTAGCGTTATGTTAAGGAAGCGCAGCTTTCTCCAGACAGCTGCTGGGTTTCATAATATTGCTATGGTCTGAGAAGAAGACGTTTCTGGGAGGATACTGGCATGGAATACTTTCATCATGAGATGGGTTGGTATGTCTTAACTTTTTAGGATGAAGTAAACTTTCCAAAAATACTCCAACGTAGATTTACTCCCCTTGTTACTTCTGCTCTGTGATATTTCTTCCCAAGATCGATCTTCTGTCCGAGATATATTCCTCGATCGGCTCAAGAGTTTGACCTTCAATGATGGCAATGATACCATCTGCCCTCATCACCTTGGTCTCTCGTAAGTTCATCTTCATCCCTCTCTGTGGATCAGTGGTCGAGTGCTGCGGGTTCAAACCTGGCAGAGCTAGTCGGATTCTTGAAGGGCGGAAGGCAGTCCATTCAGCATTCCACATCGTATGATATGGACGTTAGCAACGGAATATATATATTAAAAAAATCCTCCTTTATTTTTTTTTGCTAGTTGCTTTACGTCGCACCGACACAGACAGGTCTTATGGCGACGATGGGACAGGAAAAGGCTAGGAGTGGGAAGGAAGCGGCCGTGGCCTTAATGAAGGTACAGCCCCAGCATTTGCCTGGTGTGAAAATGGGAAACCACGGAGAACCATTTTCAGGGCTGCCGACAGTGGGGTTCGAACCTACTATCTCCCGAATACTGGATACTGACCGCACTTAAGCGACTGCAGCTATCGAGCTCGGCTATCCTCCTTTAATGAGCACCCATACTCTAATATAAATGTATACCCAAAATTTAATTTCTCTATGACCAGCAGTTTTGGCTCAGAGATAATGAATCAGTCAGTCAGTCAGTCAAGATATATATATATATATATATATATATATATATATATATATATATATATAGGTGCACATTAAGGGAGGATTTTTGGATATCCCGTCGCTAAGGGGGTGAAAAGGGGGGGGATGAATTATTTAAATGAGTATACTGTATTTATATCTCAAAAACGTAAAAGTTTACAGACGTAAAAACTGGTGTTGGAATCTCCTTTAAAAATAAAGAAACACGTGTTTTCTGTTTTCGGAAAATCCCATTAAGTGGGGTGAAAAAGGTGAAAAATGGGTTGAATATTTTTATGAGGATACTTATATCTCAAAACTGAAGATGTTACAGACATGAAAATTGGTATTTGGAATCACCTTTACAAATAAAGAAATGCGTAGTTTTGTTTTTTGAAAATCCAATTAATTGGGGTGAACAGGAGTGACAAGGGGGCAATTAAAAAAAAATACAATATCTACAGTATATCTCAGAAAAATAACATGTTGTTTTTACAGATGTGAAAATTGGTATTTGGAATCTCCTTTAAAAATAAAGAAACACGGATTTTTTGGGGGAAAATCAACCTTGGGGGTGGGCAGGTGGGGGGGGGGGGTGGGGTGAAAAAAGAGTTGAATTTTTTGTATGAGGATGCATATATCTCAAAAACTGAAGATGTTACAGTCGTGATAATTGGTATTTGGAAGCTCCTTTATGAACATTCACTGAAAGGGAGGAGGGTGAATGGAAGTGAAGAATGTTGAATTCTTTCTATGGGGATACTTATATCTCAAAACTGAAGGTTACAGACGTTAAAACTGGTATTTTTTGTTTTCGGAAAATCGACTTGGGAGGGGGGGGGGCGAGGGAGTGAAAATAAGTAAATAAGGAGTTGAATTCTGTTCATTCTGTTTATGAGGATAGGCCTACTTATATCTAAAAAACTGAAGATGTTCCAGACCTGAAAACTGGTATTTGGAATCCCCTTTAAAAAGAAACACGTATTTTTTTGTTTTCGGAAAATCTACTTAAGGGGCTGAAAAGAATTGAAAAAGCGAGTGATTTTTAAAATGAGTACCGGTATATCTACAGTATACGTCAAAAACTTAACATGTTACAGATATTAAACTTGGTATTTGGAAAGTCCTATAAAAATAAAGAAACATGTATTTTTTGACTTGAGAAAAGACTGTTTCTCATATGTAGAGTTCTATGTTGCATGGTAATCTTAGCCCTAAAAGATAATACCGAAAACGTGGTTTACAAAGAGTTTCTGGGGTGAATGAAAAACAATTTTTCGGTGAGTTTGTATACTTTAGGGATTTTCAGATAATGTCTTAGAACGGTACCGAAGAAGGATTACTTTTATCAAATTACGAAACCCACGCGAGCGTAGCCGCGAGTAACTACTAGTTCAACGATAAATGTGTATTTGACATAAAAGATCGTAAATTGCAAATTACTCCAATTTTTGATAGATCTAATATTTACGGAGATATTAAATAATAACTCCATATAAATCCCCACTCCATGTGATGACTTTGAATTCACATGCACCTAGGGAAGACGATATCATTCTTCAACATTTTCACGATTCGTTTCATATGAAAGAAGGCGGAGAATAGTTTCTCTACCCAGGAAAGAGGACATTATCTTGTCATTAAACATCAAACTGCGTCAACGCCAAGAATCGTTTTAGATCATTGGAAAAGCCGAGTTTCGAAAAATAAACTATTCACAAATGATTGACTATATGGAGGAGGGACAGGTTGAAATGACTGCTGCGAATCAAAGCGATGTTTTCTACCTGCCACACCATGACGTCAAGAAAGAGAAGAATGAGCAATAAAAATGTAGGATTATTTCGACGCTTCGTCACACGAGAGAGACTCTCCATACTTTGGTAACAGGACCAAACCTCCTTCCGGAAAATCTTTCAACGCTAATGCACTTTCGGACATATCGAAAAGCAACAGTCGGAGATGGAACCAAAGCCTTTCTGCAACTGTACCTGGATGAGGAAGGCAGAGACTTCACTAGATTTTAACAGTATCACTTCCAGATGAGGGAAGATGGTAAATGGCAAACACCAGAAGAAATTGTTACGTACAGGTTCACATGATTCCGATTGGCCTTAGGTCCTACATGCAGTCCTCTCCTTCTATCTGCCACTTTACGTGAATTGGCTTCAAGGGTCAGTAAAACATTCCCCAGAGCAGCAGAACTCTTAGATCAGAGTATATTTATGGACGACGAAGACTTTGTTGCTGGTGATGACCACAATGGGGTCAGGAGCTTATATTGCGAAGTTAGCTCTATGCTCAGAAAGATACGGCTACAATGGATAAATTTGCTACGAACTCCGAAAAACTTAAGAGTGTGTGGCAGTCTGAGAGACAAGATATCAAACAAGAAACTGGAGTATTAGTTATTAGGTGGAATATAGAATTAAAGTGTCTGCTTTTCGATCATCCGGATATTGCTGAAAAACAAGTTCGCGTTCTTGCTACGAAACGTCAGCTCTTACAAGGAACAACAAGATTTTACTATCCTCTGGGTTTAGTCTCACCCGTCTCAATTGTTGAAAAATTAATCGAGACATAGAATGTGATGAGATTCTTCCCTTGCAATGGCAAAATTGGATTTCAAGCATCAACCAGTTATCACTTATAAACGTCCCGAGATGGACTGGAATGTCCTATCAGATATCAAACGCTACGCATATCCACGTGTTCTGTGACGCTTCTGAGAGAGCATTTGGAACCGCATTGTACACTAGAACGGTAACCGACGATAATACCTCAATGCATTTGGCCTGCAATAAAAACGGATTGTCTCCAGTCAAAAGGATTACACTCCCGCGACTAGAAACTCTAGCCATTTTGATCGGTTCCCGCCTCTTGAAATATTTATTCCAGTTGACAGGATTTGACAGCACGCTAGCTAGACTACGGACCGACTCTATGGTGGCCTTCGGTTGGATACGGAGTGATTCAAATCGCTGGAAGACATTCTGCATATCTGGAGCGGGGCTAGTGTGATGCCAATATCGCGAAAACGGTTGGTTTTAGGACATTAAAACGTCGTTTGCTCTCCGCATAGTGATGCATAAAACGAGCATACGACCCATAGAGCCAAAATCTAGGGAATGGAGAGGGTTCTGCAAATTTTATACAGACAGTTACACGCAGGGTTCTAAATGGTAAGTAGCCTATACACAATTTGGTTCAGGTTGGTGAAACGGTATAGATGTGTATAAGGAACAGACAGACAGACAGACAGACAGACAGACAGACAGACAGACAGACAGACAGACAGACAGACAGACAGACAGACACATTCTGTTTTATATATAGACAAGCAAATGTACCCGTGCTTCGCTACGGTATTCCCCATTGTATACGTATTTCTACGTAAATTTCTGTACACACAGTGAGCGAAATTATATTAAATTGCATGTCTCTTACGGTTTTCCAAGAAACGCCATTGGGAGGACCCCATACGTTGTTTGCGATGTAAGGTGCACGTTGGGAAGTTTTGATGAAAATGGCAAGCTACATTTCCTACCGCAATTAAAAATCAGTTTGAGAGTTTCTACTATAACGGCAGGTTCACTTGCCTACTGCCATTCACAATAGAGATGTGGAGTTTTCATTATAAAGACAGGCCCCTTTACCTAATGCTAGTCAGAATCGAGTTGGGGTCTTGAATATAATCAAGAAATGTAGCTCTATCTAATGATTAAAACGAAGTGGATGTATTGCAAAAAATGAAATGTCTCTCACTGAATTGTGATGAAATGAGTTACGGATTTAAGAAAGCGGTAGGGCCCAACAGAGGAGAATTTTTTTTGTTTTGTTTTTTGCTTTTTGCTTTACGTCGCACCGACACAGATAGGTCTTATGGCGACGATGGGATGGGAAATGCCTAGGAAGTGGAAGGATGCGGCCGTGGCCTTAATTAAGGTACAGCCCCGGCATTTGCCTGGCGTGAAAATGGGAAACCACGGAAAACCATCTTCAGGGCTGCCGACAGTGGGGCTCGAACCCACGATCTCCCGATTACTGGATACTGGCCGCACTTAAGCGACTGCAGCTATCGAGCTCGGTGAGGAGAAATTTAGGCGCAAGGATTCTTAGATAAGAAGATGACTTATGGTGTTACTACTTTAGCCTAAAGAGGTAAGCAGGGGCAAGGAATAAAAGGAGAGAACGGAAGTTGAAGAGAAACACAGTAAAATTTATAGTAAATGCCATAAAGCAACTTACGGTGCGAATTAATGGACTACAGTCAACAGTAATGTTGAAGTATGAACAGCCTCCGTTGGTGCAATTCGCAGACGATTATCACCTCCCAACATTCCGCAAATATCCCGCAGAGTGGCAGCTTGACGTCTCTTTCGCCATCTACCCAACGAAAAACCACGAATTTAGAGAAATAATGACGAAAAAGGCAAGCAGCCAGAGACGGTGCCATGGTAACCGGTAGGTTCATCGTCGTCGGTCACGTAATACAGAGCGTGAAAACCGCAGAAAATAGTAATATTCTCCGTCATTTGAACAGTAAGCGAAATTATGTACATAACAAAAGTTGTTTAAGGTGAAGAGAAGTTTCACATACGGTCTTCGTATTTTACAGAAAATCCATAGTAAAAAAAAAAAAAAAAAAAAAAAAAAAAAATGAAAAAAAAAAGAACCTGTCCTTGTTTTCGTATAAACATCTAGTCTTCAGTGACTTCTAAACTATATGCATATATATACCTGCTTCTGAATGAGTATACTCTAGATATGAAATTTGGTCGAGATCTATCGAGCCGTTTCGCCGTAACGGTGGAACAGCCGGACAGACAAACAGCTCTGATACGGTGTTGAGTTGGCCTAAAACGGATAAATATCTGAAAAATTGATAAAATGAACGAAATTTCTGACAGCCGAACCCCTACAACTTTATTTATACAGTGTAGATAGGCTTCACATACGACTGTGAAGGCCGATAAAGGGGCCAGCTTGAACAATACAACAAGTCCTCCGTGGCTAACTAACGTGTGCTCTGTTCATGCATTCCCGCTAGATGGTATTATTGGTGCAAATGAACAAAGAACAATCAATCAGTGAATTGTACAACTAGTTATAGAATATTTATAGGGTACTTCAAAGACTCCCAGTGTAATATTAAGCATTTCAGAAGAAAACAAATGTCTCATAAGAATATTCTAAATAAATTCTAGTCCTTTATATACACACGCGCAGCCTTCTCTCTGATTTATCTAGAACCAGTATTAACAAATATGATGTTATGAAGTAGTAGGAGTAGCAGTAGTAAATACTGGAATGTAATTTATACTATGCCGTACCAAAATTCATTCAGTCTTTAAACTAAGTTTTCATCACGGGTGGCCCAGATTGGTTGCGCAGTAGATGTTAGTTTTCCCTCGTCCTGCTCATGACGTCATCACAGGAGCACCGTGAGTGTGTAGCATACAACCGCACGTGTATCTCATTTCGTTGTTTATATATGTCTGTCTTATAAAGAAAGGATTTCCACGTAATAACTATACGTAATTTCTTTCCGTATATTGCTGTTGGTTTATATAGTGGCCTACTGTATTTTGCGTAATGTGTGTGTGTGTCGTAGTTCGTTTCTGTGAGATCTCTGTTAAGTTGCTGTGTTTCATGCAGTGAAGTGCACTTATTTTCTTTTCGTTAGTTGCGTGAACAGTGTAATAGTAGCTGGAGTGAAATGTATGTGTTCATAGTACAGTATCATTGCGATAGAAAACTGTGCCGTTAATGATTCACCGACCGAGCTCGATAGCTTCAGTCGTTTAAGTGCGGCCAGTATCCAGTATTCGGGAGATAGTGGGTTCGAACCCCACTGTCGGCAGCCCTGAAGATGGTTTTCCGTAGTTTCCCATTTTCATACCAGGCAAATGCTGTGGCTGTACCTTAATTAAGGCCACGAACGCTTCCTTCCCATTCCTAGGCCTTTCCTGTCCAATCGTCGCCATAAGACCTATCCGTGTCGGTGCCAAGAAAAAAAAAAGATTCACCGCAATCTACAGCGACACCTGATTGTTCAGCAGAGGGATTTCGGTACCTCGCCGGCTACATCTCCGACCGTGAAAGAAAATATAACAGTTCAATGCGAAGTCCCACTAGGGAAATGCTTTCCATATCTTCTGGTACAGCCCCTGTGGGATGGATAGAAATGTTATCTCGGGGAGGTCTACTCGTTCCATCGTTAGAATGGTAAACCAAATAAAGGAATTTGAGTTAATTTTCAGGGACACTCACGGACGTGCTGAACTGTGACGCATACCTAATATTATACGCAAAGTGTGTCAAATAATTAGCAGTAAATTCCCCGCTGTACCACCAGAAATATTAAAAATGTATGTTAGAACGAGAATATTTAAACGCATACGACAAATGAATATTCGGACAAGAACTGAAAAATCCATAGTAGCTCATCGGCGAAAGGCACGACAGTGGATTTCATCTTCATGACATCTAATCTCACAGGTAGGACTGTGTTCTAATGATGTGTTTTTCCTGTTCTTTCTTATTGTTTAATTTTTAAAAAGTAGACTATCTATGCGGAGCCTCCGTGGCTCAGACGGCGGCGCGTCGGCTTCTCACCACTGGATACCGTGGTTCAAATCCCGGTCACTCCATGTGAGATTTGTGCTGGTCAAAGTGGAGGCGGGACAGGCTTTTCTCCGGGTACTCCAGTTTTCCCTGTCATCTTTCATTCCAGCAACACTCTCCATTATCATTTCATAGCATTTATCAGTCCTTAATAAATCACTTTGGGATTGGCGACCCCATTGTAATAATAGCCTTTTTCATTCATTACATCCCTGACCCGGTCAAAGACAGGAAAATAGGTTGTAGGTTTTCCAGGACTATCTATGCATGGTTTAGAATATGAACTTACTTCTGCTGCTGTTATAATATGTGTTAAGTCTTAAACTCGATACCTCCGGAAGTGAGTCAGTATATCGTATGTGAACATACGGTAGTTCCATCACGGTATTTCTGCTGTAAAGATTTAATATGACAAAGATTTCATATCTCTAAATATTTATGTTTACAGATTTGAAAGCGCGTAACCTTCCTCTAACTAAATAGAGGAACTTGAAAATGTTAATAAATTTCAAGCGTTGGTCAGTGTGCCGCCACGTTACATTTACGCCTTATTCGTAATGGAAATAATGAAAAACTACGCTGTACTCTTTTTCAATCTTATAACAGCAGTAATCTTTATGTCTGGTCGGCAATTAGTTCTGAGAAACTGTAATGTTTGCTGATATTATGCGTTTCCTACTGATTTGCGCGCTCTGGGCTCGGCTGCTTTGCTCCTACTGTGACGTCATTTCGTTAACCAATAGCAGCTCGGCTCGCGTTGGGCCCAACCTTTAGTAGTGTTTAAGAACCTTGAGTTTTCATAGCTCAGTGCTGATGAAAGAAAAGGGTGGTGAAAAAATACAACGCAGTATGCATGTATTTCATAATGTTCCGGCTGTATCCTTTCTTATGTGTGTTGAAAGACTAAATACAATTGGGACCCTGGCAAAGGAGTTTCGTTCGGGAGCTGACTTTTTCTTACAGAATGTCTCTGATCATAACTGCGAGTTCATAGCATAAGCTTTGCTCCACCTTGTTTCAGTTTCACATACTATACTGAACCCATAATTCTACGGTGAGAAAATTTTTTTTCTCTCAAATATTTATTTGGCATTCAGGAACTACTGTATGTTTGAGGGCAGCCATTTTTGCGCTCCCAAGAGCCCGATGTTGCGTGGGGAGGTTCTTCCTTCCCGGCGAGCTCGTGGATTGCCGGGACACCTCGGCGGGGCTCGAGTGCCCGACAATTCTTTTAATCCATGGAATTCTGCAGAATGAGGGATTTTGATAACATAGTAAATAATGAAATAAATAAGCAAAATTATTCATACACCCTCTGTGAAGGTAGAGACACCAGGGAAAATTTTAAGTGCAGTTAAGCCCAAGTACATGGTAGCGTGAGACCAGCGAACTAGCTACACGTGCCAAGGTTATGGAAGGAAGAAAACGCGCGAAACGCACGGGCAGAAACAATTTATTTCCCGTGTTGTGAGTGTAGGAAAATTATAAAATTAACACCTAACATAAGTGCAAGTCTGTCCGGAGTTCTGGGACAAGTCTTATCAAAATTGGTCTATTAGAAGCAAATTTGGCAGATTTCACAACCAAGCCTCATAGAGGGGATAGCGTCCTTCCGGAAATTATAAAAGAAACCCCCCACCGTAGATTTTTCAGTGTCGATCTGGAACTTGAAGCCGCGGGAGCTTGTGCCCGTCGTCATTAGAAATTCGCGCCAGATTGACCGACAATAATTCAATACATGTTCGTGGCTAAGGTCCATATATTTAGTTAAGAAGAAAAAGTGATTGGAGAAGTTCTGAACGTTTGCAGACGAACTGGGAAGGTGTAGGCTGGTTGAAAAATACACAGCAGATTTTATTTTTATCATTTCGTGTACTCTTGTAAGTGAAGAAGGTCTGGGGGAAGCGATTCAAAATAGTTCTACTCCCTTATCGGCCGAACACCTGTTCTTATTGAAACAACGGGGAGAGAAACCACTCTGGGAAACGCATCAGACAGTTATAGTCGACTGCAGAACGAGGGAAGTTCGTGGTGCAAGTTACAGAGAAAGTGCATTATTTATATGGTAATTTTAATCTCGTGTGTGTGAAGGGTAGTGTTTGGATGAGTGAGTTTTTGAAAATGAAAATGTTATCTGTGAAAATGAGTGGCTAAGTACGAGGTTGCTGGTGATGATGTAATCAGAATGCTGAGAATGTCACCAATGTGCAGGTCTGTCTATTTTATATTATGTTGTAGTTAGTTAGTTAGTCACTGTCTGTCCTAAACAAATTTCCAGATGATTGTCGGGTGATATTCGTAATTATCAGGCGAAAGGCGTTGTAAATTTTGGTCAGCGTGTGAAAATTTCAGTGTGTAAAGTTCATGTCAAGAACGGTAAATGCGACGCTTAAAATTTTGTGTTGAGATGAGATATCATTCAAAGTGCGGATTTGTGAACGTTATAAGTGTAAATTTGTCGTGGCGAATATCGTAATTTCAGGTGTCAGTTGCATTCAGAAATGCTGGTCGATAATAATAATAATAATAATAATAATAATAATAATAATAATAATAATAATAATAATAATAATGTTTACTGCGGGATAAGGAAATTCCTCTCTGTTAAATTACATTTAACCAGTTATTTTTACAAGGATCGTAAGCATATTTAGATAATGTCAATAAAATTTGTTAGAGTCACAGTCGTTAATGGGAAGGAAATTTTGAGACATCGTGTATACTTGAATTGCGAAAGGTCGATGTGTGCTCTTGGATTCTTGAGGCTCGAGAGTCTTAATAATAGTAAAGTAAGAGATGTGTTTAATAATGGTTGTCGTTTTCACCAGGGGATCGATGTATGAAAAAGGATCTTAAAGGAAAAGGAATTGAGAGCGATGAATTGATATGTATGTGGAGACGAGATAGACGGAAGTAATACCGCTGGAAAGCGAGGAGAAAGAGTGTTGAGACAAGCTGTATTTTTGTAGAGGAAGTATTTAGGAACAGGCTGTGTGAGGCAGGCTGTATTGTTTTCCGCAATCAATCCGAATTTGAGATGACTATGATGTGAAGCATTGTGAAATTTATAGAAAGATTCCAAGTGAAAACGACTCTTGTAAATGTTACAGTCTGGGTAGTACACATCCAGTGATCTATGTTGCGTAAAGCCCGCATGGATGATAAGAGAATGAACGATCTCCAGGATCAAAGAGTACTTTGGACACACGGTTGGGTTATATTTAATTTGTTCACTGGAGAGGTCATGGATAAGATGGTTGGAATTGATGATAGGCGATCTGAGAATTTCGAATGCGATGGTGATGATTATTATTTTGAAGGCATCCACTAAAAGGGTACACGTGTGTTGGGAATTTTCATTTGCTTCCCTAACACGTCAGTGCACAGGCTGAGATTGTGTTCGAGGTGGAGAACCGTTCGTCACGTCTATTTATTTTTGAGTTCACATATTATAATGAGGTAGACACTTACTGTATTTTTCGAGAGGTAGACACTTGCTGTATTTCGACTTGCATTCATTTGATAATAGAGACGTGGGTTCCGTCGTGCGTATTTGTTTGACGAAATCTAGTGTTAAATATCAGAGTTGTTTGAGAATTGCATTTCGCCCGATATGTTAAGGGAGGCGTATTACGACCCACTTTGACGCCCGACGATAGATTTAGGACGTCACGTGTTCATTCTTGGAGTCATTGATGATGAGACGTCCTAGGTCACGCCCGACGATAGAATTTGGAAGGCATCATGTACATAATGATTAGGTTTAGGGCGTACAGATTTCAAGTGAGCCCGACGATAGGTCTGGGATGGTAGCTGTACACACTCAAGTCTCAGTTTAGATTTTTTTCTTTTGTTTCTTTTGTGAAGTGGCCTGGAGGAAGGTAGCGGTTACAGTACGATATGATTTATTGTAGAGGGTCTATGCGAAGCTCTCATTGAGATAACGGGAATGCTATCAGACGAGTTGAGGGCTGTCCAAGTGTGGGACATCGACCCGATCTGGATTAAATATTTTTACTGTGTTTCTTCGCGCGTGTTAAGCTGTATGACTTCGAGATGTTAATTTATTTTTACGAACTTTATTGTTTCCTCGTCTTGACGTCCGTTTTCGTTGATAGTGTGCATATTGACACTCAGTGTTTTAGAATGAGACTTGAGTTGCGAATGCGGTTTCGATTCGTCAGCCAGTATTTTATTTATTTTCATCTTGTCGTATTTTCATTCTTATTCATAGTTAGAGTAAGTAAGTAATCACTTTACCAGTAGTGTGTTGGGACAGACAGTAAATAGAGAGATCTGTACTGGTAGCATTGTTTTTCAAGGGAAAGAATTCCTTAAAATTGTAGTAAATTTTAGCGTGGACTGGTAAATTTATTAAGCATAATAAACCCATTTCTAACCTGAAAATCGGTTCAATAATAATATTTTCAAGTGACTTTTCACTTTTTGATTAACTTCAGTGTTTGGCATTTCTTCTAAATGCATGATTAGTAAGTGTTTCCTGCATTTCGAAGTTTTGTTCCTTTAGAACGACTTAACGTAAGATCCTCCCGGATCATGTTGTTGTTGGTTCCTTCCGAACAGCTGTTTGGGGTGATGCACGTTTAGCATCGGGATTACCTTATCACTTAAGGGTGTCATGAATGACAAATACATGGTGGAATTTTATTTCAATTGTGAATGATGCCATTAACTTGTAGTGAACACCATGCTTTCCTATAATATTTCGCAACCTATCCAAAGCAACTGATAGTCAGTTTGGTTCGATTAAGGGTCCATTCGGCGGATGTTCCGTATCCGTGAAGGGTATTTGACTGGTGGATAACCTTAATTAAGAGAAAATCAGGCGTTCTACTTGTTGAAAGTCAGATTTTCCACGGATCGTGTGGATTAACTCTCAGTTCTTGTTTGGAATAATAGGTGCCCGGTTGTCAGGTCTCCCCTTTTTCAGTTTTTTTCGGTTTCGCTGTCCACTAACATATTAGCTTCTCCGAAGCAACTCTTCGACATTGGAAGAAACGAAGTGACGTTATGTAATGTGACTGTGTTTGGGAACTTTTCAAAAATCAATAATTAATTTTTTTTATATTTTTGTGGCAAGAATGCATATTAAATTAACGATGTTATCGTGCTCTTTCAGTTTAATAAAAGTTAGTAAGCACATTTTTGCTCCTCATTTCAAGTAGTTAGGCTCTCTTCTGAACCCCATCGTTTGGTTAAGATCGTGACCGAATTTATTCCCGCAACGACCCAAGATTTAAGAGTTCTAAATTGTTCTACTATAGCAGCCGTGGCCGACCAACGATGGAATGGTAAGTTGAAGGGTTCAATACATCATAGTGCTTATTATAATGCACATACTAAGTACCTGTTCCATTTCTATGTTCCCAACCTGACAATGAGTCCTCTTATATATTATCTTTTCTACTGACATCGCTTTGGTCTTGGAAGTGGTAATTTTCATATCAAGATATTAGATTGCAGGCTTTTAGTACAGTCTGTCGAAAGACCAAGTCACCATCATAGGCCCAACTGTTTACTACATTTCCACCTAACTCAATCCCTCCCTGCCATTTTATACATTTAGTACACGATCCACGTAAACTGTGAACAAAAAAAGTGGAAGACTTCCTTGTCTAAACTCTGCAGCTACATTGAACCAAGAACTCATTCTACCATCAAATCTCACTGCGGCTCGATTTTCAGCATAAATACATTTGATTGTCTCTAATAACCTGCATCTAAACCCATAATCCTCCATTACGGCTAACATCTTACCCTTGTCACTTTTCCACAACGTGTCATAGGTCTACGAAGCATAAACGTAACTGCCCATTCCTCTTTAAAACATTCCCTTACTTGACGCACGGTGAAGATCTGGTCCTGACAACTGCCCTGTAGTCTTGAAGTACACTGGTTTTCATCAGACTTATTCTCCACCACTGATCGTACCCTCTTTTCCAAACTGCCCGCGAACACCTTACATGGCATACACATCAATGGAGCACCTTGATAGTTGCAATCCTTCCTGTTCTATTGCGTATGGGTAAGTGCAATTACTGCTTTCGTACAATCAGAAGGTATCTTATTCAAGTTTCATGCCCATTCTGTTAATCTATGAAGCCACTTTATTCCTGACTTCCCTCTATATTCCACCATTTCAGGTGTAATTTAATCTATTCCTGTTGCTTTATGACAATGTTTGACCTGCTTTATTTACTTTCCTTTCCTCTTCGTCGAGTGTAATTTCATTGCCATTTTTATCACCCCCCCCCCATGAACTCGGTTGTTCGTGACTTCAACAAAAAGGCCACTTTGAGACGATTTTCAAAATATTCGTTCCATCTATCCAGTGATTCCCTAGAGTCATCAATGGCTTCACCTGATGTATCCAAAACAGTATTAATTTCCCTTTTACCTCCCTTTCTAAGTTTCTTAATTACAGCCCAAAAAGATTTCCCTGCTGTTTGACCCTCCTCTTCATTCATTAGAGAGGAGATGGTGAAGAAGTAACCGTGTGTCGAATAAATATCAACAAATTGGCCTTTGGCATTGCAAATTGATACGGGTGGTAGTTCCATCTTCTCAGCTGAAGTAGTAGTTGTCTCAGAAGCAATCTACAGAATTCATTATTATTTCAGATTATTTGGATGTTATGTCAACATTATCAGCTCAAGTTTTACTTCAGAGACCTAGTGTTTACATCGTTAGCATCCGCCAGAAATTCATCAAACTACGACGTCGTGGTTTTCAAATCATCCTTGTGTGGATTTGTTCTGGGTGATTTACGACAAAAGAGTAGCGTTACAAAAATGTTGCAAAGTTTGGGCTGGGAAGACTTGGGAGAAAGGAGACAAGCTGCTCGACTAAGTGGTATGTTCTGAGGCGTCGGTGGAAAGATAGCGTGGAATGACATTAGTAGACGAATAAGTTTGATTGGTGTCTTTAAAAGTAGGAAATATCACAATATGAAGATAAATTTGGAATTACAGAGGACAAATTGGGGCAAATAATCGTTTATAGGAAGGGGAGTTAGGGATTGGAATAACTTACCAAGGGAGATATTCAATAAATTTCCAATTTCTTTGCAATCATTTAAGAAAAGGCTAGGAAAACAACTGATAGGGAATCTGCCACCTGGGCGACTGCCCTAAATGCAGGTCAGTAGTGACTAATTTATTTATTTATTTATTTATTTATTTATTGATTTATTGATTGATTGATTGATTGATTGATTGCTTACCAGAGGGGAATCGCACACAATGAATACGAAGATAAACTCACTAAACAGGCAAATTCTGGTTTTCCTCAGATAATTATAACTTACCACACTTACCGGATTTCATACTTCGGTTAGAACAAAGAGTACTAAATAAGTGACAGGAAGAAGGGAATAACAGCAGTACCATCGCATTAAATCCCGCAAGCGGAATTCTAGCAGACGACACATCATATCAATCATCAGGACCCGTTCTAACCAAGGCAGCTTTTGTACCCACCCGTTCCGTATAAACGTTGTGGACTCTTTGTTTTACTCATGTAATGGTGTATCGTTTGATCATATTTTCATACAGTGCAATAGACTTCGCCCACAGCAAGAAGATTTCAGAAATAATACTTATATATTTTTACAAGTTGCTTTACGTCGCACCGACACAGATAGGTCCTATGGCGACGTTGGGAGAGGAAAGGGCTAGGAGAGGGAAGGAATCAGCCGTGCCCTTAATTAAGGAACAGCCCCAGCATTTACCTGGTGAGTAATAATTTAATGGAACTACACGAACATCTCCCAGCAAGCATAAGCATATTACTCAATAATTCTTGAAGAATACGGACCTCTGAATGTGATCTGGGAAACAACCTTCCCAATTATTGCTTAAATTAATGACCAAAGAGGACAGTCAATGCGTGTGATAGGGAGTGTTATTGAAAGAAGACAACTAACGTGTATAATCGATATAGTGTTACCAAAAGAAGATAATCTGTGTAATTGACAAAATTAAAACAAAAGAGGGCAGCTAGTATGTATATTTGACACACTGTTTAGTGCTATATTGCTTATTGCAAGTAATTGTTTCTCTGATCCTATACTGATGATGCTAGCTGTATGGTCTACACAAGGACGACAGCTAATAAAAACGTAGAAAGAACCGCTCGAATTTCTTTAGTGGTATGTGAATGTACTAGCCGTGTTCTCTAACTTAGTAACATAAGGCGTGCATGTCCATACTGTGGGCACTCCCGTTTCAAATGGGGACCTCTACGATTTCTCTGTGAGCCTTTTATAGTGGAGTTATCACCACAAATTTTAGACTGAACTTTTTTGAGACTAGTTCTAAAGTATGTATTTATATTTAGTCCTCAGCCCGAAGGCTGGTTGAATCCTCAACAGTTCCGCCATCAGCTGTCATAGATGGCCTAGGCATCACTGAAGAGGCGTACTAGGGAAATGAGGAGTAAGGTAGTTTCCCGTTACTTTCCTCACCGAGCCAGAAGTTGCTATTACATATCAGTCTACCAAGCCCACTGAAATGCATGCACCAACTGACCCTATGAGCAATATTTTCACACCATTCATAGCAGAGACTGGCTGCAGAAGGAATGGCATTACTAGCATTACTCATACCTCAGTCACTTTCATTTTGTCAAAGCCAAGGATAAAGCTGAGACAGATCAATGAAAGTAACAAAATTGCTCTACCCCATACCAGAAGACATAGTGCACTGTAAACACTAGGTCCCACCAGCAAAGGCATACTAGTTCTAATATTGTCTCAAAATTTGTTGTAATAATTATATATTATTATTATTATTATTATTATTATTATTATTATTATTATTATTATTATTATTATTATTATTATTATTCGAGTTCACTTAATTTACTTGTTTGTTTACTACTTTGTTAATCTGAAATTTTCATTCGAAATAAAGTCAAATACAATTTGTAAATGGGAGAATTTTTTGGTCCTTTATAAAGCTATCTCGTCCATACCTGAGGCCCTGTCACTTCGTAAAGCTCATTTTTGTTAGAGTCGGCCTTAGAAAGACTATGTACTGTTATTATTTTAACATTTTATAAATATTTATTAATTTTTCGAGTCGCATTAAAAACGATTTTACGGACCATTTCCCGTTCAATATGTGGTTTTCAGAAACGATTTAGCAACATTTTCATTTATTTTATATTTATAAACCTATTTCACCCATGAGATACTGTTGAAGAAATTTAATTTCAGAATATTTAACTCATTGGTGGTAAATTAATAATAGCCTATGTTGATGTAACAGCTATTATACTTGACGGCCCTACATCAAAAGGATTGACGGGCACTACATACAAATTTAATTCCGGAATTTTCCAAGTAAATAACTATTTTTTTAAATTAGAGAATTGTGCACAAACTGTGAAAAAAGGCTCTGACCAGCAGCAGCACAATGGCAATCAGCGTAATGATATAAATCCAACATATAGGTCATTTACTGTGATGTCATCCGGAAGTCCAGCGAGTTCAGTGTTAAAAAAACGTATATAATGCATGATGATAAAGATAACTGCGATTGTATATGGACCTACCATAGTTCCAGTAGCTGTTTCGTATGGCTATAAAGTGTGAAATCAATTAGAGGACGAGGGGGAAGGGTGCAGAAACTGAGGGCTAACGGCATTGCTTTGGGTATTATTACTGCTCTGATTGTGGCCAGGAAATTGTACAATTTTACGAATGGTTGCACAAGCATAAAATGGGCGCATTAACTTCGAAACTAACCATCGGTGCAGAAAGAAACACCACATACAAAGCCGTCGTTAGAACGATGAATGCGGTCCAGCTTAATTCTCTCGAAATAGGGGTTGTCTAATCCCAATAGGCAGAGATTACCAAAAATACCAATGCTCCATTTAAGTTATTTGAGATGAGGAAAGAGGGGGTGGATAATCTAAATCTTTTCTGCTCATCTTGTGAAATGGAAAATGTTCCTGAATAAAAATATTACCGTAATGTAATTCAAAGTGCTGTACGGAAGGCAGCTGTAAAAGAAGAGCCTAGCACAACATAATATCCTTGTATGATGGTGATGATGATGCTTGTTGTTTAAATGGGCCTAACATCTAGGTCATCGGCCCCTAATGGTACGAAATGAGACGAAATTAAATGACAAATTAAAAGTTCAAAATCCTCAATTGACCAGAATATAAAACGTGCGGACGAAGAATGAATGGATGGATGGATAAATTTAAAACAATCAGTAGAACCGACCCACAGTGCCTCACAAGCATAGAAGCTGGCGTAAAACAATAGTATTACTGACCAAGGGACTGCTTCTATAGCACGATACTGAATCTATGGTTCTTGTAGTCGAAAGGGGTCCAAAATCCAAGTCATCGGCCCCTCATAATGGTACTTATCGCTAGGAAAGTAGAACCATGGTATTTGTCATGTTGCGGTAGTAATCAAAAGTAGTGTAGACTCGCAGTATTCCACACATTATGGTACTACTCACAGGTAATGTCATTCGCACATGGAATACAGACCAATGGTGTTTTGCACATTGCGGTGCCATTTACAGGCAACGCAAACCTATGGTGTTCATCACATAAGTGTACTAACCACAGGGACTCGCGCTATCGCGTGGTGTTCCTCATATAGTGGATACTAGTCATAGGCAAGCTAGAACCATGGTGTCGCTTATCCCATGGTATCGCTCATATAGTGCTACTAATCACAGGTACTGTAAAAGCCGGCAACGCACCCTTTTGCTACTAATCACAAACCTATTTGGTACCTAACATAGTGGTACTACGCGCAAGTAAAAGCGACCCATGGTGTTCCCCGCGTGGTGGTACTAATCACAAGGAATTTCATAGTTCTAATACAATTATCCCTAGGTCGCCCCTTTTAGTCGCCTCTTAGGACAGGCAGGGGATACCGTGGGTGTATTCTTCGTCTGCGTCCCCCACCCACAGGGGGTTGTGTGTTTGGTCCGCGAGAGGTATTTTATTTCCCTCAAGTCCGCCGGCAAGCCGGTTAGGACTCCCCTATCCGCCACCTGGGAGTATCACCTCTCCCCCTGCTACGCCAGCGTAGTAGGTTCGTGGATTCTTTTAGACCTAACGTATTGCGCAAAGAAAGGGGACTATTATTTATTTATGTTATGCCTTTTTTAGTGACGAATTTTGGGTTCTCAGCCCTCTCTTACACGTACACACAAACAGCATTATCATACTATCAGAGATGGTAATATATATATATTAGCAAATGTACCCGTGCTTCGCTACAGTATTCTACATTGTATACAGATTTCTATGTAAATTATAGTAAATGCAGCGAGTAACACTATATTAAATTGCACCTACAAACGGACTTCACCATCAGACGACTCGTCCAGTGTTCTACATGGTTGGTCCTGTGACATTTTCCCGTATCTCCTATATTGATGGGTTAGATTCAGTTATTCATTGAATGGGGTGAAATTTGGTGCAGTTTTCACATACTGTTTTATGTTTTTGATACTCGTGTGACCCTGGGATCATAAAATTTTGCGAACACATGGCCACTGGTCATATCAAAGTGCCTCTTTCCTATAAGTATGCCAAACAATAACATACACGTGTAAAAAGTACATTAACTTGAACTCAAGAAATGCAGTACTATTTAACGAATAAGGGACAGTGATACGACAAAATGTCATAGGCCCAAAGTTATAGATCTCTCCAAATTGAAACGCGATGTTTTGTGATACGACTCACGGTTTAGCCACCAATTGTTCCGAAAGGAATGTCTGCACCGTCGTTAAAATTGCATCCATATTCAGATATTTTCCTGGGCCAAAAGTTATACATTTGCACGGCCTGGAAGATGTATTTCCTCGAAGAAAAGATTGTCCAGGTTTCGGGATTAGCACTCACATACATGCGGAGTAATTAAGGGAGAAAATAATACAGTTGAGAATGTTGAAATTAACAGAAAATAGGATTATAACTGAGGACAGTGGGATGAGTACAAATATGTCAATTCTAAGTGAATGTATTGGAAAATCAACTGCCCCTCAATATATTATGCTGGTATGAGTTATGGATATAAGGAAGCGCTAACAGAGGAGAAATTTAGGCGCAAGGATTCTTAGGTAAACAGATAAGAAGATGACTAATGATGTTATTACTTAAGCTATTCGAGGACGGTTATAACCTCCAACGATATTCCGCCAGTATCCCGCAGAATGACCGATTGAACCCTCTCTTCCTTTCTACTCAAGGAACAACCACGAATTTACAGGAATAATGACGAAACTGGCAATACGTTACTTCCCTGGTGGCATGCTTCAGAGGCTTTGCCATGGTAACCTGTAGGTTCGTTTTCGGTCTGTCGGTCACTCAATGCAGAGCATGATACCAGCAGAAAATAGTAAATTTCTCCGGCATTTGAAGCGTAAGGTAAATTTTGAACATGACAAAAGTTGTTTATAATGAACGGGCGTTTCACATAAAGTTCACGGAGTTTACAGAAAATCAATCGTATAAGAGAAAATGGAGGAAAACCGTTATGGTTTTGCTATAATCCCCCCGTCTATTCAAAGATTTTAAAACAATAAGCATATCAAAACCGTCGCCGGGATGAGTATAATCTAAATATGAAGTTTAGCTGAGATCTATCCAGCCGTTTCGCCGTGATGGTGGAACAAACAGACAGACAAACAGACACGAAAAGTAAAAACCACCGATTCGGTCTTGAGTTGACCTAAAACGGATAAATATCTGAAAAATTGGCAAAACAAACGAAATTACAGACATCGGACCCCCTACAACTTTATCTGTATAGATTTACAACTATAAATTTAAACAGAAACTACATTAATAATATAAAAATAACGATTATTATAACGACGACGAGTATTTTTTGTAATATTTAACCTGATGATAGCTCTGCATTATTTCCTCATTGATTCTATCAATCGCAGAAGCTAGTTACGTATTAAGGGGACGTTTCGATAAGAACACCTAAGCCACTAAATAGCAATATACATTCTACTTATTATAAAAAAATTGTATCAATTTATAGCACTAACAGAATATCTATTTTGAGGACACTATTTTTCTTGCTAGGAAACACACATTTTATGACTTAGGAGTGACATTTATAACGTATATGGGAATATAACTGAGTTTGTGCTGACTGGAAATATGGAAATTGTAGTATGATATTGTAAAAATACCAACTTGTTGATGAGTTGATGGTGAATAAATTAGGCTCGTACTGGGTGGGATTGGGACCCCAATTCCTGGAGCCTTCTTTTTCAATCATACCCCCACAGATGCTATTAAAAAAACCACCTTAAATGGATACTTATCGGAGAACTAAGGAATTTTCCAGAAGAGTTACGTTAATGAATTTGTAGTTCTTGCATACCTGGAGATAGTTTCCCGTATTAAAATATTGCTTTAAACTAGTAAAAATTGAGAAGACAAGATAATTCATTATACCTCTGTGTCTTTGCTTCGTGGGCTACCGACGAGCATTTCATTGGGTGAAGTGGCCATCTCTATTGGAAGTCCTGACGAACATGAGTGTTCTCAGTCATCTCACTGGCATAATCAGAGAGTTAAATGCCAACAGTAAGACTCAGGTCAGGGTGGATAGCGAACTCTCAAATTCCATCTGTGTACAATCAGATGGGTGTCAAGGCTGTATCCTGTCTCTCATACTGCAGTATTTAATATCTATGGATAACTCGTCATAAAATGCGCTCTTGGAAAACATGAAGGTGGAATTGTAACAAATGGGAGGAGAATAATCAATCTTAGATATGTTGACGACGCGGTCACGATAAGCGAAAATATACAGGAACATGTCGTCAAAGTGATGAAGGAAGAGAGCGAAGTCTTGGGCCTATACACAATACAAAGTGATGCTGGTAGACGGAGCTAACAACACCCTCCAAACAGCATAGAGAGTAGACGGTTAGGAAGTTGAAGGTAATTTTGCAAAACAAAAACAAAACAAAACAAAACAAAACAAAACAAAACAAAACAAAACAAAACAAAACAAAACAAAACAAAACAAAACAAAACAAAACAAAACAAAACAAAACAAAACAAAACAAAACAAAACAAAACAAAACAAAACAAAACCAAATTCCAAGGCGCCAGAACCCCGCGGGGCCATGGTCGACCAAGCGACCGCTGCTCAGCCCGAAAGCCTACTAAATTACGAGGTATCGTGTGGTCGGCATGAAGAATCCTTTCGACCATTATTCTTGGCTACCTAGACTGGAACCGCTATCTCGCCGTTAGATAACTTGTCACGTATGCGGCTATATGGACCTCTAACCAGCCCTCACATCCAAGTAAAAATCTCTAACCTTGGAATCGAATCCAGTGCATCCGGGTAAGAGGCAGGCACGCTATCCCTACACCACGGTTTGTGTACCTAGAAACACTAATATCAAACTCTGGAGGCTCTACATATGAGATACGCTAAGGCTGTTGTAAGATTAACAAAAATCTGGGGAGATCATGGTATCACAAAATGGACAAAACTCAGGCGGCTCAATCTTTTCAGTACTAATTTTTGTATCAAGAACATGGACAGTAAAGGAAGTCGGTCGCAAGAAACTCAATGCCTTCGAAATGTGGAGCTATCGCTTACCACTACGTATTCAGTGGACCGAGAAACAAATACATCCATCATCCAGGAACTGGGAATTCAAAGGCGAATGGACGACGTTATCAGTGAGAGGATGTGTTATTTTGGCCACGCAGTAAGAAGGAACAAATTCTAAATGATAGCAAATTAAATGCTAAGAGACCCACTGGCAGAATTCCTCCACGTTGGTCAACACAGATTTGCTGAACAATATGAAATAGTTTTCTAACTGCGGTTCAGGCAGCGAAAGTCCAGCTCCTTGGCTGAATGGTCAGCGTACTGGCCTTCGGCTCAGAAGCTCCGGAGTTCGATTCTCGACCGGGCTGAAGATTTTAACTCTGTATGGTTAATTCCAACGGCTCGGGGACTGGGTGTTTGTGATTGTATCCAAACACATTCCTCTTCATATTCATACAACGCATCGCACTATCAATCTTCACAGAAACTCGCAATAACGATTACGTCCCTCAAATAGGGCTCGTGTTAGGAAGGACATCCAGCCGAAAAAATGGGCCAGGTCCACATACGCAACACAAAACAGGTAGTGCCCATAATCCAACCAATGTAGGAAAATCGGTATAATAATAATATGAAGAATTTTACCAGGGGTACATCTTCCCCAGCTGCTTAAACTGCGCGCCTTCTCTATGGCCATCTATGTCAGTTAACATGAACCTTCAAGAACTTTCAAAAACTTTCTTCTTCGACGATAAATGGCTCTACCATCTATTTGCTAGCGACATCTTATGGCTAGACACAAACTAATGGAGGAAGAAATTTTGTTTTTGCTGTTGGTAAACCTTTTTTTCTGAGGATTGTTTCTTTTAATGTACCGAAGTTGTCAACACTTCAGCTGGTTCCTCCTCTATTGTAATCTGCCTATCACATGCTTGTAACTACTGTATGTTCTCTAGCCAATCAAATCCGAGGGTGTGTATGGAAATCCAGCCTATCAGCGTACTGTATTTTAATTTAGTCTGGAACTTTCCCTACGGAACTATTTAAGGAGGGCACTTTAGGGCCGTCTGATCTGAATTGCTCCAGTTCTTGTGAATGCTACTTGACGACGTCCAGAGAGGGCTAGGGAGGTAGGGCGCGACCGGCTTGAAGAAGATCCAGCGCTACAGGGTAATGTCAGAATTTACCTAAACATATGATCGTGCCTGCAGGTAGTTCGAGCAGAAGGTTTCAGCAGTTTTCTTGATATCTAACATGTAAATGTTTCTTTTTGTGCTGAAATACAGGACCTTCTGCACAGTCTTCGGACTCTATTTCTGTTCCCTACTGGGAAAATATTTAACTTAAGGGAGCACGTTTAGTAACCTTTAGTTGTCTCCCCTTCAATTTTGAGTTGGAAATTCTGGAAATCTTGTCTCGGTTTTTAAATTCTCACCCTTTAGTCACCCTTTTTAGTATAGGATTAGCCTCTGTGTCACTGGTCCTTAAACCAACTTAGGTTCTCGTCCTTCCAGAATGTTCCTTAAGGAGTGCTGGTGCTTCACACCCTTGCCTTTTGTTAATGGCCTGTTATGTGTAATATTTTCTTTTTATTCTTAAGGCCTTGTAGTATGGGTAATTACGCTACAGTTTATTTATAATTCTTAGGGTAACTGTGTCCGGTTTTGGTTCCCTTTGGGAACAGTACTTAAACTGATTGTGGAACCTTGTAATAAATAAGCCCACCATGGGGCAACCGTGTATGAACACTCCGAAGTGGGGTCACCCTATGGATTGCCTAGTGAAATTGATATTGTGAAAGCAACTGATTGTCAGTTTGAGGCTAGCCTCTTGTATCTTGGAGCTGAGACTCCTATTAATTGTACTTGTCCGGAGCAACTACGCTCATTCATAATATTGTACCTGTCAGGAGGAATTATGCTTTTTCGTATGTAATTTAACGACTGGGAGTTTATCCTAAATTATTTTGTACCTGATTTAGGATTTCTAAGTCCAAGGCATTGTTAGAGTTGACGAGCTCATTGTTAAAATTTTCAACTGGTTATACTATTAAATTTCAATCTCTCTCTCTCAATTTTAAGAAAGGAAAGAAATAAAATTTCCAAATTTCTTAATGTAAAAGTTGCTCTAAGTAATTCCCTGTCCAGCCATTCAACCCAGGCGCTTCCTATTCCTCTGTGAGTCACATAATTACCATACCAATAATAAGAATGAGAGTAAGAAGTCCAAGCACTAAAAGATCGTAAGAACTGGAGGAGGATTGTATCGCAGACAGTCACCACACCTCCGATAAAGGGTACGGAACGAGGAGAGGAACATACTATACTAAAAAACCAAGAGCAGTCCCCATGGAGCAACTGCCCCGAAGGGCCTTGGGCCTTCCAAACGATTGTTGCTCAGCCCGAAGGCCTGCAGATTACGAGTTTTTCGTGTGGTCAGCACGACGGATCTTCTCGGCCGTTATTCTTGGCTTTTTTTAGACCCGGGCCGCCATCTCACCGCCAGACAGCTCCTCAATTGTAATCACATAGGCTGAGTGGATCTCGAACCAGCCCTCAGATACAGGTAAAAATCCCTGACCTGGCCAGGAATCGAACCCGGAGCCTCCTGGTAAGAGACAGGCACGCTACCCCTACACTGCGCCGCCGGCACATACTACACTAACCACCACGGAAACATGCATTAGTGAATACATCCCTAGCTGGCGTCAGGAAGGGAAAGTCATACGGCCGTCAAAGTGGGCGAAATCCACGTGAAGTACGGGCCCCAATAAACTGGGAGAAAAGGTCTGGGTGAATATTTGAATGTTGTTCTATCTCTGAATTTCAGTCAAGGACAAAAAATGATTTGGTGATAATTTCTGAAATGAATTTCTTGTTTTTTTCAAATAACATTCTCCAAAACGTACTTATGAACGTGTTCTCTTTTCGACAATCCATAAAACAGAAGGAGTTTTCATGCTAACCACGCAACCAATATTTCCAGGCCATTTGTCTGGGCAACAGTCATACTGACAGGCTAAGATCTTCCATAAGCTGTATGTGGGTGCGACGGGTGAAGTGGTGCACTAATCTATTTAATTCTGGACTGGAAGAGGACATAAGCTCTTTGAAGCTTGAAGAGTATCCGGACCAAAGATAAAATACACCCCTTCACCCTCCACTCTTACTTGTAAGTACTTCGAGTGCAATTTTATTTTGTAAAGTAACTGACAAGCCATTATACGACACATTTAATTGGTCCGCGATTGGAATGATACTGTTTGGAGGAACACTGATTGAAACTTCATTTCAGAAATATGTCACAACCAACAAATTTTTCTCCTAAATATATTTTACGCAAGAAACGCTGTCTTTGTAAATATCCGCTACAAAAGTTTCTCCTGTTATTATGTTATTGATGGAAATCAGAAGATAGTACGTGAAATTGGAAATTGAAATTAATTTTGTGAAAGCTTGGTAACAATACAGAGAGTTATTCAATGATCTGAAATCATACACAGCTGTTCAGTATTCTTCGAAGACCACAAGCCGTTTGATAAGTTATGCTCGTATATACAATACTGACGAAATAATATTTTACTAACAGGCCTACAGCATTGTATGCAGAAAATAAAAATAAGTGACGTATCTTCCCTTGGTTTCTCAAACCTGTCTATAAAACCAGCGAGTTGTGAAGGTGTCCAGCTTGTCTGAGGGAGATATGTTTCTTCTTCTTCCTCATCTTCTTTTCTTTTTTTTTTTCGTGAAAAACTCACCTTAAAACTAAGAACGGCAGCAGTCGGTGTTCATCCAATAAATTAATATAGGGGAAGGCAGAGAATATCATCACTTATATAGCAAGTTAAAGACAGATGAAGAAATAGTTACCGAGCTCGATAGCTGCAGTCGCTTAAATGCGGCCAGTATCCAGTATTCGGGAGATAGTAGGTTCGAGTCCCACTGTCGGCAGCCTTAAAAATGGTTTTCCGTGGTTTCCCATTTTCACACCAGGCAAATGCTGGGGCTGTACCTTAATTAAGGCCACGGCCGCTTCCTTCCCACTCCTAGCCCTTTCCTGTCCCATCGTCGCCGTAAGACCTATCTGTCGGTGCGACGTAAAACAACTAGCAAAAAAAAAAAAGAAGAAATCGTTTTGAAATATATCTTATCTTTAGAAACTATTTATTTTACTAGTAGTTTAACGTCACTCAAACACACAAAAGGTTTTTAGCGATAGGAGGTTGGCAATGGTACCAAGCATGGCCCTAATTAAGGTACAGTCCCAGCATTTGCAGTCTTGAAAATGGGGAAACCACAGAAAAAACATATTCAGAAGTGCTGACGGTAAGTTTGGAACCCATCACCTTCCGTATTCAGTGTCACAGATATGTCACAAAGAACGCACTGCCAGCTTACTCGGTCACTGTTGTTACTTATGTACTTTCATAATTTTATTGTATATTATTACTATTTACTGTCTTAACTATGTCTATTTTAAATTAGTATTAATACTTAACGAAACCAACGAACAATCATTGGAGTCAAGATCGATCAATCAATCAATCAATCAATCAATCAATCAATCAATCAATCAATCAATCAATCAATCAATCAATCAATCAATCAATCAATCAATCAATCAATCAATCAATCAATCAATCAATCAATCAATCAATCAATCAATCAATCCTTATTTTGTACTTACCATCATCCTCTTTCACTCCCGCATTTACCTTTTTCCGACACTTCACATTTTTATTGCTATGATACTTGTCCTCTTTGTCCCATACGGTTTTTTGCAGGCACCAGCAAACAGTGAGCTAGAGCTAAACGATTCATTCCGGTAAACTGATCGACGCGGATTCCATGGGCTGACAAGTACGAAAATGCTTTTTATATGTGTGTCACGGCACAGGTACAAAAGCAGGTGGAATATTTTCCTCGGGCCAGAAGAGCCGATACTCGGGAGTGCCTACTGCGGGTACAAACACGTTCAGGCAAGAAAAGAAGAAAGAGGAACAGGCGTGATTTATTCGTAATATACATAGGCCCATTGTATATTCTGCCGATTTTCTTTAAAATCGCTAAGAGTTTTGAATAGTATACAGGGTTATTCAAGGAGCTTAAAAGGACATTTATTAAGATGTGAGTAGTTCCACAATTTTCATTGGCCTAATTTATTGCTCACCGGGCGAGTTGGCCGTGCGCGTAGAGGCGCGCGGCTGTGAGCTTGCATCCGGGAGATAGTAGGTTCGAATCCCACTATCGGCACCCCTGAAAATGGTTTTCCGTGGTTTCCCATTTTCACACCAGGCAAATGCTGGGGCTGTACCTTAATTAAGGCCACGGCCGCTTCCTTCCAACTCCTAGGCCTTTCCTGTCCCATCGTCGCCATAAGACCTATCTGTGTCGGTGCGACGTAAAGCCCCTAGCAAAAAAAATTATTGCTACTGTTACTATATTATTGTTTTCATTCCTCCCATGAAGGGGGAGGCGGGCCTCTTACACGGTGATGCCGTTTCTTAGGCCAGGAGATTTGTTACAGTTTAGGAAATGCAAGGAGAAGGTGAAGGAGCTGGCGGCCTTGGCCTATACTAGGAACTGTCCGGCATTCACCTTAGTGCAGGAGAATGGAAAACCATGGAAAACCATTCTCAGGACAGCCAACGGTTTGGGCTGGCCGTGAGGTCCAGCCCTGTCCTTTCTCCCGAGTGCAGAGGCGTAGAGACACGGAAGAGCCGTTGCACCCCTCCTGGTCAGAGTGCAGATCTGCTGGACCACGGGCCAGCCGTGCCCACTTATGTGCCGAGACCCACTCTGCATCTACCGACCCTACTTTATTGATAATGATAATCCTCAAGCGCAAGACCAAGTATATACCATCTACGAATACTTTCATGAAATCTCAAAACAAACAATCTTTGCAAGAGATACTCGCAACAAGTTGTTCATCACTGAAATTAAAATACTGATATCCATGAAACACTTTAATAGTGTTTAATTATAAATGACTAAATGATTCAGCATAGTGGAATATAGTTTAAAAAATATCCTGCTTCGAAGTTCCAAGGATAATGCTTTCGAATAATCCAACAGATGATAAGCATGATATATATTGACCATGATTGTTCCCTACTAGTTCAACACATTGCCTGCACGGAGTGCTGTGGTTTGGAGATTTTAACCTCAAATCAATGCATATAAATCACAGGAAATGAACAGAACTAGCTGGGACCAGTTCCGGAAGTAACAGCAAGAAACAAAATATACACTAGTATTTATTTCTTTTTAATGAATACGTATTAAAGATTATTAGATCTTACTTTTCAATACTTCATGAAACATATGATAGTCATAATTGCCATTTTTGGATTGCTGCTTTCAAGGCTTGTGGGTTTTCTGCGTGGGATGTTAATCGATGTTGGATTAGTTGGAGATCTATAGTTGTAATAAAAACAGTATTTTAATAATAATATTACTGGTTATACGTCCCACTAATTATTACTTTTACCATTTTCAGTGGCACCAGGGTGCCGGAATTTTGTTTCGCATGAGTTCTTTTACGTGATCGTATATCTACAGACACGAGGCTGACGTATTTCTGCCCCTTCAAACACCACGGACTGAGCCAAGATGGAACCTACTAAGTCGGGCTCAGAAGGTCAGTGCTCTATAGTCTGAGCTGCTCAGCCCGGCAACAGTACTTTAACCCCTCAGCGTCGCAGCCGTTTAAAGAGCTTCCTATCCCGCGGCCGGATGAGATTTCAACTACGCGCGACTGAAATACATTGATTCACTTAAAGCGTTACTACTAGTATAAGAGTGGCCCGATATTCACGAAATTTGGAATTCCTTATGGTAGAACTATGTACATGAAGATAATTACATAATTGTTTCACATTTCCTTAGTAATTTAGTTCCGTGTGATGGAGTTCGAAGCACTCTTCGAGACAGAGACCCAAGGCACACTCCTGGCAGCAGTACACCGATGTCTTCTTTTCACCGTGTTTTGAACACGCGATACAACGTCTCTGAGGTTTGGATTTCTCACTCTTGGGTGCTAATTTCCTGATAAAACGTATTTCCTGCAACCTTGGAACTGTATTACCTGATGCGCGCCGGCCTTGAATATTTCGTTTCCCGCCTGAGAAGCGTATTTTGTACTACGTAAACAAACCCTCCATCAGCTGAAACTGATAAGATAACTGCTCAATGTTTGTCCCTGTGACTTGTCTAAATATTATTGGAGAATCTAGGAATCATTATGCACTGTTGAAAGCTTCCCTTTGACCTGTATGCGTATCTATAGCCTCCTACACGAAATTTCCAAGTACTGGTTCCTCCTCATCGTCACTCTCATCATTTACCACTGATACATCATCTATTTCATTATCACTACTGCTAATACTGCCACTACTACTTCCGACTAAACTTTCATTTGAATTATACAATATTTCAAGCACGTTACACTCAGCAGGAGCTAGCCATTGAGCGCGGTGCGTCACACAAGCTGATGAAGCTGCAGCGGGACCGAAAGCGGCAGGACGAAACTGAATGAGGGGAATAACATTTATGACGAATCCAAACAACTCGATACATATTTCAGATTAAAAGGTCGATACATCGTCTTTCAAACGAGATATATACCATGCACAACTGCTTCTCGTGTCGTACGACAGAAAGCAGCACTAACTGATGCCTATACAGAGTACTCGTAGAGAGTTACGAAAAGACTACAAGCTGAGAAATAAAGACAAATATAATAAATAAACCGCACTCTTAATACAAAATTAGAGCAAAGAACATCACACGAAAAGACAAACTTCTCAGATCATCATTTCTTTATTTTATTCTGTGGGAAAGAATGAAGCAAACGGACTATTAAAAAAAGCAGGGATTGGTACTCAGACATAATTGACATATACTTATCCTTGCAAAAGCAGCTACACTTTAACGATTTTCAATACTTATTTAGAACACTGATAAACCCGAAAATGTCTTCTTGGAAACAAAACAATTTGCATATCCATAACACCAAAACTCTTCGCGCTATAGCCGTAAATGCGAAACCATGTATGGGTCTATACCACGTATAGAGGTCGGCGGCTACGGAAGAAAAGGGGGTCTATACCACGTATAGAGGTCGGCGCTGAGGGGTTAATGGATATCATGATGATACATTTACGTGACATATAATTAACATATTATGGTATAGCTGAACAATATATTTATCTAATTTCACACTTTACGATTCACACCATTGGTGTGTGCATCTAGAAGGTAGTACCTCCATGAAGATTTAAATGACAATAAAGAAATCATGTTAAGAATGTTATTCGGAATTGAGTTCCGTAATCTGTCTTCTCTCACAATAAACGAGCGATTACAGGCTGACCTGCTAAGGGAATATAGGGAATAACAGAGCGAGAATTATGCTGGTGGAAAGAGGGACGGTAATTACATTTTGAGGAGAGGAAATGTGGAGAGCTCTCAGTTAGTGATCTGAGCACCAAGATGGCTACATGGAAATTTATGATTTCTTTACATTGCAGAAGGCTGCTAGTGGTTTTACGTCACGCCGACACAGATAGGTCTTATGGCGACGATGGGATAGGAAAGGCCTAGGAATTGGTAGGAAGCGGCCGTGGCCTTAATTAAGGTGCAGCCCCAACATTAGCCTGGTGTGAAAATGGGAAACCACGGAAAACCATCTTCAGGGCTGCCGACAGTGGGATCAGCCAATCACCTTCCTGTCTTGTGATGTCATTATCTACCAATTAGAATACTGCCTATTTATATCATTTTGTACCAAACAACACCCAGCCCATCCCTTTATCCAGAGCAAGTTTGAGCTTAATAGGACTGCATCGACGGTTGCGGAGTGCGCTTCGGCTTTCAGGTGGCCATGGCTGGTCCGTGGTTCGACGGTTCTGCACTCCGACCGACCAACCGAGCAGAGGAGGGGTGTCCGCGGTTCTGTCGTGGCTCTACGCCTCTGCATTCAAAAACAAATTACGAAGGATGGGATTAGAAGAATGGTGGGAAAGATGGGGAGAGAGGAAAGATTGGGTATTGAGAAAGGTAGAAAAGAGAGTGGCTGATATAGAAAGACAGAATTTAATAATGGAATGTAGGGAAAGAGACTCATTATCAGTATTAAACAAATTAGTAGAAATTATGAACCCAAGAACCGAATTTGAGAGTGGAAGGGGTAAAAGAGGATTATATTGGTGGGTTATGGGAATTCCAAAAAATTTAGGATGGATAGGTCGAGAAAATAAGGATAGATGTATCTTACGTGGAGAGGGATGGTCGGATATGCATACATTTTCTAAATGTAGAGAAGTAGAAGAGATAAAAATGAAAGTGTTGAATAAGAAGGAGATAGAAAAAGTAGAAAAGGGCCATAAGATGACGGCATAGCTATGCAGAGAATGGGAAAGAGGAACAAATATATCAAAATATTTAAATTTGGTTAGAGCTAGGTTTGTAAAGAAATTAAGTGAACAATAGGAAGGTGTTATGTTCCAGATAATGAGTGCCAAAAGAAAAGGATTGTACTAAAGTGTTGGAAATATGAAGAATGTACAAATTGTGAATGATATTTAGGCTAAGTGACGCAGATAAAAAAAATTGTGATTAATAATTCTAGGACAAAGGGTTGAAAATAAGAAAGAAGTATGCTAACTAAAATGGGTATGTATAGAAATGTGAAATAGTGAGTGCTTTTTTAGACTAAGTGATGCAAATATGAGGAAAGAACTATGATGAGTAAGAGAATTGTTGATATGTGGCCAAGTTCGGTGAAAAAAAAGTGAAATAGATTAACATTAGATCATAGTGGTTAGAAAACATTAAGCAGGGTAAACAGGTGTATTGAAATTGGTAATTTAAAGTAATGTGCAATTAATTAGTGGGTTAAAAATTCTAAGAGATATAAATAAGATGAAAGATGGGTGAGGAATAAGGAAACTGTAAAACTGTTGACAGTCCAGTGTTGTTAAATGGTGTATAAAAGAAAAAACTCTAAGACATAGTGTTGACAATACAGTGGATAAGTTATTATAAGGTAAATGAATAAGTGTAAGTGAAGAAGAGAGTCTGAAAGATATGAAAAAGAGAGGGAGGGGGGAATATAAGGGGAAGGATGGGGTGTGAAAGACCCATCCCAAGGTGTGATCAGCAAACATGTCCGCACATAGAGAAAATGGAGGTTCAAGATGAGAGTAGGCAATGTGTAACAAGACGACTCAGATTAGTAGGCGGGACAATAGATAAGAGCGTGACGAATCGCTGGATGGTCTGGTTTCTACCTCGGCGATTCGCCACGCAAAGAATGTGTAAGGTTAATACCTTAAGTTTAATCTCCTTCAAACATGTCCTCCTTAAATTGTTAGCAGAGGTATACATATCTTTGTCTGTGTACCTCTGTATCACGCTGCTCTCATTGTGGCTATTTTCCTCCTTCCCCCTCCACTCGCTCCCTATTACTAGCGATAACGGCGGGGCCTTGATTAGTGTTGTGGAAGCCATTTTGGATTTTGTTTCCTGTCCTTGTACGGGACGGACGTGCCATGTGAGGGTTTATATTAATCCAGGGTTTTCCCTGGATTTTTTCCCCTTTTGGGGTGTAATTTTGGTAGGTTCTGACCTTTTTGACTATTCTTATTTTATTTACGTAAATTCAACTTGCGTTTTATTTTTCTGTTCTGATTCTCCTTCGGAGCCGTCATTCTCGTTAGTCCATAACTGACCCCTTTTCAAAAACTCATTTTCTTCTGGTTCTCGGTTTTATTTTTCAGTGGTCAGCTATGCTAATTTAACCTTCCCATTATGCAAGGTATCAAAGTTGTTCTATTGAATGAATGTAATTCTGTATAGGGTTATACCCATTTCAAACTTGGCAAGCTAAATATGCCTAACAGATCTATAAGCTTAAACCTTTATCACCAACCACCCTGGGTGGTAAATTGTTATTTCTTAACGGAGCTGAGAAAAATGAATTCCAGTCCCTTCAACGGTGTTTGGTTTCTCGTTGACCGTCTAATTTTAATTTTAGTTCACGGTTGCCTTGGTGACTTTTATTGTGATTGAGATTGATTGACATTGTTCGATTGAATGAGTTGACTAATGTTTTTGCTGGAAACTGACACGGGTACGTTTACTGTTGGTTCTTGTGAACTTGACTTGGAATTTGGGGAATTATTATTATTGATTTCTTTATTTCTCCCCGGTAACTGATTTCTTAGTGAGATCCGTGCGATCTCTATTGTGATTTGGGTACGTGAAGTGTTGGATTTGGGAGTAACTTCTCCGTTTCCTGTAAGGCTCTGGTTGAGTCGGTGTGGAATTTTATTGCAATTACTCCTCTGCGCTTGTGATGCCGTTCTGATTATGGGCATATGATCTAACCTATGAAATATTATATCGAGCAGTTATTCCTGCTCCCGCCGATACGCTCCTGAAGTATTGGTAAATATATTACCGTGTTTCCCATTTCTGGTCTCCACTGGCCCTGTGGTGTCACTCGTCGAATTTATTTCTTAAAACTGTATTCTGCTATTTCTCGAGTTAACCATTTTTATTGTGCCCGTGCTGTACCTCTGGTTTGTGAGGTTTTTCATGTTTCGCGTTTTGGGACTTTTCCTGTTTTCTGTGTCCTGTTAATTTATGCAGGTATTTCCAGATTAACATCGTGGTAAGGATAGAATTCATTTCTCTCCTTGTGATTGTGAATTCATGTAAATTATTTTTAGCTGCACCCTTTGAATCTTTAATTTCGCAAACCTCTTGATTAATCTTCGTTTAGTTCAACCTGGTGTAGTATTTCATTTTGTGTTTAAATTAAATTTCTATATTCCTAAAACCTCGACTTATCCTTTCGTGTTTATGAAAGTGCACTAATTGTTAGATTACCATGATACTGTAACACTATTGGTCACGGTTGCAAAGATCCAAAAGCACCTTCTACATACTATCCTCGAGGTAAGTTGTTTGTTTTTTTTATAAAAACTGGCATTTACTTATTGCTTTCGCTGTTTCTATGTGGTGACTCTGTGTGATAAGTTACTTGGATTTTCTGGGTGCATTATCTTCGGTAATTGCTGTACACCGGAATACTTACTGCCTTTGAACTGTCACTTGACAAACGCCTACTACATCACTGTGTCTCGAGACTTACCAGATACCTTGGTACCAAAGGATTATTAACTAGTGAGTCGTTCTGAGCTACTAGTGTTATGTTTGGTGTCCTAGCTCCTTAGTGTGCTAAAAGTGTTTTCATATCGATGTACCAAACTCTCTCTAGTTTATGTACTGACCTAACCCGTCCATCACTGCATGTCTATAGTCAGGCTTAGTGTAGCAGTGCTACGGATACTGTCTGAGTTCTAATAGGACCTCACCGTGTACTTGTAATCAACCTAACTGTAACTGAGTATATCTCTTGAAATTTTAACTAATTATCGTGACACCTCTAAGTGTAACCCAAACCTAACCTTTAAATAATTGCATCGTCACCGTTCTTATTATCGCACGTCACAGTGTCATTGTATGTTAAGTGTCTCCCCGCACGTTACAGTGTATTTTAAGTGTGTCCCCCGCACGTTACAGTGGTAGCAGAGTATTGCAATCGTGACCTTGTCATCTTACCTAATTTGTTAATTAATTATTTCTGTTAACTGATTTGTAACCCCTTTCTGCATTGCTAATCCTGTTGTTCTCTTCCCCTTACCATGAGTGCACGGAGATTACCGATTTTAAGTTTCCTTCGTAAAGAGGAGCTTGAGTATGAAATTTGCATCAGAAATCACTCTTCTACTGGTACAGTGGCTGGTGATATTAAACTGTTAAAAGATTTAGAGGATGTATCCATTGCGATACCTGATAGTATTGAGAAAACTGCTGGTGAGTCATTGTCCTTAATTTTAAATAGAGTTGATGAGATTCAATCAATTTTTAATTTTCTTAAGCAGGGTGAATCTTCTGGTATTCAATTTAGACGTATTAATAACCGCCTGAAACATTTTGTCGATCGAACCAGAGATCTTTTAACATTTGATCTCCCATCCCATCTTAAAGATGGCTGTAATCATGTTCTAAACAAGTCCATTAACTTGTTGTGTGATATTAATGACCTTTTAGACAGAGCAACTAATGACACAGATAAGTCTGACCATCCTACCCCTGATGTTAGTGCTAGAAGTATCAGTCAGCACATTAATCCTGATTCCCTGGTTTGTAATCCTGTCAGTCAAGTAAATTCTGATCACCCAGATTTTTCTGGAGCTCCTTCTAAGGTCAATGACCATAGTGCAACTTCGTCGGGGACTGCTGATAAATCTGAAACTGTTCCCTATGATGTAGTAGGTGGATTTCAAAACCTGTGTATTGGTCAACAGACATTCAGAAATTTACCTCACCCAATTTCGATGCTGCTAAAAAATATTTCTAAGTTATCTATTAGTTCCTTAGAAGAAATCGTTTCCTTTCTGAGATTCTTAACTGAATTTTGGGATGTAGCTAAAGTGTTCAATTTCTCATCTAAACAATTATTCCAGATTATTTATCCCTATTCGACTGGCATTCTATCAAACCTGATTCTTGATGCTATGTCCAAGAATAAAGCTGTCGAGAGTTTTCACTCTGAAATATTAAGTAATTACATCCCATATAGGGCGTTGTCATCCTTAGTGCAGAAATATCACTGTCGAGTTCAAGGAATGAATGAGAATCTTGCTGATTATATCCAGGACATACTACTGTATACCAAAGTGTTCCAGTTGGATATTTCTGAAAGGAACCTAGTAAGCAATATTATTGAGGGAATCTCACCTGCATATCGGTCGTACCTATGTTTTGTTAATAAACCTAATTCTATTAAAGAACTCCAAGAAATTTCTGTAACGGCTGAGAGTGTAAAGTATGCTGATTATTCTAGACAATTTAATACCCCACCTCCCTTAAAATCCTTACCACCTACCTCCCACCATGTCCAACTTACCAGCAATAATCAACGTAAATGTTTCAACTGTGGCTCTAATAATCATTTAAAGAAGAATTGTCCTAGGAAAAACCAACCTAGAAGAACTAATGAATATAGTATGAATCATTTCTGACTAAAAGGTAATATGGTTAACAAGCTTATGAATAATTCTAAGATTCATCTAAATTATCCTGCAAATTATTCTGTTAATGACTTATGTTTGAAAGATTTTCCTAAACCATCACCTACCTTGCCTTATGTATGTGCACACATCAATGATGTTCCTGTATGTATGTTACTTGATTCTGGCAGTTGTATTTCTGTGTTAAGCCATTCTTGGTACTTAAAATTTAAATCCCTATGCAAGTTTTCTGATATTAAGAAGGTTGAATCTTCATTTCGGTCTGCAAATTCTACTGCTCTGGAAATCTTGGGTTCAGTTGAAGTAAAAGTTAGAATAGGAACATATACTTGGAAGTTCAGTTTTTTAGTTGCTAGTCACTTATCCTGTGATGGTATACTAGGTCATAATTTTCTGTATCATACTGGTTTAGTGTTAAACATCCAAGATCAGTATTTCTTTTTTAAATTTTCTCCTACGGTTAATTCTCCCTTTTGTCAACATGTTAAGTATAACTTGGCTCATGAAAACAACCTTGTTAACCATGAAAATGTAATTTCTGCTTCGGTTTCTACTAAGAATTTTACTTATCAGGGTCAGGTGCCCCTTGAGAACAATTTGATTAGTCCTGACCATGTAACTTCTGATTCTCATAAAGTTGAAAATATTTATTTTGATCAAAATAAGGTGCCCTGTGAGGACTATTTTGATGATGGTGAAAAGGCTGATCCTCTTCCATTTAATCTTGAACATCTCAATGACCTTCAGGCTAAGAAAATCAGGGATTTGTGTAACGAGTTTCCAGATGTCCTTACAAATAGGTTAGGAGTTACTGATGTAATTAAATACAAGATTGAATTAACTGACCCAACTCCAGTGAGATCTCCTCCATACCGTCTATCTCCACCTAAAATGAAAGCATTAAGGGAAATTGTTGACCAAATGCTAGAGGAAGGTGTTATCAGAAAATCCACCTCTCCTTATTCTTCACCTATTTTCTTAGTTCCCAAAGCTCAAGGGGGATTTCGAGCTGTCGTTGATTACAGAGCTGTCAACCAGAAAATAAGCATTCAGTCCATCCCTCTCCCTGACATCCATTCATGCTTCGCATGGTTTGTTAATGCTAAGGTCTATTCCTCCTTCGATTTAAATCAAGCCTATTTCCAAGTTCCTTTAGAGGAAGAATCTAAGAAGATTACTGCCTTCGCCACTGACTGGAACCTCTATGAATTCAATCGTCTGCCATTTGGCGTCTCCAGTGGCGCAGCTGTTTTGACAAGGCTGTTAGACAACATTTTTAGTGACATTAAATTTAAATACATCTACCATTTTCTTGACGATCTTGTTATATATAGTGAATCATTTGAGGATCATTTGATACACCTCAAGGAAGTATTGATCAGACTCCGCAAGGCTGGATTAACTGTTAAACCCTCTAAGGTCAAATTTGCATCTTCTGAAATTCCCTTCTTAGGTCATATTATTTCTGGTAATGGAGTCGCTATTGATCAGAGTAGGACTCTTGCTATTCAGCAATTTCCACCACCTAAAGATGTCAAAGGCGTTGCCCGATTCATTGGCATGGTAAACTTTTTCAGGAAATTTGTTCCTAAGTTTGCAGAGAGAGCTGCTGCATTAAATTCACTAAGAAAGAAAAATGTAAAATTTCAATGGGGTGTACCCCAGCAGGAAGCCTTTGATGATCTGAAACTAGCATTATGTAATGCTCCTGTTTTAGCTATGCCAGACTTCAATAAAGAATTCATTTTACAAACTGATGCTTCTCACAATGCTATTGCTGCTGTACTACTGCAAGATAGTGAACTTGGTAGACGTGCCATTAGTTATGCATCAAGAACTCTTTCTGATACCGAATGTAAATTTTCTGTTTATGAACTTGAGGCACTTGCTGTTCTATTTGGACTTGAAAAGTTTAGGCTTTACCTTGAACATGTTCCTTTCATTCTGGAAACTGACAATCAAGCTCTTAGTTGGGTACTAAGTAAACCTAGGAAAACTGGTCGCATTGCTAGATGGGCTGTAAGAATTTTAGCATTTAAATTTCAAGCCAGACATATTAAAGGCACTGACAATGTAATTGCAGATGGTCTTAGCAGAATGTTCTCCTCTAAAAATGTAAATCATAATCTAGGATCCTCCTCTGAGAATATCACTAAACTAACTAATCCTGTCAATCTGCCTCCTACAGTTAGCCTAAAGTTAGGATCATCCTTAAATAATTCAACCAATGCCATATTAACTGATTGCCCATTCCTTTTTAAGGACATTGCTAAGACTCAACTAGAAGACCAGGAATTAAAAATCCTCATTGATAGGATTAATAATGGTGAAGTCATCAAACCTTATGTGCTTAAAGATCAGGTCTTGTGTTGTAAGGCTAGAGCTGATAACAAGTTCAAAATTGTAGTCCCTGCTATTTTAGTACCTGCATTATTTAAGTACTACCATGAATCTGTTTTTGGCGCTCATTCTGGAGTTTTTAAAACTAGAGAAAGGATCAGAAAACATTTCATTTGGAAAGGAATGGATAGTGAAATTAGAGAAAGGATTAAGAATTGTAAAATTTGTTCCATTAGCAAACCTTCCCTGAATAAACACATTGGCCTCTTGTCATCATCTCAAGCTCAACGACCTATGGAAAAGTTGTTTATCGATTATGTGGGACCATTCCCCCGTAGTTCACGCGGTTCCAGATTTGCACTTGTATGTGTTGACGGATTTACCCATTTTACCTGGATTTTCGCTACTCGGGTTGCTAACTCCCAAACTACAATTACCTGTCTCCAACAAATTTTTTCTTCCTTTGGAACCTGTAAGTTTTTAGTTTCTGACAATGCCCAATGTTTCAAAAGTCAGTTATTTCGCAAATTCTGTTTTGACTTATCTATTGCTCACATTACTACCATTCCATATTATCCTAATGCTTCATTTTCTGAACGTGTCAATCGAAACCTTAAAGCGGCCTTGATTGCATATCATCATTCTGACCAAGCTAAATGGGATACTTCCTTACATTGGCTGGCCTTTGCTTTCAATTCTGCTATACATGAATCCCACAAGAAGACCCCCTTTTCATTAATGTTTACCTTTCCTCCTAATACCCCTCTTACCAATTTGTGGTCCATCAATGATCTTCTTCCTGAAAAGATTGATGCTGGTGAGATCCGCAAGGTGTGGAAGCAAGCTAAGAAAGCATTAAAGGTTTCATATGACAAAGTTGAAAAACAGTATAATAAAGGACGAAGAGCCACCAAGCTCTCTGTCGGCGATAAAGTCTATGTTAAAACATACTACCAAAGTTCTGCTACTAATAATTTTTCTGCTAAGCTATCACCTCGTTACAGAGGACCCTGTACCATTTTGGAGTTTCTCTCTCCTGTATCTGTTTTGGTCAAGGACGATGAGAACAATCGAATTAGCAGATTTCACCTTTCTCAAATTAAAAATGCATGATTGTAAATGTTAACTGTGGTGTATCTATCTAATTGTTGTAACTGTATTTATTTCTATCATCATTTATGGGTATATTGTAAATTCTAAACTCCTTACTTGCTTAAGTATTTTACTTATTTGTTATCCTGGCTGGTGCATTCTATTAATGCTATTTGTTTGGTTTTCATGTTCTGCCTTGGGTTTCCCATCCACTAACACATTGCATGGAGGTTGAATGATGTTTTGTTGGAGCAACATTGATTTAATTCTTATGGAGATGGTCTGGTGGACATCACATTGCTTTAAGGGTTTGATATTAAATTTGTTCCCTCCTGGACTGGGAATTCAACAACCATGTAAGTCTGTAGTCTTAAATTTTAATTTATTATTGGTATTAATGTTATATTTGTTTTTTTTTGTTCTCCTTGTTCTCTTAACCTTGTTTAGGTATTTTTCTAATTGAAACACTATGTGGATCTAACCAATGTTATCCCTCTATTTTACCAGCTTGATCTGTATATCACCTATGCAGTCCTGTGAACTTCTTGGAAATATCCCTTTGTTGAAGTATATCATAGTGTTTTATCTTGTCCTAATCTTACATTATGTTTCCCTAGCAGCTGCCTGAATTATGTCGAGATGCTGTTACCTATTTAATTATTTATCATGCCATTTATTTCAGTATTTAGATCCCTGCTTATTTTGGGTTTTGGTAAATTATATTCCTTTTCTCTCCTTGTAAATGCTGTCCTTGAATCATAATACCTTATGTAAAATACTCCATTTACAGTGTCCTACAAGTTACGCCTTGTGTTATGAAGTTGTGATTTGAACCTACCCTTACCTTCAGCATCCATACGTTGGTTAATCTTGGTTTTAAACCTGTTGAGAAAATGTATTGTGGATTATTACGCCTTTTAACTGTGAATGGTTCAGTGTCATGTAGGTAAAGTACCTGCTACATTAGTTGCATGTATTGGTGTGTAATCTTGCAGTAACCTGAAATTAACCTTGTAAACTATTTCCTGAATTATTATCATCATTTTGGGTCTGGTTCTAGTGGTAAATTTGTTCCTGCCTGTCTGCAATTTTTTGTTGTGGTTTTTTCCCTTGGCCTGTTATCCTAAATTTTAATTTTAAACATTTATTATTGTTATCTATTACTGGTAGTTTGTGGTAATGTTATGGGTGATAGACCCAGCCTTATTTAGTGTTGTTCTTGCCTGAACATGGTCATGTGTTATAACAATCTTTGAAAATTTTTTCTGTAGCCCTTGTCTTGGTGGGAAGTAAATTCTATTGCTTATGGTGTCCTAAATTTTCTCCTCCTTATGTTCTGGTGCTCCTTAAGAGTACTACCTACCTAGTTTTCTGTTCTGGCCTCATATCCTGAGATCTAACCAATTCGTGTTGGGTTATTTTCATTTAATTTAACACCATGGTACGAGGTATGTTTCTTGAACAAGTTTAATTTTATCTGGTGTGTACCTTGGCGGTGGGGAGGATTCGGTTCATGTTAGTATTGTCGGTTAGGGGATCTTCATTACCGACTCTAATATTTTTGCTTGTCATCGTTTACCCATCCCATGGCTGGTATATTTTATTTAACCTTGATGCCAAGTGTTAGGTAAGGTTGTTGCGGACGGTATGGGACGTCTCGTATGTGAGTTTATTCACCTTATTTTTAGTTCAAGGTTTCCCCTGTGTCCCTCTTAGGGAATCTGTCATTCTTGGGTATGCATCGACCCCTGACTTACTTCGAATTCGGTATGTTTCGGTATGGAACATTATGTTCTTTCTTAATTTGTATCGGGTCACCTGGTTTCTTATGTAGTCACTTGGTTCTTTCATTCAGTTAGAACATCAACCCACCCATTGCCTTCATTCTCTATCTGTACCCTTGTATTATACCCTTCGCTGGTTCTGCTTGTCCTGTCTCTCCGTGGGTTAATAGTTACTGTATTCCTTAACCCTGACCTGCCTGTGGTATCTTATTCAGGTAATAGGTTGTTGTTCATCATTATTCCTTGGATTGGTGATAGTTGTCGTAGATTTCGTGTGGATTAACCTTTGAGCTCTCTTGTACACCTATGGAATTCCAAATATCCCCACATAATCTCCTTCTGTTTTCCTTCCTGGACATAATCGGATGCACATTGCTTACCTGTGGATTTTAGATTGCTTTCTTCCTCATTTCTTCAAACCATTTACCGTTTTGAATTTTTTTTCTTCTCGCACACCTTCTAAACTCCATTTGTACATACCAGTTACAATTATCTGTAAAAATATGCCATGGTAATGTGGTTTCTTGATAACCATGCCAATAGGTAAGAATTATCTCATGATCTAATCATCTCATTTACCCTGCGATACTAATTTCTCTCTGTGAAACTCGTGTTTGCTTGTTATTGTCTCTTGGATATTATACCAGTAAAATTTAATCAATTTTGGCATCCTGGTATTATTGCTTGTGGTATATCGTTGGGGTTTTTGTCCTACCTTGCGATCTGGCATGTTCCAATGAAGGTTATAACTGATATTTTTGGAAAACTACTACTGCTGGTCATCATTTCTGGGTTACATGAGGTTACCTAACATATGTTATCTGGTGATATTCTTCAAATTTTCCATTTTGTTAATTCTTGATGTACTACTTACTTCTTGATTACCCTAACCCTTATTAGGATTGTCCCAAACCTAGGGTTTTTCTTGTGTGTTCTTATGTGTGATTGGAGTTTTGGTGGTTTCCTTACCCTAGTTGATATTGAATGTATTAAGGGAATTGTGCTGAGGGTTCGATGCCCTTTTAAACAATGGTGCAACGTCTCTTCTGATTGTTTTGGTTTCGGGGGTAAGGCATGGTATACATGTAGGCTAGATATGCTTTAGGTATGTTATATGTGGGATGGTGCGGTTGCCATTTCTGATCTGTTTGGGGTTCTTGGGGTAAGCGTCGTGTTCATGATGTGAATTTGAATCTTGTTTTTTTTTAAAAAAAAATTGGTTTTTATGGTGGGAATTTTGTAGTTCTCTTAAAATTACATGCCTTGTTGAGGGTCTAACTGTCATGTCAGGTTGTTTGGTACGTGTGCATGCCTCTTTCTGTCATCGCCCATGTTTTCGTGTCCTATTTCCTCCTCGCATATTCCATTATTTTTATGGAGTGTGCCTTGGTTTGGTTCCCTTATTCGGGTGTGAGCTGTCTGTCCTGCCTCATCCGTTTATGACTCGGTGAGATCCATACAGTGTGCACTTGCATGTAAAGTATTCCTAGATTGGTTGCGTTGTGCATTTCATGTTGCGAAGACACAGACATTTGGGTTGTTGAGTAATAATTAAAGACTTTGGGGCAATTGTTGGCCTTGTTATATGCCAGCCAAACCTACTCCATGTTGTTATGTAATTCATTTAAAATGTTACATATTAGGGTCACCCTTGGTGAATAATACTATTGAATGCAACCTTCTAAGGGGAATGTACTAATCATTCACTAACCCTTATGTATGTTAACCTCGGGGAATATAGTTGTACCTTTAATTTTGAGACTGTTTGCTCCAAGGAGATGAAGTTAATGTGGATTAGTATTTCCTTGTGTCACTTAATAGGGCTTATTATTATGATGTGGTGTCACATGAGTTATTTTTGTTTTCATCCCTTGGAGAATTTCATTTAAATAACACAGTCTCGGGTGGAGGTTTTTATTCAATGTAAGCATTTAAGTCTACTAAACGTAACCTTGCTTGTAGCCTGAAAGATAAAGTTTTCTTTCCTCGGTGGTCATATTAGCATTATGAAAATCTATTACTTGCCACTTCTAAATTACTCTTGCAAAAATTTTGTAACATGATACCTTCAGTTATGGCATATGACATTTCAATATTACTGCGTTTTAGTCGCATTATGGTTGTTCTGGTGGTGCTGTGGCCTTCCCCTCTTGTTTCAGAGCTGGTCTGGAGCTCTACGTTCGTGATATTCAAAAACCAGGACCATGGTACATCATACCCCTGATTTGGTGGAAGTCTACATCTCCCTCGATTCTCCAAATGTATTGCTATCCACATTAAAAAAAAAAAAAAAAAGAAGGCCACATTGTGAAATCTCGAAAGCCTTTGGACTCTAGTATTCGTAAACGTATACTGGTGCCTGTGTATCCATGATCGCTACTCATGTTATATTAATTTTATTATTATTGGCTCATTTTCTACCCCCTGGGGGGGGGGGGGGTTTGGGGGGGGGGGGAGAGTTGTAAGGTTAATACCTTAAGTTTAATCTCCTTCAAACATGTCCTCCTTAAATTGTTAGCAGAGGTATACATATCTTTGTCTGTGTACCTCTGTATCACGCTGCTCTCATTGTGGCTATTTTCCTCCTTCCCCCTCCACTCGCTCCCTATTACTAGCGATAACGGCGGGGCCTTGATTAGTGTTGTGGAAGCCATTTTGGATTTTGTTTCCTGTCCTTGTACGGGACGGACGTGCCATGTGAGGGTTTATATTAATCCAGGGTTTTCCCTGGATTTTTTCCCCTTTTGGGGTGTAATTTTGGTAGGTTCTGACCTTTTTGACTATTCTTATTTTATTTACGTAAATTCAACTTGCGTTTTATTTTTCTGTTCTGATTCTCCTTCGGAGCCGTCATTCTCGCTAGTCCATAACTGACCCCTTTTCAAAAACTCATTTTCTTCTGGTTCTCGGTTTTATTTTTCAGTGGTCAGCTATGCTAATTTAACCTTCCCATTATGCAAGGTATCAAAGTTGTTCTATTGAATGAATGTAATTCTGTATAGGGTTATACCCATTTCAAACTTGGCAAGCTAAATATGCCTAACAGATCTATAAGCTTAAACCTTTATCACCAACCACCCTGGGTGGTAAATTGTTATTTCTTAACGGAGCTGAGAAAAATGAATTCCAGTCCCTTCAACGGTGTTTGGTTTCTCGTTGACCGTCTAATTTTAATTTTAGTTCACGGTTGCCTTGGTGACTTTTATTGTGATTGAGATTGATTGACATTGTTCGATTGAATGAGTTGACTAATGTTTTTGCTGGAAACTGACACGGGTACGTTTACTGTTGGTTCTTGTGAACTTGACTTGGAATTTGGGGAATTATTATTATTGATTTCTTTATTTCTCCCCGGTAACTGATTTCTTAGTGAGATCCGTGCGATCTCTATTGTGATTTGGGTACGTGAAGTGTTGGATTTGGGAGTAACTTCTCCGTTTCCTGTAAGGCTCTGGTTGAGTCGGTGTGGAATTTTATTGCAATTACTCCTCTGCGCTTGTGATGCCGTTCTGATTATGGGCATATGATCTAACCTATGAAATATTATATCGAGCAGTTATTCCTGCTCCCGCCGATACGCTCCTGAAGTATTGGTAAATATATTACCGTGTTTCCCATTTCTGGTCTCCACTGGCCCTGTGGTGTCACTCGTCGAATTTATTTCTTAAAACTGTATTCTGCTATTTCTCGAGTTAACCATTTTTATTGTGCCCGTGCTGTACCTCTGGTTTGTGAGGTTTTTCATGTTTCGCGTTTTGGGACTTTTCCTGTTTTCTGTGTCCTGTTAATTTATGCAGGTATTTCCAGATTAACATCGTGGTAAGGATAGAATTCATTTCTCTCCTTGTGATTGTGAATTCATGTAAATTATTTTTAGCTGCACCCTTTGAATCTTTAATTTCGCAAACCTCTTGATTAATCTTCGTTTAGTTCAACCTGGTGTAGTATTTCATTTTGTGTTTAAATTAAATTTCTATATTCCTAAAACCTCGACTTATCCTTTCGTGTTTATGAAAGTGCACTAATTGTTAGATTACCATGATACTGTAACACTATTGGTCACGGTTGCAAAGATCCAAAAGCACCTTCTACATACTATCCTCGAGGTAAGTTGTTTGTTTTTTTTATAAAAACTGGCATTTACTTATTGCTTTCGCTGTTTCTATGTGGTGACTCTGTGTGATAAGTTACTTGGATTTTCTGGGTGCATTATCTTCGGTAATTGCTGTACACCGGAATACTTACTGCCTTTGAACTGTCACTTGACAAACGCCTACTACATCACTGTGTCTCGAGACTTACCAGATACCTTGGTACCAAAGGATTATTAACTAGTGAGTCGTTCTGAGCTACTAGTGTTATGTTTGGTGTCCTAGCTCCTTAGTGTGCTAAAAGTGTTTTCATATCGATGTACCAAACTCTCTCTAGTTTATGTACTGACCTAACCCGTCCATCACTGCGTGTCTATAGTCAGGCTTAGTGTAGCAGTGCTACGGATACTGTCTGAGTTCTAATAGGACCTCACCGTGTACTTGTAATCAACCTAACTGTAACTGAGTATATCTCTTGAAATTTTAACTAATTATCGTGACACCTCTAAGTGTAACCCAAACCTAACCTTTAAATAATTGCATCGTCACCGTTCTTATTATCGCACGTCACAGTGTCATTGTATGTTAAGTGTCTCCCCGCACGTTACAGTGTATTTTAAGTGTGTCTCCCGCACGTTACAAATGGGAGGGAAACACATTGTCATAGAGGTTTCGGTGGGGATGACATCTGATCCACGGGTGTGGCTGAGAGCGGTATCATGGAAGGATGGGGTTCCCTCATTACCACGGGATACCGCGATCAGCCAGGTGTCTCTTTTTTATTTTGTTAGTTAGTTGTAGGGAGTAGAATTTTTAGTTTTAGTGGAGGGTGGTGCAGCTTATGGTCCTGCTATCCGCCTCTGCAGCACCACCAAATTAGTTTAAGTATGGAGTAAGCTGTTTTATAGAGTTAAGTAGTTTTAAGAGGAATATAGTAGATTTTGTTAGTTTAGGGTAGGGTGGCGCAGCCCATGGTATGGGGATCCGCCCGGGCTACGCCACCAAATTAGTTAGGGTATGTAGTTAAGATACATAGATTAGATTGTTTGCTTAAAGTTTTGTTTTGTTTCTGTGTGTTTTGTTGTCTTTATTGCCTGTAAACCGATGGTGGATACTAGGGTGGGCAATAAAGAGATGTTCATATTCATATTCATACGCCTCTGGATTCGGGAGACGGATAGGGACTTGTTCCCACCGTCGGCTGTCGCGAGAATGGTTTTCCGTGGTTTTCCATTCTCCTGCACTAAAGTGAAAGCCAGGACAATTCCTAGTATAGGCCACAGCCGGCAATCCCCTCACCTTCTCCGAACATCTCCTTCACCGTGTCACATCTTCCTGGCCTGAGAGACGGCATAGCCATCTACGAGGCCCGGCGTCCCCTTCAGGGATGGAATGGAAACATTTTAGTAGTAGTAATAGGGCTGTCTTGACCTGAACTTCGGAAGTAGGCATGCAAGATAAAGTAAGGTCTCCTCCTGGGAGACAGTGGACGAAGCTGGGGCTGCGAAGTAGCAGCAGCTAGATCTTTTCGAATATATAATTTCATCTACGTGTGACGAAGGAAAGATACCAGAGTTCCCCTTTAGCATGTAACAGTACGGACGTGCTGCGATTACCATCAATTTTAATGTAGGGCTCTAGGTTTATTATGTACGTTTTCTGGGCTGTCTACGGACATGTTGTAAACCCTTCATGGGGACTAGGTAAGTTCAAGGACATAGGAGTGTGTACCCTCGTTTCTCTTATTCGCTTTGTTTTTTGGAGAGTAAGTTTTCTGTCTTAGTCACCACGTAGTATAGCTTATCCTCTTTGTCACCGGGCCTTCTGCCCCATTAGGTTTTATGACAAGTCATGTCACGGATTTGCTTGAGGTATTCAGAATCCCTTTCATTTTGTTCTCGGCTTTTCAGTTCACTCTTGTTTTCACTTTTCGTGGCCGTATAGTATGAGCTTCGGCTCCGGCGACTTCTGAATATTTTCGATTCGCTGTTTGTGTGTGACTCTCCTAATGAGTAAGGTCAGCATGCGTAAAATTACAGCTGTTAAGCTTTTCAAATGGTATTTGTGAAGTCTGTTCGACTATTAAACGAAGTTGTAAACTGTTACTGGTAAATTGTAGTTCAGGGTTCGATGCCATTCTAACATGTAACTTTGGTAACTGCAGGTTCGATTCCCCTCTTGGTAACTTTGTTATGGAATCCCCTGGTACCGGGCGAGTTGGCCGTGCGCGTAGAGGCGCGCGGCTGTGAGCTTGCATCCGGGAGATAGTAGGTTCGAATCCCACTATCGGCAGCCCTGAAAATGGTTTTCCGTGGTTTCCCATTTTCACACCAGGCAAATGCTGGGGCTGTACCTTAATTAAGGCCACGGCCGCTTCCTTCCAACTCCTAGGCCTTTCCTATCCCATCGTCGCCATAAGACCTATCTGTGTCGGTGCGACGTAAAGCCCATAGCAAAAAAAAAAAATCCCCTGGTTCTTTCTATTTTTGATCAAAGTAAAGTTCAATATTCCCTCTCGTGGGGAACTTATTTTGTAAAGGCTAGTGCATCATTTATCTCGCTTATACCAAAGCTTCGAAATACTTGTGTAGTGAAAAACGCAGCGATTTTTCCCGGGCTGTGAACTAGCTAAGCTTCTAAGCTTGTCTGTTATTAATTTTTATTTACTTATTTTTGAAAATACTCTACTGTTATTGTTGTTATTTAATCAGATTTTCTATAAAAAAAAGAGAAGATTTTTCAGTAAATGCACTTTTCAAAATTTAATATTTTGTGTATGCTTAGTCCAGCTGTTTATCCCTAACGTTTCTTTCCTCCTCTGATCCTCTAAAAGTAATAACAATGATGATGATAATAATAATAATAATAATAATAATAATAATAATAATAATAATAATAATAATAACAATAATTGTACCAGGAGGTACACCTCAACTCCGCACTTTCAAAATAAACGCCTTAATGAATTCCTCTATCGAACAAAATGTGAAATTGTTACTACATAAAGTTGAGACTTTAATCAGAAGATGTCACTACTGAAACATTAAGTAATTGTGTTATTGTGAAGTTCCCTAAACATTAGATTTCTATTTGTTGTATTTTTGCTGTACATCAAGATGTTTCGACGTTTCTCCACAGATGTCACTACCAAAAAACTATAGTAATGCAGTGTGGTGCAAGGTAAAGGAAGTTATTATTGAAAGAAATGTTGTGTTTATAGGTTTTCTCAACTTTAATTTGTTTTCTTTATGTAATTCTAGGTTTGTAACACTTCTGTCTTATTCCGCCAGTTTTGAATCTGGCCAATGAAAATATTCTGTAATTAATTTTCAGCCTATCACAGGCTTCTTGTCCGGTTTTGAGTGTAACTTTTGGGTTCAACCAATAAAAATGAGAGGGTGTGTCTGGATTAGCCCAGAATCCTCTGGAACCTTCCCTAAGGGTATATATGTTGCGGCTTTTAAAGTTTCCTTGTCTCTTGATCGTTGTCTTTCTGAGTGTGTGTGTTAAGACAGGAGGCGGGATGACTCATTCTTCGGCAGGCAGTACATCAGCCAGATAATGGCCACTAAATTCTCTTTTTTGTAGCTACCTCCGCAGACTTATCCGAGGGGAAGTTCCGAATTTTTAACTAGGTAACAAAATTTTCTAAAATGTAAATTTTCTTTCGGCTAATGTAAAACTTCATAAAGTCTTTAACTGTAAATCGGGGATAGAGAGTGAGTTACCCTCTCGAGCTCCCCTTCATCTTGGTTTGAGGTGACTACGATTTCGTTACTGTAATGTATTAAATTTATTTCCATGCGAGTCACCTCAGTAGGTTGGTACTAGCCCCTGTTTCATTGGGCCCAGAGTTCTGTTAAGGTTTTAATATTTCATTATGTAGGAGCGCAAGTGTACGCCTCCATTCAGTTTGTGTTCGGGCCATTTATTTAACCTGTTCCTTTTCCGCAAAGGCCCAGTAGGTTGGGTACTAGATACCCCTGTGTAAATCTATTTCCATTTGTAATTTGTGCCTTGTGAGGCCGGAGAGTGTAAGATTTTGATGTAATATTGCCTTGAGTGAGCTGTAAGAAATCGAGAACATGTAAGCTCTTTTCGAAGTTTTGTAATAGCGAGGGGTTCTTCTGGAGGGCTAAATATTGTAACTTGTGGAGCAAGTGCTCTTAAATCAGGATATTTCCGTCCCTGTATAACCATTGAGATTTCGTGAATTTGGTAAACTGGATCCGGTATCTAAGAATTTGTAAACTAAGGACTTGAAGCCCTAAAACTGTAAAATTCACTCGACTTGGATTTTTCCAAGTCCTGTTTCAAGATTGCTAATTGTACTTGTCATGTTGTTATGTTCACTCAGTGAAAAAATTGTTAAGTTTGATATTCTAAAAGAAATATAACCTTTTAAACTTTTAATTCAATTTTTGGTATTTTAGTTAGACCCATTCAATAACATTATTATTATTATTATTATTATTATTATTATTATTATTATTATTATTATTATTAAAACTGTCATTTCTTCTCTATGATGTGTGCATGTATCAGAAAAAAAGAAGAGGGAACATATATGATGTTTATGTTGTGGTGAACGCACTATGTGTTACTTTAACCACTGTTCTCCGCCGAGGTTATTTTATGATGTATCGCTGTTGGTATACTTATAAATCTAGGCGGTTTGGACGTGGTTATAGCATAATTTTAGTTATCTGCTCAGTGTTTCTGTAATAGTCGCCATGTACATGAAGCCTCCAACAAAATGAGTTACCACACCATTCATTTTACGAAACACAACCTAGTGGTTTAAGTTTAACGTAGAAGTTACGCCTGATTGTTCGCTTAGAAATGAAATTGCGTATGGCTCTTAGTGCCGGGAATGTCCGAGGACATGTTTGGCTCTCCAGATGTAGGTCTTTTGATTTGACTCCCGTAGGTGACCTACGCGTCGTGATTTGGATGGAAATTATGAAGACGACATATACACCCAGATCCCGTGCCAGCGGAATTAACCAATGATATTTAAAATACCCGACCCTACCAGGAATCGGACCCGAGACCCCTGTGACCAAATGGCAGCATGCTAACCATTTAGCCTTGAATCCGGAATTCGCTTAGAATATATCTCGGAACTAGTTGTAGTAGCTTCTTGTTCGGATTGGAGACATTGCAGATTCGTTTAACAGCTTGCATCTTTGAGCAGAGGAGGTGAACATCTCGACCAACGGTGTTATGTAAACAATTTTCCATATACTGTGAATTTTGGTAGGAATCTGTGTTGCTGTGACCTTCGGGGGTTATAAATAAGAACGGAAGGAAATAAATTCAAGTCTTACTAGAACTTCTATCAATATGATGCAGTACATGACTTCAAATAATATACACTATTGTCCTGTTGCTATGTCATATGTTAAATGCTTCAGACCGAGCGAGTTGGCCGGGCGGTTAGGGGCGCGGGTCTATGAGCTTGCATCCGGGAGATAGTGGATTCGAATTCCACTGTCGGAGCCCTGAATATGGTTTTCCGTGGTTTCCCATTTTCACACTAGGAAAATGCTGGGGCTGTACCTTAATTAAGGCCACGGCCGCTTCCTCCCAACTCCTAAACCTTTCCTATTCCATCGGCTTCAGAAATCATGATTAGTACAGTGAGTCTCTCTCATCGGTTGGCCGGCAGGCGCGCCCAGGTTATCTGCTTCCCGTTGACTCATCACTCCCCGCTCCGCGGCACAGCAAGGAGGTCAGCACTTCGCTCACTGTATCCGTGGATGACATGAGATAACAATTAAAATTAGGAAAATAAGAATCAAGAAAATCAGAATATTAGTCAAGAATTAAGTAAATATGGTGAGCTCGCTCGGACCTTATGACAGGAGATGTTGGAAATGATGTTCTCCAGCATCCACACATTTCTGGCATCGTCTTAGGAAACTCCGATTCACACGCATAAGTTCGTCAATTTTAACATTTTCGTAGCTCTTCGAAATCCTGGTTTCTTGTCCAAGTCGTTTTAGGGATTTTGTAGGCGTATGTTCTAATCTTTCTGCGATTTCATTTACTTTTTCCTCGTTAAGTACACGTATTTTAACACTTCGCTTCTTATCAAGTAAAGAACCAGTTCCTCTCAATTTGTTTACATCTCGAAATTACCTAACGACTTCTTTGCAAGACTCTGTTTTCACACAATTATCGTTCATAAATACTCTTTCCTGTACCGTGTACATATGTGGGGGCATTATGAGAATTATACCCCGAAGTAACACTTCACAATTCGGGAACAGTTGGAGCGAAAGATCAACACTTAATACACGCTTTAAGCACGGACCTGAACTGCGAAGTCCGGGCATTCCCGTGCTGTCGCTGCGCTGTGTAGCGGGAAGTGATGAGTCAACGGGAGGTAGACAAGCTGGACGCGCCTGCCGGCCATCCGATGAGAGAAACTCACTGTAGTCATTTGTATAGTGTGATTTTAGCGTCTACTGGTATACATACAGTTTTCTTTGTTTTCAGTTTATAATCCTAGGATTAGTTTGCAGCAGTTTTTCATCAGTCTCGGGATTGAGTAAGTAATTCTATTCTGTGTATGAGCTGTAAATATCCTATCCACCGGTAACACAGAGCTGCCACACGAAAATACGAAGTTGCTCTCTTGTATGCTCGAACTCTACATTGAAACGTGATGCGCTAAATAGATTGAGAAGGAATATCATACTCTCACTGGTCTGTTAGAATTTCACTCCACTCGAAGAGAGTTTCGGCATAGATTCCGTAACTGGCATTGATCTTTAAAATATTCTACTAACATAGGATCATTGCGTTGCGGCTGCTAGCTCTGTATTTGGAAAACCGGTGGGTTCGAATCTCCCGTCGGCCATCCTCGACGTGATTTTTCATGGTTTCCCATTTCAACCCCAGGTAAATGCCGTAATAGTATCTTTCTTAAGACCACGGCCGCTTACTTCCCATTTTCCAGCCTGGACAGTTACACGTGTAGTCCACTGACAACACCCTCACACAGAAGTAAATGTAGCTCACTCCCATGGAGCGTACGCATTCTCGGAGACTCCCAGCACTAAAAGCCCTACGATGAAAAGGAAAAAGAACATCACTTGTAAACCCGTCAGTGCTGTTCAACTAGACTGGCGTGCGGAAGAGTTTTTCATAATTCACTCTTTCCCCTTACTTTTTAAAAAATGAACTAACATAAATAAAAGAAAACAAAATTCATAATAGTAGACAAAAAATAAGCCTATAGGCAAAATAAACCCTTAAAATTAAATAACAAACCGATAGAGCAAGTCACGGAATTATCGTATTGGGTAGTGTAATTTACCTCTGATAATAGTTCACTCTTGGAAAAAAAAATTGTGGTACCAAAACAAGCCCTCCGAAATATGAAAAACTTATTGCTAAACAAGCATCTGTTTGGAGACCAGAAAATCATTTCTCAAGACCTTTGTCTGGAGTGTGCTACTGTATGGATGCAAAACCTGGAAGAAAAAAACTTGAGGCTGCGTAAGTATTGTTTTGGAGAGGAATTAGAAAAACCAAGTTGGATAGATAAAATTCGAAATGGCCTTATTTAAAAGAATGTAACGGAGGATCCACGTTTATTAAATACGATAAAGAAGAGGAAAAGATAGTTCCTTGGACACGTACTGAGGCATGAGTCTCTTCTCCAAACCATCATTGAAGGTAAAATACCGGGAAAGAGTCCTAGGGGACGACTAAGAATGTCATACATCAGGAACTCCGTCGGTGAACTGGCATGTGGTTCATAGAGCAACATGAAGAGGTTATCAGAAGATCGTCAGATGTAGCTACAACGACAAGCCATTGCCTTTATTAGATGACTGCGATGACGGTGATGATGATAATGATGATTGTACCGGGTGGTACACCTCTACGCCGCACTTTTGAATTTTCCGCCTTAAAGTACTCCTCTACAGGAGAAACAGTGAACTTAAAACTGGACCTACTTAAACCTTTCCTCTGAAGATGTCACTGTGTGAATTTCGACGTGTTTTTGTTTACTATTTATCAAGAAGTTTGGACATTCTCTCATAGATGTCACTGCCTAAAAACTATGATCATGCACCCTGGTGCGAAGTGAAGGAACTTTGTTGAAGAAATTTTGTACTCATAAGTTTTTTTTACTAAATTCCGTTCTTTCATTTGTAGGTTGGCAATATTAATCTTTATTTTCCGCCGGTTTTGAACTTAGCCAATCCAGAATTTCTGTAATTAATTTTTGACCAATCGTGTCTTTCTCCTTCGAGTTTGAGTGTACTTTCAAGACTGACCAATAAAGTAAGATGGTGTGGCTTGATTATTCATGAAAGGTCTCTAACATTCCCCGAGGGTTTATATACTGCTGATTTTCTTGTCTCTCGGCCACTTGATTAACATCTAACCTAGTGTATGGACGTGTAGCAGGAGGCGGGAAGCGCCTCTTTCATCTGGGAGCAGGTCTTCAATAAGTTAATGGCCATTTAACATCTTTATTTCTTGCTAGCTCAGCAGTTTAACCCGCGGGAAAGGTCCGAAACCTTTACCATGTAACCCATCTCTATAAATATGTAAATTTCTACCAGCTTATGTAAAAACTTAAGTAAATTTGTAACTGTAATTCGGGGATAGAGAGTGATTTGCCCTCTCGAACTCCCATTCATTTTGGTTTGAGGTGACTACGTTTTGGTAACTGAATTTCTTTTCTCCCGTAATGTTCAGATTTCTTTCTTATACGGGTCACCTCCATAGTTTGGGAATAGCCCCTGTTTCATCGGTCTAGAGCCTTTTAGGTTTTAAGAAGTTTCATGTAGGAGTGCAAGTGATTCTCGCCTCCTTTCCTTTTGTATGTCGGGCCATTTACTTAACCTGTTCTTTTTCTGCTAAGGTCCAGTAGGTTGGGTACAAGATACCCCCGTTTCTTTGTGTAAGTTGTGCCTTGATGGCAATTAGGTGTAAAGTCTGGTATTGCCTTTAATAGGCTTGAAAAATTGAGAGCGGGTCAGCTCTTTTATGCGTTATAAAAGTGCCTCTAAGAGGCTGGACATTTGTTAATTACGGAGCTGGTGCTCCTGGTACTAGGGGATTTCTGCCCCTTTGTAAATTTATGCTCCTCTGTAAATTTTGTTCTGGAAGCTCAAAGGTTGTAAAACTAAGTGCTGGTAGCCCATGTGTGTTAAAGATTTGATATCTTGGATTATTCTAGTCTTGTTTTAAAAATTGCTCTTGTCAACTCACTAAGCGAGAAATTGTGAACTTGTTGCTTAGAGAAAATATAACCTTCCATTTCAGTTTAAATTCTTTCTTGACAAAGTAGTTAGACCCATTCACCCCGGCACCTTCTTTCACCTCTGCTAATCCACCAAACCACGGTAACAATGATGATGATGATGATCTTACTTCTTAAACTAATGAATAGATATTGGTCAAACTTGAAATGTTTGTATTAATTATAGGCATCTAGATAACTCTGGTAATTAAATTATTAGTATTGTTATTCGTAGAGACTGAATTCACAAGGGTTAGTCACATTTTATATAAGTATTCAAGTTCTTTAGGCGTCTTCAATCGTGAGATAACCAGCGTTTTGTCACGTGTCATTGGTTTATCAGTTGAAATGCTTTACCTCTCTAAAATGTTGGCAACTAGCGTGCTGTTGAAACACTACTGAAGTTTTTTTTGAAGCACGCTGCAATGGCAGTGCACCAGGGAAGATAATATGTACCTTCCACTTGCTATACATGCCTCGCTCTGACTTTAATTTTTCATATAGAAATTAGGTTCTCGGTAGGAACCATAATTTAATTTCATCGATTGGAGGGTAGCTGAACTATACAACAACGTTTTTTTATCAATCGTGAAATTACCAGCATGGCAGTGGGGTCATCAGGCACCGCCTTTGAAGGTAGGCGGCATCGTCAATTAAAGTACACCTGTCCGAAGATGAGATAGATCTAGACTGGAAGCCAGAGTGATTGTAACAGTGTTACGATTATGAAATTAATAAAATAATTATAACTACTCGTATATACCTACATAATTTCATTTCTCAACTCAAAAATGAGGCAGGCTACCTAGGGGGGAACGCCCACACTCTGGCCAGGATATATACGTAAGTTATAGTTGAAGGAATGACGGAAGAACGAGCAGGGTAAGATATTTGAGTTTGGTGGCGGGAGGGAGTAATGTTTTGGTTAAGGGATTTCTGGAAGAAGCAAAAATACAAAGAAGAGAGAAAAGCGGAGGGGTGGATATTTCGTTAATGGATGGGGACATATCCTTCTGACTAACCTATACATTTCATTTCTTATTTCTTTTTATTTATAGTATGAAACATTATTTTACCTTTTTAAATTTCGTGTGTGATAGTCTGGTGTAGCTCTTATACGACTTACCCACTAACGAGTGTGGGTGACATCGGCAGCATGTGATTATGGTGGAGAAGAGAGATTTAAAAGCCCGACCCGACTGGGAATCGAACCCTGGTCCCATTCAACCGAACACCACTACGCTGATCATTCGGTTTAGGAGCCGGACAAAACACGGTTATTATAAAATAAATGCAGTGAAGATTGGCAGAAAACATAACATATTTGAAACTCGCAAAATATATGCATAACAGTGTGTATTTGATGTATTCTGAGATGTGTTTAGGTGACGTTTTAAAAATAGTACTTGCTTTTACTTGTTGATGTCATTCCACTGCTGAAATTCTATTTTTTACAGGGTTCTAAATAAATGTTCACATTGAATACACAGCTACATTCTTCAAACTTGGCAGACCTACCGAAGGTAGTCCTATGACTTTTATCGCATCTCCTTTGATTATATAATAGATACATAGACCTAGATTTTTCGACGTAGGGAAATTTGCTGACTTTTTTCACGTGTTTTATGTTCTTAACCCTCGCGTAATGGACGGCTTAATTTCGCAAACTTCCCAAGCGTCTGTACGATGAAACTACGCAAAATTTTGGTCTTGTTACATTTCGTGGTATCTCGATTGGATGTACCTTAGACTGAGCTAGACATTTAGACTTAAAGTAATTTGTTACATATTCTTTAAGATTTACCATACATACGTCCAAGGTAGAATAGTCCAATCGAATTTGGCAGGCGTATAGCTGGGGCATATACCAAGATGCCTGCCAACTTCTATGATTCTATCAGTCTTATAAGTGTACCAAACAGTAAAACATATATTCCACACATTTATTTTGTTTTTCCATACTTACACGGTAGCTAGAATAGTTACTTGACTAGCATATGACCCACAGATGCGCCAATGAGCCTGCCGAATGTCATGATTCCATAAGTCATATAGCCTACGTGTGCCTAACAGTAAAATTAATTATGGAAAGTGTACAAAATTGACGTAAAATTGAAAAATGAAAATCGAAATTTGGCAAACTTATAGCTTATAATCATTATAAAATATCAAAGCCATTTTCTTGACAGTGCTGATGCAGTCATTTTATTATTATTATTATTGATTATAGTCGTATCAGCACACACTTTATTAACGATGGATCGATCGAGATGGATCGATATACCAAGATGGATCGAGATATGACTAAAAGTCATAGGACCAAATTTGTATATCTCTTCATGATGGGCGCCGAACGTGTTATCCGTTTCACGATACGACGTACCGTTTAGCCACCAAAATCCCAATAACATATTATTAATGTTACTGATTTACAGGCTATAAGCCATAATTTTTTATTATTATTATTGATTATATACAGTCGTATCAGCACACACTTTATTAAAACATAACCGGTTTTTGGACACTAAGGTCCATCATCAGTGTTAAAATTTAAATTTAATTTCACATAAGTGTGTCGTCAAAATGATTTAAAATGAGTTTAAATTGTAGCCCTGTTGACATCAACTGTAAAATAAGAAAAAAGAAAACAAGTGTAAAATTATGAAATTAATACATGTAAACTTACAATGTTGTTGTAATAGGTATGGACATACCATAGGAAAGGCTGGCTTTTTCTCGTGCTCAGGCTGTTGGTCGAGTACTAACAAACGTTCAGCTTTAACTACGGAACCGCGCTGCAAGCACATGATGTTACGTCACCTCAAGATTGTAAACAAGATGTTGCTTGCGACTGTTTCATTTAAAATATTATCTGGTTCCCTTGCCGGTGCCAAAAATATCTCAGTGTTTTCACGTGTATTTAATTCAAATCCATAATTACCCTTAAACATGAACATGTCCTTTTCGATCCCTAAAAAGCTGTGGTTATTGTTATAAATGTGTTCCGCAAAAGCTGAATATTTGTTGTACTTTATTGCCTGGAAATGTTCTTGATATCTTTGATTTAAGGTTCGCCCAGTTCTTCCTATATAAAACATTTTACAGTCGTCACAAGTGAGCCTGTATACTCCCGAATTAGTATATACATATACCTTAGTGTCCGCAAACCGGTTATGTTTTAATAAAGTGTGTGCTGATACGACTATAATCAATAATAATAATAATAAAATAACTGCGTCAGCACTGTCAAGAAAATGGCTTTGATATTTTATAATGATTATAAGCTGTAAGTTTGCCAAATTTCAATTTTCTAGAGCACCTGGAAATTTGCGTCCTCCATTTTGATTTTGGGGGGTAGGAGGGAATAAAAAAATAAGAACTTTTGGAAATTTTTCATCAGGTTACATCGTAATAGCTATCACTTTCCCTGATTTCAAGTTTCCAGCTCATCTGGAAGTGGGTAAACATTAGTGTTAGTGAGTGTGTCAATTAGCCTTCTGGCTTTATATAATGGAGATTTTGTATTCAATTTTTCACTGACAGGCGAAAACTGCATGCGAAATTTAAAATCAAAAGGCTGAAGACATTTTCTGTGGAGTCCTTACCTGTCTTCCAGAGGAATTTCTGTTTTGATAAGTGCGCGTCATCTGTAGTGCGAGGCTGTACACTGGTCAACAGCAGAGCCGCCACTCCCAGCATTAGCGCCAACACGGCCATGCTTCAGGGCTACCAACTGCGCTCACCGCGCTGCGTCCATGGGCTAGCTTCGTCCCCCTGAAAACACAACCAATTTATTATTATTATTGTTATTATTATTATTATTATTATTATTATTATTATTATTATTATTATTATTATTATTATTAAATATAACAAAGTAATTACATGAAAACAACATATTACAATAGTACAGTCACTCAAAACATGTGAGCCCATGTTATTGTATAAGTTCCTCCATGGTACGCTTCTCTCAGAAACAATTGAACCTATAGATAAAATATTTCTTGTGTCCGACTCCTTGGCTGAATGGTCAACGCAGTGAACTTCTGTTCATAGAGCCCCAGGTTCGATTCCCTGCCGGGTCAGGGATTCTGAATGTGTATCGTTAATTCCTATGGCTCAAAGACTCGGTTATTTTTGTTCGTCTCAATGCACATCTTCGTTTACACATAACACATCACATCATAACAGAAACACGCAATAGTGATTACACCCCTTCACATAGCGTTGGTGTCAGGAAGGGCACCCGGCCGTAAAACTGAAAAAAAATATCCACAAACAAGTGTCGACCCCAAGAAATTGAAAAGAAAGCTAAGAAGAAAACGATGTAATGTTTGATGTGGGTATCCACAGGATTTGTACCTACGTGAGCATTTGATAATAATTAAAATTAGGTCTGAAAAATGCGAAGAAAGACAATACCACGCGCTCATTATAATTTTGAGTGGCTGTATAATGAGGCACTAAATAAAAACATGAAACAGACATTTTTAAATTAAGGTTTAGTAATCATAGCATTGTAATATACAATCGTCCATAAACGCGGCTATAAATGAGTAATACGTTACAGGATTGAGCCCTCGACAATGTTGTGATATGGACAGGAGACAATGGAATGATATTAAACGGGGTGAATAAGTCATGTTGTAAGTTTCACCAAGGGGAGAAGTCCTCTCAGTTTTAATAATAATAATGTTATTTGCTTTACGTCCCACTAACTACTTTTACGGTTTTCGGAGACGCCGAGGTGTCGGAATTTAGTCCCGCAGGAGTTCTTTTACGTGCCAGTAAATCTACCGACACGAGGCTGACGTATTTGAGCACCTTCAAATACCACCGGACTGAGCCAGGATCGAACCTGCCAAGTTGGAGTCAGAAGGCCAGCGCCTCAACCGTCTGAACCACTCAGCCCAGCCCTCTCAGTTTTAATTACTATGTTGATGGAAAATAAGTACCCAATGGGATTCATTTCCAACAATCAAAGATTTTCATTCAGGTAATCATATCAACGGAACTGCAAATAAAGGTTACATATCTCTTCATATGGTTATTAGGGCATTTACGAGTTGTCCTGTAGTAAGGATGTACTAGTACCAATAACATATTTTCATTCCTCCCCTGAAGGGGGAGGCGGGCATCTTAGACGGTAACGCCGTCTCTCAGGCCGGGAGATTTGTTACGGTGAAGGTCAGGCTCGGAGAAGGTGAGGGGGTTGGTGGCCGTGGCCTGTACTAGGAACTGTCCCGGCATTCGCCTTAGTGCAGGAGAATGGAAAAACCACGGAAAACCATTCTCAGGACAGCCAACGGTTGGGGCCAGCCGTGAGGTCCAGCCCTGTCCTTTCTCCCGAGTGCAGAGGCACAGAGCCGCAGCAGAGGTGCCGAAATTTAGTCCCGCAGGGTTCTTTTACGTGCCAGTAAATCTACCGACATGAGGTTGACATATTTGAGCATCTTCAAATACCAGCCGCGACCATCCGCGGGACGAGACCCATTCTGAAACCACCGGAAGATGTGCAAGAGAGTGCGTATAAGGCACTGGCAAGATCAATATATATAAATTGAACGCGTAACACAATATTGTGAAGAAACCGCATGACTAACATAACTAAATAAATGTTTCCATTTCAGGATTAATAGAAACATATTAATTTCATGAAGGCCTTTATTTGCGTAAACAAATCATTTATACGAATAACAAATGCTTAGGTCTATGAAAGATGTCTCCGCTGATCTTGCTATGCCAGCCCGATAAAGAGTTCTATGAAAGTTATCAATGCAGGTATTTCTATGTTAGTGCGATAGATGTCTCTGTGAAATCAATTTATCACCAGAATGCCAGAATGTTAGTTGTGGCTCCATGTTAGTTCTAATAAGCGAGAAACAGAAATAAGTCCACATCAGGATACATAAAAAAATATAATAATGAAATTGGTTTTACGTTCTATTTTTACGGTTTTCGCGGACGCCGAGGTGCTGAAATTTAGTCCCACAGGGTTCTTTTACGTGCCAGTAAATCTATTGACATGAGGTTGACATATTTGAGCACCTTCAAATACCACCAGACTGAGCCAGAATCGAACCTGCCAAGTTGGAGTCAGAAGGCCAGCGCCTCAACCGTCTGAGCCACTCAGCCCGCAATTTCAAAATTCCTTTATTATGAAACTAACATTGAATTACTCAGTGTAGGGTTATTAAATGGCCGGCCCCGTGGTGTAGGGGTAGCGTCCCTGCCTCTTACCCGGAGGCCCCGGGTTCGATTCCCGGCCAGGTCAGGGATTTTTACCTAGATCTGAGGGCTGGTTCGAGGTGCACTCAGCCTACGTGATTAGAATTGAGGAGCCATCTGACGGTGAGATGGCGGCCCCGGTCTAGAAAGCCAAGAATAACGGCCGAGAGGATTCGTCGTGCTGCCCACACGACACCTCGTAATCTGCAGGCCTCGGGGCTGAGCAGCGGTCGCTTGGTAGGCCAAGGCCCTTCAAGGGCTGTAGTGCCATGGGGTTTGGTTTGGTTTGGTTAGGGTTATTAAATAAAATCTTTATGCACTGACAAGCACGACATTTCGTTGCGGAAATGATAAATGGACATTTTAATTCGTGTTGCCACAGTGGTTTGGTTTATTTTGCACAACCTCAACGTACTTAAAGGTAAGATGTTACATGATAATGATTTCATGAACCATATAAGGCAGAATAATAGTACACAATGTCCTTTGCAACCTTTGTAACCGCAGCCACATTCCACGATCAGGTCCTTACTGTTTTAAGATTCAAGGGATGATTCATAGATACATTTCCGATTTACTACCTACTAAATCTGCCGAGCATTATACGGAAAGCTTTATGTGATAGATCCAAGTCTTGAAAACAGAATTCGTTGTGAAAATTCTATAAATTGCCAAGGTTCAAAAAAGCCCATATTTATAATCGCAACAAAATTGTAAGTTTAAAGAAAAATGTATGGTCTTCCGGAGTTGAGTATATTTTCCGTTACTTTACTCACGCTTTCTTTATCATCAGTTTCATTTTTTAGTATTTGTTCTTGAAACATCATCATCATCATCATCATCATCATCATCATCATCATCATCATCATCATCATCATCATCATCATCATCATCATCATCATCATCATCATCAGTCTTTGTTCGCAGCTATTGCATTGACAGGCCACTAGTTTGTGTATAGTTCCAGTGTACGGGACATTCATCGGGATTATATGATTCATCATCATCATCATCATCATCATCATCATCATCATCATCATCATCATCATCATCATCTGTTTACCCTCCAGGTTCGGTTTTTCCCTTGGACTTAGCGAGGGATCCCACCTCTACCGCCTCAAGGGCAGTATCCTGGAGCTTCAGACTCTTGGTCGGGGGATACAACTGGGGAGTATGACCAGTACCTCGCCCAGGCGGCCTCACCTGCTATGCTGAACAGGGGCCTTGTGGAGGGATGGGAAGATTGGAAGGGATAGGCAAGGAAGAGGGAAGGAAGCGGCCGTGGCCTTAAGTTAGGTACCATCCCGGCATTCGCCTGGAGGAGAAGTGGGAAACCACGGAAAACCACTTCCAGGATGGCTGAGGTGGGAATCGAACCCACCTCTACTCAGTTGACCTCCCGAGGCTGTTCCAGCCCTCGTACCACTTTTCAAATTTCGTGGCAGAGCCGGGAATCGAACCCGGACCTCCGGGGGTGGCAGCTAATCACGCTAACCACTACACCACAGAGGCGGACTTATATGATTCGAGAACTGAAAAAGATCCAAAGGGAAACAGCATGATTTGTTCTTGGTGATATCCGAAAAAAAAAGAGAGTAGGGTTACGAAAATATCGCAAATTTTGGGCTGGGGAGTCTTGGGAGTAAGGAGACAAGCTGCTCGACTAAGCGGCATGTCCCGACCTGCCAGCGGAGAAATGGCGTGGAATGACGAACAAGCTTGTATGGAGTTTTTAAAGTAGAAAAGATAAAGTTGGAATTCAAGAGGATGAACTGTAGGCAAAAATTCGTTTATAGGAAGAAGAATTCCAGACTGGAGTAATTTACCAAGGGCGATGTTCGATTAATTTCCAACTTCTTCGAAACCATTTAAGAATAGACCAGGTAAAGAAATGACAGGGTATATGCCACCTGGACAACAGTCCTAAATGCAGACCAGTGGTGATTGATTGATGAGTGATTGATCATGCCGTCCACTTGGTGTTACAACCAGACCAGACAAATTGCACAGCCAAACGGGTACGTACCGACAGCATTACTACTACATACTGCACCATTTTCGGCTTATGGGTGCAATAGATACGTACATTTTCAGTACAGACGAGGGATTTGCGTTCTCGTAGGATATTTAAAATGGATTGGCGAAATCACTTTCTGAATACTTCTAGCTGACTTTTCGATGTGTGTAGTAAGAATGAGTGCGTGAATGAACATATTTTCATAAAAATTAGAAATATATTCGCTAGTTATTATCTTATTATCACCAGTGTTAGTTTTATATTTATTATCATGTACGTTTAGATTGTCGTGTTGTACATTATATAATAGTTTTTTATTACAATTTCCATATTTTCTATTAGTACTATATTATTTTAAAAAGATTTGTTGTATTTAAATATTATACTGTAAGGATGTTAATTATTTTAAATATTGTGGTTAAGTGTAAGAGAGGGCCTTGAGTCCTAACTTCGCCACGAATAAAGACGAACTAATTACTTACTTACTATATCTTTCAGAATTCTGTCTCCAAGGCATTGTTTTAGCTGGTACTGCTAACAGAGAACACCAACTATATTCTCTGTCGAACTGTACGATCATCATTTTTGAGATGAGATGTCTTTCAAATTGGGGTCAAGGGTCTCCGGCGGGAAATCTACATGACGCTTACCATGTAACATAAATAGTAAATTAAAAAAAAAAAAACCAAACCACATGGCGCAAGAGCCCAGAAGGGCCGTGGCCTTCCAAGCGACCGCTGCTCAGCCCGAAGGCCTGCAGATTGCGAAGTATCATGTGGTCAGCACGACGGATACTCTCGGCCGTTATTATTGGCTTTCTAGACCGGGACCGCCATCTCACCGTCAGATAGCTCCTCAGTTGTAATCACGTAGGCTGAGTGGACCTCGAACCAGCCATCAGATGCAGGTAAAAATCCCTGACCTGGCCGGGAATCGAACCCGGGGCCTCCGGGTAAGAGGCAGGCACGTTACCCCTACACCACGGGGCCAGCTCATAAATAGTACGAGAATGATTTGTATAGCACTTTAAGGTAGAAGGACGACTGCATAAGATGTGATCACGGTAGAAGACATGATATACATGACATTATGACAATATGGCCGCCCAAATAGAGTGTGTTATTGGTGGTCGAATGTCTCACTCACTCACTCACTCACTCACTCACTCACTCACTCACTCACTCACTCACTCACTCACTCACTCACTCACTCACTCACTCACTCACTCACTCACTCACTCACTCACTCACTCACTCACTCACTCACTCACTCACTCACTCACTCACTCACTCACTCACTCACTCACTCACTCACTCACTCACTCACTCACTCACTCACTCACTCACTCACTCACTCACTCACTCACTCACTCACTCACTCACTCACTCACTCACTCACTCACTCACTCACTCACTCACTCACTCACTCACTCACTCACTCACTCACTCACTCACTCACTCACTCACTCACTCACTCACTCACTCACTCACTCACTCACTCACTCACTCACTCACTCACTCACTCACTCACTCACTCACTCACTCACTCACTCACTCACTCACTCACTCACTCACTCACTCACTCACTCACTCACTCACTCACTCACTCACTCACTCACTCACTCACTCACTCACTCACTCACTCACTCACTCACTCACTCACTCACTCACTCACTCACTCACTCACTCACTCACTCACTCACTCACTCACTCACTCACTCACTCACTCACTCACTCACTCACTCACTCACTCACTCACTCACTCACTCACTCACTCACTCACTCACTCACTCACTCACTCACTCACTCACTCACTCACTCACTCACTCACTCACTCACTCACTCACTCACTCACTCACTCACTCACTCACTCACTCACTCACTCACTCACTCACTCACTCACTCACTCACTCACTCACTCACTCACTCACTCACTCACTCACTCACTCACTCACTCACTCACTCACTCACTCACTCACTCACTCACTCACTCACTCACTCACTCACTCACTCACTCACTCACTCACTCACTCACTCACTCACTCACTCACTCACTCACTCACTCACTCACTCACTCACTCACTCACTCACTCACTCACTCACTCACTCACTCACTCACTCACTCACTCACTCACTCACTCACTCACTCACTCACTCACTCACTCACTCACTGGCATAAATAAATAAATAAATAAATAAATAAATAAATAAATAAATAAATAAATAAATAAATAAATAAATAAATACTTGGTTGATAGAGAAACGTAGACTCTAGATGAGCAATAATTTAGTATAGTTTGCTTTGCCGCATACTGTATTAATGCTATCTTATTATTATTATTATTATTATTATTATTATTATTATTATTATTATTATTATTATTATTATTATTATTATTATTCCTCTCCTACTGTTTACTATTATTTAAGTGTAGGTTGGCACTGGTGAGATGTAAGAAGGGAATACTATCCTAACTTCATCTTAATAAATTAAAACATCTTATCTTATCTGATTTTGACAAGAAGAGATATTTGCCCCTGGGGAAATCCTCAGAGATCATTCACACGGGAACAAAGCTGACGTTAATGGTATCATCCCTTTGAATGGGATGTGATGAGGGATGCTTAGAATGCGGGGTTCGTACACAGAAACGTGCCAGAGTGTTAATTGTAAACATAAAGTGAACTGTGATTCCGTTTAGTTGAGTGGTGACACTATTGTCTGCTGGCCTCTCCCGAGAGATGGGAGAGCAGATGTAATGGCTCCAAATGAGATGCTGCATTATGTAGTACAAGCCATTAGGGCGGACTACCTTGTTAACGCATGCTGAGCCCTGACACTAGCGATGAATAACGGCGAACCTTGTCACTTACACTCCCAAGGGAGCGGCCAGTTGCAAGCGAGGTGTAAAATACCACACTCTTTGTGATCACCATTATAATGCCTCCACCCTTCTCCATACTCAACATTATAGTTTCATGGACATTGTAACCAGTGCGTGGCATTGATATCCGATGAGAGCTAGCGACCTCTCGTCATCGGTTATCGTTAGTGACGTACGTCCTCACCTCGTAAATAACACTGGATGCTGAGTTGCGGGAGAGGATCATGTTACTCTCCTGTCGTACTCTAAAATCTCTCCTATTAGGTGTATACAGCCACTTTCGATGCTCAGTACATTATCACGCTCTGCGTTAAGAATGGGAAGTTGAACAACTTGCATATCTTAGGTTCGAATCACTGAACTGAAAGAAATTATTATCCTGAATGTGCTTCCTCCATAGGGATTTTCATACTCACAACAAAATCCCTGAGTAGGCCTACTACCTTCACCGATCCGAATCATATTCTAGAGAAACAGTTACGCACAAAACTAACTAACTAACTAAATAAATAAATAAATAAATAAATAAATAAATAAATAAATAAATAAATAAATAAATAAATAAATAAATAAATAAATAAATAATATTGATTTTTGTCTTCATGGCCAGGCTTATCACACTTAACATTCGTATTTTTTATTTATTTATTTAATTAATTTATTTATTTATTTAATTCAGGCTGAAGGGCATATTTGTTTCTAATGAGGATGTGGGGCTTATGCATGTTATTTATTTATGCCTTCATAAGTGGCGGAAGTTCGGGTTCAATGCCCTCTCTTACATTTAACCACATACTTCTTTACAGATTGGATACATTTCCTTTAGCTGCACAGGTGTCCAAACTAGCCACCAATTACCATCACTTACCTACTTACTATAAGGTGTTTTTCTCATACATACGTTTTGAGTCCTGAATTCCTTGCTCTTCCTAAATGTAATCGTAGAATTCTGTGTTCCATGATATGTCCTTATCTCTTTTCACTCACACTTTTCTCCTTTAAAATTCCTTGTCTTCATAAGCACTTTATTTGGAATGCGAGTCGATACTAACCTAACTAATCGGTCCCTTTCCCGTCACTCTTCCCACTCTGTCATCATTATCAGTTTCACCGCAGTTTCCGTTAATACAGGTTTCCATCACGTGTTGTTTAAATTTTCGTTTCCATCCTCAGGTATAAGCTACCGTAAATGGAATATATATTTTTCCTCCTGGCTTCCTACTTTGTTCAGCCTGATACGCCTCTCTATTTGTTCAATCTTCACCAATTCTTTGTCCGGTTCCATGGCTAAATGATTAGCTTTCTCGTCTTTAGTCCAGAAGGTCCCGGCTTCGATACCCGGCCGGGTTGAAGATTTTAACTTTAATTGGTTAACTCGTCTGGCTCGGGGGCAAGGTGTGTGTGCCGTGCCGTCTTCATCATTAGAAATCATCTTTGGAAGGGGCCCCATCCTCACAGACATTCAGTTCGCCTAAAGGCCTCTACTAGGAAAAGGCCTGTACCAAGTCTCTCCGGTGGTCATACTCCGTTATTATCCATTTTTTCCCAACCAAATTGAACCCACTGGTCTGGGACCAGAATTCATTTCGTAACCTTCTCTTACGAGGAGTACTGCCATTAATCCTGCCGCCATCAGAGCAACCTGCAGCCCGTATTGTTGTCAGTTACTCTCCACTCTTTACCTACGCTCACACTTCACACGTTCGGGCCTTCAAACGGTATGGCTGCCAGATATTGTTGAACAGCAATTTCCATATTCCTTGCTCAGCAACCACAATACAACACCTCGTTTCGCTAGCTCTATTAAAACTGAGTCAGAAAATGATCTGCAAAACGTTTTCTTTTGTTCACAAGTATAATCACGGCCAAAAAGAAGTAGCACATTATCATACAGATTTCTTCACTTGTTGATGCTCATAGGTTTATCTACACTTTGTCGAATAAATGGTGCACTTTTATTCATAAAAAGAGAAAAAAGAAATCGCTACAAATTGCTCTGATGCGCTGAACGCCCCTTGTCACTTTTCTAACATAATCAATCGTATTATGCAAGTTTATGGTTAAAATGTGCATTGTATTGACGAATATAACGCAGTGAGAGAAGAAATATTGTATTATGAAATACTGTAACAAATGGCGAGTTATTATTATTTATTTTTTTGCTAGTTGCCGGACTGAGTGGCTCAGACGGTTAAGGCGCTGGCCTTCTAACCCCAACTTGGCAAGTTCGATCCTGGCTCAGTCCGGTGGTATTTGAAGGTGCTCAAATACGACAGCCCCGTATCGGTAGATTTACTGGCACGTAAAAGAAATCCTGCGGGACTAAATTCCGGCACCTCGGCGTCTCCGAAGACCTTAAAAAGTAGTTAGTGGGACGTAAAACAAATAACATTATTATTATTATTGTTTTTGCTAGTTGTTTAACGGTTCGCCGACACAGATAGGTCTTATGGCGACGATGGGAGAGGGAAGGACTGGGAGTGGGAAGGAAGCGGCCGTGGCCTTAATTAAGGTACATTTGCCTGGTGTGAAAATGGGAAACCACGGAAAACCATTTTCAGGGCTGCCGACAGTGGGGTTCGAACCAACTATCTCCCGAATACTGGATACTGGCCGCACTTAAGCGACTGCAGCTATCGAGCTCGGTCGAGTTATCATTGACGGTAATTATTCCGTACAACAGTCCACTCATTTCTTGCGTTAAGTAGTGTACATACTGTCCGAGCTAGCTCTCTTGAGCGCTAGTTTGATTGAGAAGTGGTGACAGGGGAGGGAGAAGAGTACCACTTAAGCGTTCATTACCGCGGTACTACCAACCAGAGAGACTGAAACAAAAGGAAAAGTGTAGAAAATTAAATTCAGTCTCAACAATATTTACTTCATACGTGCATGGTTACTTAATATATAATAACTTAAATGAAAGTTGCTTCTGGGGATCAGAGGTAGAGTGTCGGCCTCCGGATCCCAGAGTTCAAGCACTGCACAGGTAGTCCGGTTTTTGAATGGTGGAATAAAGTCCATTCGACACTCCATGCCGTAAGATGTCGACATCTAAAAGATCTCTGGTGTCATATTTAGTGTTTACTCGACAAATTTCATTAATTCTCAGCTCACTGACACCCAAGAGAGTTTTGGTACTCGGTCTAGTAGGCCTAGAGTAAAACGAAACGTCGAAATTGACGAGCAGGCAGCCAGATGGTGTCAAATTGAAATGTCTGCATACGGTAGCTGAGGCCATACGATTATTATTATTATTATTATTATTATTATTATTATTATTATTATTATTATTATTATTATTATTATTATTATTATTATTATTATACCGGGTGGTACACCTCTACGCCGCACATTTAAATTTTGCGCCAATAAATCCTCCTCTACAGGAGAAACTCTCAACTTAAAACTGGACCTACTTAAACTTTTCCTCTGAAGATGTCACTGTGTGAATTTCGACTTGTTTTTGTTTACTATTTATCAAGAAGTGTGCACATTCTCTCATAAAATGTCTCTACTATAAACTGTGATCATGTACCCTGGCGCGAAGTGAAGGAACTTTCTTGAAGAAATTTTATACTCATAAGTTTTCGTCCTTACTAAATTTCGTTCTTTCATTTGTGGGTTGGCAATATTAATCTTTCCTTCCGCCAGTTTTGAACTTAGCCAATCCAGAATTTCTGTAATTAATTTTTGACCAATCGTGTCTTTCTTCTTCGATTTTGATGTGTAACTGTAAGCTACCCAATAAACGCCTGTGGGTGTGTCTGAATTATTCACGAAAGGTCTCGAACCTTCCCCGAGGGTATGAAAGCTGCTGATTTTCTTGTCTCTCGGCCACTTCATCAACATCTAACTTAGTGTATGGACGTGTAGCAGGAGACGGGAAGCGCCTCTTTCTTCAGGCAGCAGTTCTTCAGTAAGGTAATGGCCGCTTAACATCTTTATTTCTTGCTAGCTGAGCAGTTTAACCTACGGGAAAGGTCCGAAACTTTTACAATGTAACCTACCTTTCTACAAATGTAAATTTGTGCCGGCTTATGTAAAAACTTCATATATCTTTAACTGTAAATCGGGGATAGGGAGTGCTTTACCCTCTCGAGTTCCCCTTCATTTTGATTTGAGGTGACTACGCCTTGGTAACTGATTTTCTACTCTTCCTACATACATACATACATACATACATACATACATACATACATACATACATACATACATACATACATACATACATACATACATACATACATACATACATACATACATACATACATACATTATCATTATAGAATGTCATGCCTTTCAGCGTTCAGTCTGCAAGCCTCTGAGAATTTACTAAACGTCGCAACAATCCTCGATTTGCAACTAGTGTTGTGGCCTCATTTAGTTCTATACCTCTTATCTCTAAATCGTTAGAAATCGAGTCTAACCATCGTCGTCTTGGTCTCCCTCTACTTCTCTTACCCTCCATAACAGAGTCCACTATTCTCCTAGGTAACCTATCCTCCTCCATTCGCCTCACGTGACCCCACCACCGAAGCCGGTTTATGCGTACAGCTTCATCCATCGAGTTCATTCCTAAATTAGCCTTTATCTCCTCATTCCGAGTACCCTCCTGCCATTGTTCCCACCTGTTTGTACCAGCAATCATTCTCGCTACTTTCATGTCTGTTAATTCTAACTTATGAATAAGATATCCTGAGTCCACCCAGCTTTCGCTCCCGTAAAGCAAAGTTGGTCTGAAAACAGACCGATGTAAAGATAGTTTCGTCTGGGAGCTGACTTCCTTCTTACAGAATACTGCTGATCGCAACTGCGAGCTCACTGCATTAGCTTTACTACACCTTGATTCAATCTCACTTACTATATTACCATCCTGGGAGAACACACAACCTAAATACTTGAAATTATCGACCTGTTCTAGCTTTGTATCACCAATCTGACATTCGATTCTGTTGAATGTCTTACCTACTGACATCAATTTAGTCTTCGAGGGGCTAATTTTCATACCATACTCATTGCACCTATTTTCAAGTTCCAAGATATTAGACTGCAGGCTTTCGGCACAGTCTGCCATAAAGACCAAGTCGTCAGCATAGGCCAAACTGCTTACTACATTTCCACCTAACTGAATCCCTCCCTGCCATTTTATACCTTTCAGCAGATGATCCATATAAACTACGAACAGCAAAGGTGAAAGATTACAGCCTTGTCTAACTCCTGTAAGTACCCTGAACCAAGAACTCATTCTACCATCAATTCTCACTGAAGCCCAATTGTCAACATAAATGCCTTTGATTGATTTTAATAATCTACCTTTAATTCCATAGTCCCCCAGTATGGCGAACATCTTTTCCCTCGGTACCCTGTCATATGCTTTCTCTAGATCTACTCTTCCTTAATGTGTTAAATTTATTCATTATACGAGTCACCTCCATAGTTTGAGAATAGCCCCTGTTTCATCAGCCTAGTGCCTTTTAGGTTTTAAAATGTGTATTCAAGAGTGCAAGTATACGCTTCCATTCTTTTTGTTATTCCGGGCCATTTATTTAACCTGATCTTTTCGTGCTAAGGCCCAGTACATTGGGTACAAGATACCCCCGTGTCATTGTTGTAAGTCGTGCCTTGATGGCAAAGCCTGATATTGCCTTGAATAGGCGTGCAAATCTGAGAGCGTGTTAGCTCTTTTCTAGAGTGTAATAGTGTCTCTGGGAGGCTTGAGGTTCAAAGCTGGGAGCAAGTGCTCCAGGTATTAAGGGTTTTCTGCCCTTTGGTAAATATGTGTTTGTGAGCTGAGAGCTCAGGAAATGTAAAGGGAGGGCTTGAAGCCCAAGTTCTGTTTATACCACCAATTTTATCTTTCCTAGAGTTAATTTTTGCTACTTGTACCTATTGCATTGTTTCTTGTTGTTTTAAAAAAAGAAGAGAAAAATATAACCTTGTTACAGTTTTAAATTAACTTTGATTTTGGTAGTTAGACCCATTCACCCCGGCACCTTCTTTCACCTCTGCCGATCCACTAAACCACGGTAACAATTATTATTATTTATGTACCGGGCGGTACACCCTTATGCCGCAATTTTAAATCTTGCGCCAATAAATCCTCTACAGGAGAAACCCTGAACTTTAAAAGCTGGATCCATTCATTGTTTTCTCAGAAGATGTCACTACCGTAAATTTTGTGATCACAAAGTTGTCAGTACTGTGTGAATTTCATCTTGTTTTGTTTTCCATTGATCAAGAAGTGTGGACATTCTCTTATAGATGTCTCTACTAAAAAACTATGACCATGCACCCTGGTGCGAAGTGGAAGAACTTTATTTGAAGAAATTTTGTATTCATAAGTTTGGTCTTTACTAAATTTCGTTCTTTCATTTGCGGGTTGGTAATATTAATCTTTTCTTTCCCCCAGTTTTGAAGGTAACCAATCAATAATTTCTGTAATTAATTTTCAGCCAATCCTGTGTTTCTTCTTCGATTTTGTGTGTAACTGTGAACATTAACCAATAAAATCCTGTGGGTGTGTCTTCATTATTCATGAAAGGTCTCGAAACTTCTTCGAGGGTATAAAAACTGCTGATTTTCTTGCCTCTCGGCCGCACGAACAACATCTAGCCTAGTGTATGGAAGTGTAGAAGGAGGCGGGAAGCTCCTCTTTCATCCAGCAGGAGCTCTTCAATAAGGTAATGGCCGCTTAACATCTTTACTTCTTGCTAGCTCAGCAGTTTAACCCGCGGGGAAGGTCCGAAACCTTTACCATGTAATCTATCTCTTAAACATGTAGGATTCTGTAAAAACTTCATATATCTGTAACTGTAAATCCGGGATAGAGAGTGCTTTACCCTCTCGAGCTCCCCTTCATTTTGGATTTGAGGTGACTACGTTCTCGTAACCGTTTTTCTACTCTTCCTTAACGTGTTAAATTAATTCTGTATACGAGTCACCTCCAGAGCTTGGGAATAGCCCCTGTTTCATCGGCCTAGTGCCTTTTAGGTTTTAAAATGTATATTTAGGAGTGCAAGTTCTCGCCTCCATTCATTTTGTATTTTGGGCCATTAACTTAACCTGTTCTTTTTCTGCTAAGGCCCAGTAGATTGGCTACAAGATACTCCTGTTTCTTTGTAAGTATGCCTTGAGGGCTGTTAATGGTGAAGTCCGTTGTGGGCTTTGGTAGGCTCAGAATATCGAGAGCCGGTCAGCTCTTTTATTTGTGGTAAATGCGGCTCTAGGAGGCTTAACATTGCTAGGTGGGAGCAAGTGCTCCATCTAATTAGGGGATTTCTGCCCTTTGGTAATAGGTGTTTGTGAGCTGAGAGCTCAGAAATTGTAAAAATTAGGGCTTGTGGCCCAGATTGTTAAATTGTCTCTAAATCTTGGCTTTCTTGGTCTTGTACCTGATTTGACTTGTTATTTTTAATGTCTGAAGTTTCATGTGAAAATTGTTAAATATAACCTTTAATGCAATTTTAATCCATATCTCTGGTTTGTAGTTAGACCCATTCCAGCCCGCACCGTCTTTCACCTCTGCATTCCACGGGTATCCCCGTAACAATTTATAAATTAATTAATTAATAAATAAATGAATAAGTAATTAAATGTTTGTTTGTATGTCTCGAATGGACTCAGAAACTAATGGACCTATTTCGCTGAAAACTTCACAATTTGTTCTTATTAACGCTGGGAGGGTTTAGGAAGTGGTTTGAACCAAATCTGATTGGTAGTTCAGGGTAGGGGTGAGAAGGGTGAAAAAAGTAAATAGGGGAAGGTAAGTAAACCGCTTGACAAGTCTGATTAGCGGGTTGCCTAACCAACAGTATGTAAAGATTATAATCGGTTTCATAAAACTTTTTCTTCTTCTATAAACGGTGTATAAAAATGAAAAGTCCAAGTTCAATTCCCATGGCATAGGGGGTGAAAAGGAGTGAAGAAGGAAAATATCAAAAATGACATATTACGGGTGAATGTGTGTGTATGTTTCAGCATAGCTCTCTACCAAACTGGATACACATGGAACTTAATATCTGGAAAAATTACTGCAGGGGCAAGAAACTCCTAGCACTCCTATAGGAGGGGGTGAAATGGAAAAATCCAAAAAATGACCGATATTAGTGTCGAGTTTATAGTCATTGGGGTACCTGAGATGAACCGTGACACTGTGGATGCCATTTGGGCCAAAGTTCATCCCCAATCGGGATGGGGGTTAGAAGGGGTGAAAGGAATGCTCAAAATGACCGAGATTATGGATGTACGTGTGCATATTATCTCCCAACGAAACATGACTTACTGTTTGGGAAATAAAGCTGTAGGGTAAGACACCCGTGCGGGTGGGGGTTGAAATATTAAAATAATAGAAAACGACCAATATTAAAAGTGAAAACGATGTATGTTAATAAACATAATTTTCCTTTTGCATTTAATTAAACGGTTTAGGGAAATCTAACGCGGTTGAAGTAATAAACGCGGGCGAAGCAGTGGGTACCTGCTAGTTAGTATATAAATGAAGATAACAAGAAATGAAAAATGGTATCTTTGGGAACATAAAAACTCAGATTGTTAACGATTAATTTATTTGCACCAAACGAATAATTATTTTCGAGAGACAACTGTATGGAATTTGGAGTCGACAAGTGTAGGATTCAATGCAGCAAAAGGGAGAAACTGACTCAGGGCCAATGACACTAACGTGAATGAAACAATCAGTTCTCTATGAGATGAGACATCTCCGATAAAAGAGCCTTCTATATGTCTCTCAGTCATGGCCATCTGTCAATACTTCCCATGGCAGCCTTACATGATAGCTAAGTAACATCACATATTTTGTATCGCTAATTTCACGGCCGCTAGCCATATAATAATAATAATTTCGTGTGGCTATTTCTAGCCGAGTGCAGCCTTTGTAAGGCAGACCCTCCGATGAGGGTGGGGGGCATCTTCCATGTATGAGTAACTGCGTGTTATTGTGGTGGAGGATAGTGTTATGTGTGGTGTGTGTGTTGCAGGGATGTTGGGGACAGCACAAACAGCCAGCCCCCGGGGCATTGGAATTAACTAATGAAGGTTAAAATCCCCGACACGGTTGGGAATCGAACCCGGGACCCTCTGAACCGACAGCCAGTACGCTGGCCATTGAGCTAACGAGTCGGGCGGCCGCCAGCCATAAGACATATTTATGTTAATAAATAGAGGCAAATTGAAAGGACTAAAATGCTGTAGATGTTTGTGTGGCCATCTTGCACGCACTTTTCTGTCCTGACAGTGACAAATGTTTCCAGTAAGGTGACAAAAATTGACGTAAGAAATCATAATTCTGTATTATAAAGTTTTATTTCTCACATGTTAAATATAAAGTCACTAAATACTAAGAGATTAAATTGTGGGGAAACTTCTGCTACATAATGCCATATTCTGTTCCTATGTTGACGAAACGAGAAGCGTTTGTTCCGATGTGGCAATCACATGCTATAAAGCTTTCTGAATATATACTCTACAGTAATATGTTCTTAGATCTTCTTTCTTATGTAGACGTCACACAAAGGGAATTACCAGCCTCAGTGGAAAAGAAATTATAATGGAAATTCAATTAAATACAAGCACGCTGATTGTACCTCGTCCTAAATATAGTATAAGACTAGATATTCTCCGCGGCTTCGTTCGTGAGTATTTCGTAATTTGATAATTAATCGTTCCTCCGTACTGCGCTAAGACATTATCTGATAATCCAAAGGTCACCGAAAAATTGCGTTTCATTTATCCCAGAATCCCTTTGTGAACCCCGTTTGTGGTATTGCCTTTTGGGGCTAAAATGACCAGGCAGAGCTAACTCTGGAACATGCAACGTGGAACTCTACGAGTGAGAAACAGTCCTCTCTCAAGTGGAAAAAATAATGTTCCTTTATGTTTAAAAGAGATTCCAAATACCTATTTTCCCGTTTGTAACACATTCAGTTTTTGAGATAGATAGTCATAAAAAGAATTCAACTCCTTCACTTACTTTCACGCCTCAACTTCAGTTGATTTTCCGAAGACAAAAAGTAAGCGTTTATTTTTAAAGGAGATTCCACATACCATTTTTCACGTCTTTAACACGTTAAGTTTATGAAATATACTGCAGATACACTAATTTTAAACATTCTTCTGATTTTTCAATTCTTTTCATCCCCGTAAGTAGATTTCCGAAAACAAAAAAAAAATACGTGTTTCCTTATTATTAAAGGTGATTTCAAATACCAATATTCACGTCTGTAACATATTCAGTTCTTGAGATATAAGTACCCCCAATTAAAGGATTCAACACAATTTTCAGTCCTTTTCACCCTCCCTTAAGTGAATTTTCTAAAAACCAAAACGTACGTTTTACTTTTTTAAAGGAGATTCCAAAAACAAATTTTTACGTCTATAACTTGTTTAGTTTTTGAGATTAGTCATTTTAAAATATCACCCCATGTTCACTTCTTTAAAGCCCCCTTAAGTGGATTTTCCGAAAACATAAACTGCTTGTTTCTTTAGTTTAAAGGAGATTCCAAATACCAACTTTTACGTCTGTAATATTTTAAGTTTATGAGATAACTCATTTTAAAGTTTCACTTCTTTTTCCCTCCTTAAATGGATTTTTAGAGAACAAAAATACATGTTTCATAATTTTTAAATCAGATACCATGTACCAGTTTTCACGTCTGTAATGTCTTCCGTTTTTGGGATATAAGCATCCTCATAAAAAGTATTCAACCCCCTTTCACTTATTTGTACCTCCCTTAAGTAAATTTTTTGAAAAAAAATACGTGTTTCTTTGATTTTAAAGGAGATTCCACGTACCAATTTTCACGTCTTTAAACTGTTCAGTTTTTGAGATATAGACATACTCATTTTAAAAATTTCCCCTCTTTACCCCCTTAGCGACGGAGTATCCAAAAATCCTTCCTTAGTGAGCACTTACACTGTAGTATAAAAGTATCCCCTATATTTCATCTATGTCGAGTAGTTTTAGCTCGGTGATGATGAGTCAGTCAGGACATGTTTATATATACAGATATAGAAACAACTGTTATTTATCACTAATGAAAAATAAATGAAGTAATTAACACACGATAGCATTCTTCAGTCACTATTACAATATTTTCCGCGATTTGGAGATTCATTGGGAAATAACGCACAAAATAATTTGATTCTATTGATAGTGCTAATACCTTTTTTCTTATAAGTAAAGCCTTGATTTTTATGCAGTAACAGGTTAGATTGCAAAATAATTTGGTTAGTAGAAAGTGTCAGCCACCCGCTCTTTCATAATGTAGCAAGGGTAACACAACTTGTAGGGGTTCTGATGGGCCTTACTCCTAATGTTTATGCGATCCTCATAGCACAGTAGTTGTGAAGGTAGACTATACTTGCTGCTCGCTTCAGTAAGTTTGCATTCTAACCTATTAACGCATGAAAGTCCGGACTCTACTAATAAGCAGAAGCTCATTCTGGAGACTTAGGCCTATTGGGCGGGAGCATCAAATAGCGATGCTCCTTTTCAGAAGTCGCAGCATTCCACCGCTTCGACTGTTCATTTCCTGCCTTCGTTGAGCGCAGTTGTACGAGTGTACCTTTCCGAGGTGTTCGGAGCTTCCGACGTGCATGTTATGGGGTTGGTGTTGCTTGAGACATAGTGATCATACAGTTCACTTAATCAGTTCAGACGAATTACAGAAAACAAGCTATTAACACCAGAACACAACGCAGTAGCACAGAAAGCATGTCAAGACTGGCGCCTGATTTCTTCAACGAACGTTAAGTGTTAACACTGTTGTTAAGTAGACTTAACACACAATGTAACAAAATTATTGTCTCATCAAGAATTGTTAATACATGTATTAAATTAATATGACACCAGCCTTGTATTAAACTTGTGTTAAACAGCTGTACATATTTCAAAATGACAGGATCTAGAAGGCGCAGGTTTTGTTTGATGCTTTATTGCTGTGTGAAGATTATATATTGTAAAAACTGAAGAAGGCATAAGATCATCCATATTAGCAAAATGCGAGTTTTTAGAGTCTGCATAGATACATAATTACCGAAGTCACAATGAATAGAGTACTAGAAGAAATAGCCAAGGTTAGAGTTTCCAACAGATAGAAACGTATTAGTTTCTCCAGTGCAGCAATAGCTTGTAACTAAAGCCCGGATTTTTATGCAGTAACAGGTTAGACAGCGAACTAATTTGGTTAGTAGGAAGTGTCGGCCACCCGCTCTTCCATAATGTAGTAAGAATAACATAAATTATAGGGGTTCTGAATGGCCGTACTCCTGATGTTCGTGCAAACCCCACAGCACAGAGGTTGTGAAGGTAGACTATATTTACTACTCGCTTTAGTAACTTTGCATTCTAACCTATTAATGCATAAAATTCCGGGCTTTACTTGTAACTCTTACATGCTAAGCTTCAGACTCTTCATGTAATTGTAGACGAATATGCTCATGTGTGCAAGGTAAGAATGTGTAGAATTATGCAAACAGTTTCTGCTGCCATTGCAGCATTGGCAAGGCATTACACTGTTTTCCTCGCACTTAATAATGCCCGGAAATCATTCAGGACTTATTTCAATAATAATATTTTCCTGGAATTGTAGGAACCCTATATTACAATCATATAAGATTATATTGAATATTGTTATACAACCATCCATTCTTTTATTTTTCAAGCACCCTCGAATGTTTTCAAATTAAAACTGTAACGTTTGTTTAGAATTCATCTTTAATTCAGTATTTTCCTGCAGCATTTATAAGTAACTATGATGACACAGCGTACTGAATACAAAATAAATTAATCATATTGAAGTAAATAGTTTGATTTATGTTACGACACTTAAGAAAATGGAAATTGCAACATCATGAAGGCATTGGTCGTTTGTGTTGATTTTCAAGATATGGAACGACCCATTGGATTGTTGCTACAGGTCTCCCCACACGATTGGTCGCGGAGGAATCAACTCCAGTGTACGGACTCTGGTGTAGCGTAATTGACTTGGAGTCTGTGCAGTGAAGTGTTCCCCGTCAAACGTGCCTCGACGACAGAGAAGAGCACGCTATCAACAACTGTCGCCGTTTGAGAGGGCTCGGATAATTGGCCTGTGTGAGGCTGGATTGTCGCTAAGGACTGTCGCTGCACGTATTGGCCGACAGGCATCTGCGGTACAACGTGTATGGCAGCAGTGGTCAAGTGAAGGTACCCACACTCGTAGACCTGGCACAGGCCCAGCGCGACAGATAACTGTGAGAGAGGATCGCCGAATCATTCGGATGGCCCGGATGGGACCCCATGCAACAGCAGCGCAAATTCAAGCAGCTGTGGCACCCCACGTTACACAACAAACAGTTGGTAGTCGCCTGCGTGCAGCTGGCTTACGAGCCCGAGTCCCTGCAGGAGGTGTTCCATTGACCCCACAACAGCGACGTGTAAGGCTAGCCTGGTGTCGAGAAAGATCGACGTGGGTCGACGAATGGTATAGGGTCATCTTTAGTGATGAATCGCGCTTCTGTCTTGTCCGCAGTGATCGCCAGAATCGTATGCGCCGACGTCCCGGGGTGAGGGGCCGCCCAGATCTTATTGTCGAGAGACACACAGGCCAACACCAAGCATTATGGTCTGGGGAGCTATTGGCTTTAATGTGAAATCACAATTAGTGTTTGTTGTGGGCACTATGACTGCTTGACAGTACGATGATAGGGTACGCAATCCAGTGGTTGTCCCTATGATGGCGAACATTGCTAATGGGATGTTTCAGCAGGACAATGCCCGGGTTCACACTTCAGGCATATTCAGAGAAGCTCTCCACGACATCACAACATTAGAATGGCCCGCCAGATCCCCGGACCTCAGTCCTAGTGAGATTGTGTGGGAAATGATGGGTTGACAACTGGCCAACCGTCCTCAGCCACCCACAACTCTGGAACAACTGACCCGTGCAGTGCAGCAAGCTTGGGACACAATTCCTCAGGAAGCGATCCAGGGCCTTATTGACTCCATGCCTCGACGAATTCATCAACGTATTGCAGCTCGTGGTGGGCACATCCTGTATTGATTGTTGTCCAAACTTGCGGTCAGAGGGACCTGAAAGTGTAATTATCGAAGCACAACTGAACACTCGTCCTGCATGTTCAATTGCAGCAATGTAGCTGCACTCCTTCTGAGTGTTGCAATTTCCATTTTCTTCAATGTATGTCATTAAGCAGCAATGCTCTTAAGTTCCGTTAGCATGGTTCCTAAATATGTAAGTAGAACCTCGGATGAATTGATATAATCGTTTTTTGTTAGATAGAACCGTTTGGAGAAATTAGCAAGGAATTAATGGCAGGCCAAGTACCTCTCGCTCTTCTATCATTACACTATTGACAGTCATGAACTAAAGGTGATATTTTTCTCAGAAGTATTTAATAGCAGTACGTTTACATTTTTGCGGTCACCAATAACCATAACGTATAATAATGTCAACCAAATGTGTCAAAATACAGTACCGGTATTCCAAAATACCGCTCTGAGCGTTTTATGTAAAGAAACAAAGACGATCACTGTCAAACACGTTCACAAATCTCACGAAAAAAAAATGTTAATTTATCTCTAACAATTATTTTATAAGCAGATGTTGGAAATGTGTTCGTGAGTGGTGGTGGTGTTGGTGGTGGTGATGATTATTTTAAGAGGAAGTAGAACTAGGCAACCATCCTCTAAATGTGTTCGTCAAGCAGTGGGCTTTTAACCAAAGTGTGTCAAGTTAATAACATTTGTTAGTTAACATTTATTAAGTAAAAAGAAAAATAAACAAGAAAGAAACCACTCTTCCCTTTGCGAAAACCAAATGAACATAAGTATGTCTCTCGTTCATGGCCATCCATCAATATCAGATGACCACCAGCCATAAGACATAGTCCGGACGGTTACTAGGTAACACTATCTGGCAACCCTTCCATACTTTACATCACAGCCTGCACGGTTGCTAGGGTTAACTCTTCCGTCACACATTTTGTGACGCTAATTTCCGTAACGCAAATTTTCGGATGATTCCGAGCCATAAGACCTATTTATGTCAAATCTAACGCAAAGTTGGAGAAACTGGGCATAAAGCTTTGTAAAAGAACCTCACGGTGTCGAGGCGATCCAAGCGCACTTCACGTTTCAGTGTCAATGTTGCTAGCTCCGCACACGAAGTTGATCGAAAATTACCGAGTGAAGCCCAGGGAGCCCGCCTCTGTAGCGTACCGGTTAGTGTTATTATCTGCCGTCCTCGGGGGCCCGCGTTCGATTCCCGGTAATGCCAGAAGTTTAAGACTGCTATGAGGGCTGGTATGTGTTTGAAATAGTATATTCAGCTGATTCGAGGTCCACTCAGCTTACGTGATTACTGTACAATTGAGCTGCCGTCTGACGGTGAGATGACGGCCCTGGTCTAGAAAGCCAAGAATACAGCCGAAAGGATTCGTCGTGCTGACCACACGACATCTCGTAATCTTCGGGCTGAGCAGCGGTCGCTTGGTAGACCATGGCCCTTAGCAGTCTTACCTAGACAGTCAGCAGATGTAGACGTGCTGAGTCGGGTGTGCCGGTAAAGCGGGAGTGGAGTGCGAGCGGAGCGTGGAAGAAGGAAGACTGGAGTGAAGAGGAGGATGATTGGTGTAGATCAATATCGGGCAGTTATCCGAAGTTGGCAGGGGAGAGGTAAGAAGGAAACAGCCAGGAGTGAAGGAGATGAAGTGGAATCAAGATTGAAGGGTTAGATAATAATGGTGGCAACGGTGATTATGCTATTGCTAGTCATAGGGGTATGTAAGTAAACCCCGGACCAACTCCCAATGGCAACATGAGGTGGGAATATGTGGAGGTAATAATTAGGGTGGTTAGGGAGGTGGTGGAAGAAGTATGTCCATTTGAACAAATTAAAAATATGATGAAGGAACAAATGAATGAATTTGAGAATATGAGGCGATGGATACAGGGGAAAACTGATGATACAAGGACCGAAGTAGGAATCAACGAGAGAGAAATTGCGTCAAAGGAGAAAATAAGGGACATGGAGAAAGAGGTGGTGAAGCTTAAGGCTGAAATAGAAAGCAGCTGCTAAGAACGAAGGAAGAAATGCTTATTTATATATGGAGTGCCGGACGAAAAAGGAGAGGACAAAGTGTTGACGATCTAAAAGATTGTGGAACTCATCCAGAAAAGGATGAAAATCAACTTCAGTGAAGTCGATATAGACGATGTAGAAAGGATAGGCAAAGCACGGGGCAACAGGCCGATAAAAGTGAAGTTGTTTTCCACCCTGATGGCGGAAATAGTGATAAGAGGCGCGGATAATCTACGAAGCACGAAAATCTGGATCAAAAGAGACATGGGAAGAGGAGGGATGCGGAATATAAATACCCTAAAAACATTTAGTCTGGGCCAGACTTCAAGGGATAAGAGCTTATATTAAGGGGCAACATCTGGTGGTATCCAATGGCCAGTAGACTAGGTTTTGGCCAGTGACGAAACTACGGGATTTAGAAGAAAATATGAAGCAGAAGAAATGGGGAAGAGAGTGAAAGAAAGGCAAGTTTTGGTCAGCAGCTTTGGAGAAGATTGACACGGTGATAAGGAAACAACAAAGAGGAGTAGGAAGTTAAGTGAGGTAAAGCAGGGAGATGTGCATGGTGAAAGTGTGATCGTACATGGTGAACAAGAAAGTGCAGTAGATAACGGTGTGAAAAAAGGAAGGCTTAGGAATACCGGTACGGACATAGACAGTGAAGAAGAACGTCAGAGAGGCGAATGCAGTGAAGGAATGGATGTGCAAAGTGAAGAGGTAAGAGCAGCGGAAACCAGGCAGAGAATAGAGTTGTTTTTGAGCCACGGGAGAAGCAGGAGTTTACGGGACATGCGGGGGATGAAGAAAAATGAAGAGGGTGGAGTCACAAGAAGTAAAACCCCTAAGAAGTTAGTAAGTAAGTAAGGGAATAGTGGTGGATTTATGAGGAAAGATAGTTAAATTTGATTATTATTCATAAGGGGTTGATTTGGTGATATGTGAGAGTGATTATGGTAAGTGTTAGAGTGTTTATGTTAGTTGTATAAGAGGAAGTAAATTTATGGTGGATATATATTGCCATTTAAAATAAATAGATTTGGTAGTGTAGTTGAGATAAGAGTGATTAAATTATAGATATGGTATGGTAATTATTGAAGGAGTAAGAGGAGGTGGTATAATTGAATATGGAGGATGATTAAGAGTTGGTGTCGGTGGAGCGTAAAGAATGATGATATTTAAGGAATGGTGAAAAGGATATAGTTGGAAGGTGAGTGGAGTACGGTTGGTAAAGTGCTGAAGGTGGAGAGATTTGGTGATATGTATGTTTATAGTAGCAACGAGAGGTAACGAGAAAGTTGAAAGTTTGAGATAATGGAGTGATTGTTAATAAGGTAAGATGGTTCGGTTGTTAAGAAGTAGGAAGTTATAGAGGCTGTGATATTATCGTTAAAAATTGACAAGAGGAGGCAAGATAATGATGGATGTAGGGTTATTTGTAAGGAGTTGATTTGCTGGTTTGTGAAAGTGATTATTTATGAGAGCCACGATGGATAGAGAATGAGAGAGAAATGACGTTTAAATGGCAGTCAAGAGTGTGTCGGTATTGAGTATGGTTGTATATGTTTGAAGGGCAAGTTGTTTATTAGCAATCAAATGGTATTTTAAGAGAATATACTTTTAGCAAGTTAATGGTAGATTGGTATATAAAGGTGGTGGTTGTTGATGCGAAATGTTGCCTATTTTGAGTGCAAGTGGAGTGGATTATTATGGTTATTGGAAAAGTAGAGGGCACATAATATAAGTGTGTACAGTTGCATATGTATAAATGACAAGTGTGTATTAGCAAGCTGAGGATAATTTAAGGGTACATGCTTTTAGAAAGTAATGGTGGATCGGTATGTAAACGTGGTGGCTGTAGATATGAAATGAAGTGGAAGTGGAAGTGGAGGTTGATCATTGTGATTATTGGAAAAATATAGTGCACCAAATGATGTGATCGGGTAATAGATGCAAATTACATTTGTAAGGAGTATTGTATACAGAAGGGAGATGGATTAGTGATTAAGTGTAATCTTACGTAGTGGTCAAATGTCATTATAAGCACCAAGTGGAGACAGGAAGGTAATGAAGGTCACAACTCAGCAGTAATGCAACGTGATGACTGTTCAGCAAGTGATAGTAGATTCAGCGAGGAGAGGTAGGTGTGGAATGTAAGGTCTTGCTGTGTCAGTCAGACGAGGTGAAGGAGGACTTTGTCCCCCGTATGAGTGGCCTTGTAACAAGAGGTCGATGTGGCGTTCTGCCTTAGTTCATTTTATTTTGTCATTTGCCTTTGTTATTTTTGCCTCTTTGCCTTATGTTCATTTAAATTGTTGCACTAACATGGCTAGCGGTTCTCCAAGACGGAGATGCCCGTGGGCCAATTGGCAGTAATTCATTTAATGCTATTTTAGTTATTTTATGAGAATCAGTTCTATGTGTATCTTAGATAATGCCTGTCTAGGTTGCACACTATTATTGTTTCTCCATTAATGGATCAATAATGTAGATCTGGAGAAAAAGTAAAGAATAAAGAATAAAGACCATGGCCCTTAGGAGATGTTGTACCATAGGTTTTGGTTTTGGATTCATGAAGACTAGGGAGCAGAACGCTCGAGAAAATCGACGCGGGTGGCACATACTTCTTCATTATAGAATTACCTATTCTTCAGCGTTCAGTCTGCAAGCCTCTATGAAAGAGCCAACCTGTTCCACAACTCACTACCGGCAACTAGATGTGTGACTTAATTGGCTTCACCGCATTCTTCCTTATAGTTATTAAAAACTGTATCTCATTACCCCGTATTCTCTACATGCTTTATAAATTGGAGGTAACAGACATGGGAATAACGTGAAAGACTGCTGGTGCAAGTAGGTGGGAAGACTGGAAAGAGAACATCAGTGCTGAAGATCTAGTAGTTAAGTCAGGAATGAGCACACTGGATGACGCTGTGCGTATAAACCAACTTCAATGGTAGGATCTGGTGAGATTAAGAGAGAGGAATAAGATATCTACGACAATTCTAGACTCAACTGTGGAAGTTAAGGCAGCGAACTTCTTCTACTAATTAGACACAACTAGAATGTAGGGTAACACGTCGAATTACAAAGCTACGGAAAATATCAGAATTTTGCCCTCCCCAATAATTTTCTTTTGCTGTAAACGAACGTGAAGACAGGCCCCTTACCTGGTGTTAGTAACGCGATGGCTGGACAGTGACATAATATATGTAATATATTTATCATGATAGTGAAAATTTGAAAATATTCACAGACTTCTACCACAGTTCTTTTACTCCCCTTTATTTCTCTAGCTTTTAAGAAATGGTTCAGCGTCAGAATTTTAACGTGTTGGACTTTTGGCATTTACACGCTGATGTCACCCGTTGTCGAATCCACTATATTGGGACAGAGGAACAAAATCTAACTTACTGCGTTACCGAGGTCGGTTAAGTTAAGAATGAAACCATCGGATTTTGACGTAGAGGCAAGAGCGAAGAGTTGCTGGTTAAAATCACTATTTATTGCTTTCAGAGCAGAACGTATGGACACAAATCAGGTTCCACACGTAGCTGTGAATAGTGGACTGTTGAGTTGCTCTTTCGTCCACAGGCGGGCAGGCAGATTAAATACTGGAAAGCGTGGCAGTAGTAAAAAAGCATGTATTCTGCGTAACAGATTTAATCATGTATGAAGTCCCTTTGACGATGAAATATCGGAATAGATACAGCACCATGCCTGTCTGAATGAAGGTTTGCTAGCAGTTAACAAGTAAAAAGCCAAAGAATTAACAAGCCATGTTGTGCTAGTGTCGGTGGTGGGCGATTGATTGGAACCATTATGTACTGGTTTGTATTTGAGCTCTCTCATGTCGTGTGTCGTAAATGTTGAACCGTGTTAGGTTTCATTCTCGGGGTAGTATTTTGTTTTTATCACTGTCTATTCTCACTCTCATCAGCTCTCAATGGACACTATGCACTGTGGCACATTTTATCATGGATAAAGATAATAATAAATAATATTCTTGTAATAATATTCTTGTTTTTTCGTCCCACTAACTACTTTTTCGGTTTTCACAAATGCCGAGGTGCTGGAATTTTGTACCGCAGGAGTTCTTTTGCTAGTTGCTTTACGTCGCACCGACACATATAGGTTTTATGGCGACGATGGGACAGGGAAGGGCTAGGAGTTAGAAGGAAGCGGTCGTGGCCTTAATTAAGGTACAGCCCCAGCATCTGCCTAGTGTGAAAATAGGAAACCACGGGAAAATCATTTTCAGGGCTGCCGACAGTGGGGTTCGAACCTACTATCTCCCGAATGCTGAATACTGGCCGCACTTAAGCGACTGCAGATATCGAGCTCGGTAGGAGTTCTTTTACGTGCCAGTAAATCTACTTACGCATTTCAGCAGCTTCAAATACCATCGGACTGAGCCAGGATCAGACCTACGAATTTGGGCTCAGAGTGGTGGGGATTATTATTTTAAGAGGAAGTACAACTAGGCAACTATCCTCTGTATAACGCTAATCAGAGAGAAAAATGGAAGGGATCCGACACTTCGAAAAATGAAGGTATCGGCCAAAGAAAGACAAGGACCACGAAGGGCGTGAAAATGAAAGACTCTCTAGACCACGAAGGCTCTAATAGCGTTGGGGTCGGAAAAGAAGACGAATTGACCACGAGAGAATAGATAAAAGTGAGGAGCCTGGCACAAGTATGTGGAAGCAATCCCAAGTCTAAGCTAAGGGCCCCGTGGTCGCCAACCCGCGCTTGCAAGTTGAGATCCTCTTGGGTCTCTTTTAGTCGCCTCTTACGACAGGCAGAGGATACAGAGACTGTTATTCTACCACCTCCACCTACAGGGTGATTTGCGCTCAGAAGGCCAGCACCCTAGAGTCTGAGCTACTCACCCCGGCATGGATAAAGAGCAAGCAGACATAAATTTCCATGTATCTTACCATAAAAACTATTTCTTTTTCCTCGATTCCTTCCTAATTTATTGGCGGAACAACTGACATGGATATGGCTCAGTTTCAAGGGCAGATGCTCTTCCTGACGCTAACTCTTTGTGAACGGATGTATTCACTATTGCATGTTTCTGTGGTGGTTAGTATTGTGGTGTGATTTTTGAAGATGAGGACGAGTGTATTAAGGCGAACACAAACACCGAGTCCCCGTGGTCGAGAAATTTACTATACTGAGTTAAAATTCTTGGCCCGGCCGGGAATTGAACACGGAGGCCATGAACCGCAGACCATTATGCTGACCATTCAATCAAGGAGCTGGAATACCCTTTCTTCAGTTTATCCCAGGTATTTCTGGGTTCGCTGGAGTCATCCAGGCTCATTTTGGTTTTTGCCGGAGGTTTTAATGATGTATGCTAGAGATGAAAATGCCAACCCATAACTGAACGGCAGTAGCGGCATTTAGTGGGGGTGCGGGGTGGGGGTATTTTTATCCCATTTTGGTCGGTTGAAACTGGGAATTACACGAATTATTATAAAAGAAGCAATCGAAACCGACTTTCAACTTATTAGGTCGTGTTACGTACATTTAGTACGCGTTGAAGAGATGTTAAGTACAGAACAAAAATGGCCATCCAGACACCAGTGGGATCCGAACCCACAACCTCCCGATTTCGCGTCGCGTAGGTTCGGACCCCACTGGTGTCTGGTTGGCCATTTTTGTTCTGTACTTAACATCTCTTCAACACGTACTAAATGTACGTAACACGATCTAGTAGGTTGAAAGTCGGTTTCGATTACAATGCGGTGGTGAAAATTCAATATTCAAAAAAGGAGCAATTTGCACAAGCCCCGTTGTCTTATCAAACTAATTCTTTCCTTTCTTTTCTTTAATTATTAAAAAAATATTAGAGGAAATACACACAAAATGTTGTTCGTCTCGGCTAACCAATTTGTATAGGGCCGCAGTAAGTAGTGCAGACTTAGCATGCACTGTGACGAAGGGAAGCAGGTTTCTTTTTTTGCCAAGGTCAGGGACTTTGAGGTATGATTCACCCGCTTCCCACCGAACTAAATGTACTCAATAAGTTAATTTGATACAAATAAAACATTGCATCATACAGAGTAGTGTCAGTGAAGACACATATTCGTTTATTTTACTTTGTATTTGTGTTTTTGACGTTGGGGCATTAGGTCATTTGTTTTATATTTTTAGATGGTAGAAAGGAACAAAGGTCCGCCTCTGTGGTGTAGTGGTTAGCGTGATTAGCTGCCACCCCCGGAGGTCCGGGTTCGATTCCCGGCTCTGCCACGAAATTTGAACAGTGGTACGAGGGCTGGAACGGGGTCCACTCAGCCTCGGGAGGTCAACTGAGTAGTGGTGGGTTCGATTCCCACTTCAGCCATCCTGGAAGTGATTTTCCGTGGTTTCCCACTTCTCCTCCAGGCAAATGCCGGGATGGTACCTAACTTAAATCCACGGCCGCTTCCTTCCCTCTTCCTTGCCTGTCCCATCCAATCGCCCCATCCCTCCACAAGGCCCCTGTTCAGCATAGCAGGTGAGGCCGCCTGGGCGAGGTACTGGTCATTCTCCCCAGTTGTATCCCACGACCCAAAGTCTGAAACTCCAGGACACTGCCCTTGAGGCGGTAGAGGTGGGATCCCTCGCTTAGTCCGAGGGAAAAACCGACCCTGGAGGATAAACAGATTAAGAAGAAGAAGAAGAAGAAAGGAACAAAGCAGTGAGAAAGAAAGACAGGGTGTTCAGAAACATGTACAGTATATATATAAAAACGCTAGAGAGTTGGCCATGCTGATAAATAATAATTTTAAAGAAATCATTCGATATCCCGTACAGTTTTCATTTTATTAACTGCTGAAGCTAGCCAATCAGATCGCTCCGCAAGCGAATTCGTATGGGCTTTGCGCGGCGGTGTTGCTAAATCTGTACGCGGCTTAAGAATGACTTGAGAGCCATGGCGAGAAATCAGCATCAAACACCCCCTTGGTTTCAGCCAGTGTGACCATAGCGTACCTGCTTTGGGGCGACCCTGTCAGCTCGGAGGTCTGTATTCAACACCCACCCCAGGCGAACTGTGTATGTGTCTGCGCAGGTGTGTGTTTGATCAATATTTTTTTCATATTGGTTAATGTACAATACTGTATATTATTTTAATTCTTTTATACATGTGAGAGTGTACTGTACTAATTGTAAGTTATAAGTTAATTGTATCTGCAGAAAAGTGTTGACAATATATTTAAATGTAAAAGAGGAACAGGGGCCTTAACTTCGCCACTTGAAAGAAGACATATAAATAAATAAATAAATAAATAAATAAATAAATAAATAAATAAATAAATAAATAAATATCAGACTAAAATTTCACGTCCATCTAGCGCACGTGGATGATCTTCAGAAGAAGGGATGGATTATTCGAACAAATTCTGAAACGCCCAGGACTGGTTCAGTTACGTTTCGAGAGAAATGCAGAGGGATAAAAAGGGCAAAAGGAAGACCAAGATGACCAACATGTATGAGTACAATTTGGATTCACATTTTACGTGAAGAGAGAGAGAAATTTTAAGAGAAAGTACAAGTAGGTAATCATCCTTCAGGAGGGAAAATGGAAGAGGTTCTATCTTTCGAGTAATGAAGATATCCAGTGGTGGCGATTAGTGTGTGTTAAGGGGGGGGGAGGGGAAGCCATCGCCCCTCCTCACACTTTGTGGGGAAAATAGAAATTCCATTTTAACCGTCTACAACTAGGAATTATATGAATTATAAAAACATCAATTGATAGAAGCCCTGTTGCCTAATCACCTAATTATCTTTCCTTTATTACTGGTTGAACTTCATCACATTATCATTGGTGTTTATTTCCGACAAGTCTTACATGAATGAAATTATTTCGATCATTTGTAAATTCTGAAAGTACTTATATTTAATTGTAATATTTGTGTAACTGTTCCTTTGGCGAAAGTTTTAACGTATAGTATTAATCAAAATCTCAAAAAGCTGTTATTATCGCAGTTAAATAGGTAAACCGTCAACCTTCACTTCTCTGTCCAAAATGCTCAGAGAACATAAAAAACTTACCATTTTATAGCTATTTTTAATAATTGTGTTAGCTCCACCCCCTCCCACTTCGGCCCTCCTCATACTCCCAGGACAACGATAATTTTTGCTCTCTATGAATTTTGTGACCCTTCCCTGCTTCTAATTCCCAGTCACCGCCATGATGATATCAGTAAAAGAAAGGAACGGGACCAGGAATGGTTTGAAAATGAATAACTGATTTAACCGAGGGAATCAGATAAGAAAGAGGAAAGGGAGGAGCGTAGCACAAGAACATGGAAGCAATACAAGACCTGGTGGACACCAATCCATTCTTTCAATCTGAGAGCCCTAGGATAACCTATTAGTCGCATTTTACGACAAGCACGTGCTGTATGCCCTCATCCATAAAACGATGGGGTCTGGGGGTAGGTGAAGAGATTAGCACAGGATGGGTGGCATGGACAAAAGCAACAAGAAATTAAATATATTTTGTTGTCCCCCGATAAACACAATCCTGTGTTCATGTTAGGGGAATAAAGGAAGGATTCTATCTTAACGCTCTAAGTTGATGTACTTTGGACTGCCAATGTACGTGTGAGTGCTCACTGTATTGGAAACGTGTTACTTAAACAGTCTATCCCCAGTACTAGAGAATTCCATCACAGACCCCATTGGAATGTTGAAATTACGGCTTACCGCATCATCCCTGTCAATAAAGCGGACATGGACTAATAGACAACCATGTTACTATCATTGACAGAACCATACCACTAAATCACAATCCCTAGTTCCGCTGCTCCACCACAGTCGATGAACTCCCAGAACTGACAGCAGAAAATCAGAGAAACGTGACAAATTAAATCAGTGGAAACCGATCTAATTTGGTATTTGCTATCACTGGCACTTTATCTCAGAAACATAGCTATATGAAAAAAAAAAAAGGAATTGACTGGAAAGATTGGAGACTCATCTGGAAAATGTATAAGAACTATTGTACAATTGTACAAAGCATGAATTAAGAAAGGAGTGAGGCAGGGCTATCCACTCTCACCATACCTTCTCAACTTGTTTATTGAAGAAGCTACAGGACCATCTACACACCTATTAGAATGTAAAACAAGCAAATAGGAGAGAGGTCGATCGAGACTTTTATATTACTGACGCCAAGATAGATAGAACATGGACCAACGAGAAAGATCAAAGACAAACAATAAACAGATTCTCCATTCATGGTTTCCACCATGAAATATGTTCAATAAGATCATTCCACAGACCGAGTGACAAATGTGAATGTACAATATGATATCAAAGCTGTACCAAGTATCCTCTAATAACATGCTACAAAAGATACAATCATTAAATGAATACAGTAAAAATGAATGTCCATTCTGGCAATCCTTTTTCCTTTGTGTTTCAATAAAAGATGTATATTATTATAAATATGTTTTAAAGGAAAGTACTAAGGAAAATTGAAATGGCGTATGGCTTTTAGTGCCGGGAGTGTCCCAGGACAGGTTCGGCTCGCCAGGTGCAGGTCTTTTGATATGACTCCCGTAGGCGACCTGCGTGTCGTGATGAGGATGAAATGATGATGAAGACAACACATACACCCAGCCCCCGTGCCAACGAAATTAACCAATGATGGTTAAAATTCCCGACCCTGCCGGGAATCGAACCCGGGACCCCTGTGACCAAAGGCCAGCACGCTAACCATTTAGCCATGGAGCCGGACAGTACTAAGGAAATAAAGATAAATGGGAAAATGATGCCATTTCTATAGTAGCAGACTCTGAGAAGGAATTAAATAGAACGTTGACTGTTGTGTGTGATACATCGAAACATTACAAACTCACAATCAATAGTAAGAGAACTAAAATTTTAGTTGTAAGCAAAGACGGCAGGGGAGCTAATGTAAACATAAGAATAGGAAATTCCAAAGTATAACAAGGGCAACATTTCTGTTACTTAGGAACCATTGTAACTGAAGACAATAGATGCACCAAAGAAATTAAAAGAAAAATAGCTCTTGCTAAAATACTTACATAGGTTTAGAAACAAGATAGGTTTTGTAAAATCCTTTGTCTGCTGTGTACTGCTTTATGGACTATTGGAAAAAAGGAAAGAGATTCATTGAAAGGAACTGAAATGTGGATTTGGTGGAAAATGACGAAGACATGCTGGTAAAAAAAGAAGTCAATGAGCAACGTAGACTGATAAAGGATATGGAAAGAAGTTACAACTTATAGGTCATATTCTGAGACATAATGACTTCCTAGTAATCGTCTTTGGAAAAAAAAATACTAGGAAGGAAAGGAAGAGGAAGAGCAAGGAAGAGGATGTGAGAAACTTGATGGGATGTAAAGACTACAAGGAAGTGAACAGCAAGATTGAGAGGAGAAAGATTGCAGCGACAAGTGTACGATCTGTATGATGTTGTGTGTGATGATGATACCCAATTCGTGCGTCAAGTGGACTTTCTTTTAAATGAGTACAAAATACATAGTTCACGCCGCACATGTTGCGTACATAGTTTTATCCACTAATACAGCAAAAATATAAATTGTATCAAAGAAACGTATAAATCAGAAGGAGGATTATATATGTGTAAGGATAAGGTAAAGCCATACTTTTAGGACACATTCCTCAGACTGAGAGGAAGAAAATATGTTATGCTTTCCGAGCTAATTTTGACAGAGAGGTAAAGGTTGACAATTTACCAACTTAAGTGTTGTCTAAAAATTATTACGGATTTAAAACTTTAATATTTTTTGTGTCGCTCACCCGCCCAAGTACGATTCTGAAACTATAGAATTATTTTACGTCAAAAAGAATACAAAACCATAAAGGCAAAAACCCACAGGTCTCGAGTGAGTTGGCCGTGCGATTAGGGTCGCGTAGCTGTGAGCAAGCATTCAGGAGATAGTAGGTTCACACGCCACTGTCGGCAGCCCTGAAAACGGTTTTGCGTGGTTTCCCATTTTCATACCAGGCAAATGCTCCGACTGTATCTTAATTAAGGCTACGGCCCCTTCCTTCTCACTCCAAGCCCGTTCCTATCCCATCTTCACTGAGACCTATATGTGTCGGTGCGACGTAAGTAAATTAAAAAAAAAAGAATACAATAAAACATATCCGAAGGTGAAAAATACAGACTGAGGAAATACACAATAAATTTAAAAAGCAAGCACATTTACAGTGACGTTTGAAAAATGAGCTTAAATATTTATGGGCACATAGAAAGAATAGTCCTAAAAGATTCACGAAAGAAACAGTCGAACTCTATGAAAACAGAAATAAAGCCAAGAAAGATACTATGAAAAGTATAGCTGAAAGAAAAATCAACTTTCGCTTGGTAGGAATCGCACAGTCCAAAACAGGGAGATCTTTAGATCGAAAATTCAAGTTAACCAAAAGGATAAACAGAAGAAAACGACCGGAACAACTTGTAACAAAGAGAAAAAGGAGGCTGCAGTGAAATAATGAGAGATATATGGACAAGGAGGAAGGCAGATAAACGCCTCCAAGTACTTTGCATAGTGCTAATTGGGCTTATCCGCAAGTTATGACAGCATCAAAAATATCTTAAAACGAAGTGGTTATTTATCTGACAAGAGGCTCCATCAACTACGCTAATTGTGATTTATAACGATACTGTATTTATTGTGACACGCCTTTCTACACATCATCGTTTTCCGCTGACGATCATATGATAAATATGACTGCGTATCTAATGGAATCTCTGACATGGATGGAGCTTCTTTATGAGCTTGATTCGTTAAACCAGCAGCCAGGATTTATCTAGACTCTGTTAGAGATAAATGAGTTGCTGAAAACTGCTCAGAACTATAATATTGTAGTGATTATAGTTAATTTTACCGTAAGTAACGACTAACTGTTGTATCCTTCGTTGAGGACTAATATTAGCACAACTGATAATAATAATAATAATAATAATAATAATAATAATAATAATAATTTTTAATTTAATTTCGTGTGACTATTTCTAGACGAGTGCAGCCCTTGTAAGGCAGACCCTCCGACGAGGGTGGGCGGCATCTGCAATGTGTAGGTAACTGCGTGTCATTGTGGTGTAGGATAGTGTAATGTGTGGTGTGTGAGTTGCAGGAATGTTGGGGACAGCACAAATACCCAGCCCCCGAGCCATTGGAATTAACCAATGAAGGTTAAAATCCCCGACCCGGCCGGGAATCGAACCCGGGACCCTCTGAACCGAAGGCCAGTACGCTGACCATTTAGCCAACGAGTCGGACATAATAATACACTATCTGACAATTTCGAAATTAAAACACGAGTCCGACAAGGTGATGGACTTTCACCACTACTGTTCAGCTTGGTTCTGGATGAAGTGTTGAAACAATGGAGACATTTGAACAAAATCATGAGTATCGAAGGTGTACAGATTGGATACAAGATGCAACACAACGCCACAGTGGACTGCTTGGCCTTCGCAGATGATATGGCATTGCTACACGAGATGGAAGAAGCGCAGATGGCACTAGCAAACCTAGCTGACCGGGCGAGTTGGCCGTGCGCGTAGAGGCGCGCGGCTGTGAGCTTGCATTCGGGAGATAGTAGGTTCGAATCCCACTATCGGCAGCCCTGAAGATGGTTTTCCGTGGTTTCCCATTTTCACACCACGCAAATGCTGGGGCTGTACCTTAATTAAGGCCACGGCCGCTTCCTTCCAACTCCTAGGCCTTTCCAATCCCATCGTCGCCATAAGACCTATCTGTGTCGGTGCGACGTAAATCCCCTAGCAAAAAAAAAAAAAAAAGAAACCTAGCTGAGGCTGCTGCGAAGATTGGCCTGAAGATAGCGTACAAGAATACCAAGATACTGAATACAATGGCCAACTGGAAGGTTGGAGATCAAGTAGTAGAGAGTGTCGACTGTTTCCGGTACGTAGGTGAGAATATAAGAGGCAAATTGCAGAATAATAAGAGAACGGTAGACAAAGCACAATTCCTGGAGAAACAACTATTGAGGCCAAGACGACTTATGGGAAGAAGAACCTACAGTATGGAAGAACACCAAACTGCGATGCTATATGATGACCATCCGGAACACTGCGTTGCACGCTACTGAGACCATGACATTAGGCAAAAGAGCTTGTATTCGATTGGAAAAGGAGGAAAGAAAAATCCTGAGAGATATATAGGGTACCAAAACACAGAGTGAAATACGGGTACATTAATCAAAGCAAGAGATGTACGAGAAAGTAGAACCAATTTCAAGTGTATTACAGAAAACAAGGTTTCGTTTAGTGGGACATTTGGTGATGATGGATGACAACAGATTGACAAAGAAGATATGGAATGCTACATGCTTAACGGGAAATAACTGGATGAAGGAAGTTAGGGAGGATTGGAAGGCTTTGGCATAATAGATAAATATCCACTAACGACTGTGCAGGCTAGATCTGTTCACAAAAAGTCCGTCGAAAACCACAAATAGACCGATACTAAGATCAAGGTCCAAATCACAGAATCGGAGAGAAATAGGAGAAGTGAAAGAGTGAAGAGGTATTGGGAAGAGCGAAGACGTGCTGAACAAGTCACTCATGACCCTAAGTGTACAAACAAACAAACAAACAAACAAACAAACAAACAAACAAACAAACAAACAAACAAACAAACAAACAAACAAACAAACAAACAAACAAACAAACAAACAAACAAACAAACAAACAAACAAACAAACAAACAAACAAACAAACAAACAAACAAACAAACAAACAAACAAACAAACAAACAAACAAACAAACAAACAAACAAACAAACAAACAAACAAACAAACAAACAAACAAACAAACAAACAAACAAACAAACAAACAAACAAACAAACAAACAAACAAACAAACAAACAAACAAACAAACAAACAAACAAACAAACAAACAAACAAACAAACAAACAAACAAACAAACAAACAAACAAACAAACAAACAAACAAACAAACAAACAAACAAACAAACAAACAAACAAACAAACAAACAAACAAACAAACAAACAAACAAACAAACAAACAAACAAACAAACAAACAAACAAACAAACAAACAAACAAACAAACAAACAAACAAACAAACAAACAAACAAACAAACAAACAAACAAACAAACAAACAAACAAACAAACAAACAAACAAACAAACAAACAAACAAACAAACAAACAAACAAACAAACAAACAAACAAACAAACAAACAAACAAACAAACAAACAAACAAACAAACAAACAAACAAACAAACAAACAAACAAACAAACAAACAAACAAACAAACAAACAAACAAACAAACAAACAAACAAACAAACAAACAAACAAACAAACAAACAAACAAACAAACAAACAAACAAACAAACAAACAAACAAACAAACAAACAAACAAACAAACAAACAAACAAACAAACAAACAAACAAACAAACAAACAAACAAACAAACAAACAAACAAACAAACAAACAAACAAACAAACAAACAAACAAACAAACAAACAATGATAACAGCGGCATGTGCTAGTGTAGGCCTGTCTGTGAAGAAAGTACGAAGCTGCTGAGCCCCCTGGTACGTATCTTAAACCCTGCTCCTGCATGAGTATACATATGAACTCTTACCGTCAATCGTTGCACCGTGATGATGGAACAAACAGAGTGTGTAAATTACTGAACTTGAAATCAGTCCAAATATAATGATAGTACATTTCAACCTGTACATTATTATCTCTTGTTGTTTCTGGAGGAAGCATTATTGTTCAGAAAAATAAACTTTATGTGTTGAGTTTAATATGCGATCTAATGGCCAATGCTACCAAAACACGCACATTTTATTTTTCTTCTTCGTCTTTTCCCAATTACTTTTGGCCATGCCTCTGTCTCTCGCCCGAATCTGTTGAGAATTATAGCCCATCAACCTAATTAGGGTTTTGAGTGCTAATTTTGAAGTGCAATAAGGTACTGCATTGATGTGGGATGTGGAGGCCCTGGTTAACGAAAATCGAACTGGTCAGGATATGACCTGCACCCGCTGTCGGTGACTTAGTCTAAGATGACCTTGGGTCTCTTGTATTTGAGACCTTCGGTGCCAAAGTTGTCCAAAAATGATATAAGGGCGTTGGGTTTGGAGGTTAGTCCTGAATAAAATTTCCTGGTTGTTTTCTTTATTCTGGTACTTACCTCTTCGATTTAGAGTTATTCGTGTATTTATCGATTTCGTTGGAACCAGGAGGCTCCAGAGGTAAGAGATGCGCTGAACTTTACCTAAATGTGTCTTGGCTGCTATACCCCAGACCGGACTGATATATTCGAGGATTGGCCTGAGGGAGGACTTACACAGCGTGAGACTGTTTTCTACGTTTAGATCTTTGTCTGCTTTCATGTGCGCCTGTGTAGCAATATTCTGAATGTGGTCTTTAAAGGTCATACCTCTGTTCAAGATCACACCCAGATATTTTGTCTTATTTGTCCACTGAATCGCTTTGTCTTAAAAGAAGAGTGAATGGGGGGGGGGGGGGGAGGGAGGGGTCAGTTCTTAATCGTTTGGAAAAGAAAGTGCTGACGTTAATTTTAGTTTTCCACTTTCGGAGCCATGGTTCAAAAGTGGAGAGGGCGTTGTGGAGGTAATTTTGTACTCTGGGTTGCCGCCAAGAGACAGAGGAAATGGCTGTATCATCAGCGTACATGCATATTTTCGTGTGCGCCGAGTTAGGTATGTCCGCCATGTAAAGGTTGAAGAGTTTGAGTGAGATAACTCCACCCTGGGAATTCCAGCCAGTATGGGGCGGGAGTCCAACAGAGTTTTCTTGACCTCTACTTGAAACTTACGATCCGAAATATAATTATTTAGGAGGTTAAGCATGTAGTGGGGTTACCTAATACATTTAATTTGTAGATGAGTCCTTCATGCCAACCCGTACCTTGTCGAACTCACGCGAAATAATAATTAAAAAAAAAACAGACTCCAGTGTGCCTCCTATCAACAAAAGTTTTTTGGTGATTTCCTCGGTGAGCCTGGTAAGTGGAATGCTCACTTCGGAAATCGAAATGTTCGTCATAAATTAGGTTTTTAGAGTTAATTATTGAATATAGCCGGGTTAAGAGTAGAGAATAGACAGAAGTGATATAGGCCTATAATTTTAAGGGAAAGTGTGATCAGAATGTGCTTTGGGGATCATGATGACTTTAGAAAGTTTCCAGGATTGTGGTAAATAAGAGTAGAGGAAGATGGAGTTCAATAGCTTAGTTATAGGCTACAAGTGAGGGCTTTTTTTCGGAAGGTTTAAAGGAATGTGGCATAGTTGCTGTCTAATCCTATTTTTGAACTTACCTATGGTGATGAAGGTAGGCAGACTGGGATCAGGTAGGTTATAGAATTTGTGTTCAACAAGGTCTTTGAAGTCTTCATCAGAGGAGTCTGTATTGGGGGTGCATGCTGACTCCAGGGTATCTCCTAATGCATTGGATATACTGGGTGGTACAGCTGCCCCTATTTTTCCCGAATATATGCAACCAGCTAGGACGTAAATGCCTCTTAGTCCCATCTTGCACAACACCTTACAGCAATGTTATGTGCAGTTAACCCGATGTAGACTTCTCCGCACAATGGAAAAATGGTACAAGAGGCAGTAAGTGAGGTCCATCTCAAAAACACTGTACCATTTTATGTAGAGCGGTGTCCAATACTCAACTAATTTTTACGAAATGTTACTATACTGTACAAACCATAAACACGCCTATAGCTGTCGGTAGAGAATTGCGCACCAGATTGGTCCAAGAGGCCATTTTCTTTTGATAGAAAGGGCGGTCGTGGTATCATAGAAAACGTGATAGGGTAAGACCAATTACAGACATGTCAATGCACCACCATTTTGTACAGTCTCATCACATCGAAATTGATAGAAACGTGTTTTGCACTGTAGTTTATAATCTGTGGCACGCAAATGCTGTACAACAGATGTGATAGCTTCATCATCATCATCATCATCTGTTTACCCTCCAGGGTCGGCTTTTCCCTCGGACACAGCGAGGGATCCCACCTCTACCGCCATGTAATTACTACCGTTAGAGCGATCAAAAAAGGCATAAAACGGGACCATAAGGCTGTAACTCATCAGTAACTTGTCGAAGCGGGAACTTCCGCTCTCCTCGTGAATACAGAGTTACAAGGATGGTGCTTGTACGTTGCAAATAGCTGCGCGGAATTACGTATGGAAGACGTACCTCGATAGGTTACTTGAAGCAGGAAGGGTTCCAACCATTCTTGAATCATCCATTTTTTAATGTCATTTCGTATTCGCCTAGGCATCGTTTACGAAGACCTTTCTGAAGTCTCCGATATTCATCTACGGAAGTTATAATAAACAGGTATCATAAATATCGCCACATACGCACCGATTGTGAATACCACCTGAAACATAACGCTGGACTCATTCAACCAAGTAACGCGTAGAAAATGGTTGCAACTATCTGGGCGTAAGAGAGACGCGATTCTTTAGTTCACTGTGGTGTTTGCACATTCGAGTTCAGAACTTTTAACATCAACGATCAGTATCAAAGCGATAGCCTAGGTAATTCCATTAGTACAGAGCTACGAGACCTATTCTTTGTCGCCTGCAGTGGCTACATGGCACCAATCGCAGCGAGCATACGATATGTTAGCAGGCATTTAGAGTTCGAATCTAGTTACGAGCGTTTCAATTTTATTTTTATATTATACTTGTAAGGCCATTCGTAATAAATATTTAAGGTTCTTAAGTCTCAAAAGTAATTTGCCACCTTTACAAAGAAAGCATACATACGAAAGGAATAATAACATGCGACTTCCATATGGCAAACGACTACAGGGAATGAAGCGCAGTGCACGTGTTGTCAACATTCTGACCCACCCATTCAACCAAGCAACTGCGCACGTTTGACTCGAAGACCAACTAACAGCGGTCTACACTTTATACGTAGGGCACATGAAACAGCATATCGTAATCCTAGCAGCAACGTGTGAGCACGTACTGTACGGTTAGCACGAAAGCAAACATTATGCATTCACGGGATGATTATGTGAATATGGTACTACTTTATTGAGAAGCAAGGCAAAATGCACGGGAAGCCAGACGCTTGTATCAAGAACGATTTCCTGGACGAAGGCTGCCAACTGCAGATACATTTCGACGTGTTGAAAGACGGTTGCGTGCAACGGGCTCATTTCATACATTACCCCCGTTCGGGATGCTCCAGTGACGTCTGGAAATAACGACGAAGTTGTTCAAAATGCAATTGCATACAACCCGCACACAAGCTCACGGGCCATAGGAAATGAACTGAACATCAGTCATGTATCTGTACTGCGAATATTGCACCGCCATAAATTCCACCCTTTCCATCAACAGCTGCACCAGGAACTTAACGGAGATGACTTTCCAAAACGGATAGAATTTTCGCAATGGATATTACAAAGAGTTGAAGCTGATGCGAATTTCTTAATGGACATTCTCTTTAGTGATGAATCCAGATTTCACAACAACGGAACTGTTAATCGTCACAACTTCCATTACTGGAGCGTTGAAAATCCTCACTGGATCAGGGGAGCTCGATTTCAGGTACAATGGGGCGTCAACGTGTGGTGCGGGATACTAGGTGACAAGATAATTGGACCATAATTCTTCGAAGGAAACCTCACGGGACGACGCTATCTAGAGTTTCTTAGTGAGTACCTCCCACTCTTATTGGAGGATGTGCCCCTTATGACACGGTTACGGATGTGGTTCCAGCAGGATGGAGCTCCCCCACACTGGTCGTTGGCAGTACGGAACCACTTGCATAGGACATATCCTGGACGATGGATTGGACGAGGGGGTCCGGTCACATGGCCGGCTAGATCACCTGACTTTACTCCACTCGACTTTTTCCTCTGGGGTGATTTAAAGGAAAGAGTCTATGAGCAGGAGCCTGAGAGCCCGAATCATTTACGGCGGCTCATCACGGAAGCCTGCAGGCAGATTCCACCACATATGTTGCAGCAAGCAAGAATGTCTCTCCTCCACCGTGCTCAGATGTGCATTAACGAAGCAGGTGGTCATTTTGAACATTTGCTTCATTAATCGAATGGCCATGCATAAGCCCATCGCACCGCTGTCGGTACAATCTCACTTTATTGCAAATAGCTCTTTTAAGAGCTCCTTAAAAAACAAACATAGCTGAGTACCTGCAATATGAGAACTGATCATGATTTAGATTTGTCGTCAACAACACGACTCACGAACATCAACAACGCAATAAAAATATTCGTCGTACACAGGACTCGAACCGCCTACTAACGAACACCGGTAGTCTCCTCTAACTTTCAGCAAGCTCGGCTATCACGGGTTGCTGTTTAGCGCTGTTGTGTTGCTGCTACTTCTAGTCATTCACCAATAATATTCTCTGTACAGGACGTTTCTGCGACACATAATTTTCACGATTCTTTACCATCAATCGGTATTTTATCATTAATTCTGATTTGCTTAACACGAATAAACGAATTATGGAAAGCGTTGTAAGAGCAGACATTGTAGTGAGTAGTCAAGGTCAATATTTTTAGGTTCGACTATAATCTGCGGGTTGCATAAAACTGCGTGAATAGGGGCAGCTGTACCACCCGGTATATAGATCTGAATGTGCCAGTTGTCGCAATCCATGTAGTGTCGGTATGCCAGTTCGTTTTCTGGTGAACTTCCTAGCCATCCTATGGAGAGAGTTATCAGTCACGTTTAATTCAGCTAGTCTGCTTTTCCATGCTTCTTTCTTGTGACGCTTAATTAGAATTCCAAGATTTCTCATCTGGCTACCTGGTGACTTGCCAAAGATTACAGGTAGTATTCTTGATTTTAATTTGGTCCAATATCACTGAAGGCAGTGTGTACTATCTGGACTGAACCACTTCCGGTCTAACGGTGGAAGATCGAGAGGCCGAAATAACGGTGTTAGTAATTTTGACCTTAATGTTATGTCGTCAGGAACTTTCACGCTGGGATTGCCATTGAGTGATCATCGTCGGATTAACCCCAGTTTCATAGTTGGATGTCTTTACTGATGTTTGCCCTTTTGGGACGGATGTATTCACTATTGCGTGTGTCTGCGTAGAGTTGTGTATTAAAATTAACACATACACCTGTCCAGAATCTAGAGGAATTAACCATACGCAGCTAAAATATCTGACCTGGCCTGGAATAGAATCGAATCCTCTGAACCGAAGGTCACTAGGCTCAACATTAAACAAAGGAGCCGGGCTATCATAATACTTAGCAATTGAGACTCCAGGCACTAGAGACGAAATATAAATCGAGTGAGTTGGCTGCACGGTTCGTGGCTTGTAGATGTTAGCTTACATTCAGAGGATAGTGGGTTCGAGCTCTACTGTCGACAGACCTAAATATGGTTTCCTGTGACCTTCAATTTTCACACCAGAAAAATGCTGGCGCTGTACTTAAGGCCACGGTCGCTTACTTCCCAGTTCTAGCTGTTTCCTATTCCATCGTTGCAATAAGAACTCTCTGAGCCGGTGTGACGTAAAACAAATAATGTAATGCTAATCATGGATCCATCGCTGTATAATTATGAACCTAAAACCTTAGAAAACAACACATAAATACTAACCACTCAACTGTGTATAAAGGTAAAGGCGTGCTCGGTTCGCCCGGAAGGACTTGGATTCGAATCCCCGCCAGGAAGTCGTAAAATTTAAGAAACGAGATTTCCACTTCCGGAGGTGCACATGGCCCTGAGGTACACTCAGCCTACACCAAAAATGAGTACCAGGTTAATTCCTGGGAGCAAAGGCGGCCGAGCGTAGAGCTAACCTCTCTACCACATCAAGTGCCGAGGTTACGAGTAGTGGAAGCCTTTGCCTTCCACCAGTCCAAGGGCATTCATGGCCTGTACGGAGATGACTTTGCTTTTTTCAGCTGTGTATACATTTCTATATGATTGTGTCATATTTTAGCGCAACGTTCAACCCACTGTAAATTGTAATATTAAGGCATCTGAGTTATTTGTATATGAATATGATGCACTTACAATGTTAAGATAATAGTTAGTAATTGGACAGCTAAGTCTACTGAAAGTCATAGTGTAAAATTTTGAAATACTTATAGTACTGTGTGAATTTGTATATGACGATGTTATGTTGTGAAGCTAGTAGTAAACTCAACCTATAGTATTGTAAGCCGTAGTGTTAAGCATTGGGAATATTTAAGTTGTGTGTGAATTTGTATAGGATGATGCTAGTTTTATAATGTTAAACTACAGTAGTAGTATTTCTTGTAATATTTTCTCTCCATGGAATTGCTTCTTGTACTCTTGTTGTTGTAGTTGTTATTGTTGTTGGGTAATTACGTTTTAAGTTTATTATTACACTACTGTAAGTGATCATTGCCATAGTGTAACCGTACAACAGGGTTACAGACTCCATTCTGTATTTATTATTATTATTATTATTATTATTATTATTATTATTATTATTATTATTATTATTATTATTATTATTATTATTATTATTATTATTATTATTATTAACCCGATTCATTAAATTTTATATATTCTGTTTCTCATCATTTAGACTGTAATAATTAGGTATCACGTATATTATTGTATTTAATCATAGGTTAAGTGAATATGTTTGTAATTATTCTGTATTGTAGTAAGTGAGATTTGTTGGTTTCATATTGTCATGCTGTGGCTTGTAACTTTGGCTAGATGAGCTGGCATAGTATTTTGCAATCAAGGCTATGTTTAACTGGGAATGTTGTGTACAAGGAGATTTCCCGGTGACGCATTCGGTATAGTCATTCTCGGACCGCTTGGGTACGCTTAGACGACACATGACGTATGACATCAGTGCGTGGACACGTGATTGCGACCAAGTGTCAGTATTCGCCAGCTACTGTATGTGGAAGTGGAAGGGATGAACAGTGAGTGGGGAGATGAGTCGTCATCGCGAGGTGATATAAGTCGAGGCAACGGTAGTGAGAGATTCAGATGATATCACTCAGTTCACAGTACTCAGTTCATCATATCTATTCAGTTCATAGTACTCAGATGATATCAATCTGTTCATAAGTTTTCAGTTGATAGGACTCAGTTCATATCGTGCAGATCATATGTTACAGTCAGAGGTATCAAATGGAAGAAGTGGTCTTCGAGTGATGGTCAGAGCTAAGAGTTGTGTTTGAAGAGGTAATCATCGAGGAAGTCTACAAGTGGTGCTTGTATCCGAGCAGAGACGGGTACTATGCTGATAAAGAAACATCATCTTCTTGTGAGGATGGACTTCACAAGATGCTTCAAGAATATTTTACAATTTCTTATAATATATTGAGTGGACGTAATTACATTGGAGCTCCCTACACGCGTACATGGTATGTAGGCCAACTCCTTGTGACATAAGAAGATTACAGCAGACGGCTCCCGACTTCAGCTCACAGGTTTTCCCAAGAATTTCAAGTTCAACAGCGGTGTATGCAGACAACAGGTAATTAAAGCATCAGACATGTTATGCATTCATAACATGAAGAAGAGTGTAATCAGCGGCGATATCACATCTCACTTCAAGTTCATGCCAATAGCTTTTTTGTTTAGATTAAATTTTCCTTTTCTTAGTACCGCAAATCTCACTAGATATATTTTTTGTTAAATTAAAAGACGTCAATGATTGTTCATTGTGACGTAAATTATAGTCATAAACTCAGTTTTATTTTAATTATAATAAGTGATTCCAGTTCCATGTACAATCCTCAATTGTGGAAATGCAACAGTAATTTAATATTGTCCTGATCCATATCCCTGTATATTGCCAGATATGTGAGTTTATCACCTCACGCCTTGAGATAATTGATATAAGAGGTATGCTCTACCGAATTTTTGTTGTTTTTCTTAAAAAAAGCAACTGGCGCTCAAACAAATGTTATTTATATTATGTGGAGGAGATGTAAGTATAAGAGTAGTGGTCGGAGTAGCCACAACGTGTCGCCAGCAACGTGGGACTCGAAAGGTTCAGAAAAAGTGTTTCTGAATGGCAATATACATGGATCAGTTCTTTTAATGAGTACGCACATGTTAAATTCACCGAGTAATGTTAGGAAGGTCATTTTGTTAAAGTTTGTATTTAAGGGGTAATGTCAGAGGAAGTGCAAGGGGAAATAGCTTTGAGATCGCGAAAAATTAGTAGGAAACCGAAGATGGACAAGGATAGCAATATGCAGTCAGGTGATGAGGCTGAGGTTATTGTGTCCAAGGAAATCCAAGGTGGTAACATAAATAGGAAGTTGGTGACTAAGTTGGGACCTGCTGAAAGTCAGAAAATAGTAGAAAGTGAGGAAAACGCTGTCACGCAAGATCAAAGTAAAGGGGTGATTGACCTGGGTTTATTTAATTTGCTGATGTCCAAAATGACTGAGCAGAATAATATCATTAGTGAGAAAATTGAATCTCAGAATAATATTATGAGTGAGAAAATTGAAACGGTCATTAGTGAGAAAATTGAATCTCAGAATAATATTATGAGTGAGAAAATTGAAACGGTTATTAGTGAGAAAATTGAATCTCAGAATAATATTATGAGTGAGAAAATTGAATCTCAGAATAATATTATTAGTAAAAAAATTGAAGCTCAGAGTAATGCCATAAATAGTATTAATAAGAAGATTGATGATGTTAGTAATAAGATAGATCATAAGGTGTTAGAAATAAGTAAGCAAATTAATAATTTAGAAAGTAAAGTAAATAAGGAGTGTAGTGATATCAGAGCTGAGATGGAATTGGGTCGGAGCAATCTCCATACGGAAATAGAGCAAATTAGTGAGACATGCATCAAACAGATTGATGAATTAGGCGCCAAGATCGAGTCCAATAAAGGAGAAATCAATGAGTTAGTAGAAGAAAGGTTTGAAAAGATAACCAATACAGTGGGGCAAGAAACTAGGAAATGTATTAGTAGGGTAGAACAGGTGGAAAGAAAACTTGGAGAAGTAGGTGATCTAGGGAGTGAGCAGAAATCATTATCACAGAAGGTGAGAGAATCGGAAAAAAAGTTGGAGGAATTAAGAAAAATTCAAGAAAAGACTGAGGAAACAGTGGAAGAAAAATTTCTGAGTTGCCAGAGAGTACTCCAGCAAGAAGTGCGTGATAGTAGAAATGTACGTGAAATAATTGTAAATAATGGTTTAATCACTAGAGATCATGACTTACCTAAGTTTTCTGGGAAAGAATTTAACCCGATGGAATTTATGAGAGTAGTAGAGAAGAAATTTGCTGTTCAATTAAGAGACAATATTATTAGCTGGGAAACTGTATTGGAGATCTTATCTAATGCTTTCGTAGGAGAGACTAAGTCTTGGTTTCAAGTATATAAAAGCTCGATGTCTAGTCTAACTGAATTTAAGGAGAAATTCATGGCTAAATTTTGGAGTGAAGGTGTTCAGAGTAGAGAGAGAGAGAGAGAGTAATGTTTGGCAGGTATAATTCTAACGAGGGTGTTAGAATGACTGAATACTTTTTGGCTCATGTTTTGGTGTGGAGAAATTTAGAATGTATTGGACCTGAGGCTGATATAGTTAGACTTATGGCTAAGCACTATCCCGACAGAATAAGAGAAGCTGTTTGTATGCAAAGAGTGGAGACTATTAAGGAAATGGAGATTTTGTTGGAAAGTTTTGATGCTTTAGGTAGTAGCTTGAATAATAGTAGGACACTAAATAGGAATGTAGAGGGAAGGGGTAACCAATCTAATAATCAGGACAGGCCTATGAATAATCGTAACTACCGAAGAGAATATCAGGAGAGACCTAATAATAATTTCCACAGGGAGAGAAACTATCAAAATAGTTCGGAAAATTTCAGGACTGAGAGGCGTGATTATGGTAATCAACCAGAAGCTGGGAGGCGGGAGAATACAGGCCATAATAATAATAATAATGACGCTAGAGGAAATAGGCAACAGGGGAGGCCGACTGAGGTGTGTAACCAACAAGTCGTAACCGAACCAAGTACTTTAAACGCGCAACGGACTGTATAAACAGGTCACTGAGACAGTCCGTAAATGGTGAGTTCACGTATAAGGTAGATAAGCATGTTAATGTCGACCAGCCTATAGTTGTAAGTGAACATGATTGTGACCTAAGTAGCAATAATTCAAATGTTTTAAGTGACGACTTAATCGTAGACAATAAATTTTATAAGTGTAATTTAAATTTAGATATAAGGCAAGATTTGTTAAGTGATCTTATATTATGTAATGAGGATAATTTAAGTAGTGTTACTGTTACACCGACGATTGAACTGCTGATATGGGGCAGAAAAGTTAAGATTTTGTTGGACTCTGGTAGTGAGAAGTCATGTGTAAATTCCAAGCTGTATGAGGAAGTTTTGAGAGAGAAGTATGAGGTAGCGGAAATTCCAGTGAGGAATACGTTCATCGTAACAGCTGTTGGAAACAAGTCTCAAAGAGTGAATAAACAAATAGCTGTCCCCATTACCATAAGTGGAGAATGTATTTTCCAACCATGCTTAGTTGTGCCTAATTTAGTTTATGCCGTTATTTTAGGTACCGACTGGTTATCGTGTCATAAGGCTAAATTAAATTTTGATCTGTGTAATGTCAATCTGATTTGGGGAAAGAGTAGCAGGGAAGTCAGTTTACCATATGATGTTTTGTCAGAAATTAGTGCGAATAAAGTGTGTTCTAGTACGGAAGGATCTTGTGAAATTCCTAATATGAGGAAAAATATTGATGTCTGCCATGTGTCTATACAGAGAGATTCTAGAGATGAATTGTATGAGACAGTGGAGAAATGTAATTTAGCGGAAAGTCAGAAAGACGAATTGTGTGAATTATTGATATCACATAGTGATGTTTTTAGCGATCGGCCTGGTAGAACACATCTTTACGAACACAAATTTAATGTTATTGATAACTCAACTTTTGTAGGACCGAAATATCCCATTCCGTTAAAATACGCTAGCGCTGTTGAAGAGCAGATTGACATTATGCTAGATTATAATATAATTGAACCATCATGTAGTCCTAATTTAAATCCACTTGTTATTATACCTAAGAAGGGTAACACGGTAAGATTGTGCATGATAATTTTTGTAAGACTACATTGGATGAATTTGAGCTTGGTGACAAGGTTTTACTCAGAGTGCCACTCCCGTCATCAGCAGAAGCTGGTCAATTTTCTAAGTTTTTCTTGTTATATCAGGGATACTTCACCGTAGTGAAACGGATTGGGAAATGTGCTTATTCATTAGAAGACAAGGAAGGAAATATCGTAGGCACATATAATATAAGAAATCTTAAGAAATATATCATGTGAGTTTGTTGATTAATTTTCATTATTATGTTAATTCACCATATTTTATGAAGCTGGCATTGCGAACAGGACTTCAGTGAAATTAGCGTGTGTTGTGATAATAAGTGAAGCACGGCAGTGCAAGAACCTCCAGTGCTTGGAGAAAGTGTATATAATGAAATGTCTTCGAGAATTACTTTTGAACACTCAATGAACGTTTGAAACGACAGAAGTGAGAAAGAAATGTAATCTGTATGTAAATAATACTGTATAATCAAAGTGAAAATGATAATTGATAAATGTTTTATATGTGTAACAACGAACATCCAGATGGATGATACTATGTACCAAATTTGTAAAGGGCATTTTTATACATGTATCTATGGTGTACTCGATTTCAGGTGATTGTGTAGATATTTCATGAATCAATCGATTCATTTAATCGATTATTTCATGAGGGAGGCGTTCTGTAACCGTACAACAGGGTTACAGACTCCATTCTGTATTTATTATTATTATTATTATTATTATTATTATTATTATTATTAACCCGATTCATTAAATTTTATATATTCTGTTTCTCATCATTTAGACTGTAATAATTAGGTATCACGTATATTATTGTATTTAATCATAGGTTAAGTGAATTATTCTGTATTGTAGTAAGTGAGATTTGTTGGTTTCATATTGTCATGCTGTGGCTTGTAACTTTGGCTAGATGAGCTGGCATAGTATTTTGCAATCAAGGCTATGTTTAACTGGGAATGTTGTGTACAAGGAGATTTCCCGGTGACGCATTCGGTATAGTCATTCTCGGACCGCTTGGGTACGCTTAGACGACACATGACGTATGACATCAGTGCGTGGACACGTGATTGCGACCAAGTGTCAGTATTCGCCAGCTACTGTATGTGGAAGTGGAAGGGATGAACAGTGAGTGGGGAGATGAGTCGTCATCGCGAGGTGATATAAGTCGAGGCAACGGTAGTGAGAGATTCAGATGATATCACTCAGTTCACAGTACTCAGTTCATCATATCTATTCAGTTCATAGTACTCAGATGATATCAATCTGTTCATAAGTTTTCAGTTGATAGGACTCAGTTCATATCGTGCAGATCATATGTTACAGTCAGAGGTATCAAATGGAAGAAGTGGTCTTCGAGTGATTGTCAGAGCTAAGAGTTGTGTTTGAAGAGGTAATCATCGAGGAAGTCTACAAGTGGTGCTTGTATCCGAGCAGAGACGGGTACTATGCTGATAAAGAAACATCATCTTCTTGTGAGGATGGACTTCACAAGATGCTTCAAGAATATTTTACAATTTCTTATAATATATTGAGTGGACGTAATTACATTGGAGCTCCCTACACGCGTACATGGTATGTAGGCCAACTCCTTGTGACATAAGAAGATTACAGCAGACGGCTCCCGACTTCAGCTCACAGGTTTTCCCAAGAATTTCAAGTTCAACAGCGGTGTATGCAGACAACAGGTAATTAAAGCATCAGACATGTTATGCATTCATAACATGAAGAAGAGTGTAATCAGCGGCGATATCACATCTCACTTCAAGTTCATGCCAATAGCTTTTTTGTTTAGATTAAATTTTCCTTTTCTTAGTACCGCAAATCTCACTAGATATATTTTTTGTTAAATTAAAAGACGTCAATGATTGTTCATTGTGACGTAAATTATAGTCATAAACTCAGTTTTATTTTAATTATAATAAGTGATTCCAGTTCCATGTACAATCCTCAATTGTGGAAATGCAACAGTAATTTAATATTGTCCTGATCCATATCCCTGTATATTGCCAGATATGTGAGTTTATCACCTCACGCCTTGAGATAATTGATATAAGAGGTATGCTCTACCGAATTTTTGTTGTTTTTCTTAAAAAAAGCAACTGGCGCTCAAACAAATGTTATTTATATTATGTGGAGGAGATGTAAGTATAAGAGTAGTGGTCGGAGTAGCCACAATAGGGATACTTCCCAATTGTGATGAATTTGTTAATAATAATGAGTACCTAATTAACTATGCATATGAAAAGCATTGTATACAATATTTCTGAAACAGAACAGCAGTTCCAAGAGACATCTCCCTGTGGAGCCTCGCAAAGTGCGTGCATTGCACACTTGATTCAACTACGTTGCTCGCTGTGCTGTTTAATATCCATTATTTATGATGATTGTGAGCATATAGGTCCCTCTAGCATCAAGAGAACACCCGCCAGGGGTTAAAAGATCTTAAATATTCTTAGAATATAATGAACATTGATCCCAATTGTGTACTTAAATTTAGCTTCTGAAATGTTCATAGTGGAATGTTTACAATACCATGCACCTCTATGCACCTTGCCTACAATACAGTCCTCTAGTTTGCATACGAATACTCCTCCCCTACTGCGTAAACAGACTTCCTACGAGGAAAACTTTCTGCCTCAAGGTGCTCTAAGCCTACTTATTACGCCATGGAGAGTCAGAGAGATTGAGTAGACAATATACGGCAAAGTGGAAGACAAAGTGATAATTTTATTAAAAGTTTGTTACAAGTAACGTGAAGGAATATGATGCTTAGGCGTTCAACAAACGCACATTTATTACAGTACTTCAAAGTTACCTGAAACTTTGGAATGTGATGGCAGACTTGTAGACAATATGACTACTTATAATATTAATAACTTACTACAGCTTAATATCACCTAGAAGGGCACACTTTTCGTTTGTTGTTAGATTTCTTGAAACAAAATTCATATATTTGCACTGGATCCCAATTGTGTACTTAAATTTAGCTTCTGAAATGTTCATAGTGGAATGTTTACAATACCATGCACCTCTATGCACCTTGCCTACAATACAGTCCTCTAGTTTGCATACGAATACTCCTCCCCTACTGCGTAAACAGACTTCCTACGAGGAAAACTTTCTGCCTCAAGGTGCTCTAAGCCTACTTATTACGCCATGAAGAGTCAGAGAGATTGAGTAGACAATATACGGCAAAGTGGAAGACAAAGTGATAATTTTATTAAAAGTTTGTTACAAGTAACGTGAAGGAATATGATGCTTATGCGTTCAACAAACGCACATTTATTACAGTACTTCAAAGTTACCTGAAACTTTGGAATGTGATGGCAGACTTGTAGACAATATGACTACTTATAATATTAATAACTTACCTACAGCTTAATATCACCTAGAAGGGCACACTTTTCGTTTGTTGTTAGATTTCTTGAAACAAAATTCATATATTTGCACTGAAATCTCCTTAAAAATTTCCTTGCTGATTTAGCCAAAGAACAATGAATAATTATTCAAATTGAAACACTCTTACTTATCGCAGGATAGTTTTATGAAATTAGTGGTAAATGCGGCAAATGAAGTCCGAAGAGCACGTGCCTCCTTTGCACAAGTGAGCACATTCAAAAGAGAAGTGAAAAAAGTATTATTTAATGAAAAAATACGAGAGTTGTAAATAAGTACTGGCAGTATTGATAGAATGCAATATTTATTGAGCTAACAAGTACAGTTGCATTAGATTCTTTCAATGTAGTCACCCGCAAAGTTATTTCCTTTTGCCAAACGTTGGGGAGCCATTGGGGACCGTTGGCAAACCGTTCTCTGTTGATGAAAGCGACGGAATGCCCTACTGCGCAGAGTACAGATGAAACGACAGGAAGTCGGCAGCCTAGAACGTGTTTCTTCAACTTCGGAAACGGGTCGAAGTCACAAAGTCTCATGTCCGGTGAGTACGGAGGATGTTCCAAGACTTCCCAATGCCACCGTTGCAATAAGACTTTGACATTGTTTGCGACATGATAACGTGCGAAATCGTCTCGCAATATACGTGGATGCTTGCACCGCATAGCCGGACGCAGATGTTGCTCCAGAAATCGACAATAGTGGTCACTGTTGACTGTTTGTCCCTCAGGCACAGCATGCGTAAGAATAACACCCTCGTATTCGTATGCCGCAATCAGCATAAGCTTCACCCGGACAGTCCATCGATGTTCAACTGAAACGAGACCACTCACGATGTCAATCTGATCTTGAGGAATGGAGGACCGACGTGTGCGCTGCAAATCCGCAGTGTCATTCCGACCGCAGGGAACGCCTTGACCCATCGTGCAGCCGTGCTATACGGTAATGCATTCTCGCCACAGACTTCACGTAATCCTCGATAACATTCTGATGCGCATTTTGCCACGGGAAACCTGGATTTTAACCCGCGAACGCTGATCACATTGTGAAAACATGATTTAGAGTGGTGAAATTGACACTCTTCACTTCAACGCCACACACCAACAACACTCCCAACTGGATGTCCGTCAAATGCACACCACACATCGACAACAGGGCCACCTGACCACTCCCATATCTTATTTTCGCATGCCCGATCTCCTGCGAGTGTCCGGACTACGTTACCAATACTTTATTTACAGCGTCGTATCTTATTTAAGTATTCAACACAGTTGCAAAGTTAACACACATATCTCTTTGTTCGACGGTCGATCCCGTGGGTCACTATGGTCGAAACCCTCCTCTTCATGGTCTTCTGGATACTTTTAAGACATAGCGCAACATTTCTTTTCGAACGTCATATCTCACGAATTATAATAAGGTAAGGTAAGGGTGTATTCTGCCCGAAGGCAGGTCCGAACCTCCGCAGAGGTGTGCCTGAGCCGGAGTTTACGTACGGTAGGGTGGCCAGTTCCTTTCCGCTCCTCCATTCCCTTACTCCCGCCAACAGCGCGTGACAACCCATCCAAATCTTGACCACGCCCAATGTTGCTTAACTTCGGAGATCTCACGGGATCCGGTGTTTCAACACGGCTACGACCATTGGAAATTAAAATAAAATAAAATAAAATAAAATAAAATAAAATAAAATAAAATAAAATAAAATAAAATAAAATAATTTGGACATATTTACAGAATGGACGACAATAGACTAACCAAAATGGTCTTCACGTATCTTTGGAAGACATAGTCAACAACCACCTGGATTCAAGAGATTAAAAAATCACTTAGAAAGAAAAACATCAGAGAAGAAGAAGTAATAGAAAGAGAAATTTTCAGGAAGAAAGTTTTAAAGACGAAAGGATTCCAAGGGAGGGAGGCAAAGAAAACCGGTACAAAGTGTTCTGAAGAAAGAAACATAGTGAAACAATGAAGGAATATTGGGAGGAAAGGAAGGAAAAACAACAAAGGATGAAGAATTGAAATTGGAATGTAGGACCTAACGCAAGAAGAAGAAGAAGAAGAGAAGAATAAAATAATATAAAATAAAAAGAAGAGAAAAGAAAATAGTCACCCAATTCAGAGCAGAGATACATAGAAACGCTATCCAAGAGACCACACCAGTACCGCGTATTAAGCGGTGAGAAACTGAGCAATATAATGGCGTAATTTGTGTATTTCCCATTTTAAAGGAGACTGGGTATAATTTTATTGAAATACAGGAATTAAATAATATACAGTGCACTGTAGTATACAGTAGATACAGTATTTGATCCTTCTGTCGTCACAGCTGCGGTGATTGAATCGCGAACTTTTAATATCTTTCTTAACATAGTTGATGGAATTCCTAATTTTTATATCTGGTTAAGATTAGTGTTTTTATCGTACTTTCGCAATATTTCCAATTTATCCCATAACATTCATAGTCGCAGACAAGCTTTAATACACTAAACACAATTGTAAGGCATTCTTAGGACTGTCCAGGTAAATCAGTAATGGATGTAATGAAAAGGTTTCTTCTTTTGCCTTTCTTGTCCATGATGTTAAAGATCCTATATTGGCCTTTCCTAACCTATGCAGTATTACACTCCGTATCAAGCTGATTGCGAGTTCCGTAAGTCAGTCTACCCTTATTCTCTTAGGTACCCCATCCTCCTTCAATCACCTCGCATGACCCCGTCACCGAAGCTGATTTATACGCGCATTTATTCCACCGAGTGCATTCCTCATCCATTATTACTTCATTTTGAATAGCGTCTTGTCATTGCTTCCATATGTTTGTACCAGCAATCATTCTTGCTGTACTCATGTCTGTTATAGTGAACGAAAAATATATCCTCAGACGACTCAGCTTGTACAGAAAAAAAACAAAAAAAGCACTAAAGAAAGACGTAATAAACGAATAGAATACAACTGAAAGGAAAATAAAATCCTTGCTGAGAAAATTACAAATTTGGGATGAAGGTCTTCATGACACTAAGGGAAGGGAGAATGGAATGAATTGGAAAGCTAATGGAGAACAGCATTGCGTATTACATCACATGTCTGTGTACGAGAAATATCCGTGTAATATTTGTGACCATTATATGCCTAGTAGATATTAACTGTGTACGTCCTCAACAGATTTGCTGCTTTCCCTCTGAAAATAATGACGTAACTTTCTGAAAATTTGTAGGCGAATGACGGTTTCATATAGTATCACCATATCTTTTTCCCTAGAATAGAATCAAATAGATTTCTTTAAGTCATTGCAATTTGTCTTTTATCATCAATAAGGTATCTCATAGGTGGTGGGAAACGTTGGCCTGTTGAATGTATTTCAAACATTTCTTATTAATAAAGTTTCTTCATAACTGTATCGGGATTTCTCTCACTGCGTTTCATTTATTGACGGAAAAGTATATTTCCTGCTGATTTTTAAGTTGCAGAAAGAAGAAGTTGTACTTCATAAAATGGCCTCAGGGAAAAAGAGAAACCCCATCACTGTAAGGTCCACGGCGCAAAAGCTTTCAACTTGTATAAACACAACAGCAAACAGCCAAGTCAAACAAGAAACTGTCCGGAGAAGCTAAACAAAGGCACGGCGCTGGTTCAAGTGAAGAGAAGAGTCCGGAAGGCTGTGATGAAGCGGTAGCCAAGTTTCTTGACCAAACAAGTATGGTACAAACTTCTGGACTGTGCTTCGTGACGGAAATCTTAAAGAGCAGAAGCGTAAATTAAACCTTTAGACGTACGACTTCACTACTTTTTGACATTGGCATAAGAAAAAAAAACATATCTTGTGGACCCCAAAAGCACCTTTCTTAACTTTGACAGGTGACTTAGTTAAGACAGTTAGAATTTTGCATTCTATTAATTAGTTTCTGACGCATTTATCAGCATAATTGTGGAGCTAAAGAAAGAAAGAAACCTTCAGAACAAGCAAAGACTTCTATACTAATAACGAAAAGTGTTTATGAAACTACATAATAATAATAATAATAATAATAATAATAATAATAATAATAATAATAATAATAATAATAATAATAATAGCTGCGCAAAAATATTTTAAATGTCCTTGTGGTTTCAAGAACACTGTACGGGGCAGAGACATGGGGTATCGAAGTAGACAATAAAGAATTAGATATAATAAGTAATACATTCTGTAAAATAATAGCCTAATGGGTTTTCCAGAATGTGCAGGAAATAGTGGAGCTAGAAGACTATGTGAAGATATTAGCATCCAAGCAGGTATTAGCAGGAAAGTAGTAAAATATTGGTTAAGATTAGGAAGGTGAGATGGGAAGGAAATATTGAACCTAGCATACCAACACCAGATGAAACACCTAGATGATGATTATCGGGTGTCAAAAGTGAAAAGTATGCTAGACAAAATAGGAATCGGAGAATACTGGGATAAAGAGATGAACACTAAAGAGAAGAGATTCGGAGTGATGGACATGGAGAAATAGATGATTAGGGGAGAATGTGAAACCAAAAGAACATGGCTAATCTCCATTACCGTTTAATCTTGTGCTACAGAAAGTAGTTCCAACCTGGGAAAAGGAAACAAAAGATATTAATATCAGCAATCTACTTAAAGGTGATCTTGTAATTCTATCCAACAATAGGCAAGAAGCAATTCAGTCGCTGGAGAAACTTCATGCAATTGTATCTAAAAGTGGTCTGTAAGTTTCATATGGGAAAACCCGATACGTGGAAGGGTCTCCTCGATATATAAACAAATAACCTCTGGTAACTCAGTTTGGAAGAATCGCTCACGTAAAAAATTCCAACCATTCGGATTAAAAGTGAAGCAAACATAGAAACAATTTCTAACTTACCAAAAGCCTATAGAATCACATCGAACAGGTAGAACAAAAAATTAAAACACGATAACACTGCAATTAAGCCTGAAGAATATACGCCTCAGAAAACTTATCGATGGGGACAGATTACTAACTAGAACTTTAGAAAAAAAAGGGAATATCCTCAAAAAAGTCCTTAGCCCGGTATGCATAGAAGGAGTGTGAATTACAGGTGTTCTCCTAAATTATACTAAAATTATGAGAAAATATCAGACTCTTTTAGAAAAAAAACGACTGAAATTTTATGGCCACATTCAAGGAATAGACAATGAAAGACTTAAGGATATTTAATTTTGTCTCTCGACTAAAAGTCAAGAGAAAAAAATACAACCTATTTTACAGCCAGTGACCGGGTTGTGGATGGAATGAATGAAACCTCCATCTTGCGGCGAGGTTAGGAATTGTGCCAGCTTTCGAAGCCTGTTGCAGTCGTCTGGAGCAATGATTAATGACTGACAGATGAAGTGAAATGATATTGGAGAGTGTTGCTGGAATGAAATGTGACAGGGAAAGCCTCCGCTTTGTCCATCACAAATCTCACATGGAGTGACCGGGATTTGAACCACGAAATCCAGCGGTGAGAGGCTGGCGCGCTGCCCCCTGAGCCACGGAGGCTCCACTAAAAGTCCACTTTACGTCGCACCGACACAGATAGATCATATGGCGACGATGAGATAGGAAGGGCCTAAGAGTGGGAAGGAAGCCTTATTTAAGATACAACCCCAAAATTTACCTGGTGTGAAAATGGCAAACCACAGAAACTTTCTTCAGGGCATCCGACAGTGGGGTTCGAACCCATTATCTCCCGGATGCAAGCTCACAGCTGTGCGCCCCTCATCGCACGGCCAACTCGTCCGGTAATTGTATAATCGAGACTTTCAAGTAGTCAGCATAACAGGTGAAGTTGTATGGGACAGGCCTAGCTTTAGAACGTTGGTGAACACACATCATTTTGCTGAAAAACCCAATATGAAAACCACCGCTGCATGGACGGAAGAACGGAAGAAAAATCACAGCGAGAGGATGAAGAGATTCTGGAAAGAGAAGAAAGCAAATTCACCTGCTAAATAAGTTCAATCGCGCTTCTTAGTTGGACACAACGTTGTGAGAAAAGAGTTAAGATCCCTTCAATTGCTATGGATTTGGATATCCAGGCTTTTCCTGAAAATTAGTTTTTCATATTTAAGCAATCTAAAAATGAAGGACGATTGCTTCTGGATTCGAATCTGTAACATTTTCACTAAATATTTGAATGGCTGGCTAGAATGACGTTCTAAAGCAAATATAGTTTCCGTTGGAAAAATATCCATTCACGTGCTACTGTCTTCATCCAAATATATGCACTAGGGATATGCCTGTAGTAATATTATTTTATTCAATAATGTGCAATATGAAATAATTTTGTTTTTAATTTCATGACAAGTGACATTCAACGTTATTCTAGAAAGATCTTCAATTAATCAAGAGAAGAGACTAAATATATAAATTAAAAAATAATAGAATAGGAGACCCGAAAATAAAATCTTTGCTGTGCGTATTACAAATTCGGAATGAAGGGCTTCATAATTCTAAGGGAAGGAAGAAAATAATTACCTGAATTTATTCCTAACAACACCAATTACTTTTTATAATGATCAGCTCCTTGGGTGAATGATCAGCGTAGTATTCTTCGGCTCAGAGGACCCCAGGTTTGATTCCCGGCCGGGTCGGAGATTTTAACATTAAATTACCTTGGCTCGGGGATTGGATTTTTGTGCTGCCCCTAACATCCATTTATCTCACACACCACGCACAACACTATCCTCCACCACAATAAGACGCAGTTGTTTCCTACACACGGCAGATGTCGCCCGTCCACGTCGGAGGGTCTGCCTTATTAGGGCTGCATTAGGCTAGAAATAGCTACTCGACTATGCGGTATGTTTAAAGCTGTCAGTGGATATATGGTGCGGAATGACATTAGTATATGAACAAGCTCGAGTGAAGCTTTCAAAGGTACGGTACGAAATATTTAAATATGAAGATAATTTTGGAATACCAGAGGACAAATTAGGCAAGTATTCATTTATAGGAAGAGGAATTGGCAAATGGAATAATTTATCAAGGGGATTGTTCGATAAATTTCCAACTACTTTGAAATCATTTGTGATAATGCATATATCACACCTTCCCACCGTATTCATAACCAAGAGGTATTATTGTCATCATTCGTATTATTATTATTATTATTATTATTATTGCCGGCCCCGTGGTGTAGGGGTAGCGTGCCTCCCTCTTACCCGGAGGCCCCGGGTTCGATTCCCGGCCAGGTCAGGGATTTTTACCTGGACCTGAGGGCTGGTTCGACGTCCACTCAGCCTACGTGATTAGAATTGATAAGCTATCTGACGGTGAGATGGCAGCCCCGGTCTAGAAAGCCAAGAATAACGGCCGAGAGGATTCGTGATGCTGACCACACGACACCTCGTAATCTGCAGGCCTTCGGGCTGAGCAGCGGTCGCTTGGTAGGCCAAGGCCCTTCAAGGGCTGTAGTGCCATGGGGTTTGGTTTGGTTTTTATTATTATTACTTAGTGGCTTGGTGGCTTATATGTTGGTGAAAGCTGTGGGAACAGCAAGCGTGTGTTGCTAAAATGAAAGTATCTTTAAGTGTTAGAACCAGTCAACACAGAATTATAAAGGTACGGTATCAATGTAATGTCCGGCCCCATGGCTAAATGGTTAGCGTGCTGGCCTTTGGTCACAGGGTCCCGGCTTCGATTCCCGGCAGGGTCGGGAATTTTAACCTTAATTGGTTAATTTTGCTGGCACGGGGGCTGGGTGTATGTGTCGTCTTCATCATAATTTCATCCTCATCACGACGCGCAAGTCGCCTACGGGAGTTAAATTAAAATATCTGCATCTGGTGAGCCGAACTTGTCCTCGGACACTCCCGGCACTAAATACCATACCCCATTTCATTTCATCAATGTAATATAACAATTGCTGATAGTGAGAATCTGCAAGTTGTGTTGATACGCAGAGACATATATATATTGTAATTAGTCCTCATCGGGCTAACTACAAATGGTAGCTTGGTCCTCACGTTTGGTTTCCCAATGTTTTTGTTATTGTTGTTCGATACTTGTGTAAATATGGAGTTTTCCAGCAGTAGGCTGTTTTATGAGAGCATTCTGTGTATATTTTGGTATGTTGATGAAGTGCTCATACACGGGTATTATTCAGAATATACTTAAGTATTTTAGAATCAGTGGAGTTATTGACGAACCTAGGTGCAGTTCCTACCTATTGAGTCGTTTTCAGAAGGTTAGGTAAGGCCTGAAGCAGATGTACTGTTACGCAGCTTCATGTAACCGCCCTGGGAGAGAGAATTATCGTGCTCTATTAAAATTTAAAGTATTTATTAAGGTGAACTCTGGCGTCCATATTCCGGATATTTCGATTAATTATTTTATTAAGTTGGTTGAGTTATTTCATTTATTCAGATATATACTACAAATGATGCCCAAGCGTGAGGCTATTAAGTATTTTATTCATATTTTATTATTCTTAAACATATTTCAATGGCACTCAACAGTGGGACAATAGTTATTAATTGATAAAGAATTGATAGGGAATCTGCCATCTGGGCGATAGCCCTAAATGCACATCAATGATTGATGTCAGATTTGTATAAAGAAGTGCGCCAGTCATTATGTTCCATGGATAAATGGTCAGCGTGTTGGCCTTTTGTTCAAGGAGTTTCGGGTTCGATTCCCGGCCGGGAAGGGTATTTTAACTTCCGTTGGTTAATTCCGATGGCTCGAGGGCTGGGTGAGTATGTGCCGCGGAACTCCAGGTCCCCTATAGGGCAATATTTTTATAGTGTAAAAATATGAAAACAGAATATATTTAACGGATATGAAGGTACTTGACACGAACTTTCCCGTTGATTCATCCTGTAAATATAACCCTACTCTTCCGACGAAGGCTAAGTCTGTAGAAAGAGTGACGGAGGGTCCCAAAGGTCATGGGTGAAGACAAGGAAAGAAACATTAGAACTAACAGACATTATTGAAATCGTTTACTGACACAGCAGGCCATGCGAGAACCGCCTGGGGAGACGCTATAGGCGGGACTCGTTGTAATGGTATCATCTGATCTGGTACCAATTCGCAGCCAAAACTGTCGATACTAGATTTGCTTGTTATGGAGGCAACCATCTATTTTGATGCTCTGATCTATTTACTGACAGATATGAGGACAAGAGTACGCACTTACAGGTTCTCGGACCGATGGAGTTAGAAAGTCAGGAATGAAAGGAAGAAGTTCGGGAATAACAGTTATCAAGGAAATCAAACTACAAACGAGATAGGCATCCAAAGAGGAGTTAGACAAGGTTGTGTTTTATCTCCATTGTTATTCAACCTTTACTCGGATAACATTTTCAAAACAGCTTTAGAATATCACCGATATGGATTTTTTTCCTATTTGTTTCTGTAATTCTGCTATTTGCTTTACGTCGCACCGACAGATATGTCTTACGGCGACGATGGAATGGGAAAGGCATAGGAATTGGAAGGAAGCGGCCGTGGCCTTAATTAAGGTACAATCCCGGCATTTGCCTGGTGTGAAAATGGGGAAACCACGGAAAACCATCTTCAAGGCTGCCGACAGTGGGGCTTGAACCCACTATATCCCGATTACTGGATACTGACCGCACTTAAGCGACTGCAGCTATCGAGCTCGGTCGATATGGAATGAAAGTAAATGGTGGCATAATTAACAACATAAGATATGTGGATGATAGGTCATTTTGTGTGACAATTTTGAAGGTCTCCAACTCCTGCTCAATAATATTAGTGCAGTAAGTGAGGACATAGGACTAAAAATAAATGTAAACAAGACCAAGTTCATGATCTTCAGCAGACGTGCCAATGCTGAGGCAATCTTACAACTAAACAACCGACAAATTGAGAGAGTAACCACTTTTAAATATCTGGGTGCCATTGTCACTGAACAACTTGATCCTGAGAAAGAAGTGAAGCAGAGGATAGCAATAGCACGAAGAATATTTACAAACATGAAATCTTTCTTTTGCAATGACTACTTAAATTTAAAACTTAGAGGATGGTCAAGTGCTATATATGGTCAGCCTTGCTATATGGTGTGGAAGCATGGACTCTCAAGAACATATCAGTGAAACGCTTGGACGCCTTTGAAATGTGGATCCACCGTAGGATGCTCAGGGTTTCTTGGGTTGCACGACTAACGAACCAGAAGGGCAAGAGCAAGTCGGGTACTCGTTCAAGCATTAAAACACCGGAAGATCTCTTACCTTGGCCACATACTTAGAAATGACCGTTACCTCATCTTAGATTGGATTGTACAAGGCAAAATACAGGGCCGAAGAGGTGTCGGGAGGAGGCGAACATCATGGCTCGGAAACATCAAAGAATGGACTGGAATTCACAGTGATGAACACGAATTGCAAACAGTTTTTTAAAGTATAAGGGGCAGTAATATGAAAACAAAACACCCGCCATAACACACATCCCGCGCGAATGCTGACAACACTGTTGTTACGTATCGATACTGCCATCGCTGTGGTAGGAGAACTGCATAGTGACAACTCACAGGTGCACGCAGTTGTTGGGTTATGTCTTTGCTGGTGCGCGGACAGGTCTAGTGTGTTCGTCCAGCTGTAGAAATGGAGGCAAGCAAAGAAGAGCAGAGAAGTGTGGTTCGTTTTCTAGTTGATGAGGGTGCTGGAGTACGCGAAACTCATCGTCACATATCTGCTGTGTGTGGTGAATGCTGCATATTCATGATGAGCGCACATGAATGGCATAGGAGCTTCCGAGAAGGGCGCACATCACTGCAAGACGATGCACACCCAGAAGTGGCACATCAAGCCCTTTCACTTCAGCGAACTGGTTGGGTAACACTTCAACATCCTCTGTACAGCCCAGGTCTTTGACCACGTGATTTTCATATTTTTGGCGACCTGAAGAAAGACATTCGTGGACGTCGGTTTAATTCAAACGAAAAGGAACAAGAGTTGGTTGGGTTTTGGATCCGTCAGTGACCTACCTATTTCTACAAAACTGGAATTGATCGTCTCGTCTCCCAGGGGGATAAATGTCTTTAAGGCCTGTTTACACGCGGACAGTAATTTAGTGGTAACATTTTTAACTTAATTTTAAGTGACTTCAAGCATGTGGACTGAGACTTTAGTAGTAAGTGGCAAGTAAAGGATTAAACAACACTTTATTCAAGTGAAATAGAATCCCGTCTATCGGAATAGTGGGGAATGCACTGTACTTGCTACTTACCACGTGCAAACAGGCGCAATTTAGTCAAGTTCGAAAATTGTGGGTGAAGTTACGGAGTTGATAATTCCTGTGAGTTCGTTTTCCTTCGATCGTTCGTTGGAATTTCTGAGAACAATGGCTACATGGTTATAAGATAACACTCTAAAATTCGTTAGTGAATATGTTCAGTACGAATACCTTTGGAATACTAAAACGCACTACGCATGATAGTATCCCTCTTTTGTATCAAATGTTCAACTTTATGCAGTAACTCATTGAATGTTACTTCTGACACTGGCAAGGTTAACAAATAAATCATGTTATTAGATTTACGACCCAAAAACTGCTTTTACGGTTTACGGAGACGCCGATGTGCCGGAATTTTATCCAGCAGAAGTTCTTTTACATAAATCTACCGGTACGAGGCTGACGTAATTAAGCACCTTCAAATACCACCGGACTGAGCCGAGATCGAAATTGTCAAGTTGGGTCAGAAGGCCAGCGTCTCAACAGTCCGAGCCACTCAGCCCGATTGTTAACCAATATTCCTGTGGATTATCCTCGGCTAATTATTTAAAGAGGATTGTACTTGCTCCAAAACTGTTCATTCTGGTTATCCATTTTCACTCCCATTCTCTTTTTCTCCTAAATTCGGTCACCTAATCCTCATCTTCCTCTAAAATGCCATATAACACAACGCAAGAACGACTGAATCAACTGACTTGAGTAACAGATTGCCATTTACCACTGTAATAAATACTGTCTACGTGTAAACCGGCCATTAACGCTTTTGGTAATTACTTTTGGATAAAACAATTCCATGGTCACGTTGCAGCGGGTGTTCGTTTTTCATCTGACTGACTTTAGGAACCGTATTTTGGCCGGTGAGCGTTATAAAAACATGGAAGATTAAAATCAAAATAATTTCTGAACAATACGTGCGAGGAGAGTGTTGAGTACCTCGTCCTACAGATGAAGAACCAAGGTACTGTGTCAGTAGTACGCCTGAGGAAGGACATTCTTTGAAATATGGAAGTGTGTCATCTGTAACATCTGGTTTGCTTGGATTTTAAAAGCCTGACGTGAACCAGTCAAGCGAGATTATTTTAATAGCCTTTTTCATACTAAACTTGACGTTGGCCTGAATATTGATCCATTTTCATCGCCTACTTTTCAAACAGATAACTTCCGAATCTATATTTATATAAATGAATAAAGGCCTTGTTAGTCCGACACATCGGCTGAATGGTCAGCGTTGAGGCCTTCAGTTCACAGGGTCCTAGGTTCGATTCCCGGCCGGTTTGGCGATTTTAATTTCGTGTGATTAATTCTTCTCGCTCGGGGACTGAGGTTTGTGCTTGACCCAACACTCTCATCTTTATATTGAGACAACACACCAAACTAGCAACCACCATAGAAATACACAATAATGATTACATGCGTCCAAGTAGGTTCGGCTTCAGGAAGGGTATCCGGGAGTTAAACAGAGCTACATCAACATGTGCTACACAGTTCGCTCCCGCGACCCAACAAACGTGGGAGAAGTGGTAGCAAAAAGAGAATAAGAGGAAGAATGAAGGCCTCGTTAAAATTGTGACATTTCCTTTTCTACTTAAGGATTACCGTGCAACTACCTTCTACCTTCTACCTTCTACACTTATACGAGGAAGTACATGGACTTGAGCTCAATGGATCCAGCAAGCGGATAGATATGGCAGCCATTCCAGCCGGCTCGAAATGCGATGGATATTCTACGAACCCGCAATTCCATACTTTAATAAATCCATTTAACCTCCAGAGTTTGTTTTTTCCTCGGACTCAGCAAGGGATACCAGCCCTACCGCCTCAAGGGCAGTGTTCTGGAGCGTGAGACATTGGGTTGGGGGATAAAACTGGGTACGAGGACCAGTACCTCGCCCAGGTGGCTTCACCTGCTATGCTGCACAGCGGCCTTGTGGGTGTGATGGGAAGATCGGAAGGGATAGGCAAGGAAGAAGGAAGGAAGCGGTCGTGGTTCTTAAGTTAGGTATCATCCCGATATTTCCCCGGAGAAGAAGTGGGAAACCACGGAAAACCACTTCGAGGATGGCTGAGGTGAGAGTCGGAGCCCCCTATACTCAGTTGTCGTCCCGAGGCTGAGTGGACCCCGTTCCAGCCCTCGTACCACTTTTCAAATTTCGTAACAGAGCCGGGAATAGAAGCCGGGCCTCCCCAGGTCACAGCTAATTACACTAACCACCACACCACAGAGGCGGACATAATTCCATACTACGAAGCAAATGTAAGTTAACATCTATAGAAGTTGTGGGCGTTATGGTTAGCAGAGAAGCAAAATAACATCCAGATTTGCACAGTTCTCTAAGCTGTTCAGGTTGAATAATCAACTTACGAACACGGTGGCCTTTATAGCTGTTAATGGTTCCGTTGCTATTTTTAGAAATAATTTGTTAACTGTTATGAATTACATATAGAAAGAGCATTTACCATCTAATTTTGAAATACATTATAACTGTTGTTGAGAAATCTTTGTCTACTGGGCAGGCTCTATCTAGGGGAAACTGAATAGCATTTTCTGTTAATAACAGACTGCGTAAGTGTTCACGTACCGTGTTATAACTCACTTCTACAGTCAATAAGTTCGTGGACTGGCGCCTACAGTGTAGGCAATACGGCACACACTCCTGCACTATAGTCAATAACTTCTTTGACTGGCGCCTACAGTGTGGGCAACACAATGTACACCTGTGCACATACTACATTCAATATTTTCGTGGACTGGCACGAACAGTTCAAATATCACATAGTCCCTTATCCTGCCTTTTCGCGCTTTTTCCCAGACGTGGAAGTCCGGGCGATTTCGACTTGATCATTTCAAACGCTAGTGGATTTGCCTAATTGTTGGCAGAACCTGAAAACTGTCCATTGCCCAAAACTACGACATTCCCAAGTTCCGACGCTGACATTCAACTATACTTCGCAACAGAGACCGTAGTTCTGCTTATGCTGTGCGCACGCAACCGACTCTTGCTGGGACTAGCGAAGAACTGTCATGGCAACATCCTGTGCTGCAAACTATCCGCTGAAGTGCAGTACAGCGACACTAGACGGCCAGTCCACGAACTTAATTACTTTACTATTTTCGTGTGTCACTTGACTTACTATTTTTCATGTTTCCTTATAATAATAATAATAATAATAATAATAATAATAATAATAATAATAATAATAATAATAATCGTATGGCCTCAGCTACCGTGTGCAGACATTTCAATTTGACGCCATCTGGCTGTCTGCTTGTCAATTTCGACGTTCCGTTTTACTCTAGGTCCCCACTAGATGGCAGACCGAGTAAACCGAAACTCTCTTGGGCGTCTATGGCTGAGATTTAATGAATTTTGTCGGGTAAACACCAAATGTGTCACCAGAGATCTTTTACATGCCGACATCGTACGACATGGAGTGTCGAATGGACTTTTTTCCGCCCTTCAAAAATCCGACTACCTCTGCCGGGTTTGAACCCGCTATCTTGGGATCCGGAGGCCGACACACTACCGCTGATCCACAGAGGCAGCTATGTTTCCTTATGAGATGGCATAAATGAAATTGGAACTCAAGAACACACCTGACCTCTTGATTTGTTGAGACTGCATGTGAGACAGACCCCACTTTTCGTCGAGTCTGTATGGTGGATAGTCCTCACCAAGCACCGAGTTAAAGTACGTATTGTGGTGGAACTCCGAATGTTCAACAGAAGCCGAAAGCTTTGGTAATTTTTATGTTCAAGTTCCACTTATCTTCTGGAAAATAACGAGTTGAGACTCTCTAGAAATTTCAACGCCGGATTATTGAGACCATGAGAGCCTAAACTAAAGAACCAACGCAGGAAGACTTTAAGTGTGAAACTACCCAACTTCGACAGTCATCAACCCCAGGACGAAGACTCAGCAGTCCAGAATGGGAAAGTACCTAGCAGCAAGAGTACGACCTCAGTATGACATCAGTGATTTATGGGCGCGTTTACACCCGGAAATATTATAGTAAATGTATGAACTTTCTGATATAAATATTAAACCTTATCATCTTGGATGAAGAGATACGGTCGCTACCTTTCCAATCTCAGCTCTGATTACAGATGACAACTCAAGTATGGGCAATAAAATTATTATACAAACGTATCTCCTGTGCGCTAGAGTTGCACTGCGTCTTAGGTATCTAATTGAAAGCAACAGAAAATAGAAACACCAAGTAAACTACCCTAAATCAATGAAATAACCACACAACACATATGACAAATATAAAGAAATACTAATAGAAACAAAACAAATAACGACTTTTATTACTGAGCTATGAAAAATGTATTTAATAGCTACGAACCCAAGCTATTTCACAGGTGTCATACGCCGTTTTTATCCTGATGACCAACGCCTGTTTCCATTAGGCGTGAAAACAAGAGTAATAAATTGTTCTTGGTCATCATGACGGATCGTAATCCCAGTAATCCCACGTACGTAATCTTCTCATTTGTTGGTCGAGAACGATTCTCGTACATCCTATGGGTTATCTATTCAGTAAGGCAATTGTATCACATTTGATGACATCGATCCTATGCGACATTGACCAGCCAATGTTTCCTTTTCTATCTGCTATTACAAGCGTGACTTTCATTTACAGGGAAGAACTTCTTATTATGTAATTAAAGCTAGCCTCTAAAACCGCATTGTCTTCGAGGGAGAGTTTTGAATTTACATATTTTCTTCTTCCTAATTCTTTGATGTTCACGGTATTCTCAACATCCGTCACCGACAGTAAACTTCTTATCTATAAATTAATTTCTTGTCAGATTTGTTCATGGTCCATGGTTCGTACGAGTACCTGACCAAAGGAAAGTTGATGGAAGTATCCAACCTGCACTTGATTATCTTACTTTTTCTTTCCTTTCGGTTTAACATCGCATTAGCTCATCGAAGGTTTTCGCTGACGGAAGGATGGGAAAGGTAGTGGTCGTGTCCTTAATTAAGGAACTGCCCCAGAATTTGCCTGGTGTGAAAATATGAAACTACGGAAACCACTTCAGGGCTGTCCGGCGGTGGGATTCAAACCCACCACCTCCCGAATGCAACCTCACAGCTACGCACCCCTAACCGCGCGGCCAACTCACTCGGTGATTATATTACTTATGTACATGTTTTTTCAAAAATTTTAAAGTAAATCACTGCACATCTTCCAAGTGCCTTTGACCTCAGGAGTGCAGTCATCTTCGCAGTTAAGATTAGATATAAAGAATTCGAAATCTGCTACCACCTCAGTTTCTTGATTGCTAACAACTGCACAATTGTCACTACGGCACTGATTGTACTCCATGGTGAACCGCACAAAGTATATTGCTTTTGTAACCAAATAACTTAGGCATTTATTGATACCACTACCACCAACATCGCCACCGCCAAGACGACGACGACGACGACGACTACTACTACTGCTAATACTACACCAGGAAAATGCTGGGGCTGTACCTTCTAAAGGCCACGGTCGCTTCCTTCCCAGTCCTAGCCCTTTCCTGTCCCATCGTCGCCATAAGACCTATCTGTGTCGGCGTGACGTAAAGCCAATAGCAAAAAACTAAAACAACAACTACTACTACTACTACTACTACTACTACTACTACTACTACTACTACTACTACTGGTCCTTTTTACGGTTTTCTGAAATGCCGAGAGGCCGAAATTTCATCCCGTAAAAGTTCCTTAACATGCCGGTAAATCTACGGACAAAAGGCAGACATATTTGAGCACCTTTAACTACCACTGGACTGAGCTGGAATGGAACCCGCTAACTTGAGCTCAGAAGGCCAATGCTCTACCGTCTGAGCTATTCACTTCGACATTATTATTATTATTATTATTATTATTATTACTATTATTATTAGAAGGAATAGAAAATCAACAACAGCTCTTGTCAGTCGTTAGCAAGAGACTGAGGGGGTAGTAGCTCACAATATAACTAATAGTAATATTACAGTAAAACTTGCTCAAAGCGGAATCTCAAGGGGCCATTATTTTTTATTTCCGAATTAGACAACGTTCCGCATTACACAATAAACCTCTCTTTTTTTAGCTTTAAAAACTAATCACCACCTCCGCTACACTAAACATGATACAGCATACAGTAGTTTTAAATATTACTTAGAGCTCACTGCTATCATCGTACGCATGACTGCAGAACAGTGATTTCTTAGTTATTATTACTGTGCTTTATTATTACATACAGCGTGATGCACAGTATTCCATTTTAGCAGTATCACAACACTATTTCAGAATATTGGATATACGATCCTTAAACTTATTTCCATCATAAAGCTCTATACAGTACTTCATGACACTAAGCTTTCTTCCACAGATCAAACAAAGAAACTCGTTTCCTCTTCTTTCTTTCTTTCTTTCTTTCCTTTTTTTTTCTATTTGCTTTGCGTCGCACCGACACAGATAGGTCTTACGGCGACGATGAGGCAGGAAAGGCCTAGGAATGGGAAGGAAGCGTCCGTGGCCTTAATTAAGGTACAGCCCCAGCATTTGCCTGGTGTGAAAATGGGAAACCACGGAAAACCATCTTCAGGGCTCCCGACAGTGGGGTTCGAACCCACTATCTCCCGAATACTGGATACAGGCCGCACTTAAGCGACTGCAGCTATCGAGCTCGGTCCTCTTTTTTTCTAATCGTGTCTTTCTGAATGCAGTCCTGAGCTGAGTACATTACCTCAAGAAGAGCGGAAGAGTTAGAAGTAACAGCAAATTACTTTACGTCACAAAAGCACCGTGGATCTGTTCGTGGGTTCGAATCTTGTTTTGATTTTCATACCTTTGCTTGTCTCCTTCTTTCTCCGTATCCTCTCTTTCTCGGCCTTTCTCACTGCTGTAGCTGATTCGGAAATACGGTGTGTCTTAAACTGTTCATCAGTTCTCTGCCTCGTAGGGAACGTTTCTCGCCTGACAGAAGTTGGATATTGCCGACTTGTTTTCAAGCACTTCATTCGTTCCACCATCCGTCCTGTCACCCCTCTCCAAACACGCGTGTCAGTTTGTCCAGAAAATGGCATTGATCATTAAAGAACCAGAAATAGTACGTAGGACTACATCAGTTTCTAATATTTTCCGCATTGAACAAGAAGATTTTCAAGAATTCTCTCACTTTTCGTTTCCGTTTCTGCGTTGAGGAGATTCCGCATTTACAAAAGTAAGAATATTATAACGCTGTAAGCTTCGTCGGAACCGAGAGAATATTCCGTAGTGGACAAGTTTACGCTTTATTCAAGTTCCACTTTGAGCACGTTTTACTGTACTTAGGTCCAACCAACATGATGAATTTAACACCAATTTATTCCCATTGCGTGATAGTTCACCTGTGACACAGTACGAACTCCAGACTTTTACATTCATGCCGTTAATTCGTTTCCTTTATGGTAGTCGTACTGCAGATGGTCAAAAGTGATTCAAAAACTCTAATCGCTCTTATACATGCATGCAGGATCCGTAATCATTGCTGTAAAAACGTATATGTATGCCGTATATTCAAGTCGTTCTGAGTGATCCATTAATATGTCTTACGCCGGGCTGAGTGGCTCAGACAGTTAAGGCGCTGGCCTTCTAACCCCAACTTGGCAGGTTCGATCCTGGCTCAGTCCGGTGGTATTTGAAGGTGCTCAAATACGACAGCCCCGTGTCGGTAGATTTACTGGCACGTAAAAGAACTCCTGCGGGACTAAATTCCGGCACCTCGGCGTCTCCGAAGACCTTAAAAAAAGTAGTTAGTGGGACGTAAAACAAATAACATTATTAATATGTCTTACCTAAATGATTCTTTTATTATTCAAAGTAGTTCCTCGACGTCTATTATCTCGTACATGGTCAGGAAGTTCAGTGTTATGACTTTTAAGCCAGAACCTAACGTAATCTTGATTGAAACAATGTATATGAAACTGGGTGTATACGATTCAGATTTCTTTTTAAATTATCGTTCTGTGAAAACATAACAATAGTTACCTTATACTGTAGTATTCCAGGGTTTCTTTCTGAGCCCAGTCTATGCTACTGGTTCTGTTGTTGCTCATACTTCATTCAAAGGATTACGGATGTTAGTGATGAAACGACCTGACCACTTCGTATGTGTCTGAAATCTGTCTAATAGCCTATGCTGTTTCGGTTTCTGAACAGATATGTGCATTTGTGAATTTTAGGCGCAATGCTGTTATTGGGAAGGGAATGGTCGTGGCCTCTTTGCTAGGTGCCATTACGAAATGCACCCTGAACTGAGTCACGAACCACAAAATGTCACTTCATGGATGGTTGAAAATGGGATTTCAGCCCACTTCTCATCTTAATCGAGTTATCTGTTGCTGAGTAACCCCATTTCATGATATGAAACAAGTTCTTAAATTAATGAACGCGTGCGGAATCTAATTTGCATTTTCATGTCTCTATTTCCAAGTGATATATAAGATATCATGAGTTCTCCCAGCTTTCAATCCTGTATCGATAAGTCAGTCAAACTGAGCGTTGTAAAAATAATTTCGTCGGAGTGCTCACTTCTTTATTTGAGAATAATGTTGCTCACAATTGCGAATTCACTGCATTAGCTTTGTTACAACTTGCTTCGCTTTCACTTACCTGATACTATCCTGGAGTTAAGGAGATTAAGGAGAAGAAAGATAAAGTTTTAAATGGTGATGTTTCAGAGTAGCTTCCTTGATAATGAAATCGTCATAAATATTAAAGAAAAATAAAATAAATTCGTGTTCTCATCCGGAGGTGGTGCAGTTCTTTCAGGAACACCTCCAACGGAGGTGAGCTGCATGTACCATGTTAACCACATACCAGTCCTCCTGCTATTCTTAAATTTGTGGCAGTACCTGGAATCGAATCCAGGCCACCGAGGATGGAAGCTAATAGTTCTAACCGTTACGCTACGGAGGAAGACTTAAGATAAATAGACAACCTTACCAGAATATTGCTTTGTACAGAAGTGAATATTCAAGGTTCAGATTTTGAAATGTTTAAGTTTGCGTTACTCTGTCACCTAGCAGCGTGAGGAAAGCGCAGTACTGTGCTCTAGGAAAAAGTTATCAAAACCAAACCTTTCAACCATAAATAGCCGTATGTTAGTAAATAGGCGCATGAGCGTGTGAATAATAATATGGTAAAGTAAGGTAGGTCCACATTTTATAAGATAACAAGAACTTGCACGCGAAAACTTTACACTGATGAGGAAATAAATTTGCGTTAGCTGCAGTTTGGCCAAATTGGCGCTGTAGTCGAGCAGGCGAATGTAATAAGTGCGCTTGCGATATCGTCAGATCTCGCACTGGCCGTATCAGTAAGAGCTGAGCACAGGAAGGGTTAGACGCGAGATTTCAGCGCAAATTGTTGGTTCCTACGTATGGGTAATTTCATCTCCGAAGTTATAAAGGCACTGAACTTTCCATGTGCCATCGTGTCGACGGTATTGTGTGCAAAACCACCGCCGTAAGGGTCAACAGCCGTAGTGTACAACGTGTTAATGACAGGGGTTTACGTCTGGTAACTTTATGTTAAGAGGGAACAGGCAGGCCATAGGGCAGCAGATCACGCCTGAATTCAATGCTGGACAATAATAAATTAAGTGTGAGTAGCCATACCATTCACTATGGGATACAAAAGCCTCCGTCGTGCTACGCTACCTCTGTTCACTGCACGTCACAAAGCTCGAAAACTGATAAGAGGAACACTGCCATTGTACTCCCGACGCTGGAGAAACGTCTTCTGGACAGATGTGTCAAGATACCAGTTGATATACTTGTCGATGGCAGGATGAAAGTATATCACCAAACAATGGAAACCTCTTGCCAGCTGGGTACACCTCAGGCTGGTAGTGGTGGTATCCTCGTATTTATTGTATTACATTATTATTATTATTATTATTATTATTATTATTATTATTATTATTATTATTATTATTATTATTATTATTATTATTATTATTATTATTATTATTATTATTATTAACAAATGTATCGCAATGGGTAAATATCCGGGTGACAATGATCACTTACAGTAGTGTGATAATAAAGTAAAGACATAATTACACAACAACAACAACAAAAACAAAACAAAAAAGAGTACAACAAGCAATTTCAGGAAAGAAAATATTAGAAAAAATACTACTAGTTTAACATTATAAATCCAGCATCATCATATACAAATTCACACACAGCTTAAGTATTTCCAGTGCTTAACACTACGGCTTACAATATATACACCCTGTGACAATAAAGTTCGCTGAATGGTCCTGTACTATAAACACAGATGGACAATGCACGACAGTGACCTTACTGTCCTTCGAAATAGTCCCCTCCCATAACTACTGTATGCACTGCTGAGATCGGCGATACATGTCCTGGAAACTTTGCAAGAAGGCTTCCTTTGGGATGGTGTTCAAAAGCCTCGTCACGTTTCGTTGGATGTCAGGAATATCGTCAGAACTCTTTCTTTTCAAAGCGAGTTTGAGTCGTGGCTTTTCGGCTCTGAACTTTTCCCACGAGGGGATCCCTGAGAACGCCATTCCATGCTTCGCCGTTTCATGGTCGTACCTGAGACACCAGGTTTCATCCTCAAAGACAATACAGTTCAAGAAATTCGGCGTCGCATCCACCGTTTAGACAAAATCCTGTGAAGCCTCTAAACGTGCCTGCTTCTGATCGTCAGTCTGGGTAACGATTTGTCGCACGGATTCATGGTTAATCTGCAGTTCATCCGCTATCATGCGCACAGTTAATCGCCGATCGTTCGTGATTAATGTCCTCACCTTCTGAATGTTTTTGTCAGTGACGGCGGTCGCCGGTCTACCGCTACTGGGGTTGTCAGAAACACTTCCTCGGCCTCCTCGAAAACGGGCGAACTACTCGTACACACACTTCAAGGACAGTGCTTGATCTTCATAAACATGTACCAGCATCGCATGCGTTTCTTTCGGTGTCTTGTCAAGCTTAAAACAAAACTTAACATTGATCTTTTGGTCGTTCATGTTCCTGTTCGCAGTTCAAAACCAACGCACTAAACACGCACTGTGTCAAACAGGTCCTACACGGCACACACACGATGCTCAACTGAACAACGTTGGGAGCAGGTGGTCGAAACCTGCTGCTACACAGGTGCAGCGTTGTGTGTCGCCAGTGTTGCCGGATCGACCGTTCTGACTTCATTCACCGAACTGTCAAAGATTGTAGGTTGAAGTTACTACTAGCTTAACATTACAACACCGTCTTACAGCGTTGTAAATATTCACGCATACCTTGAATAATTCACATGCCTTTTCATATTACAATTTACAGTGAGTTGAACTTTGCATTAAACTATGACACCATCACACGGAAATTTACACACAATTTACAGAATGCTGGAGTCTATTCTTGAAGCATATTACGTTTCTGGGAAAAGGCTCTAAGGCAGCTGCAAGTATTGTATTCCAATCATTAATTCCCCCGATTTACAAACGAATATTTACCATAGTTAATTTATGCGATCTACCTTTCACTTTGTGCGGATGAGTTATTCTACTAATGTAACAGGGCTTTTCTAGTCAACTGTTCAGCCCTCCCCAAGCTGACTTATTTGGCACATAACCACGTTTGTTTCCTTCTAGTCCCCAGTGTCTCCCACCCAAATTTTTCTATCATACTTGTCACACTACTTCTAGGATTAAAATTATTAAGCATGAATCTTGCAGCGTTTCGCTGTACCGTCTCAAGTTTCTTTAATGAATCCTGTGTGGTATGGATCCCATACGACTGCTCCATATTCCAGGACTAGCCTAATGAGTGATATAAAGCCCTGCACCTTCGCCTGGGAACTGCTGCCCTTTAGCACCCTCATCACGAAGTGTAAGGACTTGTACGCTTTAGAAATTACACTTCCTACGTGGGTGTCCCATTTTAGTTTTCTCATAATGAACAGTCGAATCTGCGTACCTCATATTATGAAGCTAGCGCCTTAGGCATTACGCTACGAGAACGCTTGAATGAGAGATGTTATGGAGACCATTATGGAGGCTGTTCTCTATACGGGATGAAATGGGACCTACGGTAAATCTGCCAATGTCTCTCAACGGCAAATAATGCAGGGACTTGCTGTCAATTCATGTCCACCGATTTGTTCTCCTCTAGCACACTGAAGGAGACTTAACTCAATTCTTCTGACCACATCCGGTAAGCCGTTGAGAGTGTCTTGTGCGCCCTGAACCCTGCTCAGACCAATCTCCGGGAAATTGTGGAGGACTGACTTGCGGTCATGGATCAGTATGTTGCTCCAACGCTTACGGCGCCTTGTGGAGTCCAAGACCGGCCACACCGCCGCCGTCATCAGGGTGAAAGAGGGTGCTACACGCTACTAGCCAGGTGTCTCTAATTCAATTGCTCGTCAGTTTATCTAACAGGCACAGGAGGATGGCACTGAAATGCTTTACTATTCAACATAGTCATCATTATTGTCCAAGCACCTTTCCAATTGTATACCAAGGCATCGATGCCGGCGCGGAAGCATTCTGCGTCCAGTCTCTAAAGCCACGTGATGATGGAAGGCTGAAGGGCGTCGTGTTACTGCACGAAAACGCCAGATCACACGCAGCCAACAGCACGTGTGAATTGTTACGGCAGTTTCGGTGGGAGGTACTGGAGCATCCTCCCTACAACCCCGACCTGGCACCCTGTGACATATCTCTTTGGACCGTTGGGTGGTGAGCGATTCAACGACGATACCGCAGTTCAGCATACCGCCGTGATGCAAATTTCTTCCATACCGGCACTGATGCCTTGGTGCACCGTTTGAACAAGCACTTGGGCAAGAATGGTGGCTATGTTGGATAGTAATGCGTATCATTTCCCTACTACTGTGCATCCTTATATTTGCCTGTAAAATAAATTTTATCCGTTCAAGCTCTCGTCACCTTATTTTTTGAAGCACATTTTGTATTTTCTAGAACCAATAATTATCCTGTTTAGAACACACACAAAATCTTAGTGGAAACAGGCGTTTATAATTTTTAAAATTAGGATTTGAAACTTTGTGTAGTCTCACATGATATTTAGGCAGGTGTACCTACGTCGATTGAAATACTTTTCATTGTCAGAACGGAATACAACCAAACATTGCCAATTTTCTCTGTTGCTTTAGCTGCGGGTGTCACTCAGAAACTATGGCTTCATCACGATCCAGTCGGTAAAAAATTTAGAAGTACGCCGTATGTACGTAGCAATATTAGTTCTCTGATCGTCATTCTCAGGCCCTGTTCCTTATATTTAATGTATGGATAAGGGCGACCTCGTTTCCTTATTTGAGGCAGATCTCTTTTCTAAAAGTCCTTTAGGAGATATAAATTAAGCCACGTTATTAAATGAACTCCCTTTCTTCTTTCACTACAGCCATTTTCTTCCGTAGACTTTCGAGGTATAAGGGACGGTAGCCTATTATTAGAAAGTGATTGCTAACGGAAGCTGAAAAGCACTAGAGACGATGACGCAAGAAAGGGATGAAGTATGCAAGAATAATTGGATCTACAGTTAATAATGATGATCCTAAATATAACTGTGTAGAATGCTATAGAGGTGTAGAATTTTAAAAATTCAGATGATGGTTAACAGAGAATAAGAACAATTTCACGTGGATAAAGATAACATTCTGTGGCCAGTGCAAAGCAAAGAATATACTGAAATTACGAATGATCGTACTAATGCTGGAATTCTCGAAAAAAAAAATCGATTACTAGTGATGATGACTAAAGCCCGGATTTTTATGCAGTAACAGGTTAGATTGCAAAATAATTTGGTTAGTAGAAAGTGTCGGCCATCCACTCTTTCATAGTGTAGCAAGGGTAACATAAATTATAGGGGTTCTGATGGGCCGTACCCCTAATGTTTATGCAATCCCCATTGCACAGTAGTTGTGAAGGTAGACTATACTGTACTTTCTGATCGCTTCAGTAACTTTGCATTCTAACCTATTAATGCATGAAAGTCCGGACTCTAATGATGACTGTAGTACAAAAAGGGTCCACCTGAACAAGGCTATGAAGGAATGCTTGTCTCATTCAAAATGATGTGGGTTTGATTCCCTGTGAGGAGGCCAAGAAATTTAGAAATATGGCTGCCACTTCTGGCCTTGTATCTTAGTCTATCCACGAAAAGAAATGTAACCAGATTCATTAATATAAAAGAGATAGTGACGAAGTGTGAATCTCCTTTCTAAAATAACTTTAAAACCAAGTAACCTCATGCACTATAGCCCTGAAGGGCCTTGGGCTACCAAGCGACCGCTGCTCAGCTCGAAGGCCTGTAGATTACGATGTGTCGTGTGGACAGCACGACGAATCCTCTCGGCCGTTATTCTTGGCTTTCTAGACCGCGGGCGCTATCTCACAGTCAGATAGCTCCTCAATTCTAATCACTTAGGCTGAGTGGACCTCAAACCAGCCCTGAGATCCAGGGAAAACCTCTGACCTGGCCGGGAATTGAACCCGGGGCCTCCGGGTAAGACTCAGGCACGCTACCCCTACACAACGGGGCAGACTAAAAGAACTTTAGGTTCCATAAATTAAGCCAGGTTATTAAATGAACTCCCTTTCTTCTTTCACTTCAGCCATTTTCAAGGCAAAGGCTATGGTGAAGTGTAACTAGGTTCGAATAATACTGATGTTGTTGATTTTGCACCCACTAACTATATTTAAGGTTTTTGGAGACGTCGAAGTCCTGGAGTTTTGTCCCGAAAGTGTTCTTTAACGTGCCAGTAAATCTACCGACAGGAGGCTGGCGCATTTGAGCACTTTCAAATACCACCGAACCTACCAAATAGGGCTCAGAAGGCCAGCGCTGTACCTCCGAGCTACTAAGCTCGGAATAACAGTGTCCAGGGGGGATCTGAAAAAATCATAACTCTGGGTTTTATAGTTTTCCATGTTTGAATATGGTAACCAAATGTTGAAATGCATTTTTCTGTAACATATATTTTTTTCAAAATATGAACCCTTTCCTCGAAAGCAATAAATTTCAAAGCTATTATTTTTACAGAAGCTGTTCATTACACGTTGTGAAACATTTGGAACTATAATTGTAATGATTACCTATTTAAATTTTTATTTATAGGGTAATATGTGATGAAAAAAGTCTTATTTTTGCAGTGATAAATTCGAATTAAAAAAGTAAAAGCGAATACGCATATGCAATTCATTATAGTTCAGTATTCACATTGTTGTGATAGCTCCATACAGCAAAAATTTCTAATGAATTGCATCATTAGAATTGTTGTTATGGCTTAAGCGAAAAAAGGGCATAACCGTTAGAGATTATATAGAATTTATGTACATACCTTACATATTGGTCTCTAATTATATATTTTTTCATTTATTACAGTTATCTGTTTATAGACATGCAAAATTTCATGTATTTAATTCAACAACTATGGTTGTAATGATTTTTTAAAAAGCCTGTATTTCTGATTACATCCCCCCCTTAGGAAAACCATCTTCATGTCCTTCGACAGTATAACTCGAACCCACAAGCTTCCGAATGCAAGGTCACAGCAAACGTGACCCGAACCGTCCAGCAGCTTGCTCGGTTTTAGAGATAGTATAGGCATAGTTGTTGATAGCTGATTCTATTTTCCTGCTTGAAAATATTGCCTCCTTCAATAAATAAATCTCGTGCATATTTCTCAACGCGACATGATATCCTGGTCGGCCTGCTGCTACTTAATTTACAGGTGTTATTTATCACCTGGAGTGTGTAGAGATATTGTGTTCTGTAACTACCAAAATATCGGTAACCTGTTCCAACTGATTTATTGAAAACACGAGTGCTTTAGCTGTCTTTTTCCTTGATAGAGCGAGCCCTTGGCAATAATTTATTGTCCGCTTGTCTGTCATATTCCACTAACATGTACCAATATATTTCTCTTGAAAAGTTATGCAAGTTGACACATAGGCCTAATTAAGTATACATCTCTCGCGCCTATTTTAGTTTTGTAGACGATGTGTTGAAACAAAAAAAGGGAAAAAATGAAAGCACGCAAGTATTCGAAGACAAATACTACTAAAAGCCGTGTTTCATTTATAGCCTAATAAATAATAATAATAATAATAATAATAATAATAATAATAATAATAATAATAATAATAATAATAATAATAATAATTAAAGCCCGGATATTTACGCAGTAACAGGTTAGACTGCAAACTAATTTTGTTAGTACGAAGTGTTGGCCACCCGCTCTTCCATAATGTAGGAAGAGTAACATAAATTATAGGGGTTCTGATGGGCCGTACCCCTAATGTTTATACAAGCCGCATAGCGTAGACGTTGTGAAGGTAGACTATACTTGCTACCCGCTTCAGTAAGTTTGCATTCTAACCTATTAATGCATAAAAATCCGGGCTCTAATAATAATAGAGCGGAGTGGTCGCGCGTGTTAACGCGCTATGGCTTTCGAGAGGTGAGTGCGTTCGAACCTCACCGTTGGTTGTACTGAGACTGATTTTCTGTGGATTCCAATTTTCACGTCGAGGCATATGCCGGGTCAATTCTTATGCATAGGCCACGGCCGATTTCTCCCACGTCCTTACCCACTTTAGTTCACCATCACTCATTTCGTCTTAACAACTCCTCAACCAAGGTTGGAGACGGGTAGGACATCCAGCCGTAGAAGCATGCCATATGATTTCATTTAGTCTCATGCCCGACGTCGTATTGGAAAACAGGACTAAGGATTGTATTTAAATTCATCGGGACCTGCCAGCCGTGGAAACCTAATTTGTTATAAATAATACTATTTGTTTATATTTCTTCAATATACCATCATACGAGATAGTGAAATGTCGTAATTTTGCCTTGAAAAGGTATCTACAAGTTACCAATAAGTACAAGTGACACGGATCCGTTGTACTAGAGCATTTATGAACTAACAGTTATTTATCGGTATTGGAACACGCAACTTTGAGCATAGAAGGTGAAGGCGTCACTGCCTGAGCTACACAGTCAGTGATGATATAATGAGCAATGAGTACAACAATATAGCATTAATACTGCAAGGAACAAACTATGCTTTGATGAGTAAGTATTACTTATCAATCTAATTTAACCCTAAAGCGGGCGCGCCTATAAATGTTACATTGCCGGGCGCGTGGTTAATTTCGTGACACGTACAATTTTCTGGACAGATACCGCTACACTGTGAGTATCGATTAGACTTCGCAGGAAGGTACTAGCAGCACGACGGCTGTAGCTCTTAGGAACTAAAAGCTACAGATTAAACACTCAGGTTGGTGAACGAAATTCACCAGCGCGCCCGGTTTAGGGTTAATTTCGTCAGTAATGGTGGCACTACATTCTGTAACACCTTATACTACAGGCGTGGTGGAGATGAAAGTGATATTTTGTTACCCTATATTCTCACCCCTGGTTTAGAGGGTGATGAGGGGATATTCGCCAACGTCTGGCGACAGTTGTCCAGTATGAACGCATGAGCACTAGCTGTAAGGGTGATACTCTCCCCACTATCCCTGACCATTACGTTCAAATTGCGACACTTCCATTAGCACTCACAGAACGAGCAAAAAAGTGCTGCTTTGAAACGCCTACATATCACATTTCAGATAACCTCCAGCGTATAGTACGGATGATTACCATTTGTTGTAATATCGAGAGTTTGATTTGCTGTGTAGAAGCAGATACATTGCCGAGGAACGGAAGAGCAAATGAGGTCATTTAATGCTCGTCAAATGAGTAATTTTATATCTCTAGAGTAGTTATTCAAAGAAACAGTTACAATATACTCGTAGAACAGTTGTAATGTTCTACTAATGATAGGAGAGCCAGCACAATATATGGTATATTGTGGAGTTTTAATGCAATAATAAAAAGTAATCATTTTTAGGAGAATTTCTGAACCACTTGAAATTAAAACAGGGGTCGGACAAGGGGATGGATTATCTCCTTTACTATTTTTTATGGAAAAAGTGATTAGGATATGGAAAAATGAAACTAAAGTTATAATTATTGGTAGATGCATTCAAAACAAAATTCATCTTACTTGCCTAACGCTTACTGATGACATTGCTATCCTATCTGACAAAAGAGAGGAAGCAATCCACTCTGTAGGAAAACTCCAAGAAATATCAGCCAAAAATGACTCCAAATTTCTTATGAAAAGACGAAGTATATGGAAGGGACTAGATCAAGTTTCAACAATCAACCATTAATCACCAAATATGGAAATATCGCTCAAATAGACAAATTTAAGCACCTAGGTGAAATTATTGAACCAACCGGATTAAATCAGCAAGCTAAAAGAGAAAGAATTGAAAAACTTCAAAGAGCATACAGAATTACTTCGAACCGAAACAAAAAAGAACTATATCACGAAGGGCAAAATTACGATAGTATAATTATTATAATTGGTGGCAGATCTTGAATAAAGATGATCGAAAAAAAGGAAGAAAATTCCTCAGGAAAATCGTAAGACCAAAGTGCGAAAATGGAATTTGGATGAAAAAGAAATCACATGAAATCTATCAAGTTACAAGAAATATATATACACAATCAGGAAAAGACGATTGCAATTTTATGGTCACTAATCGGGGCCCCAGAGCTTGTTGCAAATAGTTGAGGACTTTAGTGTATGTACTACAACCGAAGACTAACCGCAGAAAGGCATAGCAGTCTATAATGAAAATATGAGTATGTGTTGTACGCTTCTAAGGCGTTAGCGGGAATATGGATGCAGTATGTATGTATGTAAGTATGTATGTATGTATGTATGTATGTATGTATGTATGTATGTATGTGTGTATGTATGTATGTATGTATGTATATGTATGTGAAATGCGACGCTGGAGAAGGACCACCTCATTCCTTTGTAAATCGGGAAAGTGATAAGTGTAATAGATTATCTGCAGCAGTCCTAGATGGTGGTGGTGGTGATTACTGTTTCAAGAGGAATTACCAATCCTTTATCAACACTAATCAGATGGAAATTAGAATAGGTCGAACACTTCGGGAAATGAAGGTTCCGGGAGAAGAAAGGGAAGGGCCACGAAGGGCGTGAAAATGAAAAACTCTCTAGGCGTCGTAAACCCACTACCGTCGGGGTAGGACAGGAACATGATTTGACCAAGGGAGGTCGGATAGGATAGAAAAAAGTGGCACAAGTAAGGCGAAGTAATGCCGGGACTCAGTTAAAAGCGACATGGTCATGAACCCACGCTCCCAAATTAAGAAAATCAAGTGCCCCTTGGGCCCCTTTAAGTCGCCTGTTACGACAGGCAGGGGATACCGTGGATAATAGTATACTATCCCATCCACAAGGGAAGCAGCCCAACAGCCGGTTCTTAAGATGCGTTAAGAAACGACTCTTTCATTGTGGCACAACCCTGGTGTTTGCCCAGTGTGAAATTGAGAAGTCACAGAAAAACATCTTCAGGACAGTGGGGTTTCAACTCACCATCTTCAGAACACAAGCCTAGTCAACAGTTATAACCGCCGTTACGTACAACAAACACGTTATGTGCGTAAATTTAAAATCTGTTTTTCAAAACTAAGAACTGTTACTATCATACGAACGTCACAAAAATGGCGCTATCTTCTTTATTCACCTTAGCTACACTTCTCCATCTTTTTAAGTCTCCCTTGGTCCACTGGGGAACATTGTTAATCTCTTTCCTAACGTTGAAGATGCATCCATTAGTCCGTTGAATAACTGGCTCTTTTTATAATGTTCAGCTACCTTATTTTAAAGAGTATTCATATTTTTTCCTCCTCATGTCTCAGTTTTTTGCCAGTTTCTGAGCCTTTTATTCATATTTTACCTATCGTAAAATTGCAGATCCCACGGATATCACGATAGTAATAGCTATAGGAAACTGCAAGCATTTCATTATATCGTTTAGAGTTCAGTCTGCAAACTTGAAGCAATGCCGAAAATTCTCGTAAAGTAAAAGGTAGACCACAGAAAACAAAGTATGAGAAATGCTCCTTTGTAAGTTGGGTAACTGCTAATATTATAATGTATAACCTGCAGCAGTCTTAGAGTCCTTTCTTAAACACGAAGACTGTGAATAGAGCAGTGGCAATATTGATAGAACGCAATATTTAATTAACTAACAAGTGCAATTGCATAACATTTCTTCAGTGTAGTCACCTGCAAAATCTATTACTTTTGGCAAGTGTCGGGAAGCCGTTGAGGACCGTTGGCAAGGCATTATCTGTTGATACCAGCGTAGCAGCGCCCTACTACGCGGGAGTACAGGTGCCACGTCAGCAAATCGGCGTCCTCCGTAGTTTTCATTCAACTTCGGAAACAGGTCGAAGCCACAAGGACTCATGTCTGGTGAGTACGGAGAGTGTTCAAGACTTCCCAATGCCACCGTTGCAATAAGAGCTTGGCATTGTTTGCGACATGACAAGGTGCGTTGCCATGCAACACGATAGGGTTGGATGTCTGCGCTGCATAGTTGAACACAGATGTCGCTCCAGGAATCGGCAATAGTAGTCACTGCTGACGGTTTGTCCCTCAGGCACAGCATGCGTGAGAATAACATGGTCGTATTCGTATGACACAATCAGCATAAGCTTCACCCGACTGAGTTCCTGTCGAAATTTCTGTGGACGTGGCGAGACTGGGTGACACCATTCATTCCATTGACGCTTTAATTCAGGCTTGTAGGGTCGCGCTTACGTCTCATCAATAACGACAATAAGCTGCAGAAATGAGCCTCCTTCGTTGCAGTATCTGTCCAGGTGGATCCCAGCCTGTGCATACTGGTGCCTTTACTGTACGTCGATGAGTTGATGTGGAACCCAACGGGACGCACTTTTGCTCATGTTAAGACATTTCCTCAGTATGTGCCACACCGTTTGATGACAGAGACCAACCTCTACGGATAATTCCTGGACAGTCCATCGATGGTCTACGGAAACGAGACGACTCACGATGTCAATGTGATCTTGAGAAGTGGACGGCCGACCTGTGCGGTGCAAACCCGCAGTCTCATCCCGACCCGCTCAAGACGCCTTGACCCATCGTTCAACCGCCCTATACGGTAATGCATTCACGCCACAAGCATCATGTAATCCTCAATAATATCCTGATGCACTTTTGCCGCAGGCAACTTCGATTTTATTCCATGAACGCTGATCACCTTTTGAAAACATGCTTTAGAGTTGTTCAATCGACACTCTTCACTTCAACGCCACACAGCGACAACACTCCCAACTGCATACCCGTCAACTGCACACTACACTTCGGCAATGGGACTACCTAGCGCTCCCATATCCTATTTGCGCATGCCCGATCTCCTGCGAGTATCTGGACTATATTGCCACTACTTTATTTACAGCCCTCGTATGTGAGACGCTTCAAGGATAGATTCCATTCATCTCATTAAAATGCTTTTGTAGATTCTGAGAGTTGCAACTTCTTCGATAGTGTGTATTCTGGAAGTTTCCAAACTACTGATCTGCAGTCTTCGGTGCAGTGATATGTCTATTACTGCTTACATGTCACTATGCCACGCAGACATCATGCCTTTCTTCAGCGTAACACATAAAGAGCTACAAGTACGAGATCATTATATAGTTCATCTATTCTTCTGTCAGGACTCGGGGTACAAAGCAGACACTGACTTTGTTCTGAATCGCAGTTTGTTTCGCATGGTATCGTACACTAACGGAATGTTGCTGTCAATGTTCGCAGACCGACACATGGATACAAGGAAGGTTCAATAATTAAGGAGATAAATGTTATATACAGCAATTACAAACATTTCTTGGCAATATTACGAAGTTTCATCGTTGTCCTTGTCATAGTAACAGAATAGTTTCGTTGTAAAGTGGCTACTGAACATGTAAGTTTGTACGTCGAAACATAGAGCTGTGATTGAATTTCTTTATTTGAGCAGAAAACTTTCGCAAACATTCGCAGGTTATCTATATTGCATACGAGTGCACTCAGTCGTTGGGTAAGCAGAGTATCAGCGTCACAACTATGTACAGGGAGACTGTCAGATCTTCAACGTGCAGCAGCTGTGACACCGGCGACCGTCACTATACCACCCAGAAATTCATGCTTTTCTTCACCGTAACACATCAAGGCGAATAAAAACCAAAGAAGTGACTACTCAACTTGATATATCTGTGGGTTGTGCCAAAAAATTATTTACTGCTTAGGGTTTTCACAGGTTTGTTCAAAGTGAGTCGCTACGTGCCTAATTTACGACAGAAAGGAACAAAGCGGGGGGGGGGGGACTATTTGTTTAGGGTTGCTTGAACATCACATGGTTGATGATGATTTCTTATCCAAAATCATTAATTCATGGATTCATCGTTTCGAATCTGAGGTCAAACGACAGTCCAAGGAGGGGCTTCACACGAATTCCTTCGGAAGAAAAAGTTAAAGTCAGGACCCTCAGAAAACAAGGTTATCATCTCAGTCTTCTAGGATTCTGAAGGAGTGATTCTGACTGAAATTTGCCTTCTGGTCTCGCATTAACCTCAGAAGTTTTGCATTGAGAATCTGAAAGCACTGAAGAGATGATTTCTGTTTTTTTTTTGTTTCCGTAAACTTTCCAAGAATATCCTCCTTCAAGATAACAACCCTTCGGCACACACAAGCCTGCGCTTTCGTGAAGCAATCGAAAAACTTGGGTGAACTGTTGTTCCTCATCAACCCTACTGCCTGGATCTTGCAAAATTTGACTTTAATTCATTTGGTCCTCTTAAAGGCGAACTCCTTTGGGGGCGTTACAACACTAATGAGGTCATAGGCGACGTCCGGACTTTGCTAAGAAGAAAACCAGCTGAATGGTACTGCAGCGCTAAACAGACTCTTGCATCTCGTTGGAGGAAAGTCATAGATTCGAGCGGAAACTACGTCGAATAAAATGTATTTTCAGCTAATGAATTTGGGAATAATGAGTTATATTCTTTTTATGTGTAGCAAATAAACAATCCTCCAGAGAGTAAAAATGTTATGCATTACTTATTAATCCCTGTAATAATTCTGAATTGGTTACTCAATGGTTCTACAGGGGTTGATATTGGAGAGATTATGGGTCAACTGTACCGTGATTCATGCAAGACAAAAACCAAATTATTACTGTATTTCTTTTATGAATCTCATAGCATAATGATTTCCCTATTTAGACTTACTTCTTGCAAATAAAAACGAATTGTATCAAAATCTATAAATATAAAATAAGAGTTTTTTCTGTGCATTGCTCAGGATTTAAAAAGAATGGTATTTCTGTATCGGTCGTGTTAACACTAGAAGAAAATGCACTTTTTTAAAAAAATTTCCATCATCTCTGTCTGTCGTTCTGTCTATATGTATGTACATACATACATACATGTATGTATGTATGTATGTATGTATGTATGTATGTATGTATGTGATTCGATCCTGGCTCTGTTCGGTGGTATTTGAAGGTGCTCAAATACGTCAGCCGTATGTTAGTAGATTTACTGGCACGTAAAAAGCCCCTGCGGGATTAAATTCCGGCATCTCGGCGTCTCCGAAAACCATAAAAGTCGGTAGTGGGACATAAAGGTAAATAACATTATTATGATGTATGTAGGCGCATCACGAGAAAATTGTTGAAGAGAATTTAATGAAAATCGGTATGTAAAGTCGGGAATAAGGCTCTACAGTCTAGGGTATAAATAATTTTACTCACTCTGAGTGAAATGTTAGTTTAGGGAAGGCCTAAAATTTAATTCTCAAATATCTATGTTAGTAGCGGTCCTCTCAAAAAATACTATATTACTAAAGTTATACAGAATTAAATTTTCGATCATTTATATCTTCTAAATTTTAACCGTACTGGCTATGATAACAGAGATATTCATGAATTTCGTCTTTTGTTTCTAAGTCCATAAATACGCCGAACCATGAGAAAATGGGTGAACAGAATTGAATGAAAATCGGTATGTAGAGACAGGGAATAAAGCACTACAGAATGGGCTATAAATAATTGTATTAAGGCTGGATGTAATGATAGTTTTAGGGAAGGCGCTTAAAATGTAATTTTTAAGTACCTACTGTATGTTATTGGTCCTGCCACAAAGTAGTACAAAACAAAATTTACAAACAACTTTTGTTGTTTAGTCCACATCAACGCCGAGCATTGATAATATGGATATAGTGTTCAATCGTGTTAATTGGTATAAAACTGCGTGATCATCGGTCCATATCGACTAGGAAATGGTGAAGATGATTATAAAAATGAGAAAATAACGTAAAGGAACGTTTCCTTGAAGAATATGAAAAGAGGGAGTCATTAAGGAAGGAAGAAAGGAAGGAAGGAAGGAAGGAAGGAAGGAAAGAGGGAAGGAAGAAGGGTAGGACATTAGATGCCTTAATATCACAGAGCCGGAAGAAAATTAAATGTGAAGGCCGCAAAATATGGAAAGCTCATAAAACTGATAAACAATATCATTACATTGACCATTGCTGTGATGTGCTTTGTCTCTTCTGCTGCCAATCATCTCCGATAGGTGGGATTACTGCTACGTCCCGAGTAAAACAACATCCCTGAATATTGGCGGAAAATAGCTGGGGAGTTAGATAACTTTCCACATGCTATAATTGTTCTGTCAATGATGGTTGCTACAGCTAGCTACACCAAGGAAAATTGTAAATATGACTATCGAAATGAGAAAAATCGTGGAGGAACGTAATGAAAGGAGAGAGGACTCCCTGTACATTAAATGCCATAATATCACAGTCAAAAGAAAACTAGATGTGAAGTCCTACAACAGGGCCTCTCAGGGTTCATGCGCTGGTGCACTGCACGGCGCAATGTGCAGAAGACAAGTTCACTAGGTTGACCAGAGTGCAAACCTCCACTCCCCTTTCCCTACGTCTGTCTCACCAGTTCGGCCTGTTTCCGCTTTCTTCACCTTCCTCCCTGATTCTTCCTTCACTGCGAAATGTTTACGTGCGGTAAGCGGAGACACTCTGCTGTATGGAACAATGTTACCGGTGTTAAAAAAAACCTCTTCTTTCAATTTGGTTTGAGCAGACAATTTATCTTCTCTAGCTCTTCTGTTCCTTTTACTTTGCAGTTGTACCAGTAATGTCTGGAACAAGCGATCTGCTGACAGCAATTCTCAGAGCGTTCTTTAAATTACAATAAGAAATACTCCCACGCAATCTAGTTGTCGTACAAGTCAAAACAGAAAAAAAGGAAACCTTTCACGTATGTATGTGGAAGCAAACATAGAAATAATCTTAGCTGTTTCTCGATGCAGCTTAGGAAGATCTTCCTTTGACAAATTCTCGTAGGACTTGAGCAAAGCCTTTGTATTGAAAATAGATCTTTTATGCTCACGTTATTACTATATTGTCACATAGATTAAGCATTTGGCTTTATCGTCTTGGCAAAAAAAAAAAAAAGAATGTTCCCAGTTCGACTGAAATGGACTTTCGGAAGTCTTTGCTTTCCTCGAAACAGGTTGCTCCATTATTATGTTGTTGTCTTGCGCTTATATATTTCACTGGTAAACAAGCCGTCAATCAGGGAACGCTTCGTCACTCTCAGCACACTACACCATCTGAGTCTAGCCGAGTTGAGCTGAGACGGACGGATGCACAGTTCACAGAGCCTCTGCGCTTTGGTTTGCACGCGTGAGATTTTGGGCGTTTGAGAGGGCCTGGTCTACAATATCGGAACCCGGTACTCGGCTTTATTTAATAAAGGAAGAGATCAAACCAAAATCTGCAATAATACAAAGCAAAGGGCTACAGAGAGCAAGGAAGCGATTACGTCAGGACAGGAAGAGGCATGTCCAATTTCGTGCCTCAGAATCTGGGGAGTAACATGAGGGGTGGATAAAAATATAATCATGGACATGTTAATTATCCCGTTAACGACAAGTGCTTCACCAAATCACGAATATGTTCAAAAAAGTATTGTTGTGGGTTTTGTTAGGTGTCACATTTTTGCCATTCATTAGCACCAAACTAATTGTTACATCGTAACAAGTATAACAAAGCTGGGTATTGTTCAAGTTCCGGTATTCGTCATCTGAGTTATGTACGGCAGGTAATACACCTTTGTGGTGACAGTTTTCAATGAGTTAATTTCTATTCAATACACCATCGGTAAATTCGTGTATTGATAAGCTCACTGGAAAAGCTTTTAACATGGCAGAATAATGCGATTAATTACTAGCTGAAATTTCATTTAAACCCCTATAATTATAAATACAAATAAAGTTTTGCAGTTTGTTCCGTATCAAAGTAATAAGCTTGTTAAAATAAAATATTTGTAAAGCAAAACAGGCAATTGAATTCTGGCACCATGAAGAGTATGAGAAATATGCTAAAGGTATATTTCATGCCAGTTTCGAAAACTTCATGGATGAATCAATTTCTTATGGCATTTATTTCTCATCGAAATTGGATGATATTTCAAGATATTGATTTCTATTATTATTATTTATCGTATCGCTACAAATTACAATTAGGAGTATAAAGTTAACAATACTTTCTATATATTATAAATACTACACTAAGATATCTAAATTGGTGTCGTATTTTATGACATCATCAGTTGCCACCAGGAAATCGGTGAAGTCCACATTATAGGACCTGGTCTTTCAGTTCTGTATAATATGGCGGATGGTCTGTCTGTCAGCTCCACATTCACACTTTCGAGATTGTATTTTATCCCACTTACGGAGAGCATCCGCGCACCTTCCATGATTGGTCCGTATTCTATTTAAGGTAGACCAAATTCTGCAAGGCTGTTCAAATGTAGGAGGTTTCCTCGTCATGCAGGGTAGGCCCTCCAATTTGAAATCTTGGAGGGCAGTTTTCATGCCAGATTTGTTTCCAGGAATAAACAAGTTTGACATTTGTCATAGTTACTTCCCTACCAGTGATCATTGGTGGATGCCTAGATACTAATCGGTGTCTTTGTAAATCCTTCATGTCATTATGAACCGGAAGCTGAGGGTTTTCTAAAATGTTCTTGTACTTCCGAAGAAGAAGGGTGTTCTTCCGCCGAAGGTCTGGAGGAGGTATATGACTCAAGATTGGTAACCAGAGTGTGGGTGAAGTTCTTATAGCTCCGTTGCTAATTCGTATTGTGCTGTTTATCTGAGTGTCAACTTTTCTTGTGTGAAGGTTGTTTAGCCACCCTGGAGAACACTATTCTGTCGCTGACTAAATCAGTCCTAGTGCAGAGATGCGCAGTGCGTGGATGGTGGAAACCCCTGTAGTGCCGCATAACTTATGGAGGATATTGTTTCTGGTTCTTAGTTTGCCTGCAGTATTTTCCACGTGCCTCCAACAATACCAACCCCTCGTTCACGTCGTGGGAAGTGGGCAACGGCATGAAGTAGGGGATTGCCTGTGGGGGTAATATACAGTGGGGTCTGTCCCCATGACCGCTACGGTAGCTGTGAAGGCCCTACAGGAAACGTGAAAAGTGACGGCTAACTGGGCTCTGGTGAAGACCTCAACGGCAGCACCGGCGGAAAAGCAGTCCTTTGGTACGGCGAAGCTGGCGGAGGAGGCAGCCCTTCTTCTTGGGGATAAACAAAGAAGAAACCACTGCCTTGTGGTAAAGATGGATCTTTAAAGGCTAAGGGAGATAACCCCTACAGAAAAATCATGCGGTCTAGCGCAGACAGGAGGCAGCGGGCTGTGGGCTAACAACTCGCACACCTGAATTAAACTTATTACAGAAACCAGCGAGGCCCTATGTTCCACCAGGAATTAAAGGAAATAAGTCAAGTCCCTACTCTGAGGCTCTGATTGGAATGATCAGTTTGCATATTTTACGGAACAATAGTACAGGAGTGTTCACGGCAGTCTGTGGCCTGGTCATTCCAGCTCCGGAACTTTGGACTGTTAGATCAGCACCGTAGTACTGTTCGATAATAGTGAGAAAATGTGCTGTTTTTCATTTGATCGAGTATTTTATATCATAATATTGCTTTTAATCCCTACATTCCTGCTGACGTTTTTGTAATGACCTATGTTTTTTTTTTTTTTTTTGCTATTTGCTTTACGTCGCACCGACACAGATATGTCTTATGGCGATGATAGGATAGGAAAGGCCTAGGAATTGGAAGGAAGCGGCCGTGGCCTTAACTAAGGTACAGCCCCGGCATTTGCCTGGTGTGAAAATGGGAAACCACGGAGAACCATGTTCAGGGCTGCCGACAGTGGGGCTCGAATCCACTATCTCATGATTACTGGATACTGGCCGCTCTTAAGCGACTGCAGCTATCGAGCTCGGTTTATGTTGACTTTAGTTAGGAAATCCACAAATTCAGTCTTTCTGAGAATCCCGTAGCAAAGCACGGGTACATCAGCTAGTAATTAATACATGCAGTTCGTTTTTATAATGCACAATAATCCAAATTTTGAAAATGTTTGAAAATTCTTTAAGTACACTTTACTAATATACTGTACCTAGTATATGTCATAAATACTTCTTAGACGTATCTTTAATTGATGAATAAACTTAGCCTTTGAGGCATTTTCTAGACTTGTGCTAAGTCACAGAGTATAGGATACCTCAACATGCATATCGTTTACTAATTGCTACATCCATCTTCTCTGTTTTTATCTTTAGATTTTTCCCACATTCCACTTATAATATTACATAATTTTACTGTTCTATCTTGTGTCTTCCTTTCTCTGTTTAACAAATTTGTAAAGTTCAGGTTCGGTTTTACTTATCTCCTTATCTACATATATATATCCCCCTGAACTTTCTTGTTTCTTTAGTCTTCTAGTTGGTGTGCCACTATAGTTGTTGCATAAAGGTAAGGGTTATTCTGCCCGAAGGCAGGTCCGAACCTCCGCAGAGGTGTTCCTGAGCCGGAGTTTACGTACGGTAGGGTGGCCAGTTCTTTTCCGCTCCTCCATTCCCTTACCCCCCACCAAAAGCGCGTGGCAACCCATCCAACTCCTGACCAAGCCCAATGTTGCTTAACTTCGGAGATCTCACGGGATCCGGTGTTATTGCATAAAATGCGTACATTTTCCACATTATGTTGTTGTTTTGATTTATCCTTATATACTCCCATCAACTGCAAAATTAACCCTCTAATTTCTCTTCTTGTCAGTATTTCAGTCAATATTGTCTTCTGTTTTTTAATTTTACAACATTTTACAAGCATTCCCTTGCTATTACATTCTGCCCTTATTGTTTGTCTTTCAATGTCTTTCACTCTTTGGACCAGGGATGGCGAACCTTTTCCAACTAGCGTGCCATTTTAACTCTGGTTTATTATTCTCATCTGTTGACTGTGCCACTTGTTTTCCATTTCCATTACGGGATGTCTACAACCTACAACCCCACCCCCTCCCCCATCGCAACTTCCTTTCAATTTCCCGATGATGTTTCATAATAAGTTATTTATTTATTCATTTATTGAGTCATTTATTTATTTATTTATTTATTTATTTATTTATTTATTTATTTATTTATTATAAATATTTGCATAACGGGTGCAATATATCTTGTAAATACTTCCTCCATTAGCTTCATTATCTTCCCATGTTGTAGTTTGTACGCTCAACAATTAAATTAATTTCTCCCTCATCACATTTCCATGAGGAAATCTAAAAAAAACAGCTATCCTTGTTTGTAAGGTCACATTCATGCTTTCATCAAAACATACTGCATATATGTGGGAGTTATCCAAATTAGCTTTCAACTGCTCCGAAACTTCTGTACTCATTTTTCTTATTCTATCCTTGACAGCAGTTCAGCTGGCTGGGATTCCTTTAATCTTGTTAATTATTAGTTGTTTGTTAGGGAAGTTTTCAAATGATGTGTCGGACATCAATAAGAAACTTTCTTTCAACAACTCACCGTCAGAAATCTGTTTCCCATGCATGCTGTACTATGCAGTGAGACAGATAGAAAAAGCCGCACTGATATTCTTCCTGGGCCGGAAAGATGACACTAAAGAACTAGTTTGTTTGTGTAATGTTGGATATTTTGTGAAATGAACGCTCTTCTTTCTTCATTTGAAACGGAACAAACATTTGAATGGCCAGTCTCCAAATTGCGCTTTACATTAAATATGGGGGATACAACTGTTTTCGAACACAGGCAACACATCTTTTTAACAGTCCGAATTCCCTTGGCCAGAGTTCTTGAAAAATACGGTCACCACCTTTGTTAAGTTCGTTTTTTTCGGCACCGAAAACATATTGGCGATGTCCGTATACAAAACCAGCAGAAAACGACACTATCTCACTTGACTTTCGGATCTATCAGTGTAGCAGTGTTGCCATATTGCACGTCCGAATGGAACTAGTATTTAGATTTTCGTTATTTATTTCTTACACGTGAAACACTGTAAGATATGCACTGTCTGTAGTACGAGACGTATGTGTAAAATATTATTATGTTCATGTGGCGTGCCACCGAAATCGTTTCCGCGTGTCACCTAGTGACACGCGTGGCATAGGTTCGCCATCCCTGCTTTGGACCATCTTCTTACATAAATACGTATCATCGCTTTATAAATGTATTTTTCAGTGGTATCACCTTCCTATGTCAACTAGCAGTTTCTTCACCCCACAGACGAAAATAACATACGCTATAAATTACACTAAACGCTGTTTAGTGTATTCGACAAAACTAAATTGAAGAGTAACACAAGAAATGAATAAGGTAAGAAATTATTTTTTCAAGGAAGCACGATAGAATCAGTACACGCAGTTGACGTTTACTCTTCTGTACAATAATTCAGTCAGGACCTGTGTACACTAAGTTCCAGTTCCGACTTCTTTTTCATCTTAAATTCTGAATTTCACAGAATCATGTTCATTCATTTCATTTTTACGTGATAGTACAGAAGTCAAAAAGATGAAAATTCTATTAAATCAGTTTTAACTTCTATTTTCTAATCTGAGTTAATAATAAAAGCATGAGTCAAATGTTAAAACTTTGCAGATGAAAAGACTGAGATTGAAGTTTGCATAACATCTTAATCATCACAGCTATATTTACGACAGGACACAGGGAATTTTGCATTTGTTTTGTTGATCGTTTTACTGTATTATCAACGTTGGACATGATTAATTCTGTGCTGCAGTTCCAATACATTGCCTTTTAACGTTTGAAATTAACTGAGTTCGTTAGAATGTGTATTTTGATGACCTGCACCGTAACGAGTTTTGCGACTGAACGGCTCATTTATTCATAATATGTCTGACTCGAAGCTCGTATATTACATTCTCCCTAATCTCTAAACTTCATTCAAGAGAAAAGGATACGGACGTCATCAGTCTCTTGTACATTTTGTGCGCTTGTCCGATAAACTGTACTATTCAATTATAACGAAGAAAACTAAATTTGAAGTTTCAAATTAAATCAAGTTTTATCTCTGACATTAGTTCAGTTTGTGAAAGAAATAATTAACTGTGCACCTCGGTTTCCAGAGACATTTCGTCCAATATTTACTTTCATCTAACACATGTTTCTGTCCAATTGTATACTCATCCGAATACAGTTATGTTCAGTGCTGTATTATCTGAAGAAATATTATGGCCAATTTTTTGTCCAAAATTAACCCCCGTCAAAAATTCAAATTAGTTTAATATTTACTACATAAATTTTACAGCATCTTTATACAAAGTTACATGAGTCACATTGACATGTAATTGAAAATGTCGCTCTCAGATTCATTTTTATGATTATACAATTTCATTTTCAAAATTACAGCTGTCAAATATATGAGTACATCGTTATTGCTTTTATAGCCTGCATAGTTCATAACGATAGATTCTAGATGTACTGGAAATTCTTTAAAGGGTGTCAATTGTTGTGTGTCCTGCTTGTAATTGGGTAATTTGGTTTCCTTTGATCGGAAATTATCCTTTCCAGGAACTTCCAAATTGATGCATGATAAGTAGAAATCAACATCTGAAGCCTACAATGCCTGATCTCTGCAGCATTGTTGGTTCTTCGTCTACTATTCAAAACGTGGTTGTGAATACACTTGTGGAGCAAAGCTGATAGGAAGCACGCCATCTGCTTTTGGTGGTGGTTGTGGTGTTGGCTGTTTTAAGACGAAGTGCAACTGAGCAACCATTCTATATTAACATTAATCAGAGGGAAAAACGATAGACGTCCAACACTTCAAAAATGAATGTATCAGCCAAAGGAAGACAAGGACCACGAAGGGCGTGAACATGAAAGTCTCCCTAGGTCGGAGAAAACAAGAGTTAATCAAGTGAGATCGTGTAAGATAGATGAAAGTGAACATCCTGGCAAAGTAAGTGGAAGCAATGCCAGGAATCAGCTAACGGCCCCGTGGTCATCACCCTATACTCCCAATGTAAGAATCCCTGGTGTCCCTTTTAAATGCATATTACGATAATCAGGGAATACCCTCCCCCACAAGGGGTTCCACCTTCCTCTTTCAGGGTGGCCATTCACAATGTGACCTCTAAATATGAAGGAAGGTTCACAACTTCCTCATAGACTTAATCCTTCATCATGTCAAGTATTTCATGTACGTCCGGGACAGGAACAAATCGCACAGCTAAGAGATATCTGACAGAATTTCGTAATTCTTCGTTTTCCACATACGAAGTTTTACTTTATAATATGTAACTGCATATCTCCTTGCTGATAGCATATAATGGAATACACAACGAAGAACTTAATTCCTGGGAAAATACGTTGAATTGTATTCGTGGCAGCCTACAAATTTATGACTGCCTTCTCTGGACTCAATAAAAACCAAACCCCATGGCACTACAGCCCGTGAAGGGCCTTGGCCTGCCAAGCGACCGCTGCTCAGCCCAAAGGCCTGCAGATTACGAAGTGTCGTGTGGTCAGCACGACGAATCCTCTCGGCCGTTATTCTTGGCTTTCTAGACCGGGGCAGCTATCTCACCGTCAGATAGCTCCGCAATTCTAATCACGCAGGCTGAGTGGACCTCGAACCAGCCCTCAGGTCCAGGTAAAAATCCCTGACCTGGCCGGGAATCGAATCCGGGGCCTCCGGGTGAGAGGCAGGCACGCTACCCCTACACCACTGGGCCGGCTTCTGGACTCAATGCTTAGTGTAATATTTTGGCTTTGGTTTTTAAATGCTTTAAAATGTTTGTCTCTTAAACGATTCTTCCTTTGTAGATTCCATATATTGTGTACAACTGATAAAACATATTCACTAACTTGCATTCGGGAGATGCTGGGTGCGAGCTCCACTGTCGTCAACCCTGAAAATGGTTTTCAGTGGTTTCCCATCTTCACACCAGGGAAATGTTAGGGCTGTGCCTTAATTAAAGCCACGGTCGCTTCTTTCAGACTCCTAGCATTTTCCTATCTTATCTTCGCCATAAGACCTATTTGTGTCGGTGCGACGTAAAGCAGATTGTTAAAAAAGTGAAGCGACATATTCGGAACCGTATCCCATCAGTGACAGAAGTGCGGGTATTACACAGCCTTTGAAAGTCAACTATTGTATAAAATACTACAATTATATTTTCTTACCTTTTCATGTCACACTGCAGACATAAATCATTCCAAACGGTCGTGTCACGGTGCCAACATTTCAAGTTCTGCTAGAGTTTGAAGTAAGGAGGTCTGTGAACCTTCTGGTACTTGCTAATTCGCCGTAATAAATTTGTTCATTCGATCAAACTCATTACGATGTCTTATTTTATGCCAAGACTGTCAATGGTATAATTATAATTTTTATACACTACAACAGGCTGATGAACATAAAAGTTCGTTATGCGTGTCTAGGTTCATATCTCCAGCATTTTCCTAATTTCGTAATATTTTCGGAATGATAATACACAGTAAATGTTTGTTATAACAAATACCCCTCTCTTCTTATTCCGTGATAACTCCAATATGAATAATACTACTGACAGAGAAACTCGCTTATTTTAATTTCAAATTCCAAACCAAGAAATTCCATGGACACGTACAAACAACTGTCCGAATTGTTATAACAGAGGACACAAATTCAGCGGACAGAAAATCATTGGACGGAAAATGTTTCTGGACGTAGGAAGAAGTGGACGAAATGAGCTTGGACAGAATAGCATTGGACGAAAGGTCACGGGGACAAACAAGGGACGAAATGGTATTGGACCGAAAAATGTGGACGAAACATCTGGGAACGATACATCTCCGTAAATACTGCAGAATTACTGTAGGTTCAATGTCGTATGGTAGGGGCACGTCGAATTTTAAGTGCTGCCTTTTATGAATTTCTGGAACAGATTCGGCTTACAGAAGTCCAGAATCAATCGTTTGGTAATCGCCACTTTACGAGGATCACTGTCAATTTGAAAATCATATCTGTATTCACAGTAGTTTCCCTTAATGCCCTAATAACCAATGCACTCTTCTTTATTGTTTTTTTTATGTACAAATGTTTAATGCTATACATAGTATATTGTGTGGTTAATTATTCAAATTTAATCTTGTTATATTTTGATATAGTTAAATTTTGTCCTTGTGGCAATCCAAAAAGTCTTCAAAGTCATTGAGTTTCTCAATAAATAAATATATAGCCAACAAGAAAATTATCAGTGAAGATACTACTACTAATAATACTAATAATAATCATCGGGAAATACTACTGCTACTACTACTACTACTACTACTACTACTACCACCACCACCACCAATAATAATAATAATAATAATAATAATAATAATAATAATAATAATAATAATAATAATAATAATAATAATCGGGAAATACTATGCGATAACGAAGTATTCCTAACATTACATTATTTTTTCCAATTATTTTAAGTACCAGGCAAGTTGGCCGTGCGGTTAGGGCCGCAAAGCTGTGATTTTTCATACGGTAGATAGTAGGTTCAAACCCCACTGTCGGTAGCCCTGAAGATGGTTTTTCATGGTTTTCCATTTCCACACCAGGCAAATGCTGGGGCTGTACCTTAATTAATGCCACGGCCGCTTCATTCCTACTCCTAGGCTTTTCCTGTGCCATCGTCGGCGTACGACCTGTGTCGGTGCGAAGTAAAGCAAATTGTAATATATATTAAGCAAACGATTATTATATAATGTTATTTGTTTTACGTCCCACTAACTACTTTTACGGTTTTTGGGGACGCCGAAGTGCCGGAATTTTGTCCCGCAGGAGTTCTTTTACGTGCCGGTAAATCTACCGACACGGGGCTGTCGTGTTTGAGCACCTTCAAATACCACCGGACTGAGCCAGGATCGAACCTGCCAAGTTGGGGTCAGATAAACGATTATTAATGTTTGCTTTGTAACAATTTTATACGTGTGATGAATATCTCTTTCTGAAAGCATGATTGTACATATTTGTTTCTGACAGTAGAATAACCAACAGTTATTCTTTATTGTTGACAGTATAATCAACGAGCACTGCAAAATGAACTGGTGCTTCGAATAAGGGAATAAAACATTCATTGTCAAACTGATTACACTTTTGTGGGGATGTATTACATTCTCCAGTAATATTCTTGAATTTGTTGCAAAACTAGTTTTTTAAAATGGAAATCGAACAAATTTCCTTCGAAAGATCATGTGGAACGTTTAAAATGCAGTGCACTTGCTCTTGCTGAAAACCTTGAACCTGTGCGACCGACTTTGCTGGAATTCTACACAGGGAACCGAATGCCGCATTTGTTGAAAGTTATTTTATTTTTGCTACTGGTTTAACGTCGCACTAACACATTAAAGGTTTTTGGCGATGCAAGGATGGGAATGAAGCGACCGTGGCCTTAATTAACCCTAGACGTGCCGAGTGATTTTTTTCCTAGATGCCAGACCATTTACTTATGCACTGCACATTTACTTTTTAAACACATTTGTCCACGCGTATATAGAGAACAGGTAGACATGCAGCACACTATATTACTCAGGAAACTTTATTTAACATGCTTATACAAGTATTGGATAATTTACTGTCTTATCTGCAGACTGGCCTCTGTGGTGTAGTAAAAGAATTAAATGTCGTATGGCTTTTAGTGCCGGGATATCCCAGGACGGGTTCGGCTCGTCAGGTGCAGGTCTTTCTATTTGACGCCTGTGGGCGACCTGCGCGTCGTGATGAGGATGAAATGATGATGAAGTCAACACAAACACCCAGCCCCCGTGCCATTGGAATTAACCAATTAAGGTTAAAATCCCCGACCCGACCGGGAATCGAACCCGGGAACCTCTGAAACGAAGGCCAGTACGCTGACCGTTCAGCCAACGAGTCGGACTGTAGTGTAGTGGTTAGTATGATTAGCAGCCACCCCCAGAATGCCGGGTTCGATTCCCGTCTCTGCCACGAAATTTGAAAAGTAGTACGAGGGCTCGAACGGGGTCCACTTAGCCTCGGGAGGTCAACTGAGTAGAGGGGGTTCGATTCCCACCTCAGTCATCCTTGAAGTGGTTTCCTGTGGTTTCCCACTTCTCCTTCAGGCAAATGCCGGGATGGTACCTAATTTAAGGCCACGGCCGTTTCCTTCCTTCTTCCTTGTCTATCCCTTCCAATCTTCCCATCCCCTGTAAGGCCCCTGTTCAGCATAGCAGGTGCAGCCGCCTGTGTATCCCCAGTTGTATCCCTCGACCCAGAGTCTGGCCTTGAGGCGCTAGAGGTGGGATCCCTCGCTGAGTCCGAAGGAAAAAGCCAACCCTGGAGGATAAACATTAAAAAGAAGATCTGCAGAGTATAAGGCGATCACAATTTTGGAAAAATAAATAACGTTTTGTTTTTCGTATTTTCACGTTCATCATTAATAATGAAAAACACTCATTAAAAAGTCATTATATAAAAACATGCAAAATTTCTTCTAGTTTATTAAAATATTAAAATCTCAAAGATAAACACAGAAGAATTAAAAGTTCCGAGCTGCATCCTGTTTCGTCAGCCGCTGGGCACTGCTCGGAGTCATTCTCGGGGATTTTTCTTTTCCTGCCAGGCCTCATAGGTCTCCAGAAGTGCTGCACCCCACAATTAAACTTCAAAAGAAATAATATAAAAATAAACTTAATCATCGGTCGAAAGATAACAAAAGAAATTCGCAGAAACTAACAGTCACAGAGAGTGAGCGCGAAGTTACATAGCCACCTCGACTACAGGGGGGGGGGGAGGGAAGGAAAAAGGAAAAAAAGCACCTGAATTTATACCTACCCCGACCTTGCTATTTGCTTTACGCCGCACCGACACAGATAGGTCTTAAGCAGTCCCTACACGGTCAGTAATACTGTCAGTACCGAAAAATATTGACAGTAATACTGATCGCGTGTGGACTGGAATGATGGAATGAAGGCCAGTACTGAAGCAGATCCGGATTTCCTGATCTGCGAGCGTCAGTACTGTAGAGTGGTGGGGATACTGACAGTTATACTGACCGTGTGAGTGCGCTTGTCATTATTTCTGTCAGTATCAACGGAGCAGCGGTGGACGACAAATGCGTTTCTCACCAAGGCCAAGTAGAGGTGCTTGTGGAACCGTTAAGTAGGCCTATTGCAAAAGTTTATCGAGCTATATGAAACGCTGCCAGAATAAACGTACTTAACACAATACTTTACATGTTTCCACAACTGCTGTACTGATGGAAACTGGTGACATTATAGCAGAAAACTTTAAATCTTCAAAATTTATACCAGTTGTAAGATACCTCACTGTCACCGCTAATCACTCTGCCACCGATAAACAGCACCGCATGTTTGTATTTTGCCTTATTACAAAAGGCTCTACCATTCGTAGTAATTTCGAAAAAGTACCCTTACGCATTCGGAGATAGTTCTGATAATCTTCTGCTTCGATATATTGTGTTTCCCTCAACACTTCATATGAGAATACTTTTCTCTTTTCCTAAGCCAATCTTTAACCCATCGTTTACGTTTAAAACTGCGTTTCGTGCAGTACTAATATGATAGCTACAAAATGCCCGTCTTTTACGATCCATTTTGATAGAATACCGCAATTGCATGTTATAAATCTCATTCCGTAGTGACGGTTATTGACTTTATTTGTAAAGTGAGAATGCCGCAATGGTAAGCTAGTGCACTGATACTGACCAAAATATTGACAGTAATAATGATCGTGTAAGGTCGCTACAATATTGATGCGTACTGTCAGTATTATTGACTCAGTATTACTGATCAGTATTACTGACCGTGTAGGGTCTGCTTTATGGCGACGATGGGACAGGAAACGCGCTAGGAGTGGAAAGGAAGCGGCCGTGGCCTTAATTAAGCTACATCCCCAGCATTTGCCTGGTGTGAAAATGGGAATCCACGGAAAACCATCTTCAGGGCTGCCGACAGTGGGGTTCGAACCCACTATCCCCCGGAGCTCGCCCGGTATCCCGACCTTGACTGAGTCATTTGTGGCAAGTGAAAAAATGTGTGATGGAAGACTTGAAGCTTTGTCTTGAATGTCTTACTGGTTATTATAGCGTAAGTGAAAGATAAATGATGTTATGGGTGATTAAGTGATTGCATGTACTATGCATCGCGCACGCGAAGATGGCACTCTATTATATTGCGTCGCAAGCGCGACGTTTGGCGGTTCTAAGGTTAAGGTACAGACCCGGAATTCGCCTGGTGTGCAAACGGAAAACGACGGAAAGCCATGTTTAGGGCTGCCGACGATGGGATTCAAACCCACCATCCTTCGAATGCAAGCTCAGAGCTACGCGACCGTAACCGCACGGCCAGCTCGCTCGGTAGTGGTATAAAGAGCCATTGTGGGATCTGTTACTGGCTTTATATTAATAAGACATGGTGTACAGATTTCAAGTTTATTGACACTAATATGAAAGCAAGGCAAAGTCATCTCCATACAGGCCATGAAGGCCCTTCGTGGGGAGGGGGGGGGGGGGTGGAAGGTAAAGGCTTCCATCATTCATAACCTCGGCACATTATGGGGTGGAGTGGTTAGCTCTACGCCCGGTCGCCTTTGCCCCCAGAAATGAACCTGGTACTCATTTTTGGTGTAGTCTGCGTGAACCTCAGGGCCATGAGCACCTCCGGAAGTGGAAATCTCGTTTCTTAAATTTTACGAGCACACCTTTTCCGCCTCGGCCAGGCAGCCCCTACACTAATATAAAGGTAATAATAATAATAATAATAATAATAATAATAATAATAATAATAATAATAATAATAATAATCGTAATAACAGTGTTTTGGCGTTTAAGTAACATTAACTAGATTTTGGTTTTCGAAAAGGATCCTTGGTACTACAGCCTATTAGGGTCTTAACTTACCCAAGACGACTGTTGCTCAATCTGATAGCCTGCAGATAATGGAGTGGCACGAGGTCAGCGTAACGACCTCCTCGGCTGTATTGCTAGGAATGTCGGACCAGGTCCACTGCCTCTCGTATAACAAGCTCCTCAGTTGGTCTCATGAGAATGAGTGTTTTCTGTTCCAGCACTCAAGCCAAAATTAAAATACCTGGACTGAACGGCAATCGAAACGGGCGTCTCCTAGTAAAAGGTATATAAGCTACCCCTATACCGCAGGTTTTCGGAAACGCTTAGGTGCCAAAAATGTTTTCTTGTATGAGTTCTTGGTCATGCCAGTAAATCTAGCGTCATAATGTTGATGTATGAGAGAACCCTCAAATATCCATCTCTGTACAGGCCATGAAAGCCCTGGGAGGGGTGGAAGGTAAAGGCTTCCACTATCCGAAACCTCTGCTCTTGGTGGGGTAGATTGGTTAGCTTTACACCCGACCCACTCTGACCCCATGAATTAACTTGGTACTAATTTTTGGAGTAGTCTGCGTTGAGTCTCAATGCCGTGTGCACCTCCGAAAGAGGAAATCTCATTTCTAAAATTTTTCGACTTCCTGACGTTAAGTCGATCCCACGCCCTTCCGGGCGAACCGAGCACGCCTTTTCCGCTTCGGTCAGGAGCCGCTAAGAAGGGAATTCAGCCAACGGCACGTGGTGTTCTCAAGCGGTCGCCTATCCAAGTAGTAACCACGCTGAATGTTGCTTAACAGCGGTGAAAGGACGAGAATCGGTGCATTCAACATGGTAAGGCCGTTGGCAAAATAGGAAACCACAGAAATCCATTCTCAGGACAGTCTACAGTGGGATTCGAACTGAGTCGTCTCCCGAATGCAGAGCTTGGCTCCGTAGCCTTAGCGTTAACAGGCGCGGCGACTGCGCTCAGATATCACCCTGTGGGTCGGGGTGGTAGAATACACCCATCGTATCCCATGCCTGTCGTAAGAGGTGACTTAAAGTGGTGGCTTCAGGGGCTCTTATCTTGGGAGCGTGAGTTGGTGACGCCAGGTCCCTTCACTGAGTCCTGGCATTGTTCCCATTTGCTTATGCTAAGCTCCTCAATTTCATCTATCCTATACGATGTCCCTTGGTCAACTCTTGTTCTTTTCCGACCCCGACGTTATTCGAGCATTCGGGGCCAGGTGATTCTTTCATTTTTACGCCCTTTTTGGCCCTTGCATTTATTTGGCCGATACCTTCAATTTTTAAAGTTTTGGACCCCATCCCTCTGATTAGTGTCAATAAAGGATGATGGTTGCCTAATTGCACTTCCTCTTAAAGCAATTATCACCACCATCACAAGCTCACTGATCAGAGTTGGGAATGAACCTGTCACCGTCAATTCTGAAAACTTACAATATCCGCAGAGTCAGAAAACTCGACCTGACAGTGTGAAGGTAAGAGATACTCTAAAATATAGAAAGAAAGCGTATGCAGAAAGAGGTAGAAATAAAAATGAGGAAAAGGTTTTCTGACCGAGGGATATCAATCGACAGTGGAATGGTAGGTATGACAGAACTAATAAGGCACGCAAGAGACCCCGCTAGCTACGACAAATTGCAGAGCTGTGTATTCATAAAAACGGCAAGGAGAGGGTTTCATTGTGATTTCCATCCAGACTGCTTTTTTTTCCTTTCTTTAAGGGAATATGGGGGAGTATTCGCTACGTGGAATATAACTGAGCACAGCTGCGGATACCTTATTCCATTTTTACAGTTTTCCGTGCAATGTTACATTATCGAATTCATCCTGGCAGCAAGAATGTGATGGCATGGCAGTTGTATTAACCCTTTCAGATCATACTTTACAGTGTACACAAGCAACAAACAAACCCCATGATGCTATAGCCCTGATGGGACTTGTTCTACCAAGTGACCGCTGCTCAGCCTGCATATTGCGAGATGTTGTGCAGTCGGCGCGACGAATCCTCTCATTTTGGTCATCTTGGTTTCGGAGTTATTGATCAAAAAGCAAATAATATACCTCAAAATCGCAACTTCTTTTGAAGCACTACCCAACCCCTCGTATTTATCCGAGGTGTCATATTTCATTCAAGGTCCACTCAGCCTACGTGATTACACTTGAGAAGCTATCTGACTGCGAGACAGCGGCTCCGGCCTAGAAAGCCAAGAATGACGGCCGAGAGGAGTCGTCGTGCTGACCACATTACACCTCGTAATCTGCAGGCCTTCGTGCTGATCAGGGGTCGGTTGATAGGTAAAGGCCCTTCGGGGCTCTTGCGCCATGGTGTTTCGTTTGGTTTGATCATATTTCATATTTTCTCTCAATCCTCCCAGTTTAAATTAAATTGTACCTCAAACATTCGGATCGGATCTCAGTCCAGGAGCTATAAGCCTGAAAGTTAGCATGATTTGGTTACCTAAGGTTCGAATACCTGTAGCTTGATTTTCACAGACGTTAAAATTTCCACCATACCCTCTTCAAATTGCCTACTGGATACATGACTAGAGTTCTTTACTGGTGGAGGTACGGCTAGGAGCTGGCTACCGTAGCCTATGTAAACTTCGTTCGGAATTTGTGGTCGGTAAGCCCTTGAGTCAGCTGAATGCATACGTCAAAGTCTAGGTGAGACCATATCGTCTTTACATTGTTCCCCCATTTTATTTCGGGTCATCTCTCCTGGAATGCAATCCCCCGACCTTACAGATCTGTGTCGTCTGTGCAGTAAGATGTACTACCTGTACGTCTTTGCGATTAAGGACTCTGGCAAATTCAAGGGTCTAGTACATTCCTGATTTTCAAAGGGATATCTAGGAGTCGTTGGGCGTCAGATATTTTCATAACCTGCCCAAACCACGTAGTCTCTATCTCAGAAACAAGTTTTACTTTAAAGCCCCCTCTAATGTACTCATTTTTTGGTCTTTTCCATCTTAGTACTTTCATCTCTGCGACATGGAGTTTCTGCTCCTGTTGTTTCCAAGGGGCCAGTATTCCGAGCTGCTCTATCAGGTATCTTGTAAACCATAACCTTTAGTATAACAAGGGTGTGTTAAACACAATATGTCACTTAGTTTTCTCAACTTCATCACGCTGGTATCTACGCGATACTCTATGTCCTCGACGTTGTTACCATTTCAACATAGTACTGAGCCTAGGTACTTGCATTTCTTAACTTCATTTATTCTTTTAAGCTTTCAATACCTACTTGAGGTGCGGTGAAGGGTGAGAAGGGAGCAGTTGTGGCCAATAAAAAGAACTGTCTCCGCATTTGTCTGGTGGTGAGAATCGAAACCTCAGAAATCCATTCTCAGGACAGCCGACGGTGAAGTTTGAACTCACTCGCCTTCCGAATGCAGAGATGCACCATATCGATCTACTCGGTCTTCAGCGATTTGAGGACCAACAATAATGAACTGATACAGGGTCTTCATTTTAAGACTTCCCACCTTAACTAACTATTTATTTAATTTCCATTCAATTTAAACAAAAGACACGTCAATTTACATATTGAGGGGAAATTGAAAACTAGAGTTAATTGAATTTTAATTTTGACCCGCTCAAAGGACATCACTATGTATCTTATTTTTTATAAGCGTTTATTTACTAGTACATCTCACTCATACGTTCTCATATCTTTCGTTTTATATCTTCTCGGCAACCTGGATTATTGGTTTTGTTGATCAAAGCGAAATATAATAAAATCACAGACTACTGAGCATTATAACAGAAAAATTGTGCTTGGGCAATTAATTATTTAAAAATAGTGTAAACTCTTCACGAAAGAAGTTTAAAAACAGGTTTAACTACATTTTAGTTTTCACAACTCACGCACGTCTATTGTCTCTAAAATTTGAAATAACGCCCCTTTTTGAGAGAAAAATTTTTAGTGCATTTTATTCATTTCCTTTCACATCTATCAAATCTTACTTTCTACGGACATGGCAATCTTCATTATTGCTTTTGATGATCAGTACTTGTGTGACAGAGGCTGGATATAAGATTTCCTTGAAGAAGGACTGGTAAGAGAGGTGCTCTAGAATGGCCAGTAAGATCACCAGACCTGAAACTTCTTGACTTTTTCTTATCGGTATCATCTGAAATCAGTTATTTATATTCCTCCATCCGAAATGAATAATAGAATAACCTGATAATGTTGGCGGATTAGCCAAGATTCTCTCCAGAAGGTTCGTGAAGAGTTCCGAAATAGGTTGTATTATTATTTACCAATCTATGGAGCACATTTTATACATTTAATTTACATGCATGAAATTTCCTTAAATAAACCACGTTTTTGTCAAGTTTAGTTGATCTTTGTTCAAATTCAAATGGTTCTAGGTTGCCGAGATGACAGAAAACCAAATATGTGAGAACAAATGATTGAGATGTACTAATAAATTCATGCTCTTTCAGATGCATCAAAATTTAAAATTAAAGGGTAGGGTGGCTGGAGGTGAGGCAGTGAACCCTAAAATGCAATTAACCTATTTTTATTGGTCCGTTATTGGACATTATACATTTTCCAGCTAACTCATTCCTGGTTGGCAACGTTTCGCCCCAGTGTGCCAAGTTGAGCTCATCAATTGGTAAATAACTTTCTTTACAAATGTACACTGTGTTTTAAATAATCAAAAATCCAAGCACAAGCATGTAGTAGAGTCATTAAGTTCGTATACTGGCCGTCTAGTGTCGCAGTAGTGCACTACAGCCGAGAGTTTGCACAACCAGGATTGTGCCGTGACAGTTCTTCGCTAGTCCCAACAATAGGCAGTTGCGTGCTTCTAGTGTAAGCAGAACCTTGGTCTATCTTGTGAAGGGTATTTGAACGTGTGTGGCGGAATTTGACAATGCCGTAGGTCGAGCAACAGACGAATTTCAAGTGCTGCCAAAAATTACGGAAATGCGCTAGCGAAACGTTTGAAATTATGAAGCAGAAACCGTCCGTATCACCACGATACGAAAAAGTCGCGAAAAAGCAGGTCAAGAGCTGTGCGATCCTTCAACTGTTAGCGCCAGTCCATGAATATAGTGACTGTAGTACACCGGTGTACAATGTGCTGCCTGCACAATAGGCGCCAGTCCGCGAACTTATTGACTGTAGCATACGAGTATACACCGTGTTGTCTGCACTGTAGGCGTCATTCTATGAACTTATTGACTGGAATAGTATTCTAATAAATAATGCTCAGTAGTCTGTGATTTTTTTATATTCAGCTCTGATAAACTAAAGCAAGAATACAGGTTGCCAAGACGACATAAAACGAAAGATATGAGAACAAACGAATGAGAGGTACTAACAAATGAATGCTCTTTCAAAATTGTATAAAAATATAGGGGCTTCATTTGAAATTTCAAAGAGCAAAGGGGATATTCATATTCCATGCGACAGGCTTCTTCACATTCTCTGTAACGCACGTCATAGTCAGACTGAATAAAAGGGCTAAGTATAGAGCCTTGATGAAAACCGAACTCTACACTGATGCTGTCATTGATAACCGCAAATCCTGTAACTCGAATTGTAATACTGGTATAACTTACTTTTCCTTTATAGTACAATCTTAGCATTGGGGAACTCCCTGAGATGAAAGAAATATAACGATAATCCTTATTTATTCTGTGGAGGAACAATGCAAAAGGTATATTTGTTCAGTGCATGTAGGTAGACTAACTCACTTTTATATACCAGAGTAGTGAATACTAAGGAAAAATCGAAAGAATTGCATATAATTGTAAAATTATTAAATGACGAGTGGGTTGCAACTGGAAGAATGGCAACTATTTTCTGTATTAAAAAATAAGGAGAATAAGATCAAATAAGCACTTACTTAACCTTCATCCGCTCGCGCTGACAGCAGATTGGCCGCATTTTTGTATTATGTCACACATTTCTCACAATAAAGTTTAGAATGGCCCAGGTATTCCTTAGTTAGTCATTTCGTCGCTAGCCGGAGTCCGATTTCAGCCTGTCCACCACTCCCTGTCATCTCAGTACAGTCCGAAAGCTAACGCTAACGGGCAAGCTACCGCCTTGCGAGTGGAAGTGACAATTATTTCTCCATCCCCAAACAAAAATGTAAGTAAATATTTACTTATTTTTTCTAGTATTTTGGAATTACATTCATCTGTCGGTAAATTAGTGTGGCATAAAGTTTTTCTTGTTAATTTATTCGTTGAAATACAGGCTTTTCTTGCCAGAAAATACTGAGATGAGTTACCGACCTAGTTACCTAGTCTTTTGTTCAGGGTTTAAAGATAGAGCGATTCTAAAGATATTATTCGAATTCTGTAGGCACTGGGAAAAGAATAGGAGGAGGTAAAATTCCTAGATTTGTGTTATTATTTTAAAATATAGAATTTTCTATAAAAATCTATTTTTGGGTGAATTATTAAAGAAATAATTATAAAAATGAAAGACTGAAAATGTGCAATCAGTTTACTAACCAAAAAATAAGATGAAATGAATTAATTTAAAAGATTTCTGCTGTGTACTTAAGAAATATTTCTGCGAATTATTTAATAAATATTTCTGATCAAAATTTTGCTTGTGAAGTATTGTCGGAATTGCAATCCTGATTATTTCGAAAATTTGATGAAAATTTGATGAAAAATGATCAAACATGATGGGCGGCCAAGTTGCCGTCCGCGGGAGCGCGAACGTGAAGCCGCCAGGCAAGTATGGCATTGATAGTTGACTTACCAGGTACGAGCCCCCACTAATTGTCTGTTAAGGTCGTGATTTTCTGCAGTATATTACCGAAGACTTCCCCACATTTCAAATGTATGAGACATAAGCTCCATGGCTCCATGTTTTTACATTGACGTGCAAGGACTGGGTAAGACATCAAGAACCAAAAATAAATAAATACGTTATTGTGTAGGATAATCACATTTTAAGTGTCTAAATGATTAAGTGGAATCTCTAAATCATGATTTATGATATAGTTCGTACTTTGTTAAATTTTCGGAGGATAGCACATACAAATGTTGAGCTGTCAGGGAAGAGATACATTCAGAGACCTCATGCGTTTATCATACAGAGCATTGCCCCGACACACGGCTTGATCCCTCTTCAATCACAGTTACTATAGCCAACAGGATTACCCCTGGCATTAATATACTGCTCCCACGCATTCAGGTTAATCTGTGGTCATTGGTTTGAGTTATATACTAACATTGTTGGTAATTTGTTCACAACGAAACGAACGATAATTACAATACCTCGGAGACACGGTTAATAAATTGTAAATGGTCTTAATAAAAAGCATACAAGTCATGAAAACTAGAGAAAATGAAACTGCTGATGACATCGGCCCTGTTGGTAATACAAGTATTGTACATATAACTCCTAGAATATTTACCTAATTCAAAGAGGGAGGAGTAGTGATAGCCGAGCAGCGTCCTCATTAACTTCTCGCCAAAACTGCCACAGTTCGAGTTCCGGGGAAAGTATTTGGGTGTTTGCGTTCAAAATTCCACTTAGAATCGGAATCCCGTGACTTATGGTCACAAGACTAACAGTCACGTTTGTGTGAGTTTGCTTCTATTAGATAACGACTAGGTCACTTCTTATTCTTCCTAGCTTTATCTCAAATATTTATGGTTGGTACTGCATGTAGATGTCGCCCATTTTTGCGGCCAGATGCCCTTTCTGACGCTAAACTTATATGAAGTGATCTATTTACTACTGCGTGTCTCTGTAATGACTGGTTGTGTGTATATGAAGCCGAACACAACCATTCAGTCCCAGAGCCAGAGAAATGAAGCGGATGCATCTGAAATCGAATCGAACTCAGGACTCATTAGACCGAAGACCACTACACTGATATTTCAGCTAAGGAGTGGGACAAAATTTATATGGCCTGAGTTGGTTAAAATACTTAATTTTTCAATTTGCTTTATGTCGCACCGACACAGATAGGTCTTACGGTGACGATGGGATAGGAGAAGGTTAGGAACGGGAAGGGAGTGGCCTTAGACTTAATTAAGGTAAGGTCTGCTGTTAAACCATCTTATGGGCTGCCGATAGTGAGGTTCGAACCCACCATTTCCCGAATGCAAGCTCACAGCTGCATGATCCTAACCATACGGCCAACTCGCTCGGTATACTTAAATGTAATTAGTATAAAACTTATAAGAATTTTAGAAAAAATGGTACCGAAAAGTCAAATTCATTATAGTCCATTCTCATTTAAGTAAAGTATTCTTCTGTTTTTGATTTTAACCCTAAACCGGGCGCGCTGGTGAATTTCGTTCACCAACCTGTGTATTTCATTTGTAGTTTTTAGTTACTAAGACCTACAGCCGTCGCGCTGCTAATACCTTTCGACGAAGTCTTATCGATACTCTCAGTGTAGCGGTATCTGTTCAGGAAGTTGTACGTGTCACGTTATTCGACCTTGACTCGCACGTGCCGTCATTTGGTGAACTTTCTTCACCACGCGCCCGGAAATGTAATTAAAATTGTACCTTAAACGTTCTTAGAGTTTCATTATTTTAAAATGTAGACTATAGAGGAAACAAAAGTAACTATCTATTTTATTGTAGGACAAAGTTTGTGAGGGATGAAGATATACAAACGCTGTTACAGGAATTATTTGGTGAGGAGGAAGGATCTGAGGGAGTTTGTGATTTTTCTGATGGTGAAGATGAAGTGGTATATTATTCAGACATTGATCATGACAGTGAGAGTGAACAAGAAGGTGATGCATGCGTAGTTGATAGCCATGAACACGACGAACTAGAGAGGGAGTTTTTCTTTTGGAAAGATGAAACAATGTGGTGCACCACTAGCTTTTCCAGGGCTACCTCTAGGATTAAATCAAAAAATGTGATAAAAATATTCCCTTGTCCAAAAGGAGATGCGAGAACAGTGTCGTGTGAAATGGATGCTTTCTTACATATAATTGATTCTGAAATGATTGATGAAATAGTTTTACTAACATTTACATTGCAAGGCATTTCGAAAAAGTGACTTACAGCCATGAGCGCGATGCTAAACCTAATTGCCATGAAGAAATAATTGCTTTGATTGGTTTATTGTTCCTCACTGATTTGAAAGGTGAACAGTACACATCTGTGGATTAAATATGGGCGAAAGATGGAACTGGAATGGGAATAGCAAGAGCCTGCATGTCGTCAAATAGGTTTCTGTTTTTGTTATCGAGTCTTCGTTTGGACTACAAAACTACTCGTAACGATCACCTGCAAATAAATAAACTAGCAGCAGTTCGCACATTGTTAGATTCCTTTGTAGTGAACCGTAAAAAGAGCTACATATCAAGTGAATTTGTAACGATAGATGAGAAGCTAGTGCCTTTTCGAGGGAGATGTGCATTTATACAGTTTATGCCAAATAAGCCGGAAAAGTATGGGTTAAAATTATACGCCCTGAATGATGCTAAACCTTTTTATACTTCATCCCTGGAGTTATACTGTGGCAAGCAACCTTCTGGCCCCTATGAACTCTCTAATAAATCATATGCTATAGTGAAACGTCTAATAGACCACGTGAAGGGACAAAATCGTAATCTGACAATCGACAACTGGTATACCAGCTATGGCCTAGTCCTTGACCTTTCAGAAGATGAAATAACGTGTATAGCCACTCTCAGGAAGAATAAAAGAGAAATTCCACTACAGTTTCTTCCTCATAAAGATAGGCCAGTTGGTTCAACAATGTTTGTGTTGCAGTGTGAAATCATGCTTATTTCGCATGTTCCTAAAAGGAATAAAGCAGTTACCGGGCGAGTTGGGCGTGCGCGTAGAGGCGCGCGGCTGTGAGCTTGCATCCGGGAGATCGTGGGTTCGAGCCCCACTGTCGGCAGCCCTGAAAATGGTTTTCCGTGGTTTCCCATTTTCACACCAGGCAAATGCTGGGGCTGTACCTTAATTAAGGCCATGGCCGCTTCCTTCCAACTCCTAGGCCTTTCCCATCCCATCGTCGCCATAAGACCTATCTGTGTCGGTGCGACGTAAAGCAAGTAGCAAAAAAAAAAAAAAGCAGTTATCGTACTTTTTTCTATGCACGACGAACCCTCTGTGGATCCTAACAGTTCAAAACCCCATGCTATATTGGATTATAATCTAACTAAAGGCGGAGTCGATACTTCCGACCAAATGGAAGGCAAGTACTCAGTAGCCCGGAGAACCTCACGGTGGACCATATGTGTCTTTTTTTCTCTACTCAACATTGCCAGAATCAATATTCAGGTACTTTACAAAGGGAATCCGAAGAAGCAACCAGTAAAGAGACGCGTGTTTTTGAAGAATCTTTCGTTTCAGCTCATGAATAAGTGGTTGGTTGAACGAGCTAAGATATAAACACTGCCTCCGGATATCCGAGCAGTGTTATCGCCATACCATCAGGAAGAAACATTAGAAGAAATAAAATTGCCAACGAGAGAGGACGGTGCATTCAATGTGAGCAGAAACAAAATCAAGTTACCACAATGAAGTGTAATCAGTGTCATAACTCTGTGTGTAAAGCACACTCTAAAAGATACATCAGATGTGTAAGCTGTGAGAATAATGATAATGATTAACGAAGATTGTTAGAAGTATTTCATTTTAAGTTCTCATGAATTAAGTATTCATCTGTTTCAATTTTATTTTCAGTCTTTAACCCATGGACATCTTTAACTTTTATTATTGTATGTATGTACTTTCATTTGTAATTTGTGTTGTAATTATTATGTCTAAGGATTACAAAGCACATAAGGAGTAACACGATCAGTTATGTAAGAGTTAGTACTCTTTATCCAGTTGCTAAGACTAAGAAAAATGAGTGGTGAACGAAATTCACGACGCGCCCGGCAATGTAACATTCATAGGCGGGCCCGCTTTAGGGTTAAGTCCAAACAACTATTTTTATGGTTTTAGGAGAAGACGAGATGCCAGCCAGCATTTTTTACTGCAGGAGTTCTTTAATGTGCCAGTAAATTTACCGACACGAGGCTCATGTATTTAAGTACCTTCAAATACCACGGGACTGAGCCGGGATTGAATTCGGTAACTTGAATTCAGAAGGCGAGCGCTCTGCCACATAAGCCACTGAGCTGGACTCCAGTAAATTGTTCACACATTGTTATTACAGGTGAATTTTATATAGTGATGGTAATACTTTAGAGAGATTGATGCCAGCGCAAGTAAACTTATTTGGCACTGAAGTAAATGTTTTCAAGAAACTGTAAATTATCAACTACTTCGTCGACAGATTTGAGTAGCTTGACTATAATTTCCTTCTGTTAGACTGTGGTGTGCTCATGTCTGATCTACGGTTTGCTAATGATGATGATGCTTGTTGTTTAAAGGGGCCTAACATCGAGGTCATCGGCCTCTATTGGTACGAAATGAGACGAAATGGAATGGCAAATTAAAATCTAAAACTCTCCACTGACCAGAATTCAAAGCGTGAGAACGGAGAATGAATGGATGGACATGAATTTAAAACAATCAGTGGATGCGACCCGCAATGCTTTACATTTTCACAAACTGACGTAAAATAATAGGATTACTTACCAAGGGACTGCTGCTAGAGCATAACACTGAAACGATGATGCTTGCAGTCTAAAGGGGGTCCAAAATCCAAGTTAAGGGCCCTCATATCGGTACTGATCGCTAGGAAAGTAGAACCATGGTATTTATCCTGTTGCGGTACTAATCAAAAGTAGTAAAGACTCGCGGTATTCCACACATTATGGTACAACTCGCAGGTTATGAAATTCGACATATAATACAGACCTATGTTTTTCTCACTTTGCGGCGCCATTTACAGGCAACGCAAACCAATGGTGTTCATCACATAAGAGTACTAGCCACAGGGACCTTCCCATATCCCGTGGTGTTTTTGATATAGTGGGTACTAATCACAGGCAAGGCAGAACCATAGTAGCTATCATGCCACACCGCACGGTGCTCCTGTGTGCTACTAATCACAAACCTATTTGGTACTACGCGCAAGTAAAAGCGACCCATGATGCTCTCCGCGTGGTGGTACTAATCACAAGTAGTTTCATGGTTCGAAGACAATCATCCCTTTGTCGCCCCTTTTAGTCGCCTCTTACGACAGGCAGGGGATACCGTGGGTGTATTCTACATGTGCGTCCCCCATCCGCAGGGGGTAGTGTGTTTGGTAAGCTATAGGTATTTTATTTCCCTCAAGTCCGCCGGCAAGCCGGTTAGGACCCCCCTATCCACGCGCCACGTGGGAGTATCACCTCTCCCCCTGCTACGCCAGCGTAGCAGGTTCGTGGCGGTTCGCTAGTGTCAGGAAATCATAATCAATTCGTTTATGAGGAATTATTCCGATATTTAACGAATGCTTGTTGTTCTTTTTTATTATAGAAATGAAATATATTAGTGGAATTTCCAACAAGTAGCATGATCCTCCAACAAAACAATTTTCTGGTAACGTATCAGTTCCTTGTAGAACTACTACTACTAGTATTAAACACGTATTCATTTCATCCCTTAAGGGGAAGGCGGGCCTCATATACGGCAACACCGTCGCTCAGGCAAGGGAAATTTGATGCGGTCGTGGCCTATATTAGGAACTGCCCCAGCATTCGCCTTAAAACAAAAGAGTAGCAAATCATGGAATATCATTTTCAGGGCAGCCGATGGTGGGGACCATCTCCGTTTCTTCTCCCGAATACAGAGCCGTAGAGCCACGGTACAGCCTTGGCCACCCCTTCTTTGCTTGGTTGGTCGGACGGAATGCAGAGCTATCGGACAAGGGACCAGCCGTGACTATTTGCAGGCTGAAACCTACTCTGCAACCGCCGACCTTGTTGACTTATTAAACGTGGAATAAACAGTAATAATATTCGATCCATCATCAAAATAATAATAATAATAATAATAATAATAATAATAATAATAATAATAATAATAATCCTATTCTTTTCTTCTCCTCCTCCTTCTTCTTCTATTTTAGCAGGGCTATTCCTTGTCATTTGAAGGGAATGTATTCTAATTTTAAATAGCTGTCTTGTTTTTTTCAGAGAACTTTTTGTTCAAGAGAAAATTTGTGACATCTCCCGTGTACCATTCAAACTCCAGCGCTGGTGGGAGACATGACTCTGGCTCATGTCATACTTACTTAAAATGAACTTTAGCAGGTGAAGCTAATAGTAGACAGTATATGTCTTCCTGTGAATGTGTGATCTCAATAAGAATCTTTAACGTCACCTGGTTCTAATCACACACAATAGAGTGACTACGTCGCATAATAGTATAGTGATGTAAATACGAAGGTTGGAATTTAAATAGTGGCAACTATTTTATTACAACTGCTACAATGTTACCAAGATTTACTGCCCTTCGAAGTAGTCACCAGTGTTGTGTACAACCCGTTTTCAGTAATATGGAAGTCGCAGGATATCTTTAGCAGGAACTGTTGTGTTGATAGTTCGAATGGATCGGTCGACTGCCTGACGAAAATCTGGAACAGTTCTGAAGCGAATCACAGGCCAACTCACGAATCGTATGGCGTCTATCAGTGTTTTTTAACGTGGCAATAACATGCACTTATTCTTCACTGACACTTGGACGACCTGGCCGGCGCATGTGTATCAATCACATTTTGGCGTCCCACGTTGAAGGATTTTACCCACCGCGCCACTGTTCTGTAAGGCAATACAGACTCCCCGCAAGCTTCTTGAAGACTTTGATGACACTGTCGTGCTGTACGACCTCTGGCACATTCAATCTTTATCCAACTCCGTTATTCCTGTTTCGAAAACATCGCGAAAACACTACCTTAGACCGTTAGCTAACGCGATGCTCTGTTTCTCTCACCACTTCGTGTGATGTGGAAAGCGAGAGTCCATGTGTTCTGAAGTAAGGTAGGTATATAATTAACGTGTGCTGTCAGCGACATTATTACGTTTCTTTTTATAGTCTCTACAACAGTGTTATCACTATTAAGGTTCCAACCTTCGTATATTGGTGACAATGTAGCAGTCTGTGATTTGTCGACCATTTATGCACACGTTTAATTATATCACAGGTACTCCGAGTTCAAAGATAATAAAATAAGCCGGACATTCTTGGAATTTTTATGAACTCTTCGTTGCGAGTTGCTGTAATTGTAATCATCAACATCATCTACCACTGTCATTTACAATATTCCTCTACCATTCATTTTGTTTTCTTGGACTATTCCTATATTTGATTGGTAATGTTCCTGTATTCATAATTTTTGTGATATTATTCCTGAAACGAAGTGAAAGAGTCGGAATCCGCACTAGCGTTGACTATCGGTGTAATAGTTCCTAATTACGTCACCTGCCATACACGCTTGTGTGTTACTGGTCAAAATGAAGATAGGGGCCCATGACCAAGATGTTAGGCCCCTTTAAACAAGAAGCATCATCATTGTCAGCATCAAAATGAGGATAGTCGATTTTGCAACCGACAGGTACATAGCAAAGGGGTTGCCTAGCCGAGCTGAAAAAAGCATGCTCAGTTTATCTAAAAGGACGCCGGTTCCGTCAGGAAGACGAAAGTAAGTAGTTTTCCACTGCCAGAGAAGCGCATGGCCGCCAGATTCACTCAACCTACACTAGCAATGATTACCAAACTAAAGGTGGATGGACATGAAGCTAACCACTCTATCACATTTAGTGCCATGGTTACGAGTTGTGCTTGCCTTTGCCCGCGGTTACTAAACTAGACGGTAGGGGTTACGCGCAGGTTCGCTTTGGCTGGTGACGCCCACCGCCGGGCTGACACTCTACACAGTTCATTGTAACTGTGCGTTTCTGTTAATGATTTGTTTCTTTCTGTTCAACAACTTGCTTAAATATTTTTCACACACACACTTTGTTCGTTAATAGTACATACCTCTGGTAAGAACTCATTTGTCTACGTTTGTTTATCTTTTTATCCTTATAAATTAATGTCCTGGTTCTAATAAAAAAACAAAACAACAAAATCGCCAAGATGAGTATATTTTTTCCATTAACCATGTAAGAACTCCTGGGCATTTCTTAATCGAGTTTGCGTGGAAGAACAAAACTCCTTTTCCATTTTAATAATAGAATTAATGCATTCGTCCGTGGGTTTCATTAAGTACCCCCTTGAAATAGTTTTCAGCCAATTCTTAGGTGAAGAAGAAATGTTGATGCTTTGGATTCCGTGCACACTGGTTGTGTGAACAGAGTACACAGGAACATTCGGAACAGTAAATGAGTCAGCCCGATTACAAGCATTAAACCACTTTAATTTAATATCACAGTTCTTCGGAAAGCGATGCAATTTAATATCTACATCCTTCTGGCATCTAAAATGGTTAGAACAACCGGTGACAACACAGCACAGGAAGATTGAAGTCCTACAATGTCAATCACAACATGATATAGGCTTGCAGCAAATTAAGTACAATTTAATTGGTTTACTGCTTTTGGAAGTCAGGCTTCTTTGCTGAATAATCAATGCTAAGGCCCTCGGTTCAGAGGGTCCTAGGTTCAATTTCCGGACAGGTCAAGAATTTTATTGCGTCATCTCGGGGACTGAGATATTTTCCTTGATTCACACACAACACTATCAATCATCACAAAAACATGGAATAGTGAGTAAAATGCTCCATATATATATATATATATATATGTATATGTTTAGCACCAGGAAGGGCATTCGGTCGTAAAACTGGGCCAAAATCCACATGCCTTATTTATTATTATTAGGCTATCACTTGTTAAGAACTATGATTGTCTTCGAAAGGTAAAGTTCAAATCACATGAGTTCTTTGATGGCTGTGTAATCCAATTCTGGAACCATAGATTCTTCCACAATGTTGGCACACGGTGTCTTGAGTAACCACTGGTCCTTGAGAGTTGATCCTTCTGGTATTCATACGCTCTACCTAGCATTGCGTTTGTCGGCCAGAAGTTTCCTCCGCTGTAGTTTAAAGGACAGATCCCTTTGGTGGATAAGGCGACGCCATTCTGGACGAGTAATTTTCAGGGCCAAATCCACATCATATACTGTACTACACAGATCGTACCGGCAACCTGCTCAGAGTGTGGGACAAGGAAAGAAATGATAGTAGTAGTAAACTACTTTTTGAACTATCCTTCTACAACGGATTATCTTTTTTTTTGTTAGGGGCTTTACGTCGCGCCGACACAGATAGGTCTTATGGCGACGATGGGATAGGAAAGGCCTAGGAGTTGGAAGGAAGCGGCCGTGGCCTTAATTAAGGTACAGCCCCAGCATTTGCCTGGTGTGAAAATAGGAAACCACGGAAAACCATTTTCAGGGCTGCCAATAGTGGGATTCGAACCTACTATCTCCCGGATGCAAGCTCACAGCCGCGCGCCTCTACGCGCACGGCCAACTCGCCCGGTAACGGATAATCTACCTGAAGGTTGAACAAGGAACGAAGTTTGAGAGGAATTTTTGAATAATATGAAGTGATGCTTGAAAACATGGAATACATTCCATTTTGCTCCGATTTAAAGTAATTCAGCTCGAAGAGTTCCAGCATTTAATACTACTAGGGAGAGATCTGATTGTGAACGAAACGAAATTAATGCGATGAGTTTAGATTTTAGATTTCTACGTTTGGGTTCATAGGGCGAGACAAGAGTTAAGCCTTTCAATTAACTTGTTCAACCAAGTGTACATTCAAGTTTAGTAACACAGTTCTCGAACGAGAACAAAGCACATCAGACGAAAAGGACTCTTCCGCATGGGGAACTCCTTACTAAATTCACCACCCTATATTTTTCTGTAACAGCTACTGTGTACAACATTCTAGGCCGATGAAGTTGATGATTATGATTATGGATTTAAGAGGTTTAACATGAAGGTCATCGATTATTTTATGATATACTTATTTTTTGGTTTACTACAAGATAGCATTCCTCAATAACAGTAAATCTACAATGATTCATTACTATATAGTAGCGATCTTGCTCATAATATTCAACGTAAGACTAGGCTAATTACTACTGTAACTTAAGCCAGTTTAAGGTATCACATATTAGCTTATTCATTAAATAGTTCTATTCCACGTTTTTTACTTCCTGTCACAAGGATAAGTAGCTTCGGTTATCAATTCCTTGGAATAGTGGTGATTACTATTTTAAGGAGAATGTGTTTGCAGTGTGTTTGACAGACTGAACAGTTTTTGTTACATTTAAATTTCATGGTGTGGGTTACTGTAGTCACGTCCTAGTTCGTGAACCATGGGTAACGGCTGAGTGGCCTAGTAAGTGGTCCTGAGAGTCGGGATACCAGATGCTATGGAATGGGAGTGGGCATCTCGGACATATTCTGAGTCGTGGCCCTCCTTGTGCTCAGGCGGCTAGGACTATACAATTCACCGGTGGTCCATAACCCGTTAGAGGAGAGATCCTCACTTGGACTATGTGCAAGTAGGGTAGCATCCTGATTCATGAATTTACCGAGCTCAGAACATTTTAAGTAAGCCTCGGACCTATGGGAGTAATGGAGTCCCACTCCCATTTGGCAGGCGAGGGACTTCTTGGAAACAACTTGGTGAACGAAGTGGAATTCGATGGGGAGCTATCAATATTAATGGGGCTTATGGAAGAAATAAAGTAGAACTGGCTAAGTCAGCAAAGAGGATGCATCTGGATGTACTAGGAGTAAGTGATATTAGGGTAAGGGGAGATAACGAGGAAGCTCTAGGAGATTATAAAGTGTAATTGACGGGTGTTAAAAAGGGAAGGGCAGAGTCTGGGAGAGGGATGTTCATCAGGAATACTATTGCGCGCAACATAGTTTCTGTTAGGCACGTAAATGAGCGAATGATGTGGGTAGATTTGTCAGTTGGAGGAATTAGGAGGAGAACTGTCTCAGTGTATTCACCATGTGAGGGTGCAGATGAGGATGAAGTTGACAAGTTTTATGAAGCATTGAGTGACATCGTAGCCAGAATGAACAGCAAGGATAGGATAGTGATAATGGGCGATTTCAATGCGAGAGTTGGAAATAGAACTGAAGGATACGAAAGGGTGATTAGTAAATGTGGGGAAGATATGGTAGCTAATGGGAATGGGAAGCATTTGCTGGACTTTTGTGCTGGTATAGGTTTAGCAGTTATGAATACATTCTTCAAGTATAAGGCTATTCACCGCTACACATGGGAGGCTATGGGTACCAGAACCATAATAGACTGTATCTTAACCGACTTCGAATTCAGGAAGTCTGTTAGGAATGTACAGGTTTTTCGGAGATTTTTTGATGATACAGACTACTATATGTGTAGTGAACTAAGTATATCTAGGCCAAGGATAGAGAAAATGAAATCTGTCTGCAAACGAATAAGGGTAGAAAATCTCCAGGACGAGGAAATTAGATATAAGTACATGGATATGATTAGTGAGAAGTTTCGAACAGTAGATAGCAAGCAGGTTCAGGATATATAAAGAGAATGGGTGGCATACAGGGATTCTGTAGTAGAAACAGCAAGCGAATGCCTAGGAACAACTGTGTGTAGAGATAGGGAAAAGCGAACATCTTGGTGGAATGATGAAGTGAGAGCAGCTTGTAAACGTAAAAATAAGGCGTATCAGAAATAACTCCTAACAAGGGCCGATGCAGACAAGGAATTGTACGTAGATGAACGAAACAGAGCGAAACAAACAGTTGTTGAAGCCAAAAAGAAGTCGTGGGAAGATTTCGGTAATAACCTGGGAAGGATAGGTCAAGCAGCAGGGAAACCTTTCTGGACAGTAATAAAGAAAGAGGAAATGAACAGTGTTTTGGGTAATTCAGGTGAACTCATAGACGCCAGGGAATCACTGGAGAGGTGGAGGGAATATTTTGAAAATTTTTTCAACGTAGAACGAAATATTTCTGGTGCTATCACGAACAACCAAGCTCATGGGGAGGAGGAAAGTGATGTTGGTGAAATTACGCTTGTAAAAGTTGAAAGGATGGTAAATAAACGCCATTGTCATAAAGCAGCAGAAATATATGAAATTAGACCTGAAATGGTGAAGTATAGAGGGAAGGCAGGTATGAAATGGCTTCATAGAGTAGTAAGACTAGCGTGGAGTGTTGGTAAGGTACCTTCAGATTGGACGAAAGCAGTAATTGCACCTATCTATAAGCAAGGGAACAGGAAGGTTTGCAACAATTATCGAGGTAACTCACTGATTAGCATACCAGGCAAAGTGTTCACTGGCATCGTGGAAGGGAGGGCTCGATCAGTGGTTAGAGGAAGTTGAATGAAAATCAGTGTGGTTTCAGACCACAGAGGGGCTGTCAGGATCAGATTTTCAGTATGCGCAAGGTAACTGAAAAATGTTACGAGAGGAATAAACAGTTGTGTTTATGTTTCGTAGATCTAAAGAAAGCATATGACAGGGTACCGAGGGAAAAGATGTTTGCCATACTGCGGGACTATGGAATTAGGGTTGATTGTTAAAAATCAATCAAAGGCGTTTATGTTGACAATTGGGCTGCAGTGAGAATTGATGGCAGAATGAGTTCTCGGTTCAGGGTACTTACAGGGGTTAGACAAGGCTGTAGTCTTTCACCTTTGCTGTTCGTAGTTTTACATGGATCATCTGCTGAAAGGTATAAAGTGGCAGGGAGGGATTCATTCAGGTGGAAATGCAGTAAGCAGTCTGGCCTATGTTGACGACTTGGATTTAATGACAGATTGTTCCGAAGGCCTGTAGTCTAATATCTTGGAACTTGAAAATGAGTATGGTATAGAAATTAGCCTCTGGAGGATTAAATTGATGCATGTAGGTCAGAAATTCAACAGAAATGAATGTCAGATTGGTGATACAAAGCTGGAATAGGTAGATAATTTTAAGTATTCCGGTTTGTGTTCTTTCAGGGTGGTAATACAATCAGTGAGATTGAATCAAGAGTTAGTCAAGCTAATGCAGTGAGCTTGCAGTTGCTATCAACAGTGTTCTGTAAGAAGGAAGTCAGCTCCCGGACGAAACTATCTTTACATCGGTCTGTTTTCATACCAACTTTACTTTACGGAAGCGAAAGCTGGGTGGACACAGGATATCTTATTCGTAAGTTAGAAGTAACAGACATGTAATTAGCGAGTATGATTGCTGATACAAACAGGTGGGAACAATGGCAGGAGAGTACTCGGAAGGCTAAGTTAGGAATGAACTCGACGGATGAAGCTGTACGCATAAAACGGCTTCGGTGGTGGAGACATGTGAGGCGAATGGAGGAGGATAGGTTACCTAGGAGAATAATGGACTCTGTTACGGAGGGAAAGAGGAGTAGAGGGAGGCCAAGACGACGATGTTTAGACTCACAAGGGGGCATTCCCTAGTCCTCACCACCGATTTCGCTCATATTAATAGAACATGCAGGGCTTGTCTAGAAATGAAAGTACCCAGAATGGGAACTCCAGATGGCCAAGCGTATAGAAAATAAAAATAAAAATAAAAATGTTGACGCGGCGCTCGCACCGTATAAACTACTTACGTTAGTGTGCACGCCGAGCAGTTGTTGGTATAGCGGTAAGGGCTTGGACGAGTAATTCGATGGCGGTGGGTTCGACTCCCCGTGTCGAGAACATTTTTCTCGATTTCTATATTATTCATTTATTTTAATTCATTTTATTTATTTATTTGTATGCAACAGGCATATAGGGCGTCATTTTTTTATGAGCGCACAATTCTAGAAAATTTGGAGTTGGGAACTTTCCCGAAGCGTTCAAACAGACATTTTTCTTTTCCTCCTTTATTGGCCATCTCCCTTTCTTGGGGAATGTGCCCTAAACGTGAATAGTCGTTTCGCTGTAAGATTTGTTTTCACCTGACAAGTGAAGGTTGCTCCTGGCGGCTGTACACAAACAATAGGTTCTTGGCGCAGGAAGAAAAAAGCCTGACAATGAAATCCCAATTTTTTACCTTTTCTATGGCTTTTGTGTATAAATAAATAAAATGAATTATTCACCTCTTTGCTTAATTGGAACATCATCATCATCATCATCATCATCATCATCTTCTGCTTACCCTCCAGGTTCGGCTTTTCCCTCGGACTCAGAGAGGGATCCCACCTCTACCGCCTCAAGGGCAGTGTCCTGGAGCTTCAGACTCTTGGTCGGGGGATACAACTGGGGAGAATGACCAGTACCTCGCCCAGGTGGCCTCACCTGCTAAGCTGAACAGGGGCCTTGTGGAGGAATGGGAAGATTGGAAGGGATAGGCAAGGAAGAGGGAAGGAAGCGGCCGTGGCCTTAAGTTAGGTACCATCCCGTCATTCGCCTGTAGGAGAAGTGGGAAACCACGGAAAACCACTTCTAGGATGGCTGAGGTAGGAATCGAACCCACCTCTACTCAGTTGACCTCACGAGGCTGAGTGGACCCCGTTCCAGCCCTCGTACCACTTTTCAAATTTCGTGGCAGAGCCGGGAATCGAACCCGGACCTCCGGGGGTGGCAGCTAATCACGCTAACCACTACACCACAGAGGCGGACTAATTGGAACATGAATAATATAAAAGCTGACAGAAAAAACAATCTCCACACGGCGAGTCGAACCCACGACCATTGAATTGCCTGTCCGAGCTCTTACCGCTACGCCAACACCTGCTCGGCGTGCGTACTAACGTAAGTAGTTTATACGGTGCGAGAGTCTCGTCAACATTTTTATTTTTATTTTTATTTTTATTTTTATTTTTATTTTCTATACGCTTGGCCATTTGGATTTCCCACTTCGGGTACTTTCATTTCTAGCCAAGCCCTGCATGTTCTATAAATTTGAGCGAAATCGGTGGTGATGAGTAGGGAATGTCCCCTTGTCAGTTTCTAACGATATAGGGATACGAGGGGGAGAACTAAATGAAGCCACGGCACTGGTTGCAAGTAGAGGATTGTGGCGTCTTTTTGGAAATTCACAGGGGCTTGCAGAGTGAACGCTGAAAGACATAAAGGTCTATAATGATGTATGTATGTATGCATGTAGACCGTGGTACACTTGGAATGTGAGTAATAATTCTGCCTATTATGGATCTGTGATATGAGAAACAAGAGATATAATTTAAGAGATCGAAAGTAATATTACGAGCTAAAGTAAGATCAATTTGTTATTCTGAACAAGTGACCACGATGTATTCACAATGACAGCTAACCTCAAACTGAGCACGAGAGTCAACACAGGACCATTTTGCCTTATTTTGAAGCGTTGTTTCACGAAAACTACGTTTCTGGGTTACAAGTTTTTTTTTCTTGCAACAGATAGCGCCTCTTTTATCTGTCAGTTTAGATATTAAACTTAATCGTTAGTTAAATGCTCTCGGCGATATACGCGTTCAACCCAATCACTAAAAATTTCTTTTTTCCTTTCCATGTACCCGTTCTCGTAGAACATAAGTCTACGTTGAAGACGAAAAGCTCCTACATTTTGAAAAAAAAAGAAAAGGTAAGGGCCTTCTAGGTCTCGCAAATATTACTTCATTGGGGTCGTAAAAAGCTAACAATTAAAAAAGTCCCAGGTAGGAAAAATTTAATCGATGAAGCTGGCACATGTGGAAGCAGTACCAGATCTAGCTTGCGGGCTCTTGGTTGCCAACCTTCTCCTCGCTGGGGGGTACTCTTTTTAGTAGCTTCTAATGGCAGCAGATACCGTGGAGCATTTTGTACAACGAGTCTCTGGCGTCTTCTAAATTAGAAGCACTAAGCTATAGTAGTAACCAGATGTAACGATGTTGGAAGGAACTCTGGCCCAGATTAACAGACGTACTCTGGAGCTGACCAAGGGATATTGCGCGCCGCTTCTCGTCTGAAGTTTATACTGCCATAGCCGTATCTTCTCGGTTAGTTTGGGCGTCTAAGCTGCTTTGAACTGGTCTTGAGATTTCCCGCAAAGTGAACGAAGATAACGCACAAATTTACACGACTTGGATTCTTGCAGTGTATGACTAATGAAATTCCAGTCGGTTAATATAGGAAGAACTAGAATCAAGTACCGTAACCATTCAATGACAACTTTGTCACCGACGAATTGGATATAAACTATGCTTTCCTGTGTCGTCTTGTTGACAATGAGAATTTGAAATTATCTTTCAGTCGGCCGAACACAATGTATTAAATGAAGGAATAGTTAAAGAAAACCTGAAACTCGGACATTAGACTATAAAACATGGAATGGAATGTTTCGCCCAATCAAGTTTATATCCTCACATTATTCACATCGCATCATATAAAGATAAAAGCATCTTTGAAATATTTACAAGTACTATGTACGAATTGTTAACTTGTCACAGTAATGGAAAATAAATGCATATTAGATAGTACTACGCTAATAATATTACACATAATAATGCTATTGGGATGTAAGTGCCTTTTCTGATTTCAGACGCAGTAGTGCCAAAATTTCGTCCCTCAGGAGTCCTTTTACCTGCCAGTAAATTTATAAACACAAGACTGGCGTACTTGAGAACCTTGGAATACCAGTGGTCTGAGCTGGGATGGAACCCACCAAATTGAGCTGAGAAGGCCAGAGTTTTACTATCTTAGCAACTCAGCCCGGTAGTCGCAACACAGACGTAATCACATGTTCTATAAATCGGGCTGATAATGTTATTGTTTTGTTCCCTAAAACATCACTAACTCTATTCCCACGACGGTCTACAAAACAAACAAAAAAATTACTATAGTAGCGTGGAGCGTAGGCTATTGGAATGCTTGTCTTAAACTGCAGTAATTGTTGCATGACTTCTCCTCCGATACAACCCAGCGAAGAGTTTTGATTTACAAACCGAGTGATAAAAGTTTAACTCGGAACTATTTAATTCTTCTTTTCCAGCACAGTGAAAAGTTGACAATTGAAAAGTTTCTGTCAAAAGTAAACAATGTCAAAAATATATACATTTCTGTTCGCCGGCGGTACTGTCCTGAATCGTAATGCCAATCAGTCAAAATCACCATGAACATTGAGGCACTCATCTCACTGACGCGCCAGGTTGAAGATCCCTGTCTGATAAAACACTGTGTACTGCTGCGTGAATAAGTCCGTAACCGCCTGCTGCACCTCGTCGTCCAACAGGAAGCACCGACCCTTTAAGGCCTTCTTGAGGGGTCCAAAGGCGTAATAATCGCATGGGGAGAGATCAGGACTCTAGGATTGTGTGCTCGCCCACTTTTTGTTGTCCGTAATGGATGAGGCTAGCCTCCCACATCGACCCGCGTCTTGTGTAGAAACGCGACCCGCACGGAACTTGATGCACCATTCCACAACGGTGGTTTTCGACAGACATACTGCATCATACACAGTCTTCATTCTCCGATGGATGTCTACCAGTGTTTGTTCGTCGGCAGTCAAGAACATAATAACAGCACGTTGGTCCTGTTTGGACGCATTTGTTAATAACATCGCCATTGTTCACGTGGCCGCATTTAACGCACGCGCCTTGGCACCACACGACTGCCTACCCGCATCAGAGTCGCGCTACGTTGTATGTTCGCTGCTGCAACGCCCTCAAATAGAAACTTTCTGATCACGCCTTCTAGAATTATTCGCCAAACGGAAAAGTACTATTTAGGGCCTAATCGTGATTTCAAGTTACAGTGTAACTTTGCAATTTTGCCGTACGTATGTTTGTAAAACTAGAACGGTTATCAGACGATTTTCATGTTGAAAATTTGAAAATGTTTACTTAAGAAGTTAAAAATTTTGTGATATTGGTCCCTTTTTCCTGAAAAGATCACTAATGAACCAACATAATATTGTTCATTTTTGTGCTTAATGCAACAATATTTCTTTTAACTTTTATACTTAATAAATAATAATGTTATTTGTTTTACGTCCCACTAACTACTTTTTGGTCTTCGGAGACGCCGAGGTACCGGAATTTAGTCCCACGGGAGTTCTTTTACGTGCCAGTAAATCTACCGACACGAGGCTGACGTATTTGAGCACCTTCAAATACCACCGGACTGAGCCAGGATCGAACCTGCCACGTTGGGGTCAGAAGGCCAGCGTCTTAACCGTCTGAGGCATTCAGCCCGGCACTTTTATACTTAAGGCACAAAGACAATGTACTAGTATTTCTTAACGACATGTGGTGTTAGACTACGTGTGGTTTGATGGATTTTTGATAGTGTTCTTCACGTAGTTATTCTAACCTTGTGTGACCGAGAAAAGGCTGTCCCGTCTTCTTCATCAACATCAATTTCGAGCTCCCATATGTAGAGCAGCCTACTTTCTTATTTCAAAGGAATGCATACGATCGTTTTGTCTTACAGTTTTTCGTTGTGGAGGAACAATGGGATCAAAATAGTGTAACATTTTTGGAAGCAAATGTTAATTGTGAACGATGCCCCTTTTCCAATCGTCACACTGTACATTCCGTTTCAAAATAAAATGGCAGTCATATGAGATTTCCACTAAGCAAAGATTTATGGGACTGATGGATAGTCTTATATAGATCCTTTTTAAAAAGGAGTTACCACAAGGTTTAAATCATAAACAATGTCCTGAGTCACGGCGACTAAATGGAGAAAATTTTCTCGGTTAGTCCTGATGATTTTATTCCGGATATTAGGTACTTCTGGTGAAATAATTCTCTCTTCATTTTCAATTAACTATTATCTTGATTGTTGGGAACGAATGAATGATCTCTAACCAGAACAAGTTTTATGGAAGTGAAGGTGCTGAGCCAGTATGTATTGGAAATAGGAGAACAGGAACGACCTCACATTAACGAAATGTAGACAGTTAAAATGATATTTCGACGGGGTGGTCGAATATCCTCAACTGATGGTATATATTTCCATGGGATCAATCTTGCAACTGTGAACCATTTCAAATATCTTGGCATCGCGTTTCAGAGTCGCGGGAATACATTCCAAATATATGTACGAGGAAAGCTTTCAGCTGCAAGTATTGCGATGAGTGACATTCCTCACTTCAACCAGTTTTCTGAAGAAACCATTTGTGTCTAAATTTGATATGGGATCACCTCACCTTGAGAGACATGAAAGAATTTGAAGAGGTGAAGGCAAAAGATATGAAATCCATGATGATGTTACCATTTAATTCACAAAGCGAACCAATATTGCGAGAGGTGAAAGAGAAGAAATTTCTCATTTGGTTGGAGTTCTATTCTACGGTGGCTAGGACTTCTGTTGAGCGGACACTATCAAGATTTGAATTGAGACACACTGTAACACATTTTGCAATTCATGGATTTCATAACAGAATTTGTAATAACAAGTTTCATGAACCGTTTCCAAAATGCATTTGTGAATGGTGTTAACAATTTTGCGACAGGTACCACGTATTACAGCGTACAATGAGGGCGTTATCAACTCCGCAAATAGGTGGTGAGTGATTCACTTACCTTGTTACTTTAATATTTTCTGTCTCATATTTATGGCCGTTGGCTGTTGTAAATATAAATAATAGGATATGTTACGTCTTTTGTTCTGTTCAGAGCGTCCGTTACGGATCAGCAGTGATAACTTGCAAATAAAAACAACTAATATCAACTGGCTGTGGTGCTTAAGGGAATGGCAACAGCTACTGGTCGGTTTTACACAATTACTAACTTTTCATGCTCACGTAACTCAATGATAATAGATTATTTTGCGTAATATGTGATGTATACAGATTGTTTAAACGTCTCTTATTCCAGTTCCATTATCATTTCATTTTGCTTTAATTTTCTTGACATCGTCTGCTTTTGTTAGAAACTCTTCAATTTATAAGTAATTTTGTATGTAATACTTGATTATACATTAAAGGTATTTTAATTTCACTTAAGGTGATTTGATGAATCCGAGGATATTCACTTGATCGGAGGAAACATTCGTCCTGTGTTCAATAATACTGTTTGGTTTTCCGTGGTTTCCCTTTTTCACACCAGGCAAATGCTGGAGCTGTACCTTAATTAATTAAGACCACGGACACTTCCTTCTCACTCCTAGCCTTTTCCTATCCCATCATCGTCGTAAGACCATCCTTGTCGGTGCGACGTTAAATAATAATAATAATAATAATAATAATAATAATAATAATAATAATGCTCTTGTTGCAACTTTCATAAATATTAAGATATTTAATTTATTTTGTAAATTTTCGGGCTCCTTGCCTGAATGGTCAGTGAAGAACCTTCGGTTCATAGGGCCTCAGGTTCGGTCCCTGGCCGAGTCAGCGATTTTAGCTTTGTCTGGTTAACTCCTATAGCTAGGGAGCTGGATATTTTTATTCGTCAATTTACACATTTTGACTGAAATACTGTACATTACACTACCAACCACCACAGAAATCCGTAATAGGGAATGCTCCCCTACACACATTATTGGTGTCAGGAAAGGCATCCAGCCGTAAAAAGGGATAAATCCACGTAAAGTGCCGACCCCATAAAGTGGGAAAAGGCCAGGAAGTAGAAGAAGAAGATAATTTTTTTAAATATGGCCCGTAGAACTGTATTTCCTTCCTCCGTTCTTATTTTAATAACCATGGTTTCAATTGCGAATATATTGCTATTAGCTTCTGGATTCTGTAACCGCGTTAGTAGGGCTGGGGGGGGGGGGGGAGTGGTGGTGGTGGTGGTGGTGGTTCATATCACCTCTTGAGGGGAGAGAGAGGCAGTCTACCTACTTACGCCTGCGTGACTCCACTCAGTTCGGAAAGCATCGTGTTGAAGTGTGGTCAGACGGAACGGGGTATTGCTGGAACTCTCAGACTATGTTTCTGTTTGGGCATTACGGCGCTGTCACCATAGCATGTTAGTGTGCTAGTCACTAGCTGTTTATCTTCCCGAGCGATCAAAGATCCCAGCAACTAATAGTAGTATAGTTCCCAATTGAAGGGCTTGGTGGAATATTGTCATAAGCCACCATTTTGTTGTATTTGAGATGTTCATGCCATCGCATTCTTTAAATTTCCCTCTTTAATATAACACTAAGAAGTTTCTTGTATTTATAAAAGATGGCAGCATATGATAAGTGGAAGTTCTTTACTTTGCCATCTAGTGACAATTTCAGAACAGAGTCATAAGCCACACCAAAATGCCGTCGAAATCAAGAGTGAATGAAGATTTATCTCCTGCTCAGAGGACTTTTGAGAATAATGAAGCTGAAAGTCCAGAGTCAGATCCATTTGATACAGATGGTGATGATTCTTGGCACCCATCAAGCAACAGTTCCAGCTCTAATAACAACTTGGTAAGAGTATAGACAAATTTTTATCATGAATAACCTCTAGTTTGTGGCTTGTGATTGTATTTTACTCATTTTACTTACTTTACAAATAACTCGCATCTTATGAATGCATGAACAATAGCGTTAGATTTGATAACCATAGAATAATAATTTAGTAGAACTATCAATATTAACAATAATATTTACATAGATTATCATGTGAAAGCAATTAACAGTTAAATATCTGTTGATGTGGCTTATAACTATGTTCATCTGAAATAGTCTGAATTTGTTATTCCTAATTTTATAGCTTGAAGTTAGTATAATGCCTGAGGAATCACCAATAGTATATACCCCAGATGAATGGGTGGATGTTGTGAAGTCAGCAAGTCCAAAAAACTTAATTGTGACAAAAATGAAAAGAGATGACTTCAAAACTTTAGATGATCTCAAGTCATTGCTATCACTACCCACTAAATTCACAACTAGAGATTCAGTTCACTTCAGTGAAGCTACACAATTTCAATTGAATTTCAAAGACCCTTTTCAGCTAGGTAGGGGCTGCCTGGCCGAGGCGGTAAAGGCGTGCTCGGTTCGCAAGGAAGGACGTGGGTTCGAATCCCCATCAGGAAGTCGTAAAATTTAAGAAACGAGATTTCCACTTCCGGAGGTGCATATGGCCCTGAGGTTCACTCAGCCTACACCAAAAATGAGCACCAGGTTAATTCCTGGGGGCCGGGCGTAGAGCCAACCACTCTACCCCATCACGTGCCGAGGTTAACAATGGTGGAAGCCTTCGTGCCTTCATGGCCTGTACGGAGGTGACTTTGCTTTGCTTTTCAGCTAGGTGTTAAGCGCTGTTATACTGCATTAGGGCCAGTTCAGTATGCAAAAATTTGCACCAAGAAGAAAAGAAGATTTGTGGAACATGATCCATTTCAGCTCAGAGTAAAAAACAGAAATCAACTCCCTGTCAACCAGAAGAAATTTACTCATGTCATGTCTCTCATGCCATTCATTCCTGTAACCAATCAACTCATCTTCATGTCCCTTATAGGATATAATGTTGAAGATAATGATGTGAAAGAATTCCCTTGAGATACACATTGTTTTTCTTTAAAGTATGTGTATTCATTCTCAAATATTGTGTTTTCTTAAATTAAGTGTGTTCATTCTCAAATGCTGTATCTTTATAATTAAGTATAGGCTTATTAATTCTCTAATATTGTGCTATTCTTGATAAATAAAAATGCATTCGCCCTCAAGTACTTAAATTTCTTTCCGGGAAATAAAGTCATAAGCCCATGTTAGTTACCTCATTCATCAAAAATGCTCTTAAATCATATACTAGGGCAAATTGTTGTTTCACTGTCTCCCATATGTTTTATAACACATACAGGTGTTCATTTATACAAGGAAAGTTATTACAAATGTGGTGGATGATTTACAGATTTGAGCTGAACATAAATTTGTTATTTACTCAGAACTATGTTATTGTGGCTTATGACTATATTCCACCGAGCCCTTCAATTATGAAATTCAGGTGACAGGTGAATTCACGCATGGATATACGCAGCAGATATCACAGGAATGAAAATGCCCCTTCTCATGAGATTTCCTTGATTTGTTCTCTTTTTCTTGTTTGTTAGTCGTTAAAAATTGAGCATCGGAATTGAGAATGTATCGTCCAGATGGCATCAATATGAAGGATTTGCTATCAGCAGGCATTTTCATATGGTTGTTATTTTACCATCACGCAAAGAGCCTCAAGTATTTACTCTGAATGGAATCAATGTTTTTGCTATTAAATAGGAATACAACTTTACAACTAGTAGCGAGACTTCAACCAAACTGATGCAGTGATACTAATTATAACGTCGATACACACATTCATTACTGTATCCAATGAGGCATTCAGTCACGCCAAATAGAGACATGTCCGCAAAGTTGATCGAGAGAGCATTCTGTTAATATGTTAAAACTTGCAATTACTGATAAATAAATAACTCATTTTACACTGGGAAAGATTGTTTGCAGCATATCTAAAACAAAACAAAACAAAACAAAACAAAACAAAACAAAACAAAACAAAACAAAACAAAACAAAACAAAACAAAACAAAACAAAACAAAACAAAACAAAACAAAACAAAACAAAACAAAACAAAACAAAACAAAACAAAACAAAACAAAACAAAACAAAACAAAACAAAACAAAACAAAACAAAACAAAACAAAACAAAACAAAACAAAACAAAACAAAACAAAACAAAACAAAACAAAACAAAACAAAACAAAACAAAACAAAACAAAACAAAACAAAACAAAAATTGGTAGGTTGGAGCCTGGCTCAGACCGGTGGTATTTGAAGGTGCTGAAATGCTTCAGCCTGGTGTTGGTAGATTTACTATCACGTGAAAGATCTCCTGCGGGACTAAATTCCGGCACTTCGGCGTCTCCGAAAACCGTAAAGAAAATAGTTAGTGGGACGTAAAGCCAATGACATTGTTTAATAAAACAAAGCACAAAAACAATACAAAACAAAGCAAGTAAACCTCATGCTACTATTGCCCTGATGGTCTTTCTACTATTAAACGACCACCGCTTAGCACAAAGGCCTGCAAAATACGAGATGATGCGTGATCAGCGTGGCGAGTCCTGTCATCCGTTATTCATGATGAATGCAATACATTTTACTGTCTCTGATGATGATGATGATGATGATGACGGTGATGATTGTTGTTTAAATGGGCCTAACATCCAGGTCATCGGGTCCATCTCTATCTTGGCACAGGCCAGAGTAAAATGTAGCTTCCACCGAAATCTCAGTCTAATGTATGTCTGTGACAATATGGAAGCTCCTGAGGTATGTGCAGACATTGGCATTGAGAGCACGACTAGTGTGAAAAGTGCTATGCATAGGCTGCAATAGCGATTTCTGGCACAATTAAGAAAGTAATGAGAAACGACCTCACTCTTCATCCTGCTTAGTACCCCTCATTTTTGGTGCCACTATCGGCTATTTGCGGTTTCCATGTAATCGTATAAACTTAGAGCTGCCATTTGAAGATCCAGCCAGCCTTAGGGCCGATGGCCTATCAAACAGACAGACAGACAGACAGACAGACAGACAGACAGACAGACAGACAGACAGACAGACAGACAGACAGACAGACAGACATGGTCATATCACCATTATAATTACGGATAGTATGCATTTAGGTACATTTTATTCTCCTAGTATATGTTTATTAAATTTGTTTCTCGGTGAACCAACCTACAACGATTGTAATTACTGGAGAAATTCACAGTTTCAGCAAAAGCAAACAATGTTCAGTATTTTGGATAAAGCGCGGAATTTGTAATCTATTTTGTACAGTAATCGACGTCCTCAGAATAGCGAAAGAATTTAGGTTCACTGTAGCACATTTTGATTCAAACTCAATTTCGTATGGAGATGGAATTACGCTCTTCAAATCTATGCTCTCAGGTGTGTTTTTATCGATAAACATTGCAAAACACGTATGCAATTTAAACTAATGATGTGTCCATTCGCAGCGGTTTGTTTTATCCGAGCACGTATTCTCATAATCGAACTAGTGTTCAACTCATCTGCAAACTGATTGGGTGTCGGAAATAACGAATGCATTCAGAGCAGCCAGCAAGATACGAGCACAGTGATGTCCAGGACCGAACTGTGTTATATTATCTGGACCCGCTCCTTTCTCTTCCGGACAGAGAGAGAGACCAGGAAGGCGATAGCGTGCACCACCGCAAGAGCTAGCCTGCCACCCCCACAATTAAATCACACCCTGATCGACAAAACACACAATAATCCGAGTGGCCGGGCAACACAATTTGATCCGGAGATTGAATTGGAGAGAGACAGCTAGTCAGCGAGTGAGAGAGATGGAATTTCGTGGAGTAATAACTTGGGGCACAGTGTACGTGACCCCACCAGGTAGCTGTGGCGTGATTCATATAATACTACAGACTGCTCCTGAAGATCGGACTCTTTCCCAGCTACAGACACTCAGTGTCAGTTACATCAACGAAGAAAACTTAATTGAATATTTCCTGCAATATTCCATAAAATTGACCAAAAATGTGTTAGCCTTGACTAACTAACCCCTGTAACTACCCAGAGGATAGGGTTGTTGAAGCGCTCTCCGAAATAAAATTGAACCTGACAAATTTAAACAGCATTTACGGGGTTTGAGACTTCCTATATTAAATATTATACAAACAAACATTTGAAAATTAAACAAACTAATTTAACCTAGAGAGTCTGTGCCATGTTTAAATGTTTCTCTATGAATATAGTTAGCAAATTTACTGAAAATGTTAAACGAAATTGTCATTTTGTTTGTTTTTTATTTCTTAACTAGCTGATGTACCCTGCTTCGCTACGGGATTCTACATTGTATACAGCATTCTAGGTTAGGTAGTGTAAATGTTGTGAGCAAGACTGTATTAAATTTTATAACTCTTAACGTTACCATAGAGAAGCGACGGGGAAGTCACCAAACGTCTTTTCTCATATGAAGACTGGGTTAGGGAATTTTCATTGTAATGGTAGGCCCACTTGCCTACCATCAGTCACAGTCAGGTTGGGAAGTTTTCGTTATAATGGTAGACACTCACTCTCTACCTGCCTGTTTACATTCTCAGAAATACTGTTTTGTGTTTTTCCCAACTGAAATGAACATAGGTCATTATAATTATGTCAGTAGAAATGGCGCGAGTAAAAGCAATGCCTTCATATGAAATACTCGATCTAATTAAAAAAATACACATTTTCTCACTTTTAACGAACAGTACTACGCTGCCGATCTAACAGTCCAAAGTTTCAGAGCTGGAATGACCAAGCCGCAGACAGCCGTGATCCGAGAACACTCTTCGTCTTTTTTCGGGAAGGGGGGGTGTTCGTATAGTGGAAAGTCCCAGAGTAACTATGCCCTTTTACTAATCTGTTTCCTAGGAGTACCCGATGAGTCGGAAAATCTCAATTCACTACACTGGCGGCGGAAAAATCTATCCGAGTTGGAGGCAAATTTTTCATCCAAGCCGGAAGAGAAACGCCCTTCACTGCTAATTTGGAAGAAAATGAAAGCAGAATATAATAAAAGTGAAGAAGAGGAAGCTCTTCTTAAGAAACGGCTCTTTCAGGGTTGAATTTTGAGTTATTTATTGAATTGTGGTGCTGTAATTTGGAATAGGCCTAAAATGTATTTCTAGACCAGGTCAGACTACTATTACTACTACTACTACTAAGTGAGAGCCTCTGCCTTAAGTGTGCGTACTGCTCATTCGAACAGCGCGTCAGAGTAGGAATCGAAGAGTTGGAATACTATGATGAACCAGTGTGTTACGTACCTGCAGTATCAGAAAATGTATGAACCAGAGCAATGTCATGCTAAAGAAGAAAGTTTTCTAACTCCCCAGTTATTTCCCGGCAATATTCAGTCAGGCTGGTATACTCGGTACGCAGCAGTAATCCCATCTATCGGAGTTGAGCGGCAGCATAGGAGACAAAGAGCATCACAACATACAATAGTCAGTGTAATGTTATTGTTGATCAATGTTAGGCGGTTTCGATATTGTAGGTCTTCACATTTATTCTTCTTCCGACTCTGAAATACCACTATTATCATAGTCGGTGCGGTCAAACTGAATAAAACATAAATGAGCGGAAATTGTATTCTCTATAACATGTGTTATGTAGTACTTTTCGATGGAACCAATAGAATAGGTATTTAAAAATTGAATTTTAGGCGCCTTCCCCTAAACTACAATTTCATCCAAGGTGAACAACATCTTTTATACCTTAGATTGCAGTTTCTTATTCTCAGACTCTATATACCGATTTTCATTAAATTCCATTAACCCATTTTCTCGTGGCTCGGCGTAGATATGGACTTAGCAACAAAAACTACAAATTAATGAATATCTGTGTTATCATAGCCGGTACGGTAACAATATATGACATAAATGATCGGAAATTTAATTCTGTATAACTTTAGCTGTGCAATATTTCTCGATAGGACCACTCATAATATAAATATTTGAGAGTTACACTTTAGGCCTTCACCTAAACTACAATTTCACTCGGCGTGAATAAAATTATTTATAGCCTAGATTGTAGCGGTTTATCCTCCGTCTTCACATACCGATTTTCATGAAATTCTCTTCAGGCGTTTTCGCGTGATGCGTGTACGTTCAGACAGACAGACAGACAGACAGACAGACAGACAGACAGACAGACAGACAGACAGACAGACAGACAGACAGACAGACAGACAGACAGACAGACAGACAGACAGACAGACAGACAGACAGACAGACAGACAGACAGACATTACGGAAAAGTGAAAAATGCATTTCCTTGTTACTGTGGACATGACCGATACAGAAATACCATTCTTTTCAAATTCTGAGAAATGTACAGACAAAACTCTTATTTTATATATATAGATACATTTTGCACCATAAAAATCAACTTCAGTAAACACACAGAAATATTTTCATGTTATCGAGCCACTTGCCTTTGCTGGCAGGATCTACTGTTTACAGTGCACTATGTCTTCTGGTATGGGCTAGAGCAATTTTGCTTCTTTCATTGATCTGTCTCTGCCTTATCCTTGGCTTTGATAATGTTAGTAATGCCATTCCTTCTGCAGCCAGTCCCTGCTATGAATGGTGTGAAAATTTTGCTCATAGGGTCGGTTAGCGCATGCATTTCAGTGGACTTGGCACTGATATGTAATAGCAACGGCTGGCTGGGTGAGGAAAGCAACGGGAAACTACCTCACTCGTCATTCCCTAGTACACCTCTTCAGTGATGCCTAGGCTATCTCTGACAGCTGATGGTGGAACTGTTGAGGATCCAACCAGCCTTAGGGCTGAAGACTGAACGTACATACATACACATCGAGCCGCTAGAAGATTTTTAAAAAATGCATCAAAGCTCTAAATATTTTTAGTACTTACAGTGAAATATAACGTTACCTCCATTTTTAAATGAATGACGGGAATCTTTGTGTCGCACTGCACGCACGTGTTAAAGAGTATTCTGCTCACCAGACCGCTGTGAATTTATCTTTTTTACTTCACCCGTTGAGTTGTAAAAGGGCTCCAAAAATAGTTCAGACTTTTCTTTATGTAAAATCTATTTGAAAGTAAAAAAAAATATTTGTTAGTATAATTTATGTCTTCGTACGCTCCCTTCTCTCTAAATCCTAACCCCGTACGGAAAAGTATCCTGGGTATGGCCTTGCTACCATCAGTTATAACTGCATGCCAATTATCAACACAAATGCCTTTGAATGTCTGTGATAACAATCCACCTCCAAGTCCACAATCCCCGAGAAAAAAAAACTAGCATTCTTTTCTTTCCACTCTGTCACATACCTTCTCTTGACCAATGTTAAACTTCTAAAACCCTACTAAATGGAGTATTGTGGTTGTGTGCTCATAACCTCATACGTTTTGCGAACCCAGACACGAGCCTTGTTGATAATCATTAATTCAATAACTGTCACGCGAGCTCAAACTTTTCAGCTCATCATCATCATTCTACTCATCATTATCATCACCATTCACCACCGATCTGCGTTTAGGGCAGTCGGCCAGATTGCAGATTCCTAATTCCTCTTCCTATAAAGGAATATTTGCCCCAGTCTGTCCTCTTGAATTCCTAATTTATCATAATATTACGACTTCTTCCTACTTTTAAAACCTCCACTCAGGCTTATTACTCTACTGACGTCATTCCACGGCATCTCTCCACTGACAGCTCCGAATGTACCGCTTAGTCGAGCACCTCGTCTCCTTACTCCAAAGTCTTCCAAGCTCAAAGTTTACAACATTTTCGTAGTGCTACCATTTTGTCGAAAATCACCCATAACAATTCGTGTTCTTTTCCTGTGGATCTTTTCCAGTCCTCAAATAAATTGATTGTGGTGAGGATCCCATTTATTGTAACTATACTCTGTTTCGGGTATTTCCAGCATTGCAGCGGAATTGGGACGAGTTGAGTTGCACTCATCTGGTTGTTCCTTACAAGATTTCCTGCACTCGCTAGAGAGCTGAGGAAGAGAGAGTGATAGACTGATGGCTTGTGGCCTATGGAATGTTCTTTTCGCTCAAGGGAGACTTCCCCCCTGTGGGAGGGAGCGGTAGATTACATCCACGATATTTCCCACCTGTCGTAAGAAGCAACTGAAAGGGTAACCAGGGGCTCTGGATTTTGGAGCGTGGATAGATGATCACGTTCCCCTACCTGAGTTGGGCAACGTTTCCAGTTACTTGATTCGGGCCTCTCTCCTCGCTTTGTTTTTCCTACTCAACCTCTTTCTTCAAGCTCTTCTTCTTTTTTAATTCCGACGGTAATAGGTTTGCGAGGCCCAGGGAGTCTTCTACTTCCACGTCCTTCGTGGTTTTTTTGCTGATATCTTTACTTTTCGAAGTGTTGAACCTCTTCCTTTTTCCTTGGATTAATGTTAATAGAGGTTGGTTACCCAGTCGTACTTCCTAATAAAACAATAAAGACCACCATCACCACTATTTGTGACCTGCACGCCTGTGTGTGATAATGATGAGGATGATGATAGTGGGGTACAAAGGAGGTGAAACCCCATGTCGGCACATAGCCTATTCGGTTCGAATAACCCACACGGGCATGCTAAATGTGATCCGGCGGACGGATCACCATCAAAAACGTCATATGCTACTACGCGCGAGTTTCAACAGTGCGAAAAGGTTTGGAATAAAACCCAGGCTTTTGGCAAGCAATCTAGTAATTAAAAGTGTGCACCACCAGCACTCCTTCAGCCCTTCTGGCGAATATTCTGATGGCGATTTGTTTCCGCTAACGGAACTCAAACCAGCTAACCGCGGTATCAGACCGCATAGATCGGGGCTATGAGACGGGCGGGAAGAGGGTGGGGACCGTGGAAGTAATTGGCTACCTCTCCTAAAATATCTCCGTTGACTAGGAAAGAGAAGCCTTTTAAACAGTCATTTCACAATTTTCTATCTTCTTCGCCCAGCACCCATGTAAAAATTCCACCGGCCTGTCACGACAGTCACACTTCGCGGTCCATAATTAGTCATCCAAACGAATGAATCACGGTGCTGTATAGCTGGCCGGTAACGTCTTATGATCAGGCACAGTAATTACCACCCTACGTTTTTTGAGTGCTACCAGGTCAAGACATAGAATTTATCTTGTAAACTACATCAAGTGGAACAAAAGCAAGGTACAAGAGGTGTTGCCTAAGTTCAGGGGAGATTGAATTGGATGTTGCAGATAACTCTTCATAATAAGGCCTTGAGCCGGCACCACGGTGTACGTTTAGCGTGCTTGCCTTTTACCCGGAAGCCCCGGGTTCGATTCCTGGCCAGATCAGGGATTTTTACCTGTATCTGCGGGCTGGTTCGAGGTCAACTCAGCCCACGTGATTACAATAATTGAGGGGCTTTCTGACGGCGAGACGGCGGCTCTGGTCTAGAAAGCCAAGATTATCGACCGAGAGGTTTCGTCATGCTGACCACACGACACCTCGTAATATGCAGACCTTCGGGTTGAACAGCGGTCGCTTGGTAGACCAAGGCTCCTCGGAGCTATTGTGCCATGGGGTTTGGGTTTTTATGAGTCCTGGTTCAGAAGAGCTCTAATGTAATATTAACGAGACGACTAGGCTACCCGGCCAGGAATCACACCCAGAATCCCCTGAACCGAAGACCGTGATGTTAACCATTCAGCCAAGCAGATGGACGCTAACTAGATAACGTGTGCGTTACTTAACTTAAATATTTACATCTACAGTAAATACAAATGGGTAATGAGCATAATACGAACGAATATATGGATGATGGCAGGGATCAGTACAAGGTGTTAGAAGTCATATCACAATAATTTATAATGCTGAGCGTATGAATATTTCGCCGCGCTCAACCTCCCATGCCAATAAAAAAGAACAGCAGAATGCCGTCGCATAGCTAAACTTTAAAGGAGAAATACCGCAGTAGCCTACATTGTCATTTCCGGCTGCAGGAAACGCCACTTTATTCAATAGTATTTTCGATGCTATTTTTACAGAATGAAGGTACAAATTTGTACCGAAAAGAAAATTGGACTACATAAATATACTCATATAGTCACATTTTCTTTACTGACATTCTTTAAAAGTTTTGTAGTGTTCGTGAAAATTTAATTTACAATTACAATTTAACTTATTATAATTTCTAGGAAATTCCGTTGAAAACGAAAAAGATTAAACGCGTGCATAATTGCCCTTATCTTTCATCAGAAGGAATATAAATTTTGTCAACTTACAGCACTGAAAGATAGATTCACTGAAATATGTGACTTAAACTACCTAGAATTAACTTTGTTCTTCCGATCGTTGATTTCTGCCCCTCTATTCGGTCATCATCTGCCCTCACAAACTGCAATAAAATTAACTGCATCTTCTCATGGTTTGCGTAAATTGTGGAAGCCTGTATTCATGTCCTGAGGCAGTTAAGTACCAAAACATTTGGTCACACTTGAGCACATTCGATGTAAATGTCTACAGTATATAGACATCTGTTCGTCCGTATTTGGGGTGAAACATCATCAATTGGAGTCATAAAAATTGTCATATAATCGTAATTGGCGGAGATAAATAGCAGGCCACAATGTACAATGGGCGGAGAGAAACAAGACGTTGTGAAAATGCTTCGACTGGTGTTATAAAATGCCCATCATCGTACTAATGCGAATCAGTTTCTCGCCAGATTTCGTACAGTGGAGACGAGTATAGTTGAGCTCACCCTAACGTAACTGCGAGGCAATACTGTAGTACTCTTCCATAGCTCGACTATAACTCTCCGGGGCGAAATAGTGTGTCATGCCGGCTCCACAACGCCCAAACAATGCAGACGAAAATGTGAAGCTTATTTCCAAAGGGTACCAATTAAAAAAAATCGAAATTGAGATTATGATGGAAAACGTACGTTGGTAGGTAGCTCCATCGTATGAAAGAAAAAGAAATAGCCAAAACGACCTAAATCCATATCAAACGGGGCATTAAAAATCTCGTTTGATGCCAATAAGTACCAAATCCTGTGGCCTGAATGTGCCAATACGTACCGTATCCATGCAGCCAATGAGAGGCCATTTCTGGGTCACGTGAACAGCAGCAAAATGGCCGCGCTATGCTTACATGACGTAAAGTGACAGTTTTCTTACGAAGTTGCTTTTACTCTGCGTTGTTTGTTTTTCAAAAGTATGGAATCAGATATCTCAGATGAGTACTGTGATACTCCTGAAGAAGTAAATAAAGCAAGAAAGAGGGTATTAGCTCCAGATAGTCCGACTCGTTGGCTGAACGGTCAGCGTACTGGCCTTTGGTTCAGAGGGTCCCGGGTTCGATTCCCGGCCGGGTCGGGGATTTTAACCTTAATTGGTTAATTCCAATGGCACGGGGGCTGGTTGTATGTGTTGTCTTCATCATCATTTCATCCTCATCACGACGCGCAGGTCGCCTACGGGAGTCAACTCGAAAGACCTGCACCTGGCGAGCCGAACATGTCTTCGGACACTGCCGGCACTAAAAGCCATACGCCATTTCACTTCAGCTCCAGATAAATGGAAGAAAACGCGTGCGAAAGTGCAAAAATACGAGACTAAAGCGAGTGTTGCTTGTTTCCACAATGTCGGTGAGTTTTGTAGAGCCCGTTATTCAACAGAACAAGAAATAGTAGCGTTTCATGGTGCCTTCTGGGAGAATAAAGATGCTGTTTCTCAAAAAAAAATTATTTATTGTTGTATCACCAGAAAGGCACAGGCCTAATCAAAAGAACACAATGTACGCGTGTTTCGACGAAAATGACGATTAAATATAAAGCTACAAGTGATAGTAGTGTGGTCAGTGTGTGTAGGGATACATTTTGAAGCCTCGTGAATGTCAGTCGAAGGAAAATTGAGAATGCTGCTAAGGAGAGAAAGAGAATTTCCTTAGTTCAGTACTGGTACTTTGCATTATTTTCATTGTTTTGTTCAATTTTCTTTAATATTATTTAAATAATCTATGCCTTCACTGTAAATACCTTAAATCTGACTATTTTATAACTAAATACAGCCAGTTTTATAAAAAGTTCTGATGACTGCAGTGAAATGTATGTCTTTCAGGTGAAGATAGTTAGAGTTTCAGTGCCAAGAAGTACCAAATCCAACATTTTCTTTGAATATATCCTAAACAGGAAAAGCTTCAACAGAAATAATTTGTATAACAATGCATTTATGCTATCTGAACACAATAAAAGTGCTCAAATGAATTTTCAGTTGAAATTTTACACTCTGAGCGTTTTTCCTCTCTCCTGTAAAATTTTACTTTTTGGATTTGGTACTTTTGGAAATAAGCTTCTCATTAATGGGGCATCGTGGTAATGTGAATAAAACCCCAAAAATCAAAATAGGAAATAAATATTTTTAAAGTGGCTTGACTCAGCGTGGAATGCGATAGGATTCTTCTGTATATCATTTTTATTTTTCTGGAGGAAACAAAAAACACCAAAGATAAAAATCGTATCACTAGCCGACGCACAGATGTTACTAGGCAGTAAGGTTAGTAACTTATGAGTAGTGGGGCACAGCGAAAGTGTGGTGTGAATAAAACCGTTTTCTAAGGAAACGACAAGATCATCAACTGAACCTGGCTTAAAGTTTCACTTCGAGTTCAACCGAATTTAACTTGACCTTTGCATATTTTGTAGTGGTAACATAATCCGAGGAGGTTCAGCTGTTTAAAAAGTAGGCATCGCAAAAAAAAAAAATATGCAAAGTTGTGCCAGCAAGATTCGTAGATAGGTACATTAATTGGATACAAGCAAGATAAAGAAGAAATATCAATCATTGAAGTCATGGTGTTGCCAAGATGTAGTTCTACGCAGAATCCTACTCTCTGTTTGCATCGGCCAAGATTTGATTTATTTTATTTTTTACAAAAGCAATCTTACACCTTTTCATCAGTTCAATGTTCTGGGCATGTTATTCAACAGTGTTCTCAGTCATTATATTCTTATTCTCCTCTCCTTTTTCCCTCACCCTAGCGGGTTCAGGGATTCAAACTGTGCCGTACATATGGCCTTGGTCCCATTCATCCGTCGGATGCCCTTCCCAATGACAAACCTAGGTGGAGGGTTGTATACACTACTACGTGTTTCTGTGGTGATTGGTGGCGTGGTATTTTCTGTGAATATGAAGAGGAGTGTCTTGGGACAATCCGACCCCACAGTGCAGGTATAGCACGCCTACATTTTACCCGAACGGTCCGGGTACGAATCCTATCCAGGTCACGGATTTTTACTAGGTTACTGGTTCGAGGTCCACTCAGCCTACGTGGTTACAGTTGAGGAGCTATCGGACGGCGAGATATTGGCCCCGGTCTAGAAAGCTAAGAATATTGGCCGAGAGGACTCGTCATGCCGACAACACGATACCTCGTAATCTACAGGTATTTGGAATAAGCAGCGGCCAACGTCCTTCAGGGCTCTCGCACCATGGTTTTCTTGTGTGTGTGTGTGTGTGTGTGTGTGTGTGTGTGTGTGTGCATGTGTTGGGACTAACACAAACATCCAGTATCCGTGTCAGGGGAATTAACACACCGGAATAATTGGCCGTGCGGTTAGGGGCGCGCAGCTGTGAGGTTGCATCCGGGAGATAGTGGGTTCGAACCCCACTGCCGGCAGCCATGAAGATGATTTCCCTTGTTTCCCATTTTCACTGGGGCTGTACATTAATTAAGACTATGGCAGCTTCCTTCGAACTCCTAGGCCTTTCCTATCCCACCGTCCCCACAAGGTCTATCTGTGTCGGTGCGACGTAAAGCAAGTTGTAGAAAAACAGTGGGAGAGTTAACAAGATGCGATTTAATTCCCCGTCTCGGTCAGAAATCGAACCTGGGACCATCTGAACCGAAAGCCTCAATGGTGACCATTCAGCCAAGGAGCCATTACCATAAACGCAATGTTTATGTAGCACTTTCTTCAGCAGCATGCTATGAACATCATATTTGCCTATCGGTCTTTCCACCCTCCGCTCGACAACACCATGCACTGATCGTATGTTTTTCTATAAACCTTCCTTCTACATTATGATTAATACTCGTAATCTACTGTAATGTTACAAAGAGAGAAAGATTATACATTTGTTTATATACGGGGGCTATCCTCGGAAACCATTTCAACAATTTATGTAATTCCTTCATCATCAGGAATGTTATTTCCTCCAGATTATTACAGTCCATATATAATTATGATCTTACTGGAATTCTGAGAAATTGTCAATAAAAATAACAAGACTTAATAATAGAAAAGGAAGAGGCTTGGTGTGGTGGCTAATGGATGTACAGGGTGGTGTGAAACAATGTGAGCATTAGAGTGTTTGTCATATAGGTAAGTAATTGGAAAAATATAATTAGATACCTCGCGCACTTTTAATTTTATCAGGTGCTGACGTTAACCAATCAAATAGCTTCGCGGGTGAATTCAAGTGGGTTTTGAGAGGCGGTATTGCTAAATCCGCACGGAGTTTATGACGGGCTTCAGAGCGCCAATAGAAGAAATAAACTTCTTTAGGGGAGGGACTTGTACAAGGACCTCCCTGCTGATAGGCTCGGCCCATAAGAAGCACGCTACGGTGGCATTGACTGAAAACCAAGGTGTGTTAGTGTTTGATGCTCATTTCTCGGTATGGACCTCAAGCTCGACCAACCCACGTGAAGATTTAGAAACGCCGCCTCGTAAAGCCCATTTGACTTTGCCCGCGAAGCGATCTGATTGGATAAATTCAGCAGCTGATATATTTATAATGGCGCGAGATATCGACGTAATTTTTTTCAAATCACGTATCAGTGTGACCAAATTTCTATCTATACTAATATTATAAAGAGCAAAAATTTGTTTGTTTGTAACGAATAGACTCAAAAACTACTGAACCGATTTTAAAAATTACTTCACCTATAGAAAGCTACATTGCAAGTGATTAACATGGGCTGTATTTTATTTTCAAAACAATTCGAGGTGGGCACGCGGGGGGGGGGGGAGATATAAAATAATAGGCTAATATAGGCAAAATATCGAATTTGTCGTATAAGGACGAGACAAAGCTCAATTTAATCCTCTTGACGCAAAAAACAAAACTCGGAAAGCCCTACAGGCCAGAAAACCATGTTTTAAGGCCCTAAGACCAACCGTTACGGAGATATTGGCACCACACTACACCTCCTCTAGGAATCCGATAAAGTAATGAACTGCCGTAACCATGGCAACGTCAGCTCTAGGATTCTACAGCAGCAAAATTATCTACAATAAATCACAAAAACCTAACATGTTACAGACATGAAAATTTATATTTGGAATCCCCTTTAAAAATAATAGAACACAAATATTCTTTTTCAGAAAATCCACTTAAGGGGGAGGGGTGTGAAAAGAAGTGAGGAAGGAGTTGAATTATTTATGTCAGGATACATATTGAACCCGAGTGACTTAGGCCCATAGTCAGTCATGATTTGATCGGTAAAATAATATGGTACATTTATTGAAATACAGAGGAGTGTATTTGAAAATATTTCGTTTAGGTAATGTCGAAATCAGAGCGAAGGAAGGACGACAGACTGGAGCCTGACGGATTAGCTCAACCCGACAACTTTTAGCTACTTCACAGCAGGGAATATCATTAGTTGGCGTACAAGGAAATACAGAGTCCACAAATAAGTCTTGGTCAGAAAGAGGAAGGGGGAGAATCATACAAAGAAAACTCACCACATGAGTAAGACCTTGGGATATTTTTGGTAGGACGGAAATTCCATGACCTCATGGAAAATTACAGCGGCTGAGTGTACGTTCGCTAGCCTAAGTTCGAGCAGGTGGAGATTTAAATCACGTGACCGCTTGCCGGCCAATAGTAAAAATTTGATGGGAGACTCAGTGATACCATCTTAAGGAATGATGGATGAGATATTTTCGTAATTACAAAAGTATTCAGTAATAAATTAATATGAGTACGCGGATGAATGTAATGAATTTATTAGATGTCACGCATGGAAAAATAATCAATACTTATTGGCAAATTAATTAAATTGAAGGCTGGATTTCTTGGAAACCGGACAGCTTGAATCTCATTGGCTGAAAGAAGACCACGTTGTCAGGGACGCTTACGAAGGCGCGAAATGTGAGGAGCGAAATCCACCCATATCTCCTAAATCTGTGATCACCTGGAGTTCATATTTTATCCAGCAGATATGCTAGCGGAGTGGATTAATTTGATGTAAATTTTAACTTCCAATTCGGAGTGCAAGTACCGATATTAAAAATCCACCCCCTCCCTCAGGGGTATGACGTCAACAAATCCGCGGGAAAAAGGCTTCATCCATATATACGGAGCTGAATTGATCATCGCCAGCCACTTGTCTTGAATCGTTGGAGCTGAATTGACGGTCGCCAGCACACGTGAATTGAATATCGGGAGCTGAACTGTTGGTCGCCGGTAACTTAGAATTCTACGGACGTACAGTCATTTAATGGCGCGAGCATCCGCCAGTGTTTGTAAAGTGTGATCGCGCTCAAGCAACATGTTAAATCTGGAAATAGTTAACGTAGGATAGTGTTTGTTATTTATGAATAATCAGTGACGTAAAGTAATTACCCTGCAAGAGAGTAGTGTAAAATATATCACTATAAGTACGTACATAATAGACTGTGTGACGAACAGTACTTTAAGGAAGTAGTAGCCTGTACTTAGCTATACCGAACCGATGTAATGAACACGTCAAGAATGCCGTATAAATCGGGCGTATCGCGACGGGCGAAATAGTTGACACCTCGTCGTACGTGTCCAGGTCCATTGTGCGGTAGGTGGACGAAGATTAAATAGTGTAAATATATTATATTCTTGGGTCTAGGATAGAAATTTGTTGTATCCAAATTAAAGTATACAGTGTTAACGTAGTAAATGGTGAAGGTTTGTGGTAATCAAGATATGAGTGTAAAATAATAATGCGCCAGGAAATCTTTTGTGAAACTACGCCATCAAGGATGGAGGAGTAAAACGCAGAGAGGGGCTGGATGAAGCCTCTCGTCTGCAAAGCTGCAATGGAATACCGATAACTAAGATGAGTACTAAACTGTAAAATATATTTGGGAAATGTTATCGTGATGGGAAAAATGGGAATAATTTGGTCATACTTGGTTACCTTCTGTAACAAGATGGGTCGCTTAACGACCCCATCCTAAATTTGTAGCACGGACAGTAGTAAATCATAATAATGTAAATAATCGGGTCTTTTATGTATTCAGTTTGTTGGAGATGTAAATTTGTATATATAGTGTAGTACGTTAAGTCATGCATGCATTCATAATTTCTTTGTAGTCGATAATTTTCTTTACATTTGATTTTGATTATGCTAGTTAAATAAGACCCGATATGTGCTTTTATGTTTTGTCATTTTAACGACCCATTTAATGACATGGAAGGAAAATCCAGCTTCGCCATACCAAGAGTGTTTTGTTGAAATTAATATGGTCATATTTTCAAAGTGAAGTTGTTAAATTTGTGAGATGCGATTAATATAATAATTTCCAAGTAAATCATATCTGGAGTGTTTAGTGCCAGAATAAATCGACTTTGTACAAGGGGTTATGCGTTAAACATAATAAGAGTGGACTACCGTATTACAGGCGAAAATATTTTTTTTAATAATAATAATAATAAATAAATAATATAACTACTTTTTTTGTGAAGATATTTCTTTTTTAAATATGATTTGGAGATAATAATAATTTATGTGATCAAGTGTTGAGTTTATTGGGAATCATTTAATGACGGGAGGTCGTTTTAATTTGGAATTAAAGTGCGTGATAACTTAATTTGATCGATTAATAATATTCAAATGTAGATCGGTGTTAATAATCCGTACATGTTAATGAACGTGTGGTTTAAATTACGGTCCAATATTTTTTACGTATAAATGTCGCGTTTTGAAGTTGCGATTCATTAGCCGGAACATGTAGTGCTAATATTACGAGACCATGATTGTCAAATTTTGGTAAATATAATTTCAAGATGTTACGATTATTTGTGGAGAATGAACTAAGGCATAGATCCAAATGAGATAGAAAATGTGAAAGAATTTGCAGTCAGATAATAAAAGGTCGTACGATGTCCGAAATGAATAAATAAGTCAGTTGATAATTCTGTGAGGAATAAATAAATGAATCGAGGAATATTGAGATAGAGAGGAAAATAAATTCCGTACGAGAGACACTTAGGATATTGATATGAGTGTAAAATGTACGGGCAGTGTCACAGAGAAATACTGAGTTACGCAGCGGGTAGAATTCGAACCCGTGACAGCATGTACGAAATAAATAGACTGCACAGTTATTCGTTGAGATACAACGGATCTAAGGATAATGAGAGTTCAGATTCCACAGAAATGGTCGTATATTGTATTCATTGTAATAACGAGTGAGGACAATCATGATGTCGTGATAATAATAATAATAAATATTGCAGATAAAGGATTGGACCGCCTTAATTAATTGAGCGTTGATAACGATGTTAAACGGGAATCTAATTGAGAATATGCAACCGATAATAATAACAATGTAAGGACGATGTTAAATCACCGCGGTCGGATTAATAATAATTGTCATAATAATAACTGTAATGATGTCGTTGGTTGATCAGTGAATTAATTTGTAATTGCGACCGATATCTTAATATATAATTTGGCGGAAGTGACCGGTCCATTAATAATAATAACCTTTTTAAGTGACGTGAATAATAATAATATCTTGGGTCACCTATTCATTAATAATAATAATAACCACGAGAGGGATATAATAATAATAATAACAGTAATAACCACTTGGTGTTTGCATCCCGCATAATAATGACGATATTAATCAACGTGACAGTGCCAGGAACCGTTGAGGAATAATAATAATAATAATAATAATAATAATAATAATAATAATAATAATAATAATAATTTCGAGGATGATAATTTTGTGGATTAAATTATTTGGTGACAACGTCCCTCTATTCGTATGTTGAATAATGAGAGTGATAATATTAGAATCATTTTTTTTACCGCGTTATTGTACGGTTTCCGTACGGGACGATGTTACAGTCATACTTGCGTGTTTGTTTACTTCGCTCGCGATGCGAGGGGGGCCATGGCCACGGTATTTCCCACCGCTTCTCGTTATCTCATCTGTGTCAGTAGTCTACTGAGGCTAACTGGAAACAATTCAGATCACATGTAAATAAAATGTAAATGCTGATTCATTGGTATGGCATCAGCTGGATATCGTAGGATAGGAACTGTCCGTGGAATCCAGTTTTCGCATTTCACGAGAAACATTACCCAGTCCGAGTACCGGTCTCGGAAAAATGTACATAGCCGGAGTACATCATCTTAGTTAAATCGGGAAGCCGACCGTAACATGGGTTATGCTCGGGCTCCCGATAGAAGGAAGCTATATCCTTGAGTAACGGTTCGATTCAAATGGAATCGATCCGTAAATTATACCTCCAAAATGTCATTTTATTTCAGAAGCAACGCAGCAAGATATTGATACCACTTGCGGTATGGCAAGTGATTTATATATGTAACATGTGTGTAAATTCAAATATTGTTGCCACGTGTATCAAAGTTTTATACGTCAAATGGCGTAATAAACCGCTCCTTCTGGCAAATTATTTCAAAGGAAACCACTCTCATAATCTTTTTATTGTAGTTAGATGATGCCCTTTTTAAAGTAACAGTCACTTCCTAGTCCTATCATGGAGTCCTTAAATTCAAGTTACAATCGAGCCTTCCCCCTTTTAATTTTAAGTTGCTCCGTTCATCCCCGTGTTCTATTATGCCGTTATATTTATATTTGATGATTTAAATAATGAACCGACACCCCTGAGATAAATGCTAGTCTGGGACTCGGGAGGTGGACGGGTGCAAAATGGCTGGCCCAAAGTGGGGCTTTAAGAACGGCAAAGTGTTGCTTTAAGAACGGCAGAGAGGCCAATTTTATTGCTAATCAATTGTAAAATTTTTATATTTTTTTTTCCAAATTTTATATTTTTAAATTTTTTATTTTTTATTAATTGATGACCGCATCACGGTCAAGTGTGTGTTCACTTGTAACGTAGTATCTTGCTAGAGTAAGGTTAGTTTCGAACGGAGCTAGATTTGGCTAGTTATTAATATAATCCATTGCTAATCTCTTCAAGTTTGGCAATGATTCAAAATTCAATAAGCTCGAAGATTTGATATTTCTCTTTTCCCATATGAAATTTAATATTATTTTGGTAATTCAGGACTCCATTTAAATGTCAGTGGACATGAGATGAATATTATAAACAGCTGTTTAGGAAGGCTTGAAATGGTAAAAATATTACTGAGCACCAGTTCAAGTTATTAGTTAAAAAGAGGTTGAGATGGTATAAATTAAAATTAACGTATTTCAGGGCAGGAGATTTCCCACTTCATCGTTGTTTTTTTTAATGTTGTTGTTGTTGTTATATTGGAGCGGTTTATTGTGAAATCTTAGGCGCAAGCCAGCATTCAAGTTGAATGACCGGCAAATGTAAACAAGTTTTAAAGTCAAAAATTTTTTTTTGTTAAATGAAAGTTAGTGTAGGGGTATAATGTCATAGGATAGGGCCTAGACCCAGTAGCGTATTCCTTCGTGTGCAGCAAGGCGAGAGGCCGATCGGCCCTTTTGCTTTCTCAAGAAAAGTTATAATGTCTGACGACGGTGGGGAGCGATCCCAGGACATAGTGGTAGAAGGACAGGGAGAGATGAAAGCTCTCACGTTAGAGGACTTAATGCAAGCATTGGCTGCAAGTATTGGTCCAATGGAACGTAGGTTAGATCAATTACAGGCCGATAGCGTTTCAGTTAAGCAGACAAATGACAAAATCATAAATAAAGTAGACCAAGTACAGGCTAATAGTGTTTCATTAGAAAATAAAGTTGATCAAATGCAGGCCGATAATGTTTCAGCTAAACATGAACTTGTTGACAAAATCGACCAAGTACAGGCTGCGAGTGTTTCACTAGAGAATAAGATCGACCGAGTACAGGCTGCGTGTGAAATAAATAAATCAGAACTCAAGGCACAAATAGATGCAGTTCAGGCCGCGAGCGTAGCGATGGGACAGGAACTTAGGGACAAATTAACTCAAGTCCAGGAAGCATGTCACTTCGCGAAAGACGAATTAAAAGTGCACATGGATGCGTACATTACCATCGTTAATGAAAAGGTTGACCGCGTTAGAGATGAGGCTCAAATGGAACGCGCAGAAATTAAGGAAAAATTGAACGCTAGTGTCAAGGAACTCGCCGCTCTACGATTAACTGACAGAAAAGACATAGAATCACACATAGAGGAAATTCGGGATGAGTGTAGGAAGGAGAATGACATCGTCCGGGGACAAGTAGAAGAAAAATGCGCGCAGATAGCTGGCACCTTGGACAAGCATGACAAGGGCATGAACGAGTTACGTGGGGAAGCCGCACGTACACTTGTCATCGTAGCAGGACTGAAAAACAAAGTCGAAGAACTAACTATAAATTTAGAAGACCGTAGCCAGAGAATAACTAAGTGCGAAGACGCAAACTTAGCGTTATTCCAGCGGACGGAAGATCTAATCGAACAGGGCCAATCATTTGCCGACACGGAAGTTCGCCTATTAGAACAATGCAAGGCGTATAATGGGCAAAATTCCGGCACAAAAGAAATAGCCAATTGTAATCCCGACGGAATGGATGACATGCGAAAAGACTTGGAGATGTTGAAGGCTAGGTTGGAACCATCAGCGTCTAGCCAAGATTTTAACCTCCAATATCGCGAATACGAACCCCATGATAACCAGGGGATTCATAAGAAAGGAGGCCTATCCCATGCTGATACACACGGTTTCAAGTTTGAAAACAGAGATGGGTCGTCTACATCATCAAGTGCTATCCCGACATCGGTGGTACACGTCATTAAGATGTCTGATGACAAGCCACCAAAGTTCGATGCCCGTGGGCATGTCACCCCGAAAGGTTTCATCCGGGAAATCGCCGGTTATATAAATGAGAATAAAATACCAGTAGAGCGACAACTGCGAACGGTCGAGAAATTCTTAGACGGAGCACCAGCTGTATGGTTCAGGGCTTTCTTGTATACTTTTGAAGATTTTGAAGGATTTCGGCGGGCTTTTCTCCAAAAGTTCCGGAGTATTCAGGAACAGCAGGAGTTAAGGCTGGAAGTATACTCCAGACGATATTCAACATCTTCACCCACGAAATTCTCAGATTACTTTGTGGCACAATTTCACAAGCTACGGGAGCTTGATAATCCAATGAGCGAAACAGAATTGATTAGCGCCATTGGAAAGCAATTGCCATTCGAGGTCCAACGAATGATGATAGCGTCAAATGTCCAGACAGCTGTCGATGCGGAGGCTTTATTACGTCAATTAGACCTCACAACGCATCATTCGAACCCAAGACAAATTAGGAGCAGGGACCAACAGGTGAATAATATCGAACGGACAATCGAACCGAAGACCACTAGTACGAAGAACCAGGGAACTAGTACGGATCCGGAACCTCGTCGAGCATATAATACGGAGTGGAAGCCGCGACAATGGACGAGACCAAGGAATTTTGCGGAAGGCAACCGGCAAACAAACCAAGGAAATTTTCGAGCCGACAGGGGATACCGTGGATGCCAGAGAAGTAATTACAGGCCGTATCCAGCTAGGAATCAAGGGAACCCGAGATATTACCAGGGAGGATCTCGTCAAGAGAAGGATGACAGATACCAAGAGTTTAGGCGGTACATAGAAGAGCTGAACAAGAGAAAATGGAAGGAGGCGATCCATGATCGAGGCCGTGATGAGGAAGCGACAGGAGCGGAGAGCTTGCAATTCCAAAGAGCAAGGAAAGGGGGCAGCGACCTAAACCCGAATGCACCGACGTTCGAATCTGAAGAACGGCTCGGGGCGAAAAAAAAAACGCCGAATTTTAACTGAAGAATGGATCATCGCAGAGGTCGATACATGGGTTGTGACCTCTGACGAATTAATTGACGATCCCGAAATCCAAATTTCAAAGGAAATTAAGAGACTACCAGTGATATACACTAGGATCAACCACGTGAGGGTTCGATCACTCATTGATACAGGCGCCAGCGTATCAGTAGTATCCCAAGTTCTGTTAAATGAACTACAATCCAAAGTAAACATCCCGATTATCCCAGTTTCAAATTTGAAGATTCGTGGAATTATCCCGGATAAATCCGTCATATGTAAGAACCAGGCATTATTGGACATCGAAATTGGAAATTCAAAATTTGCTCATACATTTATTATCATGAATAAAATCAACTATAACTTGATCCTAGGGGCCGATTTTATGACTGAATACCAGGCTGTGATTGATATGGGAGATAACTCTGTCAGATTTAAGCATAGGGAAGGTATTGAGGATACAACCATGAACCCTCAGTCGGAGATAGGAGAACATGAAGAAATTTGGAACACCGAAGTCGTGAATCCGCTTAGGACGGACGAAAGTGTCATGAGTGAGACGGATGATCATATGACCTCTGATGATTATAAACTATTTGCGGCAGAATTGCAGGAAGGTGAAATCAACTGTGGGAAAGTTATAGCAGATAAAGTTAATGCAGCTGTAATAGGTCCCGAGGGGAAGGAAGATTTATTCAAAATTTTAACAAAGCATAGCGACACGTTTGGCTCAAAACCTGGAAAAATTGAAAATTTTGAATACGAATTAAACGTGAATGATTGGTCCCCGTATAAGAAGAAATTATATCCAATTGCCGAGAAATTCTATCCCCAAGTCCGCGAAGCTATTAGAGAAATGGAAGCAAGTGGATTGATATCGAAGTCACCGACGCCATTTTTGAATCCTTTAGTGATAGTAAGGAAACCGGACGGATCAGTGCGCATTTGCCTTGATGCACGTGCTATCAACGAGAGATTAGTCCCAGAGTATGAGCAGGCCCCGCCTATTAAAGAGATCTTGAAGAGATTTAAAGATATGGAATATTTTACCACTTTTGACCTGACGTCATCGTTTCATCATATACTGTTGGAAGCTAAATCTAAGTTGTTGACGGGATTCTTATTCGATCAACAGACTTATGTTTTTAATCGTCTCCCATTCGGTATTAAGAATGCGGGTTCGGTTCTCATTCGAGCTCTTGACCGCAATCTAAGTCCAAAGGTCAAAGAGGCGACTATCATGTATGTGGATGATATCTTGGTAGCTACAAGAACACTTTCGGAACACTTGGAAAATATTAATGAAGTCCTCACCGATTTAGGAAGGCATAACTTCAAGGTCAACCTATCGAAATCACATTTTTGTCAGAAGGAGGTGTTATTTTTGGGTCACCTTGTAGATGGAGATGGTGTGCGACCAAACCCAGTCAAAATTGAGGCCATTAGGATGTTTCCTAAGCCTACTAAAGTAAAACATGTTCGGCAGTTCCTTGGAATGTGTCAGTTCTTCGCTGATCATTGCCCTGATTATACAACCGTAGTAGCACCATTGCAGGACCTGCTTAAGAAAAATAATCGATGGAAGTGGGACCATAATTGTGATGAGGCGTTCGCTCAGACCAAGCAACGATTACTGCATAATGTTAAGCTCGGATACCCGGATTTTAGCCTCAAATTCATAATTCAAACAGATGCCTCAACCATAGGTATAGGAGCCGTATTACTGCAGGAAAACCCCAATGATCCAAGCATAAAAACCTATATTGCATTCATGAGCCGGAAATTGCGGAAGCATGAGATAAAGTACACTATCACAGAATTGGAAATGCTGTCTATCGTGAGCGCTTTGCAGTATTGGAAGAAGATCGTGTATGGTTTTCAGATTGTTATCCGTACCGATCACAAAGCGCTGACGTTCATTATGAAAACCAATATGGCAAGCGAGAGGGTTAGCCGTTGGGCATTATTTATCCAGCAATTTGATCTAACAGTCGAACATTGCCCCGGGAAACTCAATATTTTGGCAGACACATTGAGTCGACATCCAAACCCGGAGGAAGTCGTAATCCACCAAATTGAGTTGATAGAAGAGGATCAGGAAGTCTTAAGGAATCTGAAGGACATCGGAGCGATACAGAAGAGAGATGGGTTCACTAACTTGATGATAGAATTTTTTAACAAAACATTGCAGCCAGACAATCCACAGTATGACAGAGCTAGTAAATTATCAGCGAGCTACCATTATTTGAATGGGGTTCTTCATAAGTTTTTGGATGAGGAACACACGAAACTTCGCATAGTCATACCATCTGAAATGCAAGTACCGGTAGTCAACCATGTACACCGGGTCATTGGACACGGAGGTATAGGGAAGGTTTTGGCAACTATCCAAGAGACATTCGTGTGGGCTAAGATGAACCAAACAGTCCGAAATGTACTACGATCATGTGACGTCTGCCAAAGGATTAAACCTAATCCATACTTACTTAAGCAGTCTCCGCGCCCACTGTTACCTACTGAACCCCGCGAGATATTCGCAATGGACCTGTACGGACCACTCCCCAAGGCCCGTAGGGGAAATCAATTCATCCTTGTTAGTTTAGATGTATTCTCTAAATTGGTAGCCTTGTATCCGCTGCAAAAGGCAAATTCTAAAACTGTACTACGAGGAATTACTTCACATATCATTCCACAGATGGGGAAGCCTAAGAAGATCCTTACTGATCATGGTAGTCAGTTCACATCTGCTGCGTTTGCAAATCAATTACGACAACTAGACATTCAGCATGTACTTAGTTCGATTCGCCATCCCGAATCGAATCCATCAGAGAGGATCATGCGAGAGATTGCAAAATTCTGCAGGATCTATTGTTCCGAGGCACATTGGCGGTGGATTGACGTGGTGCCCATTATAACTAAATGTATTAACACCACGATCCACGAAGCAACAGGACAGATACCGGAAGTGGTCCACTTTAACAGATATCCGGCCAGGCCATGGCACGATGCAGTAGCATGTCCTGTAGATCCACGCGTATCCAGCGAAATTTGTATCAGAAAGACACGGGAACATTTGGAGGCACAAGCCGAACGACGATTGAGAAGGCTGAGGAATAAGCGATTCCACCGTCCGTTGAGGGTTGGCGAGCTCGTTCTAGTGAAGAAGCCTAGTGTGTCTAACCCAGAGCAGAAGGTGTACCACAAGTTTTGTAAATTGTTCGTGGGCCCTTTCAAGATTATACAAACTTATGACAACAATGCTTACAAAGTTCAGAGCTTGGATGGAAGTTCAGAGAACATCTATAACGCTGCAAATTTAAAGCTGTACCACACGCCAGCAGACCACAGGGAAGCAGAGGATGAACGAGAGGAAGCAGATGAGGAGCCGGAAGAAGATGATGTCGAAGAAGGGGATGAAGAAGATGACGGAAGGGAAGAAGAAGTCCAAGTAATCCGTACACCAATTGAAGCAAGGCCATGTCCAGAGTGTGGAGAGATAGACAGCGACGTGCAGGAATTTGTCAATACGATCCATGAAATCGAAAGACAGAACGAGGAATTAAGGTTCAGGAACCAGATGTTGAGAGACGAAATCAACAGCCGTCGCAGAACAGAGGATCCGATGTCAAATCATGATAGTGATGATATGGACACATCATAAAAAAAAAATCTCATGATACTCACTAGATTTTTTTTTTACCTGGGCAAGAGGAAGATGAACCCGAGTGACTTAGGCCCATAGTCAGTCATGATTTGATCGGTAAAATAATATGGTACATTTATTGAAATACAGAGGAGTGTATTTGAAAATATTTCGTTTAGGTAATGTCGAAATCAGAGCGAAGGAAGGACGACAGACTGGAGCCTGACGGATTAGCTCAACCCGACAACTTTTAGCTACTTCACAGCAGGGAATATCATTAGTTGGCGTACAAGGAAATACAGAGTCCACAAATAAGTCTTGGTCAGAAAGAGGAAGGGGGAGAATCATACAAAGAAAACTCACCACATGAGTAAGACCTTGGGATATTTTTGGTAGGACGGAAATTCCATGACCTCATGGAAAATTACAGCGGCTGAGTGTACGTTCGCTAGCCTAAGTTCGAGCAGGTGGAGATTTAAATCACGTGACCGCTTGCCGGCCAATAGTAAAAATTTGATGGGAGACTCAGTGATACCATCTTAAGGAATGATGGATGAGATATTTTCGTAATTACAAAAGTATTCAGTAATAAATTAATATGAGTACGCGGATGAATGTAATGAATTTATTAGATGTCACGCATGGAAAAATAATCAATACTTATTGGCAAATTAATTAAATTGAAGGCTGGATTTCTTGGAAACCGGACAGCTTGAATCTCATTGGCTGAAAGAAGACCACGTTGTCAGGGACGCTTACGAAGGCGCGAAATGTGAGGAGCGAAATCCACCCATATCTCCTAAATCTGTGATCACCTGGAGTTCATATTTTATCCAGCAGATATGCTAGCGGAGTGGATTAATTTGATGTAAATTTTAACTTCCAATTCGGAGTGCAAGTACCGATATTAAAAATCCACCCCCTCCCTCAGGGGTATGACGTCAACAAATCCGCGGGAAAAAGGCTTCATCCATATATACGGAGCTGAATTGATCATCGCCAGCCACTTGTCTTGAATCGTTGGAGCTGAATTGACGGTCGCCAGCACACGTGAATTGAATATCGGGAGCTGAACTGTTGGTCGCCGGTAACTTAGAATTCTACGGACGTACAGTCATTTAATGGCGCGAGCATCCGCCAGTGTTTGTAAAGTGTGATCGCGCTCAAGCAACATGTTAAATCTGGAAATAGTTAACGTAGGATAGTGTTTGTTATTTATGAATAATCAGTGACGTAAAGTAATTACCCTGCAAGAGAGTAGTGTAAAATATATCACTATAAGTACGTACATAATAGACTGTGTGACGAACAGTACTTTAAGGAAGTAGTAGCCTGTACTTAGCTATACCGAACCGATGTAATGAACACGTCAAGAATGCCGTATAAATCGGGCGTATCGCGACGGGCGAAATAGTTGACACCTCGTCGTACGTGTCCAGGTCCATTGTGCGGTAGGTGGACGAAGATTAAATAGTGTAAATATATTATATTCTTGGGTCTAGGATAGAAATTTGTTGTATCCAAATTAAAGTATACAGTGTTAACGTAGTAAATGGTGAAGGTTTGTGGTAATCAAGATATGAGTGTAAAATAATAATGCGCCAGGAAATCTTTTGTGAAACTACGCCATCAAGGATGGAGGAGTAAAACGCAGAGAGGGGCTGGATGAAGCCTCTCGTCTGCAAAGCTGCAATGGAATACCGATAACTAAGATGAGTACTAAACTGTAAAATATATTTGGGAAATGTTATCGTGATGGGAAAAATGGGAATAATTTGGTCATACTTGGTTACCTTCTGTAACAAGATGGGTCGCTTAACGACCCCATCCTAAATTTGTAGCACGGACAGTAGTAAATCATAATAATGTAAATAATCGGGTCTTTTATGTATTCAGTTTGTTGGAGATGTAAATTTGTATATATAGTGTAGTACGTTAAGTCATGCATGCATTCATAATTTCTTTGTAGTCGATAATTTTCTTTACATTTGATTTTGATTATGCTAGTTAAATAAGACCCGATATGTGCTTTTATGTTTTGTCATTTTAACGAGCCATTTAATGACATGGAAGGAAAATCCAGCTTCGCCATACCAAGAGTGTTTTGTTGAAATTAATATGGTCATATTTTCAAAGTGAAGTTGTTAAATTTGTGAGATGCGATTAATATAATAATTTCCAAGTAAATCATATCTGGAGTGTTTAGTGCCAGAATAAATCGACTTTGTACAAGGGGTTATGCGTTAAACATAATAAGAGTGGACTACCGTATTACAGGCGAAAATATTTTTTTTTAATAATAATAATAATAAATAAATAATATAACTACTTTTTTTGTGAAGATATTTCTTTTTTAAATATGATTTGGAGATAATAATAATTTATGTGATCAAGTGTTGAGTTTATTGGGAATCATTTAATGACGGGAGGTCGTTTTAATTTGGAATTAAAGTGCGTGATAACTTAATTTGATCGATTAATAATATTCAAATGTAGATCGGTGTTAATAATCCGTACATGTTAATGAACGTGTGGTTTAAATTACGGTCCAATATTTTTTACGTATAAATGTCGCGTTTTGAAGTTGCGATTCATTAGCCGGAACATGTAGTGCTAATATTACGAGACCATGATTGTCAAATTTTGGTAAATATAATTTCAAGATGTTACGATTATTTGTGGAGAATGAACTAAGGCATAGATCCAAATGAGATAGAAAATGTGAAAGAATTTGCAGTCAGATAATAAAAGGTCGTACGATGTCCGAAATGAATAAATAAGTCAGTTGATAATTCTGTGAGGAATAAATAAATGAATCGAGGAATATTGAGATAGAGAGGAAAATAAATTCCGTACGAGAGACACTTAGGATATTGATATGAGTGTAAAATGTACGGGCAGTGTCACAGAGAAATACTGAGTTACGCAGCGGGTAGAATTCGAACCCGTGACAGCATGTACGAAATAAATAGACTGCACAGTTATTCGTTGAGATACAACGGATCTAAGGATAATGAGAGTTCAGATTCCACAGAAATGGTCGTATATTGTATTCATTGTAATAACGAGTGAGGACAATCATGATGTCGTGATAATAATAATAATAAATATTGCAGATAAAGGATTGGACCGCCTTAATTAATTGAGCGTTGATAACGATGTTAAACGGGAATCTAATTGAGAATATGCAACCGATAATAATAACAATGTAAGGACGATGTTAAATCACCGCGGTCGGATTAATAATAATTGTCATAATAATAACTGTAATGATGTCGTTGGTTGATCAGTGAATTAATTTGTAATTGCGACCGATATCTTAATATATAATTTGGCGGAAGTGACCGGTCCATTAATAATAATAACCTTTTTAAGTGACGTGAATAATAATAATATCTTGGGTCACCTATTCATTAATAATAATAATAACCACGAGAGGGATATAATAATAATAATAACAGTAATAACCACTTGGTGTTTGCATCCCGCATAATAATGACGATATTAATCAACGTGACAGTGCCAGGAACCGTTGAGGAATAATAATAATAATAATAATAATAATAATAATAATAATAATAATAATAATAATAATAATAATAATTTCGAGGATGATAATTTTGTGGATTAAATTATTTGGTGACAACGTCCCTCTATTCGTATGTTGAATAATGAGAGTGATAATATTAGAATCATTTTTTTTACCGCGTTATTGTACGGTTTCCGTACGGGACGATGTTACAGTCATACTTGCGTGTTTGTTTACTTCGCTCGCGATGCGAGGGGGGCCATGGCCACGGTATTTCCCACCGCTTCTCGTTATCTCATCTGTGTCAGTAGTCTACTGAGGCTAACTGGAAACAATTCAGATCACATGTAAATAAAATGTAAATGCTGATTCATTGGTATGGCATCAGCTGGATATCGTAGGATAGGAACTGTCCGTGGAATCCAGTTTTCGCATTTCACGAGAAACATTACCCAGTCCGAGTACCGGTCTCGGAAAAATGTACATAGCCGGAGTACATCATCTTAGTTAAATCGGGAAGCCGACCGTAACATGGGTTATGCTCGGGCTCCCGATAGAAGGAAGCTATATCCTTGAGTAACGGTTCGATTCAAATGGAATCGATCCGTAAATTATACCTCCAAAATGTCATTTTATTTCAGAAGCAACGCAGCAAGATATTGATACCACTTGCGGTATGGCAAGTGATTTATATATGTAACATGTGTGTAAATTCAAATATTGTTGCCACGTGTATCAAAGTTTTATACGTCAAATGGCGTAATAAACCGCTCCTTCTGGCAAATTATTTCAAAGGAAACCACTCTCATAATCTTTTTATTGTAGTTAGATGATGCCCTTTTTAAAGTAACAGTCACTTCCTAGTCCTATCATGGAGTCCTTAAATTCAAGTTACAATCGAGCCTTCCCCCTTTTAATTTTAAGTTGCTCCGTTCATCCCCGTGTTCTATTATGCCGTTATATTTATATTTGATGATTTAAATAATGAACCGACACCCCTGAGATAAATGCTAGTCTGGGACTCGGGAGGTGGACGGGTGCAAAATGGCTGGCCCAAAGTGGGGCTTTAAGAACGGCAAAGTGTTGCTTTAAGAACGGCAGAGAGGCCAATTTTATTGCTAATCAATTGTAAAATTTTTATATTTTTTTTTCCAAATTTTATATTTTTAAATTTTTGATTTTTTATTAATTGATGACCGCATCACGGTCAAGTGTGTGTTCACTTGTAACGTAGTATCTTGCTAGAGTAAGGTTAGTTTCGAACGGAGCTAGATTTGGCTAGTTATTAATATAATCCATTGCTAATCTCTTCAAGTTTGGCAATGATTCAAAATTCAATAAGCTCGAAGATTTGATATTTCTCTTTTCCCATATGAAATTTAATATTATTTTGGTAATTCAGGACTCCATTTAAATGTCAGTGGACATGAGATGAATATTATAAACAGCTGTTTAGGAAGGCTTGAAATGGTAAAAATATTACTGAGCACCAGTTCAAGTTATTAGTTAAAAAGAGGTTGAGATGGTATAAATTAAAATTAACGTATTTCAGGGCAGGAGATTTCCCACTTCATCGTTGTTTTTTTTAATGTTGTTGTTGTTGTTATATTGGAGCGGTTTATTGTGAAATCTTAGGCGCAAGCCAGCATTCAAGTTGAATGACCGGCAAATGTAAACAAGTTTTAAAGTCAAAAATTTTTTTTTGTTAAATGAAAGTTAGTGTAGGGGTATAATGTCATAGGATAGGGCCTAGACCCAGTAGCGTATTCCTTCGTGTGCAGCAAGGCGAGAGGCCGATCGGCCCTTTTGCTTTCTCAAGAAAAGTTATAATGTCTGACGACGGTGGGGAGCGATCCCAGGACATAGTGGTAGAAGGACAGGGAGAGATGAAAGCTCTCACGTTAGAGGACTTAATGCAAGCATTGGCTGCAAGTATTGGTCCAATGGAACGTAGGTTAGATCAATTACAGGCCGATAGCGTTTCAGTTAAGCAGACAAATGACAAAATCATAAATAAAGTAGACCAAGTACAGGCTAATAGTGTTTCATTAGAAAATAAAGTTGATCAAATGCAGGCCGATAATGTTTCAGCTAAACATGAACTTGTTGACAAAATCGACCAAGTACAGGCTGCGAGTGTTTCACTAGAGAATAAGATCGACCGAGTACAGGCTGCGTGTGAAATAAATAAATCAGAACTCAAGGCACAAATAGATGCAGTTCAGGCCGCGAGCGTAGCGATGGGACAGGAACTTAGGGACAAATTAACTCAAGTCCAGGAAGCATGTCACTTCGCGAAAGACGAATTAAAAGTGCACATGGATGCGTACATTACCATCGTTAATGAAAAGGTTGACCGCGTTAGAGATGAGGCTCAAATGGAACGCGCAGAAATTAAGGAAAAATTGAACGCTAGTGTCAAGGAACTCGCCGCTCTACGATTAACTGACAGAAAAGACATAGAATCACACATAGAGGAAATTCGGGATGAGTGTAGGAAGGAGAATGACATCGTCCGGGGACAAGTAGAAGAAAAATGCGCGCAGATAGCTGGCACCTTGGACAAGCATGACAAGGGCATGAACGAGTTACGTGGGGAAGCCGCACGTACACTTGTCATCGTAGCAGGACTGAAAAACAAAGTCGAAGAACTAACTATAAATTTAGAAGACCGTAGCCAGAGAATAACTAAGTGCGAAGACGCAAACTTAGCGTTATTCCAGCGGACGGAAGATCTAATCGAACAGGGCCAATCATTTGCCGACACGGAAGTTCGCCTATTAGAACAATGCAAGGCGTATAATGGGCAAAATTCCGGCACAAAAGAAATAGCCAATTGTAATCCCGACGGAATGGATGACATGCGAAAAGACTTGGAGATGTTGAAGGCTAGGTTGGAACCATCAGCGTCTAGCCAAGATTTTAACCTCCAATATCGCGAATACGAACCCCATGATAACCAGGGGATTCATAAGAAAGGAGGCCTATCCCATGCTGATACACACGGTTTCAAGTTTGAAAACAGAGATGGGTCGTCTACATCATCAAGTGCTATCCCGACATCGGTGGTACACGTCATTAAGATGTCTGATGACAAGCCACCAAAGTTCGATGCCCGTGGGCATGTCACCCCGAAAGGTTTCATCCGGGAAATCGCCGGTTATATAAATGAGAATAAAATACCAGTAGAGCGACAACTGCGAACGGTCGAGAAATTCTTAGACGGAGCACCAGCTGTATGGTTCAGGGCTTTCTTGTATACTTTTGAAGATTTTGAAGGATTTCGGCGGGCTTTTCTCCAAAAGTTCTGGAGTATTCAGGAACAGCAGGAGTTAAGGCTGGAAGTATACTCCAGACGATATTCAACATCTTCACCCACGAAATTCTCAGATTACTTTGTGGCACAATTTCACAAGCTACGGGAGCTTGATAATCCAATGAGCGAAACAGAATTGATTAGCGCCATTGGAAAGCAATTGCCATTCGAGGTCCAACGAATGATGATAGCGTCAAATGTCCAGACAGCTGTCGATGCGGAGGCTTTATTACGTCAATTAGACCTCACAACGCATCATTCGAACCCAAGACAAATTAGGAGCAGGGACCAACAGGTGAATAATATCGAACGGACAATCGAACCGAAGACCACTAGTACGAAGAACCAGGGAACTAGTACGGATCCGGAACCTCGTCGAGCATATAATACGGAGTGGAAGCCGCGACAATGGACGAGACCAAGGAATTTTGCGGAAGGCAACCGGCAAACAAACCAAGGAAATTTTCGAGCCGACAGGGGATACCGTGGATGCCAGAGAAGTAATTACAGGCCGTATCCAGCTAGGAATCAAGGGAACCCGAGATATTACCAGGGAGGATCTCGTCAAGAGAAGGATGACAGATACCAAGAGTTTAGGCGGTACATAGAAGAGCTGAACAAGAGAAAATGGAAGGAGGCGATCCATGATCGAGGCCGTGATGAGGAAGCGACAGGAGCGGAGAGCTTGCAATTCCAAAGAGCAAGGAAAGGGGGCAGCGACCTAAACCCGAATGCACCGACGTTCGAATCTGAAGAACGGCTCGGGGCGAAAAAAAAAACGCCGAATTTTAACTGAAGAATGGATCATCGCAGAGGTCGATACATGGGTTGTGACCTCTGACGAATTAATTGACGATCCCGAAATCCAAATTTCAAAGGAAATTAAGAGACTACCAGTGATATACACTAGGATCAACCACGTGAGGGTTCGATCACTCATTGATACAGGCGCCAGCGTATCAGTAGTATCCCAAGTTCTGTTAAATGAACTACAATCCAAAGTAAACATCCCGATTATCCCAGTTTCAAATTTGAAGATTCGTGGAATTATCCCGGATAAATCCGTCATATGTAAGAACCAGGCATTATTGGACATCGAAATTGGAAATTCAAAATTTGCTCATACATTTATTATCATGAATAAAATCAACTATAACTTGATCCTAGGGGCCGATTTTATGACTGAATACCAGGCTGTGATTGATATGGGAGATAACTCTGTCAGATTTAAGCATAGGGAAGGTATTGAGGATACAACCATGAACCCTCAGTCGGAGATAGGAGAACATGAAGAAATTTGGAACACCGAAGTCGTGAATCCGCTTAGGACGGACGAAAGTGTCATGAGTGAGACGGATGATCATATGACCTCTGATGATTATAAACTATTTGCGGCAGAATTGCAGGAAGGTGAAATCAACTGTGGGAAAGTTATAGCAGATAAAGTTAATGCAGCTGTAATAGGTCCCGAGGGGAAGGAAGATTTATTCAAAATTTTAACAAAGCATAGCGACACGTTTGGCTCAAAACCTGGAAAAATTGAAAATTTTGAATACGAATTAAACGTGAATGATTGGTCCCCGTATAAGAAGAAATTATATCCAATTGCCGAGAAATTCTATCCCCAAGTCCGCGAAGCTATTAGAGAAATGGAAGCAAGTGGATTGATATCGAAGTCACCGACGCCATTTTTGAATCCTTTAGTGATAGTAAGGAAACCGGACGGATCAGTGCGCATTTGCCTTGATGCACGTGCTATCAACGAGAGATTAGTCCCAGAGTATGAGCAGGCCCCGCCTATTAAAGAGATCTTGAAGAGATTTAAAGATATGGAATATTTTACCACTTTTGACCTGACGTCATCGTTTCATCATATACTGTTGGAAGCTAAATCTAAGTTGTTGACGGGATTCTTATTCGATCAACAGACTTATGTTTTTAATCGTCTCCCATTCGGTATTAAGAATGCGGGTTCGGTTCTCATTCGAGCTCTTGACCGCAATCTAAGTCCAAAGGTCAAAGAGGCGACTATCATGTATGTGGATGATATCTTGGTAGCTACAAGAACACTTTCGGAACACTTGGAAAATATTAATGAAGTCCTCACCGATTTAGGAAGGCATAACTTCAAGGTCAACCTATCGAAATCACATTTTTGTCAGAAGGAGGTGTTATTTTTGGGTCACCTTGTAGATGGAGATGGTGTGCGACCAAACCCAGTCAAAATTGAGGCCATTAGGATGTTTCCTAAGCCTACTAAAGTAAAACATGTTCGGCAGTTCCTTGGAATGTGTCAGTTCTTCGCTGATCATTGCCCTGATTATACAACCGTAGTAGCACCATTGCAGGACCTGCTTAAGAAAAATAATCGATGGAAGTGGGACCATAATTGTGATGAGGCGTTCGCTCAGACCAAGCAACGATTACTGCATAATGTTAAGCTCGGATACCCGGATTTTAGCCTCAAATTCATAATTCAAACAGATGCCTCAACCATAGGTATAGGAGCCGTATTACTGCAGGAAAACCCCAATGATCCAAGCATAAAAACCTATATTGCATTCATGAGCCGGAAATTGCGGAAGCATGAGATAAAGTACACTATCACAGAATTGGAAATGCTGTCTATCGTGAGCGCTTTGCAGTATTGGAAGAAGATCGTGTATGGTTTTCAGATTGTTATCCGTACCGATCACAAAGCGCTGACGTTCATTATGAAAACCAATATGGCAAGCGAGAGGGTTAGCCGTTGGGCATTATTTATCCAGCAATTTGATCTAACAGTCGAACATTGCCCCGGGAAACTCAATATTTTGGCAGACACATTGAGTCGACATCCAAACCCGGAGGAAGTCGTAATCCACCAAATTGAGTTGATAGAAGAGGATCAGGAAGTCTTAAGGAATCTGAAGGACATCGGAGCGATACAGAAGAGAGATGGGTTCACTAACTTGATGATAGAATTTTTTAACAAAACATTGCAGCCAGACAATCCACAGTATGACAGAGCTAGTAAATTATCAGCGAGCTACCATTATTTGAATGGGGTTCTTCATAAGTTTTTGGATGAGGAACACACGAAACTTCGCATAGTCATACCATCTGAAATGCAAGTACCGGTAGTCAACCATGTACACCGGGTCATTGGACACGGAGGTATAGGGAAGGTTTTGGCAACTATCCAAGAGACATTCGTGTGGGCTAAGATGAACCAAACAGTCCGAAATGTACTACGATCATGTGACGTCTGCCAAAGGATTAAACCTAATCCATACTTACTTAAGCAGTCTCCGCGCCCACTGTTACCTACTGAACCCCGCGAGATATTCGCAATGGACCTGTACGGACCACTCCCCAAGGCCCGTAGGGGAAATCAATTCATCCTTGTTAGTTTAGATGTATTCTCTAAATTGGTAGCCTTGTATCCGCTGCAAAAGGCAAATTCTAAAACTGTACTACGAGGAATTACTTCACATATCATTCCACAGATGGGGAAGCCTAAGAAGATCCTTACTGATCATGGTAGTCAGTTCACATCTGCTGCGTTTGCAAATCAATTACGACAACTAGACATTCAGCATGTACTTAGTTCGATTCGCCATCCCGAATCGAATCCATCAGAGAGGATCATGCGAGAGATTGCAAAATTCTGCAGGATCTATTGTTCCGAGGCACATTGGCGGTGGATTGACGTGGTGCCCATTATAACTAAATGTATTAACACCACGATCCACGAAGCAACAGGACAGATACCGGAAGTGGTCCACTTTAACAGATATCCGGCCAGGCCATGGCACGATGCAGTAGCATGTCCTGTAGATCCACGCGTATCCAGCGAAATTTGTATCAGAAAGACACGGGAACATTTGGAGGCACAAGCCGAACGACGATTGAGAAGGCTGAGGAATAAGCGATTCCACCGTCCGTTGAGGGTTGGCGAGCTCGTTCTAGTGAAGAAGCCTAGTGTGTCTAACCCAGAGCAGAAGGTGTACCACAAGTTTTGTAAATTGTTCGTGGGCCCTTTCAAGATTATACAAACTTATGACAACAATGCTTACAAAGTTCAGAGCTTGGATGGAAGTTCAGAGAACATCTATAACGCTGCAAATTTAAAGCTGTACCACACGCCAGCAGACCACAGGGAAGCAGAGGATGAACGAGAGGAAGCAGATGAGGAGCCGGAAGAAGATGATGTCGAAGAAGGGGATGAAGAAGATGACGGAAGGGAAGAAGAAGTCCAAGTAATCCGTACACCAATTGAAGCAAGGCCATGTCCAGAGTGTGGAGAGATAGACAGCGACGTGCAGGAATTTGTCAATACGATCCATGAAATCGAAAGACAGAACGAGGAATTAAGGTTCAGGAACCAGATGTTGAGAGACGAAATCAACAGCCGTCGCAGAACAGAGGATCCGATGTCAAATCATGATAGTGATGATATGGACACATCATAAAAAAAAATCTCATGATACTCACTAGATTTTTTTTTTACCTGGGCAAGAGGAAGATGAACCCGAGTGACTTAGGCCCATAGTCAGTCATGATTTGATCGGTAAAATAATATGGTACATTTATTGAAATACAGAGGAGTGTATTTGAAAATATTTCGTTTAGGTAATGTCGAAATCAGAGCGAAGGAAGGACGACAGACTGGAGCCTGACGGATTAGCTCAACCCGACAACTTTTAGCTACTTCACAGCAGGGAATATCATTAGTTGGCGTACAAGGAAATACAGAGTCCACAAATAAGTCTTGGTCAGAAAGAGGAAGGGGGAGAATCATACAAAGAAAACTCACCACATGAGTAAGACCTTGGGATATTTTTGGTAGGACGGAAATTCCATGACCTCATGGAAAATTACAGCGGCTGAGTGTACGTTCGCTAGCCTAAGTTCGAGCAGGTGGAGATTTAAATCACGTGACCGCTTGCCGGCCAATAGTAAAAATTTGATGGGAGACTCAGTGATACCATCTTAAGGAATGATGGATGAGATATTTTCGTAATTACAAAAGTATTCAGTAATAAATTAATATGAGTACGCGGATGAATGTAATGAATTTATTAGATGTCACGCATGGAAAAATAATCAATACTTATTGGCAAATTAATTAAATTGAAGGCTGGATTTCTTGGAAACCGGACAGCTTGAATCTCATTGGCTGAAAGAAGACCACGTTGTCAGGGACGCTTACGAAGGCGCGAAATGTGAGGAGCGAAATCCACCCATATCTCCTAAATCTGTGATCACCTGGAGTTCATATTTTATCCAGCAGATATGCTAGCGGAGTGGATTAATTTGATGTAAATTTTAACTTCCAATTCGGAGTGCAAGTACCGATATTAAAAATCCACCCCCTCCCTCAGGGGTATGACGTCAACAAATCCGCGGGAAAAAGGCTTCATCCATATATACGGAGCTGAATTGATCATCGCCAGCCACTTGTCTTGAATCGTTGGAGCTGAATTGACGGTCGCCAGCACACGTGAATTGAATATCGGGAGCTGAACTGTTGGTCGCCGGTAACTTAGAATTCTACGGACGTACAGTCATTTAATGGCGCGAGCATCCGCCAGTGTTTGTAAAGTGTGATCGCGCTCAAGCAACATGTTAAATCTGGAAATAGTTAACGTAGGATAGTGTTTGTTATTTATGAATAATCAGTGACGTAAAGTAATTACCCTGCAAGAGAGTAGTGTAAAATATATCACTATAAGTACGTACATAATAGACTGTGTGACGAACAGTACTTTAAGGAAGTAGTAGCCTGTACTTAGCTATACCGAACCGATGTAATGAACACGTCAAGAATGCCGTATAAATCGGGCGTATCGCGACGGGCGAAATAGTTGACACCTCGTCGTACGTGTCCAGGTCCATTGTGCGGTAGGTGGACGAAGATTAAATAGTGTAAATATATTATATTCTTGGGTCTAGGATAGAAATTTGTTGTATCCAAATTAAAGTATACAGTGTTAACGTAGTAAATGGTGAAGGTTTGTGGTAATCAAGATATGAGTGTAAAATAATAATGCGCCAGGAAATCTTTTGTGAAACTACGCCATCAAGGATGGAGGAGTAAAACGCAGAGAGGGGCTGGATGAAGCCTCTCGTCTGCAAAGCTGCAATGGAATACCGATAACTAAGATGAGTACTAAACTGTAAAATATATTTGGGAAATGTTATCGTGATGGGAAAAATGGGAATAATTTGGTCATACTTGGTTACCTTCTGTAACAAGATGGGTCGCTTAACGACCCCATCCTAAATTTGTAGCACGGACAGTAGTAAATCATAATAATGTAAATAATCGGGTCTTTTATGTATTCAGTTTGTTGGAGATGTAAATTTGTATATATAGTGTAGTACGTTAAGTCATGCATGCATTCATAATTTCTTTGTAGTCGATAATTTTCTTTACATTTGATTTTGATTATGCTAGTTAAATAAGACCCGATATGTGCTTTTATGTTTTGTCATTTTAACGAGCCATTTAATGACATGGAAGGAAAATCCAGCTTCGCCATACCAAGAGTGTTTTGTTGAAATTAATATGGTCATATTTTCAAAGTGAAGTTGTTAAATTTGTGAGATGCGATTAATATAATAATTTCCAAGTAAATCATATCTGGAGTGTTTAGTGCCAGAATAAATCGACTTTGTACAAGGGGTTATGCGTTAAACATAATAAGAGTGGACTACCGTATTACAGGCGAAAATATTTTTTTTTTTAATAATAATAATAATAAATAAATAATATAACTACTTTTTTTGTGAAGATATTTCTTTTTTAAATATGATTTGGAGATAATAATAATTTATGTGATCAAGTGTTGAGTTTATTGGGAATCATTTAATGACGGGAGGTCGTTTTAATTTGGAATTAAAGTGCGTGATAACTTAATTTGATCGATTAATAATATTCAAATGTAGATCGGTGTTAATAATCCGTACATGTTAATGAACGTGTGGTTTAAATTACGGTCCAATATTTTTTACGTATAAATGTCGCGTTTTGAAGTTGCGATTCATTAGCCGGAACATGTAGTGCTAATATTACGAGACCATGATTGTCAAATTTTGGTAAATATAATTTCAAGATGTTACGATTATTTGTGGAGAATGAACTAAGGCATAGATCCAAATGAGATAGAAAATGTGAAAGAATTTGCAGTCAGATAATAAAAGGTCGTACGATGTCCGAAATGAATAAATAAGTCAGTTGATAATTCTGTGAGGAATAAATAAATGAATCGAGGAATATTGAGATAGAGAGGAAAATAAATTCCGTACGAGAGACACTTAGGATATTGATATGAGTGTAAAATGTACGGGCAGTGTCACAGAGAAATACTGAGTTACGCAGCGGGTAGAATTCGAACCCGTGACAGCATGTACGAAATAAATAGACTGCACAGTTATTCGTTGAGATACAACGGATCTAAGGATAATGAGAGTTCAGATTCCACAGAAATGGTCGTATATTGTATTCATTGTAATAACGAGTGAGGACAATCATGATGTCGTGATAATAATAATAATAAATATTGCAGATAAAGGATTGGACCGCCTTAATTAATTGAGCGTTGATAACGATGTTAAACGGGAATCTAATTGAGAATATGCAACCGATAATAATAACAATGTAAGGACGATGTTAAATCACCGCGGTCGGATTAATAATAATTGTCATAATAATAACTGTAATGATGTCGTTGGTTGATCAGTGAATTAATTTGTAATTGCGACCGATATCTTAATATATAATTTGGCGGAAGTGACCGGTCCATTAATAATAATAACCTTTTTAAGTGACGTGAATAATAATAATATCTTGGGTCACCTATTCATTAATAATAATAATAACCACGAGAGGGATATAATAATAATAATAACAGTAATAACCACTTGGTGTTTGCATCCCGCATAATAATGACGATATTAATCAACGTGACAGTGCCAGGAACCGTTGAGGAATAATAATAATAATAATAATAATAATAATAATAATAATAATAATAATAATAATAATAATAATAATTTCGAGGATGATAATTTTGTGGATTAAATTATTTGGTGACAACGTCCCTCTATTCGTATGTTGAATAATGAGAGTGATAATATTAGAATCATTTTTTTTACCGCGTTATTGTACGGTTTCCGTACGGGACGATGTTACAGTCATACTTGCGTGTTTGTTTACTTCGCTCGCGATGCGAGGGGGGCCATGGCCACGGTATTTCCCACCGCTTCTCGTTATCTCATCTGTGTCAGTAGTCTACTGAGGCTAACTGGAAACAATTCAGATCACATGTAAATAAAATGTAAATGCTGATTCATTGGTATGGCATCAGCTGGATATCGTAGGATAGGAACTGTCCGTGGAATCCAGTTTTCGCATTTCACGAGAAACATTACCCAGTCCGAGTACCGGTCTCGGAAAAATGTACATAGCCGGAGTACATCATCTTAGTTAAATCGGGAAGCCGACCGTAACATGGGTTATGCTCGGGCTCCCGATAGAAGGAAGCTATATCCTTGAGTAACGGTTCGATTCAAATGGAATCGATCCGTAAATTATACCTCCAAAATGTCATTTTATTTCAGAAGCAACGCAGCAAGATATTGATACCACTTGCGGTATGGCAAGTGATTTATATATGTAACATGTGTGTAAATTCAAATATTGTTGCCACGTGTATCAAAGTTTTATACGTCAAATGGCGTAATAAACCGCTCCTTCTGGCAAATTATTTCAAAGGAAACCACTCTCATAATCTTTTTATTGTAGTTAGATGATGCCCTTTTTAAAGTAACAGTCACTTCCTAGTCCTATCATGGAGTCCTTAAATTCAAGTTACAATCGAGCCTTCCCCCTTTTAATTTTAAGTTGCTCCGTTCATCCCCGTGTTCTATTATGCCGTTATATTTATATTTGATGATTTAAATAATGAACCGACACCCCTGAGATAAATGCTAGTCTGGGACTCGGGAGGTGGACGGGTGCAATATATCTCAAAAAATTAATTACAGACTTTAAATTGGTACATGGAATCTCTTTTAAAAATGAACACACTTTCTTGGAAAAAGCACTTAAGGGGGTGAAAAGAATAAAAAAGCGGGTGAATTTTTAAAATATCTTCTTCTTCTATCGCTTTAGCCACACCTATTGGGTTGCGGGTGCGAACTGCATAGCACATGTGGATTTGACCCTGTTTTACGGCTGGATGCCCTTCCTGACGTCAACCGTATGTGTAGGGATGTAATTTATACTTCTATACTAATATTATAAAGAGGAAAATTTGTATATTTGTTTGTAACGGATAGACTCAAAAATACTGAACCGATTTTAAAAATTACTTCACCTATAGAAAGCTACATTGCCAGTGAGTAACATGGGCTGTATTTCATTTTCAAAACAATTCTAGGGGGGCGACGGGAGGAGATATAAAAATATTAAAATAATAGGCTAATATAGGCGAAATCGAATGTGTCGTACAAGGACAGATAAAGCTCATTTTAAGCCCCTTGACGCAAAGAACAAAACTCGGTAAACCCTACGAGTTCGTAAACAATGTTTTAAGGCCCTAAAACCAACCGTTGTGGAGGTGTTGGAACCACACTACCCTTGTGCCAGGCTCCTCACTTTCATCTATCCTATCCGACCTCCCTTGGTCAACTCTTGTTCTTTTCAGACCCCGAGGTATTACGTATGGAGGCCTAGGGAGTCTTTCATTTTCACGCCCTTGTCTTCCTTTGGCCGATACATTCATTTTTCGAAGTGTCGGATCCCTTCCATTTTTCCCTCTGATTAGTGTTATATAGAGGATGGTTGTCTAGTTGTACTTCCTCTTAAAACAATAATCACCACCACTACCACCACCACCACCACCACCACCACCACCACCACCACCACCACCACCACCACACTACCCCTGCTCTAGGAATCGGATTAAGAAACGAACGGCCGTAACCATGGCAACGTCAGCTCCAGGATTCTACAGCAGCTAGATTATGCATGCACGTTTGGGCATAGCTGCCTACCAAAATTGATACACATATGACTTACTATCTGGAAAAAATAAACTATTGGGTAAGACGCTCATAGCACTCCTTTGTGCGGGGATGGATAGGGAGTGAAGTATAAAAATAATAGCCCCGGAGATCGTAGTACAGCGACAAGCGGTTGCCGACGGGCCTCCGTTTTTACGTATTGGCTTAGGTTTCAGCATTTTGCGGAGTCTGTTACCTATAGCTTAAACTATTTTCTATCAAATAATGGAGTAGTAGGATCACTGATGTTATTAGTGCCGATATTTTGGTCCACTATTACGATCATTGTAACCATGAAAACAACCTATATACTGTACACAATTGTCAAGATGGTGCGCCCATGACTTGAATAAATTTCTCAACATTTATACTCAGATTCATCATATGATGTGCGACATGACTGACAAGCCCTGAGAATTATAATTCTCGATAATTATAGTAGTTTTTATGCATCGCGTATTTCCTTTATCATTTGTAATAGTTACGAAATGTCGGATCAAACAAATTCATTCAATAATATTTATATTTGTGGTACTATCTGGCGAAAGTATACTTACACTAAACCTGCAGCTTTTGGAAAGGAGCGTGTATATATAGGCGAGAATGAAGGAAAAACATGGTAGCAAAAGATCTTAGAGGTCGACGCTTATTAGGAACTAATATTTAGAGGCCCGCATGAGGAAAAGAAGAAGAAGATACACTATAATTCCAAACATGACAAATCATTTCTACGTACTTAAGTAAATACACCAGTGATATATCTAAAGAAGTCAGTCACACCGATAGTATGAGTAAGTAAAGCCAGTTTCTGATAACCCGTACGAAGAACGGGTACTTCCGCTAGTCGCTCATATACTAGGTTCGCGTTGTTTCCGACCACCCTTTATAAGAACAAGGGTCAAAGAGAGAATCATGACGACAATATTTGTTTAATCCGTGGAGAAATAATGGAAGAAGCCCCTCTATTGAATGTATGTAGGGACGCTGACTCAGTTAGTCTGGGTAGTACCGGGCGAGTTGGCCGTGCGCTTAGAGGCCCGTGGCTGTGAGCTTGCATCCGGGAGATAGTAGGTTCGAATCCCACTATCGGCAGCCCTGAAGATGGTTTTCCGTGGTTTCCCATGTTCACACCAGGCAAATGCTGGGGCTGTACCTTAATTAAGACCACGGGCGCTTCCTTCCAACTCCTAGGCCTTTCCCATCCCATCGTCGCCGTAAGACCTATCTGTGTCGGTGCGACGTAAAGCCCCTAGCAAGAAAAAAAGTCTGGGTAGTAAGAGGATGATAGATTTGGTGAGATCACATCGCGTAAGATCACACACGAACACAATTGTAATATCTTCTTTCTTATAACAACAGTTATCATTATCCAAAATCTGTAAGCAGCTCACTCAGCAATTTTTCCATCTTCTAATAAGTGGTTTTCCTGAATTTACCTAAACTTAATCAGGAAAGTTTCGCCGTAACAGACAAATATTTCTGTCACGTTTAAAATTATCTTATCGCTGAGTTCTTCCTTTCTCTTTAACTTTCCAACATAGACAGATGCACAATTTATACGTTTATAGAGAAAAAGTGCTCCACAATTTATCATCATATATTAGTATTCTGTTCGATCAGCATTTGTGGGACCTAGTCGCCAGAGCCAGCATAGGCAGTGGAATTGAGTGAATCGATACTGGCCATAGCGGATATAACGGCGTTAAATATTTCATGGGGTCATGAATGGAAAGAACTGCTCTTTAAGGTGGCCATGAATATCGAAAGCACTTCGCTTTAACGGTAGTACGTAGCTCTGGGTAACGACATTAGGGTCATTTCATACGGCATGTAGCAGGATTACAGAGCTGAATACTTGTTGTAATATGGATTAAAAGTGGATAAAATATAATGACTAGCTATCGCACTAATTAAATGAAGAAAATAATACCATTAGTCCACCCGAGCCGATTAAACCAGATTGCAGTATTTAATGGAATACATTTTCCATACATTATCGACTTAAAAATAGGTCCCCCTCTCCACTTCCCTTCACATGTACAACATCATATCGTTGCAAATGAGATGGAATTGCATTTAATGCTATGGATACATACATAACAGCAAAATTAACTACACATCACGGGTAATCTCTGACAGGCTGGCTGGAAGTGCAGCGCTAGGTCAATGACAAAGAATGACTCTACTACACACTCTTTTATAAATAAAAAAAAGTATTATGTTTCAGTTCAATACACAGCCAATTAGTTGCGGTTTAAATGTAGTGGATCAGAAGCTCGTGAACTGGAAGAGGTGAATGGTGGCAAGGGGTGCTTGAATGACTTGGCTTTAGTCGAATTTTATACCCTCGAGGGCGGAGACTACAACAGAACTACTGTAGGACTACCAACAGTTATTTGGCTGTTGGATATGCAATTATAAAAACAAGAAATTTTCTAATATGTAGAGAGGAGGCAACATGCAACAAACGAAGAAACATATCCTGTAAACATTGGTCGCAAGCCCAATACCTTCGGAGTTATGATCCGCTGCCACTACTGTCAATGATCACCATGTCTTTGATCTACTCTTCACATGTGCTCGATGTGCCCGCCACCCATTGCAATGCAGCCTTCCACCCTACGTCGCACGGAATCACGCATTCTTTCGAACAGCTTTGGCTGTTGCCGGATTGCATCACAGGCATTGAACATGTGTTCTCGAAGTATCTACATCATTTATGGGGAGCACATACACCATGTCTTTAAAGCCAACAATCTAAAGGGTTAAGGACAGGCGAATGGGGAGGCCAAGGTATTGGCACTTGCCGACCAATCCATCGCTCATGGAAGATCTGTGGACTGGTGCTCCATCATGCATGTACCACATTTGCAGTGGTTTACGATTAATGCTTAGGTAGGAACGTATTTCCATCTTTTGTTGCATACGACCTTCCGTAAATTATTGGAACATCGTGGTCATTGACAGTGGATCATAACTCTAAACATACTGGGTTTGCGACCAATGTTTATAGGATTGTTTTCCTCCGTTTGTTGGGTGCTACCTCCCTTGTAAATATTGGAACCTTTTCCAAGGGCACCCTATAATAATAAATAATAATAATAATAATAATAATAATAATAATAATAATAATAATAATAATAATAATAATAATAATAATAATAATAATAATAATAATAATAATAATAATAATAATAAAGTATGGCCTCAGCTACCGTGTACACACATTTCAATTTGACGCCATCTGGCTCTCTGCTCAATTTCGACGTACGTTTTTTCTAGGCCCACTAGTAGCAGACCGAGTATACGGAAACTCTCCTGGGCGTTTATGGCTGAGATTAATGAATTTTGTCGGGTAAACACCAAATGAGTCATCAGAGATCTTTTACATGCCGCCATCGTACGACATGGAGTGTCGAATGTACTTTTCTACACCCTTCAAAAATCCCACTACCTCTGCTATCTTGGGATCCGGAGGCCCACACTCTACCACTGATTTACCACTTATTTCCTTTTTCTTCCTGGAGCTTTTTTGCAATATATTGGAATGGGATCTTGGTGTGGATGTGGTCTAGTTTAACGACCGGATTGCCTTCTTGACACCAAACGTATGGGAAGAGATATGTTCATTTTGCGTGTGTCTGTGGTGGTTGTTAGTGTGGTGTGTCGTGTGTAGTTGTGTAGAGACGATCACAAAAACCCAGTCCCCTAACAAGAGGAAGTAACCACCTGGTCTGCAATTGAACCCTGGGCCCTCTCAACCGAAGGCCAGGACGCCAAGAAGTCAGACACTAGAATGATATAATTATTTTTATTTCCTAGGGTAAATAAAATCACGCGGTGAGCCTCAGCTACCTGGCGGGTCGCAAGTGGCTGATAGCGAAAGGCCCTCAAATATGGGGGTTAGCTGCGAATAAGGGGAAATCCGAATAAGCAGTCCCGGACCGAGTCAAAACTGCTTCCTTGCAGAGAGGGAGGTAATAATAATAATAATAATGCTATTTGCTTTACGTCCCATTAACTACTTTTACGATCTTCGGAGACGCCGAGGTGCCGGAATTTAGTCCCGCAGGAGTTCTTTTTACGTGCCAGTAAATCTACCGACACGGGGCTGTCGTATTTGAGCACCTTCAAATACCACCGGACTGAGCCAGGATCGAACCTGCCAAGTTGGGGTTAGAAGGCCAGCGCCTTAACCTTCTGAGTCACTCAGCCCAGAGGGGGAGGTACCTCAAAGGCAGAAAATCTAGCAGGCCGAGCGCTATGAGGGAGGCAGCCCCTCCCACAAGGCTTTGGAACTAGGGATGATAACCCAAGCATCCGAGAAACAATTGTTAAAAGAAATTACAGAGGAGAAACCGGATTGGACGACCCTCTGGAAAACCTAGACACCGCAAGGTAGAAGAGGACCGAGTAAGTAAGTAAGTAAGTAAATAGAATTCCACTGCCTATTCTGGCTCTGGTGACTACGTCCCAACAAATGCTGATCGAACGGAATACAAATATATATTTATCCCTGAACCTGAAACACATGATGATAGCACTGTAAAAAAAATAATAATAAAATGCAATTTTAGAAGGAAATGCCACATGTACAGTGAAACCCCTTTGATTCTTGGACATATATTGAAAGCATCTTATAATTCCTTTTACTTTTACATCTTACTTTTGACACCTCTCAACTCTTGACACTGGACAGCCCTTAAAATGGCAGTTTGGGCAAGGTCAAAACTTTGTTTTGTTTTGCTGTTTTCTAATGGTTTAGAACAAGCAATTTTAACATTGCTGTTGGAAATGCTGTATGTCCAATATAATTTATAAACAGTCTTCCTGTATGTTGACGTTACAACGCAAAAGCTTGGATGATAGGGGCTTCCTCCAGTGACTGCTTATGAGAAATCAGTCTAAGGATGAAGAAGGGTAAGTGTAAAACACATTTGTTTTTCTTTAATGCTACAAGCCATGTGAAGCTAAATCTATCTAAATCTCAGAGTAAAATGAATGCCTCCCAACTTAACTAGTGAAGTGGAGAGGGATAATTCAAGCTGTTAAATTACTGTACAGGAAACAGTTAAGGCTGGCCCTCATTAACGCAGCATGTAAGTGTAACAATGCAATCGAATTTGCACGTAGTGTGACCATCCTCGATGCAGTTCGTTCGATCCATGGTGGATGGGTGGACGTGTCTAAAGAAATAATTGTGAAATGTTTCCATCATGCAGAATGTGTGCCCCAATCAACTGAAGAGGAAAAACCATCTCACAGAGGAATTGAGATTTCTCCCTGAAGTTTTCCCCAGTGAATTGTGAGACGTTGGTGGTTTTAAGTGCTTTCGATAATGTGTTGAAGTCCACAATGATGTTCCTGGAACATTTGATGGAGTGTTACAAAAAATAATTTCTTCAGAAGAAAAATTGTCTTTTCGTCTTATGGGTGCAACACATACATATATTTATCATTGTAGACTGTTATGCCTTTCAGCGTTCAGTCTGCAAGCCTCTGTGAATTTACGAAATATCGCCACAAGCCTCTATTTGCAACTAGTGTTGTGGCCTCATTTTGTTCTATACCTTGTATCTTTAAATCGTTAGAAACAGAGTCTAACGATCGTCGTCTTGGTCTCCCTCTACTTCTCTTACCCTCCAAAACAGAGTCCATTATTCTCCTAGGTAACCTATCCTCCTCCATTCGCCTCACAGGACCCCACCACCGAAGTCGGTTTATGCGTACAGCTTCATCCATCGAGTTCATTCCTAAATTAGCCTTTATCTCCTCATTTCGAGTACCCTCCTGCCATTGTTCCCACCTGTTTGTACCAGCAATCATTCTCGCTACTTTCATGTCTGTTACTTCTAACTTATGAATACGATTTCCTGAGTCCACCCAGCTTCCCACCAACTTTGGTCTGAAAACAGACCGATGTAAAGATAGTTTTGTCTGGGAGCTGACTTCCTTCTGTTGATCGCAACTGCGAGTTCACTGCATTATCTTTACTACATCTCGATTCAATCTCACTTACTATATTACCATCCTGGGAGAACACACAACCTCAATACTTGAAATTATCGACCTGTTCTAGATTTGTATCACCTATCTGACATTCAGTTCTGTTCAGTTTCTTACCTATTGACATCAATTTAGTCTTCAAAAGGCTAATTTTCACACTATACTCATTGCACCTATTTTCAAGTTCCAAGATATTAGACTGCAGGCTTTCGGCACAGTCTGCAATTACGACCAAGTCGACAGCATAGGCCAGACTGATTATTACATTTCCACCTAACTGAATCCCTCCCTGCCATTTTATACCTTTCAGTAGATGATCCATGTAAACTACGAACAGCAAAGGTGAAAGATTACAGCCTTGTCTAACCCCTGTAAGTACCCTGAACCAAGAACTCATTCTGCAATCAATTCTCACAGAAGCCCAGTTGTCAACATAAATGCCTTTGATTGATTTTAATAATCTACCTTTAATTCCATAGTCCCCCAGTATGGCGAACATCTTTTCCCTCGGTACCCTGTCATATGCTTTCTCTAGATCTACGAAACATAAACACAACTGCCTAGTCCTCTCGTAGCATTTTTCAGTTACCTGGCGCATACTGAAAATCTGATCCTGACAGCCCCTCTGTGGTCTGAAACCACACTGGTTTTCATCCAACTTCCTCTCAATTACTGATCGCACCCTCCCTTCCAAGATGCCAGTGAATATTTTTCCTGGTACACTAATCAATGAGATACCTTGATAGTTGTTGCAATCCTTCCTGTTCCCTTGCTTATAGATAGGTGCAATTACTGCTTTTGTCCAATCTGAAGGTACCTTACCAACACTCCATGCTAATCTTACTACTCTATGAAGCCATTCTTCCCACTATACTTCACCATTTCAGGTCTAATTTCATCTATTTCATCTAATAATAATAATAAGAAGAAGAAAAAGAATAATAAGAAGAGGAAACAGTTGCTGTCCCCAAGGAGCCAAGTACCTATCAAAAAGCTGTCCAGTGTATTAATGAGTTGGAACGTTACGTGTTTGTGAATAAAGTACCAGAAATTATTGAAATTATTTGGATCAGGTTGGAAAATTTAACCAGTGTGGGCACGTTCAAAAATCGAAAAATCAAAGCAAAGTCTTCTGACTGTTTGTTTTTTCACTGATACGTAAAAGGGGAGTATTGTATAGTAGGCCCTACAGTATGCAAAATAAAAAAAATAGGACAATTCTGTAAGCGGTTTATTTTTATAGTTATAATAGGCATGAAATTCAGTGTACTGCAGTGTACATAAACTTAAATAATTGCTGTTTTTACTATGTAAACACAGGGTCTCCCATATAAACTAAGACCGAGCGCACCGTGTTTGCACTCTGCGATACGGCAGCTGCCTCAGCCGAGCTCACGTCGCGCACGGCCACCCTGCTTTAAGCGTGTATACAAACTTATATCAAATCTTCCCTTATAAAAGACGCTGGAAGTGTCGTACTTCCTGGGTTATACAAGAATATTATCTGGTAATCACATTCTGGCTGACACGAGTGAGTTCTGCCACGGTAATATTTCTGATTTCATTCCTAATGTTTTCCTTCAGTTCCTCTAATGTGTGAGGATTTGTTCGATACACTTTTTCTTTCAGTTTAAACCACAAGTAATAATCACACACTGTTAGATCTGGCGACCGAGGGGGAAATAGACCACCACTGATCACACTGTCTACAAACACATCCGAGATTATAAGAAGGGAATCTTCTCCTGTATGAGCAAGAATCTTGTTGAAACCACACACGTGATTTTCCTTCTACCGTTAACTGATGGAAGAACGGTTCAAAATGTCCTCTTGCTATCTCTCTTCATTTACTGTCGTATCGAAAAAATACGCTAACAGCACAACAAACATCAATCTTCTAATCATAATGAGAGACTTCATAAACACCAATAGAATTTTCTGCACACCAATAGCGGAGTCATGACTGTTCACACGACAATTAAGATGAAATCAAACCTTTACACACGAAAATACGGTGTTGTGGTGATAACTGTCTTACCATGTTAACAGCCGAGATGCAGACTGGCGACTGATGCCTGCCGGGTCGAACACGTGCAGGCTGCTTGCAGGGTCAAGAACTATGCGCGTGCCTCTCATACTGCAGCTTACGGGCCGGAGAGTAAAAACGCTGCTTCGACGGTCCTAGTTTATATGGTAGACCTTGTACAGTACACAGAATAAACTAACTCAGGGTTTTCCCTTTGCTGCACTGTTTATGTACTTTTGAAATACTGTACACCCAACCTGTCGATTGGACATCCCAATACATTGGATAAATTTTAACAAGCCGAAAGTGTCCATCTTATAAGGGTTTCACTGTATGTCCATCTCTTGTACCGTTTCTCTATGGCCTCGGGTATGAGGTGAGATGAATATTCGTAGGGAGCTTCTACGACCGGATGCCCTCCTTGACGTCAACCTCATCAGAGTAGTAAATAAGGTGAAATGAATGACTTGATATATGACTGTAGGAAGGGAGAGGAAGAAACCCGATGCTAGCACATAGCCTACACTAAATGGTTCTGCTCAAGACCTAACGGACGAATCACCGTCAACAACGTCATAAGCCCTCACCCCATAAGGACATTGCGGAGAGGTTTGGAATTGAATCCGGGCTTTTGATACGCAGTCTGGTGACAAATCATATTATTATTATTATTATTATTATTATTATTATTATTATTATGTCCGGCTCCATGGATAAATGGTTAGCGTCCTGGCCTTTGGTCACAGGGGTCCCGGGTTCGATTCCCGGCAGGGTCGGGAATTTTAACCATCATTGGTTAATTTCCGTGGCACGGGGGCTGGGTGTATGTGATGTCTTCATCATCATTTCATCCTCATCACGACGCGCAGGTCACCTACAGGAGTTAAATCAAAAGACCTGCACCTGGCGAGCTGAACCCGCCCTAGGATTTCCCGGCACTAAAAGCCATACGCCATTTCATTTTTCATTATTATTATTATTATTATTATTATTATTATTATTATTATTATTATTATTATTATTATTATTATTAAGTCCGGCTCCATGGCTAAATGGTTAGCGTGCTGGCCTATGGTCACAGGGGTCCCGGGTTCGATTCCCGGCAGGGTCGGGAATTTTAACCATCATTGGTTAATTTCCGTGGCACGGGGGCTGGGTGTATGTGATGTCTTCATCATCATTTCATCCTCATCACGACGCGCAGGTCACCTACAGGAGTTAAATCAAAAGACCTGCACCTGGCGAGCTGAACCCGCCCTAGGATTTCCCGGCACTAAAAGCCATACGCCATTTCATTTTTCATTATTATTATTATTATTATTATTATTATTATTATGTCCGGCTCCATGGCTAAATGGTTAGCGTGCTGGCCTATGGTCACAGGGGTCCCGGGTTCGATTCCCGGCAGGGTCGGGAATTTTAACCACCATTGGTTAATTTCAGTGGCACGGGGGCTGGGTGTATGTGATGTCTTCATCATCATTTCATCCTCATCACGACGCGCAGGTCACCTACAGGAGTTAAATCAAAAGACCTGCACCTGGCGAGCTGAACCCGCCCTAGGATTTCCCGGCACTAAAAGCCATACGCCATTTCATTTTTCATTATTATTATTATTATTATTATTATTATTATTATTATTATTATTATTATTATTATTATTATTATTATTACAACCTGTGAAAATAAATTTCGCTGAATGAAGTCAGAACGGTCGATCCGGCAATACTGGCGACACGCAACGCTGCACCTGCGTAGCAGCAGGTTTCGACCACCTGCTCCCAACGTTGTTCGGATGAGCATTGTGTGTATGCCGAGTAAGACCTGTTTGACACAGTGCGTGTTTAGTGCGTTGGTTCTGAACTGCGAACAGGAACATAAACGACCAAAAGATCAATGTACAGTTTTGTTTTAAGCTTGGCAAGAGACCGAAAGAAACGCATGCGATGCTGGTACGTTTTTATGAAGATCAAGCACTGTCCTTGAAGTGTGTGTACGAGTGGTTCGCCCGTTTTCGAGGAGGCTGGGAAAGTGTTTCTGACAACCACCGTAGCGGAAGACCGGCGACCGCCGTCAGTGACGAAAACATTAAGATGGTGAGGATATTAATCACAAACGATCGGTGATTAACTGTGCGGGTGACAGCGGATGAACTGCAGATTAACCGTGAATCCGTGCGACAAATCGTTACCCAGAAGTTAGGGAAGAGGAAAACGTGTTTTCGTCTTGTGCCACATCACTTGACTGAAGATCAGAAGCAGGCACGTTTAGAGGCTTCACAAGATTTTGTCGAAACGGGGGATGCGACACCAAATTTCTTGAACTGTCGCTGAGAATGAAACCTGGTGTCTCAGGTGGGTGAGTGTCTCAAGGGGTGGTGCAACTTGAACATCCCCCATATGCGCCAAATCTCAACCATCCCGACTTCTTCCTATTCCCACGACTCATCGCTTTGAAAGGAAAGAGATTTGACGAAATTCCGGACATCCAAAAAAACGTGACGAGGCTTTTGAACACCATCTCAAAGGAAGCCTTCTTGCAAAGTTTTCAGGACATGTATCGTCGATCTCAGCAGTGCATAGTTATGGGAGGGGACTATTTCGAAGGAGAGTAAGGTCACTATCGTGCATTGTTCATCTACGTTGATAGTGCAGGACAATTCACCGAACTTTATTGTCGGAGGTTGTATTATTATTATTATTATTATTATTATTATTATTATTATTATTATTATTATTATTATTATTATTATTATTGTTCCGAGGTATCTGTAGAACAGCAGAGGTGAAAGAAGGTGCCGGGGTGAACAAGGCCGAGATATGAATTAAAATTGCATTAAAGGTTATAATTTCGAAAATAGCAAAACTTAACAATTTTCACATAGAATTTAACAAATAACAACAACTCAACAAATAACCGGCAATCAGGTGCAAGACCAGGAAAAGCCAAGATTTAGAGACAATGCAACAATCTGGGCTTCAAGCCCCAAGTTTTACAATTCCTGAGCTCTCAGCTCACAAACACATATTTGCCACAGGGCAGAAATCCCCTAATAATATGGTGTACTTGCTCCCACCTAGCAATGTCAAGCCTCCTAGAGGCACATTTCCAATACTTAAAAGAGCTGACCCGCTCTCAGTTTTCCAAGCCTATTAAAGGCAATACCAGGCTTTACCCTAAATTGCCCTCAAGGCACAACTTACACAACATGAAACGGGGGTATCTTGTACCCAGCCTACTGGGCCTTACTAGAAAAATAATAGGTTAAATAAATGACCCAAAATGCAAAAATGAATGGAGGCGAGAATTTGCACTCCTAAATACACATTTTAAAACCTAAAAGGCACTAGGCCGAATAAACAGGGACTATTCCCAAACTATGGAGGTAAATCGTATACTAAATACATTTAACACATTAAGGAAGAGTAGAAAATCGGTTACGAAAACGTAGTCACCTCAAATCAAAATGAAGGGGAGCTCGAGAGGGTAAAGCACTCTCTATTCCCGATTTACAGTTAAAGATATATGAAGGTTTTACCTAAACTGGAAGAAATTTACATGTTTATAGAGATAGGTTACATGGTAAAAGTTTCGGACCTTCCCCGCGGGTTAAACTGCTGAGCTAGCAAGAAATAAAGATGTTAAGAAGCCATTACCTTACTGAAGAACTGCTGCCTGAAGAAAGAGGCGCTTCCCGTCTCCTGCTACACGTCCATACACTTAGTTAGATGTTGATGAAGTGGCCGAGAGACAAGAAAATCAGCAGTTTTTATACCCTCGGGGAAGATTCGAGATCACTCATGAATAATTAAGACACACCCACAGGCTTTTATTGGCTACAGTACACAGTTACACACAAAATCGAAGAAGACATCTATGATTGGTGGGAAATTAATTACAGAAATTCTGGATTGGCTAAGTTCAAAACTGGCGGAAAGAAAGATTAATCTTGCCAACCCACAAATGAAAGAACGAAATTTAGCAAGGACAAAACTTATGAGTACAAAATTTCTTCAAGAAAGTTCCTTCACTTCGCACCAGGGTGCATGATCACAGTTCTTAGGCAGTGACATGTATGAGAGAATGTCCGAACTTCTTGATAAATAATAAACAAAAACACGTCGAAATTTACACAGTGACATCTTCAGAGGAAAGGTTTAAGTAGATCCAGTTTGAAGTTCAAGTTTCTCCTCTAGAGTAGTACTTTAAGGCGGAAAATTCAAATGTGCGGCGTAGAGGTTGTAACCCATTGGTCAGTGCAATCTTTCCCGATGCCTCAATCTATGTTGCTGCGCCACGATAGGCGACCGATTAATGCAACCAACGGGTTAAACATTCTTTGCCCGATACCTCCATTCTCTAACTCGACGCTTGGCAGCCTAGTTTGACGAAATGGAATCGCTCAGCGGATACCTCAGGGTTTAATTATGGCTAGTAGGACCTGTAATCCTACTGTAGAATTCGCTTAACGTGGATCCATGAGAAATCCGACCCACGGATGTCACCCATCGTTATTTACGACATTATAATAATCATCGCCAACTACCTTATTAGAGTTTTGACCTCGAGAAACTTGCCATGGTAAAATGAATACTTAATTATACGATTCCTTACTTCACTATAAATTAACTTACAATCTAGACCTTAATTAAAGAACTCATGACACCAGCAATTGTAGAAAAACAACCAAATATTTATTAATAAAATACTAAATTACTAATTTCCATATTATGTAACGCAGTATTCAAATTGACTGATAATATGTATGAAAATATGTATGAGTCAGCGCTGGCTCGTATGATAAATAAAAAATAATATTCAGTATTTAAATTAGTGAAATGATCAGTTCCTTTGTGAAGTTGAAATTCAAAAATTACACATTTACAACAGATCACTGGACCTTATCCGAGTTCCACTTCGCATTTTAAATATAAGTAAAACATCGACACAATAAACTCGTTCCGAAAGTTCACTTTCTTTAGTCTTATTTAAGCACTCTCACCTGGATACAATATCCAGCCGCAATGAATCTCTAATACACTGATAAGTCAAGTGTAAATAAATTGGAATTCGTTTAAGTAGCTCTAATGGAATTATAGGAAATCGAAAATAAATCTGAATATTTTAAATTAAATTTTAATAAAATCCGAAGTCATGATTTTGTTGCACTGCTCTCGTTGTGCGTTGAAACTACATATGAACTAAGGCATTCCTTCCTAGTGCCTGTTAAATTCGGCTCCTACTCTTGCCTTTCCCTAGTTGAAGTTCGTAAATAAAAATGTACGTTCAAACGGAGAATATTAACTGATCTAGTTATCTATCTAACTTCAGCATAATCTTTGGCTGTCCCACACATGCCCTTGTCGGTTCTATGTCCCATTAAATAGTTATATTTCAATAACATTCAACCACAATGCAAGCTACACTACTCTCTTGCAAATAACATGGAAGCGCTTAACTGCGAGGTTTGGCAAACATCATCTTATATATATATCGGTGTCGTAATGCTTTTGGTTATCTACAGCTATTCAAAGTCGAAATATTCTAATATTCATTATAAAACATCTATACTGAAATGCTATTACGTCACGAGCATACATCTATAGTAATACATGCAGTTCGTACCTTGGCTTAAGTAGCTCCTGCGGTGTGGGCACTCTTACGCAAATAAAACATATACTTCACTAGTAGTGTGGCACAACTTAACTTGCAGGTACACGATGGTCCTGCATCGCGTAACAAACATCTCAAATCACTATCCATAACTCGTAACTTTCCTGAATTATCATATTCATATTCTCATTATAACATCAATCTAATATCAGCACCGTAGCCTCCATAATAATATATCGCGTTCCAAACTTGACGACTACGTAAAAAGACCACACTGTTTCTTAATAAAATTCACAAGTCGCAGATCCTCATAACCTATCGACGAGTTCAATGCCCCTTTCTATGAACCAACAAATGCGTAATTCCATGTTTCTTTCTACACCGCGCACATCCATTCGTGACGTCAACTTAATTCATTACATCAATGAAATCTCTATAATCTCTCATTATGTCAATTCAATCAGCTGTTTCATATTTCTCTTCAAAACTCACGCTTCCTACAAGTATTCTAGTCGATATAGCATAACTTCTGCTATGTTATTAACTCGTAATTATGACTTAATTATCTCACACTTAGATGATAATCATCACTTGCATTGCCTTCTTATCGGCCTACAATTAGCCATCAGCACATACCTAAGGTACATGTGTAAGCAAACCAAAAATTATGCAATAAAATGTTATGAATGACTTAGCTCGCTCATAGTTGTCCCTGGTCCAGCTGTTCCATTCCCATTGGATTTAGATGGGTCTTCGGTTCGGTCACGGGTAAGACATCTGGAACGTCACCCGCTCCTCCGCTCTGGTAGTATTATCTGGTTACCCGTCGCCTTCTTTTCGTCATGGCTCGGTCGGATGGTTACCCGTCGCCTTCCTCGTCTTTTTCTGGTCGCATGGTAAGATGAATTGTTCCCAGGTCGGTCCATCATGTGAATTCAGTGCATCATCTTGATCATCTTCTTGACAATCTCAAAATCGAAGCTAGTAATATTACGATATGTTGCCATTTTACTATTGACGTCGTTTATCCTTAAATTTTAATTTATTTCGTAGCTCCTCGTCGTCTTCGCAATTTCTTACGTATCGACTTCAGTACTTTTATTTTCGTCTTAACCGTTTGAATTTTGGTGAAGACTGATACTTTATTCTTATTTAATCGTCGTATTCTTTCCTTTCTTTTATATGCGCAGTCCTTTGCTTCTCCAAATTAAATATTACGATTACGGTAATTGCGTCCGCTCTCGATGCCGTGCAAATTTCAAGATGAAGATTTTCAATAATAAACTTTTTCTATTTTTTTGAAAACAATACTGTGCACCGTCCACTGTCCATCTTACTCGAAAACATTACCATTCCGTGAAATATATGGCCCTCTGAGACATCATAGCAGGCGACTATTCCATGCTTGCTTTAGATTACTAGGCCCATACCTTAGGTCGGCGCCATTTTGTAATCTGTCGTGGACGTGCGAACGAGCACATTTTCTCCCCCGTCACGGATAAAATATATTGGTCACAATATATTTTCCTTTCTTAAACTCACATCATAAATGTGCCTTCGCTTCTTATATATATTCATTGTCCTATTGCGACTGGCTAATCGATTTTAATATATCGACCGTTGATTATCGCTCCAGATTTAGAGATGCTCATTGCTATCCTCGACTGTGCTTATGTAATCAGCTGATTCTTTCCTTTCTTAAACATAATAAATCGTAATTTCAAATGACTTGCAGACGGTAACTTGAATTGGTATGTAATTTATACATTCTTGGCCCTTTATTCTACTAGTTCTGTGGTTTCATTAGTCTGATTTTCTTGGTAATAAGGCTTGATGTTAGAAGCATTGTGTACATTTCTGTACTTTCCATTCATGCTTGTTAATTCGTATGCATTATTTCCTAGCATACGCTCTACTTTATATGGACCGTTGTATAATGGTAGGAACTTCGCACATACTCTGTTCGGTGCATTAGATATTGGTACCGTCTTAATTAATACAAGATCACCTCGTTTATAAGGTGCATGGAATTTTTTATTTTGCATCCTCTTTAGTCTTTTTCGTGATTGTTCCAGTAGCTTTTCCTTTATCATAGTCTCTATTTGCTGTGGATCTGGCTTCTTTTCCGTCGCATGTTTCCTCTCGAACCAAGTCTTCTGGTCGGATGTCCCAGTGATCAAATTGTGTTATTATTCAACTACGAATTTTGATAATGTTTCTATTTTCCTGATCATCTTCTTCTTCCAACTGAGTTATTATTCCATCGGCGTTTTTTTTTTTTCTAACCGATGGTTCGGAATCAGGCGTACCTCTCTGCGTATTGTTTTCTGTAAATTTCTCCTCTCTTTTCCTCTTATAATCTTGGAGCTCGAGACTCTCTGCTCCTTCGAGGTCTCCATTGATATCTTTGTCTCTAATAGCATCCTCCCATCGTGTCTTACTCTGCCTTTGCTCTCTAAGCTCTTGTATATACCTTCTATTTTCTTCATTTCTATTATACTCATTAGGCCGTCGTTTTTCATTATACCATCTTCTGTTTCTTGGATAGGGTTGGCTCCTATTTCTATTATATCGAATATTGTTCCTGTATTGTGGGTTACTTCTATGATCTCTTGGTTCCCATCTCGCAGGTTGTTCTCCGCTGCATCTACAACAATGTCTTTTTCGTGTGTTATCTTGAGTGTTAAAATGATTCTCGGTCCTGTCTTGTTCAGATCCGCTCACTCTACCGCTTGTGCTTTCATGCCTAATAATGTTAATCGCTTCTACTTGCCTAATATTTCTGGGATTTCTTTCCACCAGGCATGATGATGTCATATCAATCTGCCTCAGCCGTTTTTCCATGTCTACAGCGGTCTGTATATCCGTGGCCGCTAACAACCTCTGTACCTCTAACGGTAGTTGTCTCTGTATAGTCTTGATCGCTTCTAATTCACTCGGTGCGCAATCTAAGTCTTGGAAACGGTGAAACTGGTAGGAAAAGAAATCGGAATACCGTGTTTGCCCTGCATTAGAAAATTTCCTAGAGTAGAGCTCCAATCTCAACTGCTGTTGTATTTCTGAGTCCCAGAATTTTCTCAAGAAAGCAGCTTTAAATTCATCGTACGTGTGGAAAGTGTATTTAAATGCTTGAAACCATATACTCGGGTTCCCATCTAAGTGCTTCTCGATTATGCGTAATTTCTTTTCTTCCTGTATTCTCCCTTCTCTAAAATATTCTTCGATATCTCTAAGGAATTGTTTGGGAGAGATCTTCGTTGAACCGTCGAAGTGCTTGGGCCGATCATCATAATTTTTAATGATATTAATAATGGGAGTGCCATCACTCTGGTTGCTTCCGTTCATCATATCCAAGTCTCGCCTGTTCGAGTCGATTGTTACTGAAGGTGTGTTTTCTCTTTCTTGTACTTGTGTTTCCATAACTCTTTGCCGTTCACTTGAGTTCGAAAACACAGACTTCGCCGATTGGTTTTCTACCCTCATCTCCTGAAGTTCTTTCCTTATTTGTTTCATTTCCTCATCGGTCTTCTCCATCTTCCGCTCTGAATCAGCCTTATCAGTTTCCATTTTCTCCTTCAGTTCATTTATTTTGTCGGCTACCTGATCTGAAGCTCGGTTAAATTTTCCTACTAAGTCTTGTTGTTTCAGGCTTAGTCCTTCCATGCCCTTCGCTATTTCACTTATCTTCACATCTTCTAATCTCTTGATAGTTTCCTGTCCTTCAGTTATCTTCTTCTTTATTTCATTTACTTCTTCCCATTTCTTCTCATTACTGCCTTTGATTTCCTCTAGCTTGTCAGTCAGTTTGGCAATTTCCTCATCCACCAGTGCTGTGATGATATTTGGATTCTGTACCACTTCTGCCCTCATTCTGTTTATCTCCTCTCGCATCTCTTGGTTTTTATTTTCCATGGTTTCGGTCAACTCGGCACGCAAACCTTGTATTTCATTTCTGACTCCAAAAAATTCTTCAGTCATCTTTTCCTGTTTCCCTTTTAATTCTTGGATCATCCCTTTATGTTCGCTTTCTATTCTGCTAACGATTTCCTCCATAGTCTCCTTTTGCTTCAGTTGCCACTCTTCCTGTTTCTTGTCCAACTCCTGTATTAGTTCGTGGCGTTCTTTTCTCCTTTCTTCAACTTGCTTCTCATATAATTCCTTTATCTCCTTTCCTCTATCCTCAATTTGTTTTTGTTGCCATTCTATTAATCTTCGTTCCTTTTCTGCTCGTCTTCTTTCCTTCTCCTCTTCCTGTCTTTTCCTTTCCTCTTCCTGCCTTCTCTCCTTCTCTTCTTGCTTTTTCTCCATCTCTTCGCGTTTTTTTTCTCCTTCTGTTTTTCTTCTTCCTGCCTTCTCTCCTTCTCTTCGCGTTCCTTCTTCTCCTTCTGTTTTTCTTCTTCCTGCCTTCTCTCCTTCTCTTCGCGTTCCTTCTTCTCCTTCTGTTTTTCTTCTTCCTGCCTTCTCTCCTTCTCTTCGCGTTCCTTCTTCTCCTTCTGTTTTTCTTCTTCCTGCTTTTTCAAATATTCTAAGAACCACATCGGGGTTCCCTCATGTCTTTCCTGTATTTCTCTCATTTCTTCTTCCTGACCCCTTCTGGTCTGTATTCTTCCTTGCATCGCCATGTTTCCGTCAAGTAAAATTCTATTTAGTATGCTTTCATTAAATCCCTAACAATTCTTCAATTTTCCTACGGTACTCTAAATTTCCTAGCAATCCTCTAAGTTCACAGGGTATAAATACACATACATATATATAACACAATTCACAGCTCCTTAAACTACTTATACTAAAATAGTCTCTTATGTCACTATTGTGCACTAGGTTAAAGTTTCTTGTTTCCAATCACTTATGATATGGATGGACCTTGCTGGAAACATCATCATCTTACCAGGTAGACCATGAACAACTAGACCATGAATTCGGATTTTATCATTTTGAATTCACTCCGGAACTGATCATAATAGAAGAAAATAAATTATTACTATATGGCATTTAGCCTACCTTCTACATACACAAGCCTACATAGCCTTTAACATGTGCAATATTTTTTTAAAAATAAAATCAGTTAAAATTAACTCATATTATTAACCCGCCATCGGTATCGTTGTTAGGTAGCCCCTAACAAAAACATTCCTTATTAAGAAAAGTTTTTTGGTTTAAGACTCAAACTTTTCAAACTCCAGGTATTCTCAAATGAGTTTATGAGTCACATGTTTTCCTTCGTTACGCGATGATTCACGCACACGTGTCACGTGGAGGAGTGGGGGAAGTGCGTTCTGTCTGGAGTGTTAGTCCGCGCCTCGCTACGATACCGGTCGCGTCACAGGCAGTGTTAGGAGCATTCTAGCCTCGATACCTTTGGCGTCACAGTTTTTGCGCATTCCGTGCTGGTGTAATGTTTTAGTAAACAGTATCACAGTGAAATTATAATGGCTAATAGGCCTAGTGAATCTCTTATTTTGAGCTGGATTGAAGAATCTTGCCCTGGAAATCGTTGAGACGTGCTTTAGTCGATGTTCTGTCAATTGGTCTCAGAAATTCCATCAAAAATATCTTTGGACTAGAACTTCCCGTCAGAACTGCGACACCAGCAGCCCTAGGTAAGTATTGCTAACAGTTCTCACCTCTACATTTTTACAAGTATCTAATTGAACACTTTGTAAAACTTGTTTATAACCATTACCAAAAAAAGCTATGGTGTTTACTGTATATATTTTCAGACTTTCCCGGGCGGAAACCAATATGTGCCTACTCCCAGTTCGAAAAAACCGATTTACGTCAGCTCGTTGTGATGCGTGCAAACGCTCAACGTGCAAAGAGCACACTGGACTAACAAAAGTAGTATGCAGTGAATGTTTTTCGCAAGAAGTTGAAAGAAATGAGTGAACAGGACAATGATACAAAATAATGAGGTTTACAAATCATGTTAACATTTGTTTTGTACTGTAATATGTATTTGTAATGTCAAGGATTTTTGTTACTTTTCATAATATTTAGTAATAGTTATGTAAATTTATATAAATATTTAACATAAAACCAGTCTGTTAAAACAAAATTAGTGGGACGTAAAACAAATAACATTATTATTAAAACATAATTATAATTACCTTCTAAACGAACGAAAACAGTGTACGAGTCGAAATTGATGTAGCAAGTATTTAGGTAATAAACAATTGTGGATATATACAAATATGTAAGTATATATACTAAATAACCAAATACTAGTATAATTTATTCAAACTGCCGAGAAGAGCTCGTATAAGAACTAAAATCATATACCAAGCCGATGTTAGGGAGCCCCTATACACGCTACCTCTCGCGTAAGTGCGAACAACGATACCGATGGCGGGTTAATATGACCAGAGGAAAATAAACACTTAACAAACCTCATTCACTCCTCAACATTGATCATTTCATTTAATATGACTTTATACTCATATATATTATGCCCCCTTCTCCATCACAGACTCTCGTCATATATCTTGCAAACATTACAAACCTAATAAATCCTTTCCATACAATATCTCTACATATTATTATCTATGTTGATCAATATTATCTGAACTTATTGTATTCCATAACAATACGTTCCCACGGCGACTTCTCTTCTCGGTCACAGTATAGGAGCTAGCTGAAATATTCTAATATTCAATCTCTTTCTTGACGATCCCGCGGTGTCTTTCACTTCTGGTCACCGTTGGTACTCCAATTTAATGCATTATACTCCCACGGTGTCTTTCTCTTCTACTCACGTTGGTGCGACAACTTAATGTGCTTTCCCGCGGTGTTTTTCTTTTAAATAGCCTCACGATTGGGCAGCAATTAAATGTGGCCGCGGAGTATTTCTCTTCAGTTAGGCCCCACGATTGGGCAGCCAATTAAATGTAACCCATTGGTCAGTGCAATCTTTCCCGATGCCTCAATCTATGTTGCTGCGCCACGATAGGCGACCGATTAATGCAACCAACGGGTTAAACATTCTTTGCCCGATACCTCCATTCTCTAACTCGACGCTTGGCAGCCTAGTTTGACGAAATGGAATCGCTCAGCGGATACCTCAGGGTTTAATTATGGCTAGTAGGACCTGTAATCCTACTGTAGAATTCGCTTAACGTGGATCCATGAGAAATCCGACCCACGGATGTCACCCATCGTTATTTACGACATTATAATAATCATCGCCAACTACCTTATTAGAGTTTTGACCTCGAGAAACTTGCCATGGTAAAATGAATACTTAATTATACGATTCCTTACTTCACTATAAATTAACTTACAATCTAGACCTTAATTAAAGAACTCATGACACCAGCAATTGTAGAAAAACAACCAAATATTTATTAATAAAATACTAAATTACTAATTTCCATATTATGTAACGCAGTATTCAAATTGACTGATAATATGTATGAAAATATGTATGAGTCAGCGCTGGCTCGTATGATAAATAAAAAATAATATTCAGTATTTAAATTAGTGAAATGATCAGTTCCTTTGTGAAGTTGAAATTGAAAAATTACACATTTACAACAGATCACTGGACCTTATCCGAGTTCCACTTCGCATTTTAAATATAAGTAAAACATCGACACAATAAACTCGTTCCGAAAGTTCACTTTCTTTAGTCTTATTTAAGCACTCTCACCTGGATACAATATCCAGCCGCAATGAATCTCTAATACACTGATAAGTCAAGTGTAAATAAATTGGAATTCGTTTAAGTAGCTCTAATGGAAGTATAGGAAATCGAAAATAAATCTGAATATTTTAAATTAAATTTTAATAAAATCCGAAGTCATGATTTTGTTGCACTGCTCTCGTTGTGCGTTGAAACTACATATGAACTAAGGCATTCCTTCCTAGTGCCTGTTAAATTCGGCTCCTACTCTTGCCTTTCCCTAGTTGAAGTTCGTAAATAAAAATGTACGTTCAAACGGAGAATATTAACTGATCTAGTTATCTATCTAACTTCAGCATAATCTTTGGCTGTCCCACACATGCCCTTGTCGGTTCTATGTCCCATTAAATAGTTATATTTCAATAACATTCAACCACAATGCAAGCTACACTACTCTCTTGCAAATAACATGGAAGCGCTTAACTGCGAGGTTTGGCAAACATCATCTTATATATATATCGGTGTCGTAATGCTTTTGGTTATCTACAGCTATTCAAAGTCGAAATATTCTAATATTCATTATAAAACATCTATACTGAAATGCTATTACGTCACGAGCATACATCTATAGTAATACATGCAGTTCGTACCTTGGCTTAAGTAGCTCCTGCGGTGTGGGCACTCTTACGCAAATAAAACATATACTTCACTAGTAGTGTGGCACAACTTAACTTGCAGGTACACGATGGTCCTGCATCGCGTAACAAACATCTCAAATCACTATCCATAACTCGTAACTTTCCTGAATTATCATATTCATATTCTCATTATAACATCAATCTAATATCAGCACCGTAGCCTCCATAATAATATATCGCGTTCCAAACTTGACGACTACGTAAAAAGACCACACTGTTTCTTAATAAAATTCACAAGTCGCAGATCCTCATAACCTATCGACGAGTTCAATGCCCCTTTCTATGAACCAACAAATGCGTAATTCCATGTTTCTTTCTACACCGCGCACATCCATTCGTGACGTCAACTTAATTCATTACATCAATGAAATCTCTATAATCTCTCATTATGTCAATTCAATCAGCTGTTTCATATTTCTCTTCAAAACTCACGCTTCCTACAAGTATTCTAGTCGATATAGCATAACTTCTGCTATGTTATTAACTCGTAATTATGACTTAATTATCTCACACTTAGATGATAATCACCACTTGCATTGCCTTCTTATCGGCCTACAATTAGCCATCAGCACATACCTAAGGTACATGTGTAAGCAAACCAAAAATTATGCAATAAAATGTTATGAATGACTTAGCTCGCTCATAGTTGTCCCTGGTCCAGCTGTTCCATTCCCATTGGATTTAGATGGGTCTTCGGTTCGGTCACGGGTAAGACATCTGGAACGTCATCCGCTCCTCCGCTCTGGTAGTATTATCTGGTTACCCGTCGCCTTCTTTTCGTCATGGCTCGGTCGGATGGTTACCCGTCGCCTTCCTCGTCTTTTTCTGGTCGTATGGTAAGATGAATTGTTCCCAGGTCGGTCCATCATGTGAATTCAGTGCATCATCTTGATCATCTTCTTGACAATCTCAAAATCGAAGCTAGTAATATTACGATATGTTGCCATTTTACTATTGACGTCGTTTATCCTTAAATTTTAATTTATTTCGTAGCTCCTCGTCGTCTTCGCAATTTCTTACGTATCGACTTCAGTACTTTTATTTTCGTCTTAACCGTTTGAATTTTGGTGAAGACTGATACTTTATTCTTATTTAATCGTCGTATTCTTTCCTTTCTTTTATATGCGCAGTCCTTTGCTTCTCCAAATTAAATATTACGATTACGGTAATTGCGTCCGCTCTCGATGCCGTGCAAATTTCAAGATGAAGATTTTCAATAATAAACTTTTTCTATTTTTTTGAAAACAATACTGTGCACCGTCCACTGTCCATCTTACTCGAAAACATTACCATTCCGTGAAATATATGGCCCTCTGAGACATCATAGCAGGCGACTATTCCATGCTTGCTTTAGATTACTAGGCCCATACCTTAGGTCGGCGCCATTTTGTAATCTGTCGTGGACGTGCGAACGAGCACAAGGTGTACCAGCCGGTACAATTATTATTATTATTATTATTATTATTATTATTATTATTATTATTATTATTATTATTATTATTATTATTATTATTATTATTATTACGGTATTTAAATCTGGGACACATGGGACACTAGTGGTAACACACAGTTTAATTTTAATTTTCTCTCGCAGGATATTAATTAGTTTCATACATTCAAGAAATCAGAAGCATTAACATTTATTAATTACATTATTTTTTAATAAGCGATACCGAGAGTTTGTACAAATGAAGGTTCGTTTAAAGCGCTTGACACTACTACAAATGCCTCAGTTACATGAATGCAAGCTAATGACCCTGTTTTAATGTCGAGAGCTTCAATCAATTGTTGATGAATCATCGAAGTGGTTAACCCAGGAGTAACATTCAAGGGGAGATTTTAGATATTGATTTTTCAAATCCAGCAGCATGTTCATTCTCTCTGCCAAGAAAATGACACGCTACTACATTATACAGTATTTGACGCTCGTTTAGCCTGGTAAAGAAACGTCAGGTAAATTTATCGCCAGTCTATCAAGCGAAAAGAATGAAGTCGTTATTGAGTGTAAAATTTGGACATTAAGACGATAGGCTATTCCAAAAATCAACTCAACCTTTTCTGATGGACACTACATAAATGGCAATTCAATTGGCATTGGTAGTAAAGGTGAGGTCGATTCACCTGGAAGAACGAGGGTTAGATCCCCGCTCCACTCACGAAGTCTATTAATTTATAAACAAAATTTCTAAATGGCTCTTGGAGATAAAATCAGTACTGGGTTAGACTACAAAAACCGTAAAGTCGTTGGCGGGACATATTATTATTATTATTATTATTATTATTATTATTATTATTATTATTATTATTATTATTATTATTAATTCGCTGGGGCTATTCATCGCGGATCACGTTAAATCTTCTTACGTTTGGCAGTGAACTTTGATTTCTTTTGAGCCCAGAATTCATCACATACCAGGCGAGTTGGCCGTGCGTTTAGGGGCGCGCAGATGTGAGCTTGTATCCGGGAGATAGTGGGTTCGGGCCCCAATGTCGGCAGCCCTGAAGATAGTTTTCCGTGGTTTCCCATTTCACATCAGGCAAATGCTTGGGCTGTACCTTAAATAAGGCCACGGCCGATTCCTCCCCATTCCTAGGCCTTCCCTATCCCATCGTCGCCATAAGACCTGTCAGAGTTGGTGCGACGTAAAGCAAGTTGTAAGAAATATCATCACTCTTTCTGAGTGGGCCTGCTTGCATTGCTCTGTCCAAGGGACACCGTGTCTTCTTTTCGGTTGTTCGTCTCGGTTCAGCCCGTTCGTTGCTATCTTCCTTCGGAAAAGACCTCTGTCAAAGACGTCTTCTAGTTTGATCTGTAGCACTTGAAGGTCTTCTTTGGTGTTTCTAAACCAAGGCATCGTGGTTTTAGCTTTTGAATAAAATTTTCTCTATTTTGTCATAGACTTCCTTTTTGGACCTTTTTGGACCATTCTTGTAGTTGGATCCCATAGTTCTCCTGATTATTTTGTGCCCCTTCATCTGCAGTTCTTGGAGGAGTCCTTTATTGGCATTTTGGGATAAGGTTTCAGCTTCATACATAACTACTGGTAACTACTGGCTTCACAACCGTTTCATAGTGACGTATTTTAGTGTTTTGTGAAAGGCAATTTTTGGTGTAGATCGTGCGTGACGTTTGGTAGGCTATTTCAAGTTGCGTATTCGTTCCCTAAATGCTTCCTTTTGCAGTCCATTTTTTCATGATGATCTCATGCAGGCAGGTACTTAAATGTTTCTACTCGCCCGATGTACCCGTATTTTGTTACTCATTCTCTTACTTCTGTTTGTTCACTAAAATAACTGCAAGCCAGTTTGTTCGGCGATTTCCTGTATTAGTTAGACTCATGATTATTATTATTATTATTGTACCGGGCGGTACACCTCCACGCCGCTAATTCAAAATGTGCGCCAGTAGAAACTCCTCTGCTGGAGGAAGTCAGAACTTTATCGACGGTATTAATTTTCAAGTTTCTCAGAAGATGTCACTACATGGAAATTTTGGAGTTTTTGAACTGTGTCATTTTCGACGTATTTTTGTTTTGCTTGTAGTAAGGAGTGTGAACTTTCTCTTCTAGAGGACACTACTGAAGATCAACAATAGTGCACCCTAGTGCGGAGTGAAAGAACTGTTTTTTGGAGAAAATTCAATTTCAAAAGTTTGTTCTTTGCTAAATTTCTTTCAGTCATTGTTTAAGTTGGCAATATTAACCCTTTCTTTCCCCTTGTTTTGTATCTAGCCAATCCCGAATTTCTTTAATTAATTTTCCACCAATAATGTGTTTCTTCTTCATATTGTGTAGGGGTTTTCTCGGTTAGCCAATAAAGTTTTTTGGGGAGGGTGTTCTCATTCCCCTAACGCCTCGAACTTTCCGCGAGAGTATATAAACTGCTGATTTTAGGGTCTCCGGGCCACTTCTGTTCCATCTTTCAGTGCGTAAAGTACATAGCAGGGGGCGGGAAGCGCCTCTTTCGTCGGCAGCGGTCAACAACAAGGTAATGGCCGATTAATAACTTCTTTCTTTGCTAGCTCAGCAGTTTAACTCTCGGGGCGGGTCCGAAGTTTTTCCATTATGTAACCTTCCTTAAATGTAAAGGAACTTGTATCTATTCTATCTTTTAAACTACATATTGGGATAGAGAGTGCTTAACCCTCTCGAGCTCCCACTCATATTGTTTTGAGGTGAACTTATATTCTCAACCTATTCTTCCTTAACATTATGTAAATTTGTCAATTTCTAAAGTCACCTCTTTAGTATGGGATTAGCCCTTGCATCTGTGGCCTAGAGCCAAATTAGGTTTTGAAACAAATACATTAGGAGTGCAAATCGCCTCCTCTCAAATTGTTGATTTAGAGGTCATGTAATTAACCTTCTTGTCATTTAACAGACCTCAGTAGGTTGGGTATTTTACCCCTGTGTATATGTCCTGAGAGGACAGCTTGAAAGTGGAATTAGGTGTGGCCTTTGGCAGGCCTGAATTTTGAGAGCAAGTTGCTCTTTTCCCGAAAATTTTGTTTTCTGCGCGCCTCAAGGAGGCCTTACTGTGTATTTTGGAGCAAGTGCTCCTAGGCATGAATGGGGTTCTCCGCCCCTCTGTTGACACTTGTGTTTGGGGTAAAACTGAGCTGATTGCTCAAGGATTGTGATCGCGGGGCTCGAAGCCCAAATCCTGTAAATACTGTAATTGTACTTTTGTTGCCTTGCTACTCCGTACCTGCCATGTTTGTTATTTCTTGATTTTGAAAAAAAAAATATAACCTTGTTAAATTTTAAATTCACTTTAATTTCGTAGCCTGAGACCTATTCACCACCCCGCACCTTCTTTCACCTCTAACTACCACGGAGATCTCCGTAACAATTATTATTATTATTAATTTATTCTTCTTCCTCTGTTTACCCTCCATGGTCAGTTTTTCCCTCGGACTCAGCGAGGGACCCCACCTCTACCGCCTCAAGGGCAGTGCCCTAGAGCTTCAGATGCTGGGTCGGGTGATACAACTCGGGAGGATGACCAGAACCTCGCCCAGGTGGTCTCACCTGCTATGCTGAACAGGGGCCTTGTGGGGGGGTGGGAATTTTGGAAGGGATAGACAAGGAAGAGGGAAGGAAGCGGCCGTGGCCTGAAGTTAAGTATCATCCCGCCATTTGCCTGGAGGCGAGGTGGGAAACCACGGAAAACCACTTCCAGGATGACTGAGGAGAGAATCGAACCCCGCTCTACTCAGCTGACCACCCGAGGCTGAGTGGACCCCGTTCCAGCCCTCGTACCACTTTTCAAATACGTGGCAGAGCCGGGAATCGAACGGTCCTCCGCGGTGGCAGCTAATCACACTAACTACAACACCACAGAGGCGGACGTTATTAATTAATTAATTTAATTTCGTACAGGTCAACTAAGGATGACATAATTCAGCTATTAGTTTTGGGGTGGGTTTTGAAGTTTGCCCAGTAATTGCGCATCCTCTGGCTGCGTTGTTCTTTCCTTTCCTTTGTCCAGAGGGTAACTGGCTTCCTTCTTGGCGGTTTGTCCTGGAACCTCATTTGTTTAAGCCTCCTCTTGAGAGATGTTTGATCTTTTAAATCTCTTTCTGTTCTTGCAGATCTTTGCTTACTTCCATCAAGCATGGCGACTTGGTCTTCCTCTTTTGCAAGTAAACGAGAAGCTGGTTTGTCAACCTGGCATGGTGTATCCTGTAGACGAGTCTATAAAATGCTACGCATCTTTTCCTCGCCACGTTCGTGATTTCTTCTCGGTATTTGTAGAGATCTTGGTTTTGTCGCCTTTTGTATTCGCTCCCTTCCTTGATTGGTCGTAATACCTTTCTCAATATTTTTCTCTCCTGGATTTCGAGCTTGTCCGTGAGTCCCTTCCTGTTGAATATTGGACAAAAACAAACAAAAAACCAAACCCCATGGCACTACAGCCCTTGAAGGGCCTTGGCCTACCAAGCGACCGCTGCTCAGCCCGAAGGCCTGCAGATTACGAGGTGTCGTGTGGTCAGCACGACGAATTCTCTCGGCCGTTATTCTTGGCTTCCTAGACCGGGGCCGCTACCTCACCGTCAGATAGTTCCTAAAATTCTAATCACGTAGGCTGAGTGGACCTCGAACCAGCCCTCAGGTCCAGGTAAAAATCCCTGACCTGGCCGAGAATCGAACCCGGGGCCTCCGGGTAAGAGGCAGGCACGCTACCCCTACACCACGGGGCCGGGTGAATATTGGACATTCTGAAGCATATAAGGCTTCAGGAGTGGATCGATGTTTAGTAATGCTTCATTTCAGTGCTGCGGTAGAGACATTTTTTATTGTAGGTGTTCTCGGTCAGCTGGTACGCCAGTTATAGCTTGTTAACTCGAGTCGATAATGGTACTCCTTGGGAGAGATTGGGTTCCAGCCATTGTACTTAAACCTGTTAAATTTTCGTCTTCGTTCTCTGCTCCAGATGGAGTGTACAAAGAGATTCACTAATGCTGGGGATGTATTATGCTTTCTCAAGTGAAATGTTAGCCCTACCTTTGTTGCTTGTTGTTTGAGAACAATGAGTTGTTTCACTGAAGTCTCTATTTGATTAGACAGAAGTGTCAAGTCATCAGCGAATGCCAGGCAATCAATTCTTATTCTTGTGCTACTTATTATTATTATTATTATTATTATTATTATTATTATTATTATTATTATTATTATTATTGTTACCGTGTTTTTGCGGTAGTTAGAGGTGAAAGAAGGTGCGGGTGTGAACGGGTCTCAAGCTACGAAATTAGAGTTCATGTAAAATTAACAAGGTTATATTTTCTTTTCAAAATAAAGAAATAACAAGCATGGCAGGTACAGAGTAGCAAGTCAACAAAATGTAGTTACAATATTTACCGGATTTGGGCTTCGCGCCCCGGCTTCACAATTCTTGGGCAATCAGCCCAACCTTACTCCAAAATAAGTTTTAACAGAGGGGCAGAAAACCCCATTCATGCTCAGGAGCACTTGCTCCAAATTACACAGAAAAGCCTCCTCGAGGCATACAACACTCAATTTTCAAGAAAGAGCCACTCGCTCTCAAACTTTAAGCCTCTCAAAGGCCACACCAAACTCCACCTTCAAGTTGTCCTCTCAGGACATAGACACAGGGGTAAAATACCCAACCTACTGAGGTCTATTAAGTGAGAAAAAGATTAATTACATGACCTCTAAAATAACAATTTGAGAGGAGGCGAACTTGCGCTCCTAATACACTTTGTTTAAAACCTACTTGGCACTAGGCCGTTAATGCAAGGGCTAATCCCATACTAAAGAGGTGACTTAAGAAAGAAACAATTTACATTACGTTAAAGAAGAATAGGTTGAGAAAAAATAAGTTCACCTCAAAACAATATGAGTGGGAGCTCGAGAGGGTTAAGCACTCTCTATCCCGATATGCAGTTTAAAGATAGAATAGATACCAAGGGTCTTTACATTTTAAGGAAGGTTACATTATGGAAAACTTCGGACCCGCCCCGAGAGTTAAACTGCTGAGCTAGCAAAGAAAGAAGTTATTAATCGGCCATTACCTTGTTGTTGACCGCTGCCGAAGAAAGAGGCGCTTCCCGCCCCCTGCTATGTACTTTACACACTGAAAGATGGTACAGAAGTGGCGCAGAGACCCAAAAATCAGCAGTTTATATACTCTCGCGGAAAGTTCGAGGCGTTTCAGGGAAGAAAACACCCGCCCACAATCACTTTATTGGTTAGGGATAAGCAGCATATTCAAGTTGGGGGAAGATACATCAGATTGGTCAGAAATTAATTAAAGAAATTCGGGATTGGCTAAATACAAAACAAGGGGAAAGAGAGGGGTATACAGCCAACTTAAACAATAACAGAAAAAATTTTTAACAAGAAACAAACTTTTGAAAAAAAAATTTCTCCAAAAAATAGTTCTTTCACATTGCACTAGGGTGCACCATTGTAGTTTTTCAGTAGTGTCCTCTAGAAGAGAAAGTTCACACTTCTTACTACCGGTAAAACAAAAATACATCAAAAGTGGCACAGTTCAAAAACTCCAAACTTTCCACGTAGTGACATCTTCTGAGAAACTTGAAAATTAATAGCGTCAATAAAGTTCAGACTTCCTCCAGCAGAGGAGTTTCAACTGGCGCACATTTTAAATTAGCGGCGTGGAGGTGTACCGCCCGGTACAATTATTATTATTATTATTATTATTATTATTATTATTATTATTATTATTATTATTATTATTATTATTATTATTACTGTGAACTAGAGGTGAGGAGGAGCAGACCGAGCATACTGTAGAGCTCACCATAGAGCATCTCCTTCAGGGACCGTGGCTATGACCACGATATTTATTTATATATTTACTTATTTATTTATTTTCATATTTATTTATTTACTTATTTATTTATTTTATTTATTTATTGCACACTACAGGACTTATATCTGAACAACATTCTACTTTTAACTGATCTAATTAATATAGAATATCAAAGTATTTCCTCTAAAATATAATGAGCTTTATATTAATATGGTGAAATACACACGACAAAGTAAAATGTCAAAAGAAATGAAGCAATTGACGTGCAAGCATAATATTATAGAATTTCACCTCACCAAATATAGTTCGTAGATTTCTGCTCTTTTTATGACTTCATACAATTGCGCGATGTTCAATTAGAAACTCGCGCATTGGTAGACTGAAATCAAGGCCGTTATTTTTCTGAATGGCACTGTTGAGTTATCATGGACACACGTTCTGGTGTTTTCAATAAAAATGTTATGGTATTTCTGGAACTGAAGCGAAGTACATGGAAATTTTGGAGATACAGTAATTCAGAACTATCTATAGCATAATTTACAATTTTAAAAATAAATGTTACTGAAAACTTCCGTCTGCGAACTTCTAAACTCTCCACTCCAAAATTTAAAAGTTTATCACTATACGTGGATAGTAGACAGTTCTTTGTGTTGTAAGTATTTTAAAAATCTCTTTTGTAATTTTTCATTCTGACAGACATATGATTGACAACTATGCTGGCATATTCTCTGCTTGGTCTTACTATGGTATTGGACAGACGAATGCAAGTTTGTGTACCATATAACTTTGGCTTTTCCATCTCCGTACAGGCTAACCTTGGACGAGTAGAACGTACAGGCTCCCACTATCTGTAACTTCAGTTCTAATTAGAACAGAGTAGTTACCTATATGCCCACCCACGTTTGTCCCCAGGAATAAACATGGTACTGCTCAGCTACGAGGCTAATCGGTTAGCATGTTGGACTTAGGTCCAAGGAGTCTCATGTTCGTTTCGCGGCTGGCTTGGGGATTTTAACCGTCATTGGTTAATTCATATGACTCAGGGACACTGTGTGTGTGTTTGTGTGTGCGTGCCTTCTTAAGAATTAGGTTTCATCATAGATGGGGATCAAAAAAAGTCATAGACGCGCATATCACCCATGGGCGTCAACTCAAAAACCTACACCAGGCCTCTCCGAAGGCCGTAGAAAAAAGAAGCCAGGTACTCATTCTTGGTGTAGGCTGAGTGAATATGAGGGTCAAATACATCTCCAGAAGTTGATATCTACCCCCCCCCCCCACCCGCCATGTTGCATCAGCCTCAATCATGGGCTACCAAGCGACCGCTGCTCAGCCCAAAGATCTGCAGATTACGAGGTGCCATCTGGCCAGTATAACGAATCCTCTCAGCCGTTACTCTCGGTTTTCTAGACCGGGGCCGCTATCTCACTGTCAAATAGCTCCTTAATTGTAATCACGAAGTCTTAATGGACCTCTAACTAGCCCTTAGATCCACGTAAAAATCCCTGACCTGACCAGGAATCTAACCCGGTGCATTCGGGTGAGAGGCAGGTACTCTACCACAGGACCGGTCAGAAGTTGAGATATCGTTTCTAAATTTTTCTACTTGCTAACGAGAAATCGAACTCACATTGTTCCAGCTAACTCGAGATCGCCGTTATTGATTCCTATCGGCATCCCTATTCCTGATTAGTGCCAAATTCACGAATAGTCAGTCTTTATCTTCCAGACTTCCAGGTACCTGTATAGAGATGGCTTCAGCATAAGATTTGAGGATGGTTGCCTAGTTGTAAACCTATAATCAGCACCAATGTCAGACTGAATAATTTAAAATGTATATATAATATTCTTTGCGATTACTAGTAAGATACTCGTTAATTAATTATACAGATTAACTAACTTCATATATTCTAGCAGCCTGGATTATGTAGTCTTGTGTTATGTTAGTACTGCTATTTCAAAATTAATTTTGGGTTGAAAATTTGCAGTCCCCCTCAGTAACGACTGAATGTGAGCAACAGAAATTATAATCCTTATGGACTTGATCCACTTTAACCAGTTGTGGTTGTGTCGACGTTGTGAACAATAACGAAACAGGATCTCACCTGGACTCGTCTGTGTATCTGCGCTTCATGATATCATGATGGGCAAGTTACAGAGATGGAAGATTCGAGGTTCGATTGCCGGCGTTGACGGTAACGACCTTAAATATAATTTTCCCCTCTTGTCGGGGGTGAGTAGCTCAGGCAGCAGAGCGCTGGTATTCTCAGCTGAAGTTGACGGGTTGGATCCCTGCATAGACCGGTTGTATTTTAAGTTGCTCAAATACATCAGTCTTGTGTCGGTGGATTTACGAGGATATATTTTTTTTTTTACAATTTGTTTTACTTCGTACTGACACAGATATGTATTATGGCGACGATGGGGTAGGAAAGGGCTAGGAGTTGGAAGGAAGCGACCGTGGCCTTAATTAAGGTTTAACCCCAGTATTTGTCTGGTGTGAAAATGGGAAATCACGGAAAACCATCTTCAGGGCTGCCGACAGTGGGGTTTGAACCCACTATCTCCCGAAAGCAAACTCACAACTGCTTGACATTAACCGCACGACCAACTCGCTCAGTCGTAAAGGAACAAATTTACGGCCTGGACCCCAATAACACAGACTGTCGAACAAACTACTCTGACACAGGGCTAGTGACCTGAGGGACACCAAATTATTTGTATGCAGCAGCAGGAACAGCAATAAAAACTATATCATTTGATCAGTAGTGGTATCAAATTAGATTTAGGAAAATAATTTACTTGTTCTGGTTTAAAAAATCTGGGTTACATGTAATTTACTAGCAATTTTCTTCGTATAGTATACCTGTTTACGCCAACGTAAAAGAACCCCTAATTTTCTTTCGAAAACATTTCTTCTTATTCCTGGCCCTTCCCCCCCCCCAGTTTATTATAGTCGGCACTTGACAGAGATTGGGCATAATTCTTCGGCCTGATTCCCTCCATGATACCAACTGTATGTGGAGAGATGTATTCACCATTGCGTGTTTCTGTGGTGGTTGTGTGCAGATGAAGAGACTTGTCTTAAGGCGAACATTAAGACCTATCTGCCTGTTGCCATTTAGGGATGGATGCAGTATTTTTGTATCCATCTCTTGGCACAGGCCAGAGCAAAGTGTAGCCTCCACCAAAGTCCCAGTCTCATCCATGGCTGTGACAATATGGAAGCCGTTGGAGTATGGGTGCTGCTGAGTAATGACTTTCGGAGCACAGCTAGTGTTTGAGTGCTATGAAAGGTGTTGCTCATAGGATCAGTCGTGCTGCAGTACCACCTTCTGGTCCAGCGAGGAAAGCAATGGCAAACCACCTCACTCCGCATCTTGCCTAGTACACCTCATTTGGGCTCTGCGATTGGTTTTTACGGTTTCCCTATTACTGCATAGCCTTTGGTGGTGCTATTTGAGGATCCAACCAGCCTCTGGGCTGATGAACTAACAGACAGAAGACCTATTCCGCACGCCAGAGGAATTGACCATATACAGCAAAAATCCTCTGTGCGACCGTGAATCAAACCCAGGACACTTTGAACCGAATGCACACGGTACACGGGCCGTTCAGCCAATAAGTCAGCTGTGACATATATAGGTATACAATGGGAAAAATATGCATTTTCTATTTTTCATGTTTATAGTTCTTTTTACATACTTTAGGTCTTTTAAAATGTATTTTACATGCATCATACCTGCCAACTTTACAAAACCAAAAATCAGGAGATTTTGATCTGAAAATCAGGAAAAATCAGGAGAAATCACGAGATACAATTGGTGAAAACTGCTTATCTACATGTCTTGCACAATACAGGAGTACTATGGTATATTATGAACCCATGACCAATTATAATTTTTTTAATTTCGTGTGGCTATTTCTAGCCGAGTGCAGCCCTTGTAAGGCAGACCCTCCGATGAGGGTGGGCGGCATCTGCCATGTGTAGGTAACGGCGTGTTATTGTGGTGGAGGACAGTGTTATGTGTGGTGTGTGAGTTGCAGGGATGTTGGGGACAGCACAAACACCCAGCCCCCGGGCCATTGGAATTAACCAATGAAGGTTAAAATCTCCGACCCGGCCGGGAATCGAACCCGGAACCCTCTGACCCGAAGGCCAGTACGCTGACCTTTCAGCCAACGAGTCGGACATGACCAATTATAACACTTATTATCTCAAACTCGACTGTCGCTATACGAGGCTACAAGGCTAACATTAATTACACAACTCTATTTCTTCACAGGAGTATGTGAGTGAGATAATCGGTCTCTGTTAAGCCTTCCGAACATTGTATGAACTCATGCTCCACGTGTGTGAATTAGTCATGCATTAAATGCCACTACTTAGCAAATGCATAGATTAATATATTGCATCACGCGCCCACGCGATTTTGCGAAGCGCAATACTATTTTTATCAAGTAATAAATTAAAATTCACTAGAATTGTTTCCAAATGCCTCCTAAAATCTCTAGAAAAGTCACTAGTCGCTATTTTTGACAATAAATTACTAAAAAAGACTCCAAATCTAGTGACTCGTTTCTAGAATCGACCAGACTGATCTGAACGAACACGAATATGGCACGCGAGAACAACAGATTGACAATCGATATACGCGTCGCGATATATAGGTTTCAATAAATATCGCACATTCGCACGCATTTCTCGATTTTTCATTTGAAAGCGGCCAATGAGCGAAGGACTTCCGGCCACTGGCGTAAAAAGCTGAAATGACAGGATTTGGAAACAAATGTTTGAAGTTCACCAAAAATTAGCTAAAATCGGGAGAAATAATGGAATAATCGGGAGTCTCCCACCTAAATCGAGAAAGTTGGCAGGTATTCATGCTTATTACGCCTAATTTACGTGTCACGCGGAACATCTTTTAATATGCATAAATTCACAATCCTACCTGCAGAAGATCACATATTAGGAAGTATTGTTTGCGATTACTAACAATGGGATTGATGACTGATCATGGAAAAGTTACTAATTTGCAATATACAGTATATCATTTCTGTTCTGGGAGTAGTGCACTAGTGCTTGTACCAGCGCACTGTGCTCATGCCCGCGCACGACCTTCGTGACCTTATTAGCGGAGGCATGTACTGTACGGGTGTAAGACGAGAGGAGAGGTTAGACACTCTAGACGGGTCCTGATTAATCCACGAGAGGTTTATCGATAAAGCCTAAATGCGAACACTGCTGTATCTAAAATTAAATGATCACGGATTCTATAGTAGTATACATTATTCAAACTCACATACATGCTCTGAAGAGAACCGATTTCTAATCCTCTTCATATTCTGAAATATATCTAGAAATTATATTTTGTTGCTTTGTATAAACGATCAAGATATTGCAGGAATAACAACCGATATGGAGTGAACATTAAAAGTAAAGTACTGGTTTTCCGAATAGATCTTGAAAGATCATCGGCCGATTCGAAGCTAAATTATTTCACTATTCATAACCTCAGCACTAACTGGAATGGAATTATTCTTATTATTATCCTTGTCCATCAAGTGTCATATCCGGTCACCTAGACGTTGGCGATCACCTTGGAGAAAGCACCCCTTTCTTTAGATAACTTATCCCCCTGTGCGTGGAGGTGGTAGAACAAAACTCACGGTATCCCCTGCTTGTCGTAAGAGGCAACTAAAAGGGGCCTCAGGGACACTTAACTTGGGAGCATGGATTGGCGACCACAGTGCCCTCAGCTAAGTCCTGGCGTTGCTTCCACTTACTTGTGCCAGAGTCCTAATTTTCATATAATCTATCCGGCCTATCTTGGTCAAATCTTGTTCTTTTCTGACCCCGACGCTATTAGAGAACTCGAGGCTTAGGGAGTCTTTCATTTTCACGCCATTCGTGGCCCTTATCTTACTTTGGCTGATACCTTCAATTTTCGATGTGTCGGATCCCTTCCATTTTTTCTTTCCGATTAGTGTTATACAGGGGATGGTTCCTAACTTGAGGAGTTGTTCGGTTTTGTTGATGCAGCTCCAGTCTTTGATGTTCTGGAGGTGGTGGTCTACCAACTCCTCGTTTCTCTTCTATCTTTCCTTGTAACGTGCCTGTGAGTTTTAGAAGTCTGTACTTTCTACCTCGTAGAACATGGCCTAAATAAGCTGTTTCCTGGCTTTGTTGATGTTTGCCAGCTCAGGATAAAATTCAATGGTAAGCAATATTTCCGGGCCCACAGGAATCAAGTCTTAAATAACTAGTTTTCAAACATATATAACTTTCCCTGAAATATTTCTCTCGTTTTGTGAAACTAATTTTTTTTTTTTTACAACAAATGAATTTCTTCTATAAATGCTTTTATAAATGTTTTGTATTTTACACAATGATCATCTCAAATGTTTCAAGAACCATAATAACTGTTACTTTTAGCCAAAACAAAGGAACATTTCAGCTTCATTCTCTTCACCTGTGGTTTTATTGCTTTGAACACGTTAGCATTGATTTTTATTCTCGTTTTTATCTTTTTAGATACTACTCAGCAAAAAATTCTAAATGTGTTCTGAACCTGTCCATGTGTTTAATTTTTAACTTAACTGGCCTTGTACTTTGTTTACTGTGACTATCATATTACAGGAATTAATTGTTTTTCCTTCTTAGATGAAAAGGAGCAATTATTTTATGAGGTGTTTGTTTCAATTTACCCATGCGTTTTATTTTTGCTTGAGTGTCTTTGTCATCATCATCATCATCATCTGTTTATCCTCTAGGTTCAGCTTTTCCCTCGGACTCAGCGAGGGACCCCACCTCCACCGCCTCAAGGGCAGTGTCCTAGAGCTTCAGACTCTTGGTTGGGGATACAACTGGGGAGAATGACCAGTACCTCGCCCAGGCGGCCTCACCTGCTATGCTGAACAGGGGCCTTGTGGAGGGATGGGAAGATTGGAAGGGATAGGCAAGGAAGAGGGAAGGAAGCGGCCGTGGCCTTAAGTTAAGTACCATCCCGGCATTCGCCTGGAGGAGAAGTGGGAAACCACGGAAAACCACTTCCAGGATGGCTGAGGTGGGAATCGAACCCACCTCTACTCATTTGACCTCCCGAGGCTGAGTGGACCCCGTTCCAGCCCTCGTACCACTTTTCAAATTTCGTGGCAGAGCCGGGAATCGAACCCGGACCTCCGGGGGTGGCAGCTAATCACGCTAACCACTACACCACAGAGGCGGACGAGTGTCTTTGTAACCTTTTAATTTTATCTTGTAATGTCGACATTAGGTGAATATTGTCCATCCAACGACCGAAACATGTCCTAGTTTGAGATTGACTATTTTTACAACTAAATCAGTTGCACAGCATTGAACAGGTGGATGCTTATTTGAACAAAATTTCCTTGTGGAAATTATTTGTTCTAAACTCATCTCTCTATAATTCTAGGCATCTACATTTGGTCACAATATCTGCAAAATCTACAGAATTGAAGTTGCGCTTGAAATCTGCCCTAGATTGATGTGTAAATCCACCTGTGTTTCGAGTGAATGCCATTAGAACTATCACTCGTCAATTTTGCACACACTTTTTCCTATTCTTCTGAAAAGTACCATATTAGGTCCCCCTGACATTGGCTATCACCGTGGCGAATGTTGTGCGTTCTCTTGCAAGATGGAAAAGTCTTTCAGTGTGAATTCCAGTCCATTCTTTGATGTTTCCAAGGCATGATGTACGCCTCCCGACATCAGTTCGACCCAGTATTTTCATCATCATCATCATCATCTGTTTACCCTCCAGGTTCGGCTTTTCCCTCGGACTCAGCGAGGGATCCCACCTCTAACGCCTCAAGGGCAGTGTCCTGGAGCTTCAGACTCTTGGTCGGGGGATACAACTGGGGAGTATGACCAGTACCTCGCCCAGGCGGCCTCACTTGCTATGGTGAACAGGGGCCTTGTAGGGGGATGGGAAGATTGGAAGGGATAGGCAAGGATGAGGGAAGGAAGCGGCCGTGGCCTTAAGTTAGGTACCATCCCGGCATTTGCCTTGAGGTGAAGTGGGAAACCACGGAAAACCACTTCGAGGATGGGAATCGAACCCACCTCTACTCAGTTGACCTCCCGAGGCTGAGTGGACCCAGTATTTTGCATTTTATAATCCGTTGTAAGATCAGGTAAGGGTCATTTATGAAATGTGGCCTAGGTGAAAATTCTTACGATGTTCGAATGAGTTCTCGATCTGTCCTTGACCTTGGTTCGTTAGTCTAACAACCTGTGAAATCCTGAGCATCCTTCACATTTCAAAGTCTTCCAAGCATTTCACTGATATGGTCTTGAGGGTTCATGTTTCCACACCACTTGACGATTCTTCGTCTAAGTTAGGTTGTACCGAGCGAATGGCTGTTCGGTTTGGGGCACATAGCTGGTTTTCCGTGGTTTTCCATTTTCACACCAGGCAAATGCTAGAGCTGTACCTTAATTAAGTCAGGGCATCTTCCTTCCTATGCCTACCCTTTTCTTATCCCATTGTCGCCATAAGACCTATCTGCGTCGGTGCGACGTAAAACAAATTCTAAAAAAAAGAATGATTACAAAAGAAACATTTCATTTTTGTTAATATTCTTCGTGCTACAGTATTACTATCATCTGTTTCACTTCTTTCTGAGGATGAAGTTTTTCAGTTACAATATTCAAAAATGATTACTCTCTCAGTGTGTCGGTTGTTTAGTTGTAAGATGGCCTCAGAATGGGCATGTCTGCTGAACTTGGTTTTGTTAGCATTTCTTTTTCGTTCCATTTCCTCACTTATTTTACTAATATTATTTAGCAGGAATTGGAGACAAACAAAATTGTTACACAAGATGAAAGTATCATCCTCATATCGTATGTTCTTAATTACGCTACCATTTACTTTTACTCCTTCACTGTCCAAAAAGTCCGACTCGTTGGCTGAACGGTCAGCGTACTGACCTTCGGTTCAGAGGGTCCCGGGTTCGATTCCCGGTCCGGTCGGAGATTTTAACCTTAATTGGTTAATTCCAATGGCACGGGGGCTGGGTGCATGTGTTGTCTTCATCATCATTTCATCCTCATCACGACGCGCAGGTCGCCTACAGGAGTCAAATAGAAAGACCTGCACCTGGCGAGCCGAACCCGTCCTGGGATATCCCGGCACTAAAAGCCATAAGACATTTCATTTTTTTACTGTCCAAAATGTCACTACTGTATGTTGAAAAAAAATTCATTTTCTAATACAGTGCCGCTGCCATTGTTATCGATATCTGACTGCACTAGTAATAACTCGTAACATTTCCTCTTGACTCAGTTAACGACGTGACTTCGCTATTACTGCATGCAAGTCAGCTCGAGGTATAATTAAAGCAGAAAGATAGATGTCACCAGATGTCGGACTGTAGAAACGATAGTACATGTGCGTGCATAGTAACTGAAATAAAACATCCTTTTAAAAATATTTTTCTTTATGCTACACCGACACAGACAGGCCTAGGTCGTACGATGACGATGAGAGAGAAAAGGGCTAGGAATGGGTAGGAAGCGACCGTGGCCGTAATTAAGGTACAGCCCCCAGCGTTTTCCCGATGTAAAAACCATCTTCAGGAGTGCCGATAGTGGGGTTCGAACCCACTATCTCCCGAATGCAAGCTAATAGCTACGTGATCCAAACCGCACAGCCACTTGCTCGGTAAAAATTATCTTAAACATACTAGTAAGTTCATAGACATCTCCCACATGTGGTAGCGAACATACCGGCACGTGCGCAGAAATTAAGAGGATGACTTGGGAGTAGGATGAGTGAACCTGAGTGCCACGTACCTATCCAGAAGTGGAAATCTCGTTCCTAAATGTTGGAGTTCCTAACGGGGAATCGAACTCAAATCCTTCTGGGTAAATCGAGCTTTACTACGTCGGGTAGTACGGTGCGGTATTCAACTCGAAGGCTGATTTTATCCTCAACATAATAATAATGCCATTTGCTTTGAGTCCCACTAACTACTATTACTCTTTTCAGTGACGCCGATGTGCCAGAATTTAGTCTCACGGGAGTTCTTTTACGTGCCAGTAAATCTACTGACACGAGGCTAACATATTTGAGTACCTGCCAAGTTGGGGTCAGAAGACCAGCGCCTCAGTCCGGCTGATGATGATCTCTTTTCTTTTTGTTAGTGGCTTTACGTCTCACCGATATGTCTTATGGAGACTATGGGATAGGGAAGGCTTTCGAGTTGGAAGGAAGCGGTCGTGGCCTTAATTAAGGTACAGCCCCAGCATTTGCCTGGTGTGAAAATGGGAAACCACGGAAAACCATCTTCAGGGCTGCTGACAGTGGGATTCGAACCCACTATCTCCCCGATGCAAGCTCACAACCGCGTGCCAATGATGATCCTTAACAGCACCACTATCAGCTGTCACAGATCGCTGGAAATGTTTGAAACAGTGAAGTGGTAAAGAGTGTGTTACTGTTAATCTTAAACTTTTAAGAGGAAGTACAATTGGGAAACTATCCTTACCCGTGATTTGTGAACTTCCATATTTCAGACGAAACTTTAGCAAACATAGACAATATAGAATATATGTCAAACCGATCATAAAAGTATATGTATTACTATTACCTCTCTTGACCTTCCTCATCACGCGGTCCACAACTTGATGATTACACATGTGTTAGATAAACGTGCAGCTGTGGGGATTTACACAATGTGCAGCGTTTGGGAGGCTCTATGATATACCAATAATGTGGATACAAGACTTGCAGCTCACAATACACGCACTAGTGACAAGCCACAATCAGATGATATATGACTCCACCCTTCTGAAAGCGCGACTGCTCGTAGATGAGCATACGTCGTACTTTGTCAAAGCTTGTGTCTTCTCCATTACATTCATCTTCCTAGTCTTATCTATATTCTCGTTTCTTTTATATCTCGAATACTCATAAGAACATACTATCATTCACCAAATCTCTTTCTTATTCTCCTCCATCGGACTGCCATATATAATAGCGCCTTTTCTGTGTCTGCCACAAAGAATGAAACATTTTACGGTATGACGTCGGAGGAACAACTTCAAGGCAGGTTTTAAATAATTACCATGGGGATGGTAAAATAGTACCTCCGGGCGAGTTAGCCGTGCGGTTAGGGGCGCTCGGCTATTAGCTTGCATCCGGGAGATAGTTTAGTTTAGTTTAGTTTAGTAATGTTTTATTTTACCTGGCAAGATTAAGGCCTTCAGTCCTCCTCTTCCATCTAACCAGGAACTGAAATATACATATATTACTTTGTATTACTGACAATAACTAGATCTAATACATATTAAATTAATAATAATAATAAAAAAGGATGGTGAGATTACATTAAGATGAAATAAATTAAGATTAAATTAAGATGAAATAAATCAGATATAATAAAAGGATAAATTCTTAAAACTAATATCCTACACGTAAAAAAAAAATTTAGAAGCACTACATAAAATTTGATTTTAAAAACAAATCGGATAAGAATTTTTGACTCTCTACCAGGACATCAATAACAATAGAATGGTTGTAAGTAGCAGCGTCAAGTTTACAGATGATACTTACTGGTGCATAAAATGTCTCCACCGGGCGATTTGGCCGTGCGCGTAGAGGTGCGCGGCTGTGAGCTTGCATCCGGGAGATAGTAGGTTCGAGTCCCACTATCGGCAGCCCTGAAAATGGTTTTCCGTGGTTTCCCATTTTCACACCAGGCAAATGCTGGGGCTGTACCTTAATTAAGGCCACGGCCGCTTCCTTCCAACTCCTAGGCCTTTCCTATCCCATCGTCGCCATAAGACCTATCTGTGTCGGTGCGACGTAAAGCCCATAGCAAAAAAAAAAAAAATGTCTCCAAAGTGCTTCCTTGAAAGTGCGAATAGTGCTTAACCCCCTGATACTTTCGGGAAGGAGGTTCCACTCACGGCAGGCAATTACTGTGAATGATTTATCGTAAATGGCAGTGGGTTCGAATCCCACTGCCGTCAGCCCTGACGATGGTTTTCTGTGGTTTCCCCTTTCCACACCAGGCAAATGCTGGGGCTGTATGTACCTTAATTAAGGTCACGGCCACTTCCTTCCAACTCCTAGGCCTTTCCTATCCCATCATTGCCATAAGATCTATCTGTGTCGATTATTATTATTATTATTATTATTATTATTATTATTGTTATACCGGGAGGTACACCTCTACGCCGCACATTTAAATCTTGCGCCTAAAAGAACTCCTCTACAGGAGAAACACTGAACTTGAAACTAGACCTATTTAAACCTTTTCTCTGAAGATGGCACCACTAAAATTTGTTATGGTGAACTGTGTGAATTTCTACTTGTTTTTGGTTTTCCATTCATCAAGAAGTTTGAACATTCTCTCATAGATGTCACCGCTAAAAACTATGATCATGCACCCTGGTGTGAAGAGAAGGAACCTTTTGAAGAAACCTTGTATTCATAAGTTTTATCTTTACTAAATTTCGTTCATTCATTTTTGGGTTGGTAATATTGATCTTTCTTTCCGCCAGTTTTGAATTCAGCCAATCCCTAATTTCTGCAATTAGTTTTCAGCCTATCACAGGCTTCTTCTTCGATTTGGTGTGTAACTTAAATTTAACCAATAAAATTCTGTGGGTGTGTCTTGATTATTCATGAAAGGTCTCGAACCTTCCCCGAGGGTTTATAAACTGCGGGTTTTCACGGCTCTTGGCCATTTGATCAACATCTAACTAAGTGTGTGTGTCACGCAGGGGGCGGGAGGCGCCTCTTTCTTCACGCAGCAGTTCTTCAGCAAGGTAATGGCCGTTTAACATCTTTATTCCTTGCTAGCTCTGCAGTTTAATCCGAGAGAAAGTTTCGAAACCTTAGCTATGTAACAATCCTTATAAAATGTAGGCCTAAATCTCGTTTCGGCTCATGTAAAATTTTATAAATCTTTAACTGTAATCGGGGATAGGGAGTGAATTACCCTCTCGAGCTCCCCTTCATCTTGGTTTGAGGTACCGCATTTGTTTCTACCATGTATTAAAGTTATCTCCATCCGAGCAACCTCAGTAGTTTGGGATTTGTCCATGTTTCGTTGGTCAAGTGCCCTATAGGTTTTTAAAGTTTTTTGGTGGAGCTAAATCTTTGACTCCATTCCAGTTTGCTCGGGCCGTTTATTGAACCTGTTCTTTTTTCACTAAGGCCCCGTAGGTTGTGTACTATATACCTCTGTGTAATAAGTTGGCTTTTGTAAATAGTGCCTTGTAAGGCCAGTGATTATTAGATTTTCATACTGTGTTGCCTGGAATACGCTTGAGAACTGAGAGAGCGTCAGCTCTTTTCGTGTATTGTAAGAATGCCTCTGGGAGGCTTGATATTGAAAATTGGGAGCAAGTGCTCCATGTATTAGGGGATTTCTGCCCTTTGTGTAAAATTGTAATCTTTTATAAAGGTCAGCTAGGAACTCAAAATTGTAAAACTAGGGGCTTATACACCAAGTGTGTTAAAATTCTGAACTCTTGGATCTTTCTAAGTCTCGTTTCCAAATTGCTATGTCATTGTTATTTCACTAAGTTGTTTAAATTTTGTTGTTTCAAGAAAATATAACCCTTGTTAAAATTTTAAATTAACTTTGACTTTGTAGTTAGACCCATTCATCCCGGCACCTTCTTTCACCTCTGCTGATACACGGGTAGCCCCGTAACAACAACAATAATAATAATAATAATAATAATAATAATAATAATAATAATAGGCCTATTATTATTATTTCCTGTGCAAGTCCCACAATGTGGTGCTAGTGATTCTGAGACTAATTCGGAGACCCCAACCCGACACTGACTCGCTAAACATTTTAATTTTGATCTGAGTGTTCGACCTCAACTGAGGATGTGAGGCGAATAATGGCAAGCAGACTGCTTAGAAAGTAATTATACAAATCCAAATTTGTGCCTTTGAGAATTTATAAAAGAAAGCGCTTTTAATTGCACCTTGTAGTCAAAACCCCGGTCTAGGAAGCCAAGAATAACGGTCGAGAGGTTTCGTCGTGCTGACCACACGACACCTCGTAATCTGAAGGCCTTCGGGCTAAGCAGCGGTCGCTTGGTAGGCCAAGGCCCTTCAAGGGCTGTAGTGCCATGGGGTTGGGTTTGTTTTGTAGTCAAAGCTCCTGGATTGAAATCTCGACAGAGTCAGATGGCACTGAAGGGTACTTAAGTACAAGAGACTCTTACCACTACATTTAGTGAATTGTCGAACACATAGTGTAGTTAAACCGCGAAATTGGAATCGCGTTTAATGTGACCTTGCATTTGAGGGATGATAATTATGTTCGAATCCCACCATCGGCAACCCTGAAGATAGTTTTCCATGGTTTCCCATTTTCACACCAGGAAAATGCTGAGTCTGTACCATAATTACGGCCACGATCGCTACCTTCCCAATCCAAACCCTTTCCCATCCTTGCATCACCATAAACCTTTGATGAGTTATGTTAGTGTTACGTTAAACCACTAACAAAAATAAATAAATACATCAATACAATAAAAAATGAAAATAAAGACATAAATAATATGAATGTCTAACACTTGAATATCACGCATCATTTTTGACATTCTCATAACTTAGAAATGTACCTCTCAACGGGCAACTACAGTGAAGAAGCGTCTCACGGATTCCTCTGAAGCTCTGGTTCAAGAAAGAAGATACTTCATGACATGGGTAAGCCCTACATGGGTTAAAGAAGAAGGTGGTGGTGGTGGTGGTGGTGGTGGTGGTGGTGGTGACAGGACTCTATTACACTAATCATTAGGGGGAAAAGGAAGAGGTCCGACGCTTCAAAAAGAGAATGTATCAAGAAAAAGAAAGGGAAGGGTCACGAAGGGCGTGAAAATGAAAACTCCCTACGCCTCGGGAACCTAGTACCATCAGGTATTTGAAAAGAACAAGATTTGAACAAGGAAAGTCGGATAGGATAGATGAAAGTGAGGAGCCTGGCAAAAGAAAGTGTAAACAATTCCAGGGCTCAGATAAATGCCCCCATGGTCACCAGCCACGCTCCCAAGTTAAGAGGCCCTGGGCCCCTTTTAGTCACCTCTTACGACTATCAGAGGATACCGTAAGTATTATTCTATCGCTCCCACCCACAGTAAGATGTGAGATCAATGATCTTCAGGAAAGAATGAAGAGAATAAGAATTGACGCCAAGTAGTCTGAAGGGCGAGGAACAGCATTTTCTATCAAGATCAAGTGATAATGAAAATCCAGAAAGATTGACACGTGTTAACCTAAGTTGGCGAAACGATTTGTGAAGAATATTATAAAATCCTTTGTTCTCCAAAGTATCCCTTTTGACTTCTAACCGCGAAGTAAAGCGACGTACAGTATACCAGCAATGTTCGATTGAATTAAGCGCAACACTCACTGTAGTATTTTTGGAACCACAAGAGAGCTAGGTAGCTATCTATGAACTCTTATCAAAAACTGCCCTTAAAACTTCTCCCAGAGAATGGACACTTTACGGGCAGGTAAATGCAAAATACCAGTTTTGGAAACATGAGGTTTCGAAACGGAGACAGAAATCTCAATTGCAACACTAGAAAATTAGTTTAAACAGTCCTGGTTGCCGACTGGCTCTAACTCGTGGCACTGTGTGGACAACATGCCGCAAACACTACGTATGGTTTGGTAAGAATGGCTTATAGCATCGAGCGTTCAATGAATCGACTTTTTCTAAAACACCACATGTTAGAAAAAGAGAGGTTTGAGATATACAAAAATAACTATTTAAAGCCAGTATATGAAAGGAGTACGAAAGAAAGCCCCTAAATAAGGTAGGGTAAGGGTTATTCTGCAGGTCCGAACCTTCTCAGAGGTGTCCCTGAGCGGGGGGTTTCCGTGCGGTAGTGTGGCCAGTTCCTTTCCGCTCCTCCATTCCCTTACACCCCATCCAATTCCTGACCACGCCCAATGTTGCTTAACTTTGGGGACCCGGTGTTTCAACACGGCTACGGCCGTTGGTCCTAAATAAGAGTCAGAGTATATTGATGTTAGCGTTCTTATAAGAAAACAAAACATTTCTTTTCAATGTTTTGACTTTTAAGGTATTTGCTGTCGTGACATGTGTTGTTTTTCCACAAAATTGGAAATTACTTTTAATTTTTCACACAGTAATTTTATTCTAACACTAATTTGCATTATCTGATCTAAAACTATTTCACTTATTTTCTTCTGTATTAGTAGGAGACCAGTTTAGAATATGTAAGAAGCACTATAATCTGCTGAAATGTACTGCGTTATCTTCCTTACATCTTGCAATCTTTTGGTTATTCGCCAATCCCCCTTCTGGATATGCTAACTGCATAAGAAGACTTTCGATACTTGAATTACTGGTTTCAAGATAGAAAGTATGTATCATCATACTATCTGTAAAGGTTCAAACTGCATTAAATGGGTATAGTCAGAAATTGCAAGTAATCAGCTTCATTTTCCGTATCAAATTCTAATCACAGAGACTTACAGTAATTGAAAATCTTCCACCTTTTTAATACTTTTTATTTGCTTTTTAGCAAAATTAATTCATTATAAACAGTACATGTTTCGTTCTCACTTGAGAACAACTTCAGCTGTTGTTAAGCTTAGGTGAATCGCTAAGTTTCTGAGTACATTATTTTCAGGTACATTGTTTCTCTTAAAAACGATTTGAATATAAATGAAATTAAAATGATGTTAAAACAATGTGGGGGGGTAAATGGGTTGAAATGAGACAGGATGAATACATAGTTAACCTACTTAAAAAACTATATCTATTCATTGGAATAGTTGTTAAAAGTTTCAAGTCTGTTACACTAAAAATATCTGTTTGTCTTCCAGTTAAAAGTTTTTTTTAAATGATTGACTTCTTGAAACTGTTCTTATTATTGTTGAATGTTCATTCCTTTCACTCCTTCCAGGTTGGCTGTTAATTATTTTGAGCTTACTTAATGTGCCCTAAATTGAGTCTAATGCGGAACTATGAAGCTGATTGCCGTTCAATATGTGAGAAGGGAGCTTCGTCACAATTTCTGAAATTAAATGAGGAAAACAAATCTCGAATCGCTGATAGATCCACAACCGCACGCATTCTTGCACTTCCTCGTCCGAATGCAACCAACGTCAGCGGAAAGTCCTTCAGGTCACCAAAAACGTGAAAATCAAGAGGTGAAAGGTCCGGGAAGTATGGAGGCGAAAATTATCATGCAACTGGATGACTCCGTCCGACAGCATTCCAGGGCATTTTGACTTCATGGCGCGTTGCAGTTTCTGCAATGTGTCTTCACAGCGCTGAGTAACCAGAAAGCGAACGAGACTTCTCTGTCTTCTTTGTTTGGCTCATTTCTACAGCTACGCGATCACTTTAGACCAGACTGCGCACCACCAAAGACATAACTCAATAACTGCGAGCAGCTGTGAATTGTCAGTATGCAGTTCTCCTACCATAGCGATGTCAGTTTCGATACGTAACAACAATGTTGTGCAACCTTCTACGCGGAATGTGTGTTATGGCGGATGTTCGGTTTTCACTTTACTGCTCCTCATACATTGACGTATATATTAGTCGTTAAAAGACGGATGCACATGTAATAAGTGGATTCCTGACCATAACGCCCTTTTTCAAAACATGCGACATGTGCAGTTTCAGAAAAATCTATTCAATTGCTGCTTCCAACTCCCATACCTTCCCCCTAACAAATTCTCAGAGGTTTGACGGTAAAAATTAATTTGGACTTTCAGAAAACTTAAGCCTACAAAATATATATTCTATCGCTTTGGTGAAATGTTTTACACTAGGTAAAAAAATTGCCTACGCTTCTACTGTTTGGCTCCTGAGCCCGAGTTTCATGTCTTCCAGCTTCGCAGCTCGCCAAGTTCTGGGAATGTTCGATTTTCAAGGGAATCATGAGTGTATCAGATACTCCGAATCCAAATTTTTGTTTGTAAGATGCCTGGAATTGCTTCATTAATTCAAATCTACTTTCATTTTTACATCTATTTATACGTCGCTATAACTTTAACTTCGAATATGTAATTATTCGTAAATATCCCTCATATATTTCATGCGGTTTGGTTTTTAAAATTACGAGTAAATTTGAACTTTTAGAAAACTTCTAAGCCCACAAAACTAGAGATCATCGCTTTGGAATAAAAGACCTTTCCGCCCGAGTGAAAAAATGCTCACTCTAGCGAACTTATGCTGTCTTGCTTCTAAACTTCAATTTTAATCTCACCCACAATTCGGTCTCCTCGGGTAGTTATGAGAATTTTTGATTTTTCGAGGGATTTTGGGAGAATTAGATTTACTGCTACTAACTTTGAAGTATCTGCCAGTTTTGAATTAGTGATCTTGGAATTTGAGACTGCAACTGTACTAGAGAGGGAGCTCTCTAGGAAGCTTGGAAGTGCTTCATTAACTTACGTCTAGGCTCTATGTTCTTTGATATTGCCCGGCTCTATGGCTGAGTCGTTAGCGTCTTGCCTTCCGGAATTTTAATCTTAAATTTAATTACCTTCGGTCGGGGACTGGATGTTCGTGATGTCTCCAGCATTTCGATACCTCTTTTACCACACAAAACACCATTCTCGTCCGCAAAAACACCCAGTTTCTTATATACGACAGACGCCATCGACCCCCACCTCCACCCCAAAGGTGTTATTATTGGTTTTGCCCACCTGCTGGTCGTGATCGTTGAGTTTTCACTCCTTTACGATCTGTCGCCATGGAAATCCGATTCGAGTCCCGTTGGTGATAAAAGTGTTCACTCTCGGAATGTTTGCCGGCAGGCTACCCAATCACTGGATTGCATACCAAACGTTACCCTCTATTAACACTGATCACAAGGAAAAAATGGAAGGGGTCCAACACTTTGAAAAATGAAAATATTGGTCAAAGAAGTACAAGGGCCATCAAGGGCGCGAAAATGAAAGACTCCCTAGGCCACCAAACACAGTGCCGTCGGGGTCAGAAAAGAACAAGAGTTGACCAATGGAGGTCATATAGGATAGATGAAAGTGAGGAGCCAGGCACAAGTACGTGGAAGCAATGCCAGGACTTAGCTAAGGGCTCCGTGTTTGACAACCCATGGCCCCAAGTTCAGAGCCCCTTGGGCTCCCATTTAGTCACCTCTTACGACAGGCAGGGAATTCCGTGAGTGTTATTCTACCTCTCGCACCCACAGGGGGAGCACGCCAAAAAGCTGGCTTCAATTCCAAACCTCTCCATAGTATTGATGTAAAGCGAGTGTACATGACGTTGTTGATGGTGATTCGTCCGTCCTGATGGAGATGTTAAGCACTGAGCAGATTTCTTTGTGTTATTCGACTGGACTAGGCTGTATGCCGACACCGGGTTTTACCCTTTTCCTACCACATTACCATCATCATCTCACATCCAAACGCGTAAGTTGCCCATGGGCGTGAACGAAAAATCTTGAACCAGGCCTCTCCTGAGGCCACACGATATCACATCACATTGTTAGTTTTATACCTTCCTTCGTCACACTTCGACTTCTATTTATTAGTACCTACAGATCAGAGGTGCTCAGCTGGGCGCCCATTGTGGGTAGCCCAGTGGGGCCGGGCTGGTGTGATGTAAATGCGGGCAGCTTACGTAGTAAGCACACGTCACAGTGAAGCGAGCGAGCGAATACGCTTGGCAGGGAAGTGAAGCAGTGTCGTTCGATTGACACTTCAAAACTCTCCTCCAATACTCAGCGAAATGGGCAAAGAATTAAACAAAAACAAAAAACAACGCTATAATCGCAAGAAAACCGATCTTTTCACCACATTTCGGTTGGATTTAGACTGTGCTCGATATAAGCAGCCAGTTTTATTTATATTTATAAATTAGAAGAAAACTGACACGTTATAATTTTTGTGTTACAATTTACAAAGGTACACGGTTTAAGCGTATAAGCTACGATTTACAATTTATCGGATGGAAATGACAGTATTACATTACAAAAATTAAAAATCCTGTTATTCATTCAGCAAAAGGTAATGTAGGTATTTACATAACTCAACAAGTTTACTGCTTGATTTTACACAGTGTTGAAGAGTTATGTGACTTTCCCTGTTTACTAAATTTCTAAAAATAGTATTTAAAACTTATCTATCAGGCGTCCAGTGATAATAACTAGTATCTAAATGGCGAGGTTTTTTTTTTAATCACGAGTGAGAGCATGGATATTTACTCTCCAAGATTAAAGTACAACAACAATGTAAATGCATCTACCAAATAAGTATGCTTTCTTAAACATAAAAGACCTAACTGATGTAATTCCCGGTAATCAACCAGAAGCCACAGCTTATCCACCTTAAGTCCGTGCTATATTTGAAATATATCTAAAGCATCTCTTAGAATATAAGATTGAAAATTGTAATTCATTACGTCATCATCATCATCATCATCTGTTTACCCTCCAGGTTCGGTTTTTCCCTCGGACTGAGCGAGGGATCCCACCTCTACCGCCTCAAGGGCAATGTCCTGGAGCTTGAGACTCTTGGTCGGGGGATACAACTGGGGAGTATGACCAGTACTTCGCCCAGGCGACCTCACCTGCTATGCTGAACAGGAGCCTTGTGGAGGGATGGGAAGATTGGAAGGGATAGGCAAGGAAGAGGGAAGGAAGCGGCCGTGGCCTTAAGTTAGGTACCATCCCGGAATTCGCCTGGAGGAGAAGTGGGAAACCACGAAAAACCACTTCCAGGATGGCTGAGGTGGGAATCGAACCCACCTCTACTCAGTTGACCTCCCGTGGCTGAGTGGACCCCGTTCCAGCCCTCGTACCACTTTTCAAATTTCGTGGCAGAGCCGGGAATCGAACCCGGACCTCCGGGGGTGGCAGCTAATCGCGCTAATCACTACACCACAGAGGCAATTCATTACGTACCGTACAAAAATATTTTAGGTTGTTGGCGTTACTCTTTATTGTATCCGGTCAAAATATATAAACTGCAATGAACATAAAGAACTTATTTTTTTCCAACGAAAATTGAAAATGAGGTGAATTTTTGCCCTCTCTCTTTCATTATTTTCTGCCTCCATTTCAAACTCGTGTATCACCGCAGTGATCAAGATTCACTGGCAGAATATTTTTATATTTGCTTAACGCTTCGCGACGCAGACAGGTCTTACGACTATGCTGGGATAGCTGAGATGGAAGAGAACGAGACCTTAATTAACGTACAGCATTTGCCTAATGTGAAAATTGGGAAATAATGATGAACTATCTTCAGGGCTGCTGACACTGGGGTCTAACCCACTACCTCCCGAATGAAGGCTGACAGATACGTGGCCGAAACCGTGAGGCCACTCACTCAGTACTACGATCTTGGAGAGGAAATTTTACACTGCACCGTGCTGAGTGTCGGACACTAAATCCTTCGTCAATCAAAAGACTATGGGCCTTTGAAATGTGGATGTCCCCCCCCCCCCATGGCAACACAGCCCTGAAGGGCCATGGCCTACCAAGCGACCGCTGCTCAGCCCGAAACCTGCAGGTTACAAGGTGTCGTGTGGTCAGCATGAGGAATCCTCTCGGTCGTTATTCTTGGCTTTCTAGACCAGGGCCGCTAACTCACTGTCAGAAGGCTCCTCAATTCTAATCACGTAGGCTGAGTGGACCTTGAACCAGCCCTCAGATCCAGGTAAAAATCTCTGACCTGGCCGGGAATCGAACACGGACCCTCGGGGTAAGAGGCAGGCACGCTATCCCTACACCACGGGACCAGCAGAAACGGGGATGAAACGTAGAATATTTTCAGACCCTATCGGTAGACCACATCGCTAACGAGGCGGTACTCCGTCACACCGGGAAATCATGTCAAATCTTAACCCTGCGAATAACGCAGGGAAGCAGACCATTCGGTCACATCTTCAGACATGGCAAATGCTGCCTGATACGAGTGATCGTAGAAGGCAAGATAGAAGGGACATATGGATGTGGGTGGAGAAGACCATCCTGCAGGCAGAACATCAGACAGTGGTTCGCCATTCACTTTCTTTGAGGCATCAGGAAGAAGAACCGCTCGAGTAGGAGTGTATGTTGTGTAACATCGGGTGCGAGTAAGCTTGCCAGTCAGCAGGGGCCTATTCCTCGAACGAATTTTGCAACTTTTCACTTTGCACTTTGTACTTTTCAGTTCAGATTTTGTCCCACGATCACTTTTCAGATTTAGATTGCAACGTGAAAAGTGAAAAGTGAAAAGTGAAAAGTTAGGATTCTTTTCACTTTCAAGCCTGTTACGTTTCTCCACTGGTACAGAAATGAGAAATCTTGCAAAGAGATGATTCCCTTTTCTAATTAACAAGTATGTAAACTAGTTTCTTGGCATAGAATTTGGTTTAGTGATATAAACACGTTTACGACGAGAGCTTTTGTTAGCATCAAGTGAGGACAGTGATGAAAAATCCAACAAAGGAACGTACAAAGAGAGGATTAATTTTCATAACCTCGTTTTTTTAAATTTATTTGCAAGTTGCATTACGTCGCACCGACACAGATAAGTCTTATGGCGACGATGGGATAGGAAGGGGCTAGGAGTGGGAAGGAAGCGTCCGTGGCCTTAAGGTACAGCTCCAGCATTTGCCTGGTGTGAAAATGGGAAACCACGGAAAACCATCTTCAGGGCTGCCGACAGTGGGATTCGAACTCACTATATCCCGATTACTGGATACTGACCGCACTTAAGCGACTGCAGCTATCGAGCTCAGTTTTCATAACCTCACTTCGACGGAATTTCGCGAGTGATTTCGTATTTCCCCAACAGAGGCTGACTATATTCTTGAAATGATCGGACATTTATTGAAACATACAACAAAAAGAAGTCAATCCCTTTCTGAAAAGAACAAATTCCTATATGCTTACATTGGTTAGTAAATAGTGCCCAGTTGCACGGTGTATCAGCAATGCATGGGACATCAAAACCAATTATTTGTAGAACTGTTACCAAAGTCGTATATGTTATAGTAAATGTAATATTTCCTAACATAGTATGTTGGCCTGATAATCTACATAATATAGAGACAGGATTTCTAATGAAGGGCGAATTTCCTTCTGTGTGTGGATATGTTGACGGTATTCTCGTTACTATTGATGCGTGTCATCATTTGAGAGGTTATTTTTAAAGTTGTCAAAAAGGATGTCCCGCTTCTCCTTGACAGCTTCCAGCACAGCCAACTTCTTGTAATAACGTTTCTCTCCCATGATTAAATCTTTAATTTTTTTTTTTTTTTGCTAGGGGCTTTACGACGCACCGACACAGATAGGTCTTATGGCGACGATGGGATAGGAAAGGCCTAGGAGTTGGAAGGAAGCGGCCGTGGCCTTAATTAAGGTACAGCCCCAGCATTTGCCTGGTGTGAAAATGGGAAACCACGGAAAACCGTCTTCAGGGCTGCCGATAGTGGGATTCGAACCTACTGTCTCCCGGATGCAAGTTCACAGACGCGCGCCTCTACGCGTACGGCCAACTCGCCCGGTAAATCTTTAAAATTAACGGTACCACAATTATACCGCGAAGTTCGCCGCGAGAAATAAAGCATTAAATCATGGAATAATTACCCATGGAATAAACTTGAGTCAGCCTCTGTGGTGTAGTGGTTAGTGTGATTAGCTGCCACCCCTGGAGGCCCGGGTTCGATTCCCGGCTCTGCCACGAAATTTGAAAAGTGGTATGAGGGCTGGAACGGGGTCCACTCAGCCTCGGGAGGTCAACTGAGTAGAGGTGGGTTCGATTCCCACCTCAGCCATCCTGGAAGTGGTTTTCCGTGGTTTCCCACTTCTCCTCCAGGCGAATGCCGGGATGGTACCTAACTGAAGGCCACGGCCGCTTCCTTCCCTCTTCCTTGCCTATCCCTTCCAATCTTCCCATCCCTCCACAAGGCCCCTGTTCAGCATAGCAGGTGAGGCCGCCTGGGCGAGGTACTGGTCATTCTCCCCAGTTGTATCCCCGACCAAGAGTCTGAAGCTCCAGGACACTGCCCTTGAGGCGGTAGAGGTGGGATCCCTCGCTGTGACCGAGGGAAAAGCCGACCCTGGAGGGTAAACAGATGATGATGATGATGATGATAAACTTGATCGGAGCACTCATTCGCAAAGACTTTTCACTTTGCGAAGAAAATGAAAAGTACATCCTAGATCATGGTGAAACAGAAAGACTTTGCACTTTGCAAGAATTGAAAAGTGAAAAGTACAAAGTTGAAAAGTTACAAAGTTCGTTCGTGGGACAGGCTCCAGGTCTATCTGTAAGCTTGATCTATGAATGGGAACGAGTGTACAACTTCTGGTGATAGCTGTAGTGACTTGTTCGTTCTGATTGATGTAGAGCTGCAGCTAACCACAGCACGCACAACACAGCGAGTGAACACTGCAGCTTGCTGGAGCTGGAGTCAAATTTGCTGCCTGGCTGGCAGCGCTCAGAGCAGCCACTGGAAACAGGCAGGAATTAAATTGAACCGGAAGCCTCTGCCAGACTGATGTTCGTGGGATACAGTATCTTTGTTCGTCATGGCTAGTAGAGGGGAAACTTGGAATGCAACGGACATACAGGGAGTGAGTTTGGGAGCTTTATTCCAATACCACCATCATAAAAGACAGATCGATAATAGAATACTGGGAGTTTCACTCTCTTTTATTCACATTCATTCACTGCCCGCCAGTGAATTATAACATGTGTTATAACCCAAGTCAAGCATGCATGCACAGCTGTTTGATGTCCGTAGTCATGAGAGGGATTCATCGGCTTACACCACTAGCTGTGATAGTTACACTGCCAAACAGCGTTATTTCGGGGAAAACAGTCGGAGTGTAATGAACCTACAGAAATAATACTAGCGTCAATACTGTTTGAATAACGCACTATCACGGAAAATCGTACATTGCCCGATACCTTGGCTGAATGGTCACGTGCAGATTTACCAACACAGCCTCCCAAAGCCCATTTGAATTCATCCGCGGAGTGATGTGAGTGGCTAACTTCAGCAGTTGATCAAATGACAATGGTTCGAGATATCGAATTATTTCTTTCAACTTTACAACTACATAAGTAACCACCACAGGAGCACGCAATAGACAATACATCCCTCCACATAAGGGAGGGCAGCCGGATGTAAAACTGGGACAATTCAACATCAAGTGCCAACCCTAGACTGAAAGACCTTTTCTTCATTAGCAGTATTCCTATTCTTTCTTTGTCTCTTTGCCTTTCATTCTTTCCTTCCTAATTTCTTTCTTTGTTCGTTCATTTTTACTTTTATTTCCTGTTCTTCTTCCTTCTCGCCAAGATGAATGGCTCAGGCGGTTCAGCGCTGGCTTTATTACCCCTCCTTCATGGTTCCGATCCTGGGTCGATCTCCTGGAAATTGAACGTGATAAAATACGCCAGCCTCGTGTTGGAAAGATCACTGGTACGTAAACAACTCCTACGACACAAAATTCTGGCACCTCGACATCTCCAAAAACCATAAAAGTAGCTAATGGGAAGTTAAAGAACATTATTAATATCTTCCTTCTTTCCTTTCTTCACTGTCTCCTTTTCCAACCATATATTTCTTTCTGTTTCTTTCCTCACCCTGTCTCTCTTCCTCCCATTTTGTGCCTTTTTTATATATCTTCCTCTCTCCCTTCTTCATCTTTCATTTATAACGTACCATTTCTTTCTTTCTTTCTTTCTTTCTTTCTTCCTCTTTTTCTTCCTTCACCGTTGTCTTATACCAGATCTCCCCCTCTCCTTTCTTCACATAGTGCACTGTTTCTCCCTGTATCATCCGTTCCATTTTTCCCCTCTCCTTCTTTAAAATTAATAATAATAATAATAATAATAATAATAATTGTACCGGGCGGTACACCTCTACGGCGCACATTTAAATCTTGCGCCAATTAGAACTCCTCAACAGGAGAAACACAGAACTTGGAACTAAATCTACTTAAACTACTACTAAATCTACTTAAACTTTTCCTCAGAAGATGCCACTTCCTTAATTTTGTGATTGTGAAGTGTCCAGTACTGTATAAAATTCTACGCGTTTTGTTTACCATTTATCAGGAAGTTTGGACTTTCTGCAACAGATGTCACTACAAAAGCTATGACCATGCACCCTGGTGCGAAGTGAAGGAACTTTATTTGAAGAAATTTTGTATTCATAAGTTTGTTCTTTACTAAATTATGTTCATTCATTTTTGGGTTGGCAATATTGATCTTTTCTTTCCGACAGTTTTGAATTCAGCCAATCCCTAATTTCTGTAATTAATTTCTAACCTATCACGGGTTTGTACTTCGATTTTGTGTGTAACCTTGTATCCGCCAATAAAAGTGAGAGGGTGTGGCTTGATTATTCATGAAACGTCTCGAACTTTCCCCGATGGTTTATAAACAGCGGATTTTCACGTTTCTTGGCCATTTCATCAACATCTAACTAAGTGTGTGTATGTGAAGCAGGAGGCGGGAGGTGCCTTGTTCATCAGGCAGCAGTTCTTCAGCAAGGTAATGGCCGTCTAACATCTTTATTTCTTGTTAGCTCAGCAGTTTAACCCGCGGGAAATTTCCGAAACTTTTACCATGTAACCTACTTTTCTAAAAATGTAATTTTCTGCCGGCTTATGTAAAAACTTCATAAGATCTGCAACTGTAATTCGGGGATAGAGACTGATTTACCCTCTCGAGCTCCCCTTCATATTGGTTTGAGGGGACTACGTTTTGTAACTGGTTTTCTTCCTTCCTGTAATGTCTTAAATTATTATTATACAAGTCACCTCCATAGTTTGGGAATAGCCCCTGTTTCATCGGCCTAGTGGCTTTTAGGTTTTAAGAATGCATATTTAGGAGTGCAAGTACACGCCTCCATTCAACTTGGTGTTTCGGGCCATTTACTTAACCTGTTCTTTTTCTGCTAAGGCCCAGTAGGTTGGGTTCGAGATACCCCCGTTTCATTTGTGTAAGTTGTGCCTTGATGGCAAGTAATTGTAAAGTCTGATATTGCCTTGAATAGGCTTGAAAAACTGAGAGCGCGTCAGCTCTTTTCTAGTGTTGTAAGAATTCTCTGGGAGGCTTGACATTGTACTGTAAAGTGGGAGCAAGTGCTCCATGTAATTAGGGGATTTCTGCCCTTGAACAAATTTAGGCTTTGAGCTAGGAGCTCGAAATTGTAAAACTAGGGGCTTGTAGCCCAAGAGAGTTAAAATTCTTGGATATTTCTAAGTTTTGTTTTAGATTGCTATGTCTTTGTAATTTCCCCAAAGTGAAAAGCTATCAAATTTCTATTGTTTTGTGGAAAATTAACCTTTGTTAAAATTTTAAATTAACTTTGACTCTGTAGTTAGACCCATTCATCCCGGCACCTTCTTTCACCTCTGCTGTTCCACAGAAATCCCAGAATAATAATAATAATAATAATAATAATAATAATAATAATAATAATAATAATAATCTTCGTGCTCGAACATGCTCGTAGTAGACATGCCAAACATATTAATCTGTATACAATAACTAACAAAAGTTTAAGACCACCAGCAAGAATCTCTTAATGGCGACGATGGGATAGGAAAGGGCTAGGAGTTGGAAGGAAACGGCCGTGGTCGTAATGAAGGTTCAGCCCCAGCATTTATCTGCTGTGAAAATTGAAAACCACGGGAAACCATCTTCAGGGCTGCCGACAATGGGGTTCGAATCCACTGTCTCCCGAATGCAAGCTCATAGCTGCACGCCCCTAACCGCACGGTCAACTCCCTCGATAAAATACCATTCTAGTATACAGTAATAACTTATGTTCTGAGCCTGAAGAGTATGCAATTCTTCTTACTCGGGTGATAAACGGGCAGCATGGTATTTAACAGTCTAAAGCTGGCTAAAATTAGTAAAGAAATTTTTGTTCGTCAGAATTTCTATGAATTTCACCGTAAGCTTTGCGCTGTGGTAATATTTTGCACCGTACCTTTTATCTAAATGGTGTCTGCTCGTTTAGAATGGTTTTAAAAGAAGAAACTTTTGTATGTATTCTCTCCATGCATATGCCACCCGAGTTACGAGCACGTTGTCTGTGTGCCAGATGCGATAAGCGAAAGTGGGTTGGAAGCAAGAGAAAGTTTATTAAAAGAATTAAAATGCGTACTCTGGAGTTAGGATTACTGGATAACAGATACGAAACAGTAAGCAAGGTCTGAATAAATAACGTATGTCAGAGTACTAAAGGAACAGGATTAGTATCTTCGTTCGTATTTTTTCCCCAAACGCGAACACAATTCGAATATAAATCTTGTTTGTCGGGAATCAGTAATTTTCCTGTGTTTCGGGTTGTAATCAACGGTGGGTTAACAAGTACAGAGATGTGAAAATTATTGGACTCGAAGGAGAAGACACAAATTGAATTGCCTTAGTTTTTTTTTTTGCCCTTACCTGTCTTTCTAATTTGTTGCATGGCACTCCCTACTATTCAGTCAAATATTCATCCTACTTATTAAACTTCTTGAAATACTGTATTATTTGTAATTTTCTAAATATTATTTTGAGATTAAATATTTCTGTTCGGTCAGGAGCTAATCGTACAACACCAGTTTCCGAGAGTTTGGATAGTAAATAGTACAAAAAAGCACAGCGAATTATCCCAGCGCTCAAGTAAAGCAAAATATATCAGGACCAGTTCATGTAATTTTATGTTATGTTATTTTATCTAATTACACTCAAAAGAGAAATTAAAAATCCACAAAATTGGAATTTAGTATTGACAGAGGACTCTAATGTCTATAATATCGTTGCTGATGTAATTGAAAAAATGCAACGTGTGTTCTATAATTTGCTTTAAATTAACAAGAAGTAACACGAAAATGAGATACAATGCAGCAAAAAATATTTTTATGGGCAGGCAAATAATAAATAATGTGACAATGGAAATGTTCCATTCTTAGTGTTGAGTCTAATAAGTTTCACACCTCTGAAGAATGTTCCGAATTAAAACCACCGTGCTTCGATAATTGGGAGAGGAAGCAATTTAAATCTGCCTTCGAAACTCAAACTTTGCTACCAGTTATTTCATCTATCTGAATAGCGAAACAAATTTTACTGTAATAATTGGATGAGGCACAGTAGTTTGTAGTCCTTTTGACTCTACTACGCAAAGATGAAAGGACCATACTTAAAGTTAATTCACCTCAGCTGCATTAATATCTTCAGAGGTAATGTTAAACTTGACACTATAAATTTGTCTTACAGAACGTGGTCAACACTGAACAGGATCAGAAAAATTAATGGTACCGCATAAACAAAGATTTATTTATTTTATTGTTTGAAGGACCCCATGAGCTAATAATGCTCGTATTGAGAGAGTACTTTAAAGAGCTGGCACAGTCACAATATTAAAGACAAATTTTATTCTTTATAATATATAGCTGATAAATATTTATAATAATTTAAATATAAAATACAACATTTTCAGGGATACAATTGTTGTTTAAAAGTTTATATATAAGCAGAACCATATAGCTCGAAATGAAACCAAGAACATTAAATTTTCTCAGTGAATATTTCTTCATATTTCTTTTGAATTTATTGAAATTCTGACAAACTTTAATCGAGTATGGAATGGAATTAAATGCTACGAGGGTGAGTCAATAAATACGTCGCAGACATGTGTGTGCCTTATACCATTTGAAATTACGCGCGCAAGTTTTGCCAGTAGATGGCAGCATATGTATGCTTGTCGTACGACATCTCGCATGCACTCAGTCAGTCAGAGGCTGTTAGTGCACGGTAGCACATGTGTTGCATGACTGTACACGAGAAGAACAGCGTGCAGTTGTGCGTTTTTTGTGGGCCAAAGGACTGTCCACAGAAGAAGTGCATCGCGAAATGCATCCCGCCTATGGTGAAAACTGTTTCTCACGGAAAGCTGTGTTCAATTGGATCCAGAAGTTTAACCATAGAAGGAAAAGCATCAGAGATGGGGAGTGTCCTGGTCGTCCTGCGGAGAACGCTTGGAACATCCACCGTACAGTCCTGACTTAGCCCACAGTGATTTTCATCTGTTTGGGCCCCTAAAAATCATTTGGGTGGCTGTCATTTTGAATCAGATGATGGCGTAATATATGATGTTACACGTTGGCTGCGACAGCAACCAAATGACTTCTTTGCTGCTGGCTTTCAAGGACTTGTAAAGAGATGGGATAAGTGCCTAAATGTATAGGGTGAGTATGTGGAAAAGTGAAATGTCAGAATGTTACTTTGATTATTTTTTCCCCAATTCAGTTTTGCGACTTATTTATTGACTCACCCTCGTATTATAGCCCTATACAATACACCATGAGTTCCATATTTAACTGTATTCATTCTAGAGACATATAAGTTTCCGGTTTGCCGTGTTTCATGATTTTGAATAGATGAATTAATGAAGAATTTGAATTTCATTTTCCACCGAGCCAAAATATGTTTAATTTTGAAGGCAAGTGTTACCAAAGAGTATGCAATAGATAACCTAACTGGTGGAATGCCTGTTGATGAGTATATTATTTGTCTGGATATTAAGAATGGAAAACTCTAAAGAGCTCGGATTGTTTTATTTTGAAGAATTTAAAGATTTGCTATTTGAACTTGAGTGCAGCAACTCCATACAACATTATGGTGTTGTAGATAGTTAGAGGCAGATATCATTCCACGTAGTCTATTCAGTACACCTATAGTAGGTAAATAGCAGATGCTGGTCCCAGTCTAGTGTGGACGTTATAAGAACACCTAAATAGTCAATACACATGGACACAAAAATTACGTTATCTTCTCACATAATACGGAAATATTTGTGTGTCGTCTGTCTTTAAAATTTGTTATTTCAACATATCCCACATAAAGGCATCTGGCGCCATGAGATCAAGAGAGCAGGTTGTGTACGATAATGAAGTTTCACCTCTCTCCCAAGTTTGTGGATATCCGTGATTGTGACAGAGGACTTTTACATTTTTTTATACAGTTCATTAATTCATCCACTCAATCATGAATACTCTCTCTCCACTTGGTGGCTATCCGTGACTGGGTGAGAAGAGTGCGTATCCATTCACTCATGCACGAACACAGTCAATCATAAAAGCATTAATTGATCACTTCATGTAATCGTGCATTCATATATTCATTCATTTCATTCAAAATGCATGTTGTAATTGTAGGACAACTCTGTAAAAACTGGTGAATCAAAAGTAACAAATAATACTACTTAGGGAGGGTAAGATACGTGTTTGTCCTAGACTATGAAACTCTGTTAACTGCTAGGACAAAATAAATAAATAAATAAACTTTAAATAAAAATGCAATTTAGAAATTGGATTGAAATAGTTAATACGTTCAATTGTAATATTTAATGTAGTAATGTGGAAATGAATGCATGTATAAAAAAATAATAATGGTATTTGCTTTACGTCCCACTAACTACTCTTTAAAGATTTTCGGAGACGTCAAGGTGCAGGAATTTAGTTCCGTAGGAGTTCTTTTACGTGCCAGTAAATCTACCGACACGAGACTGACGTATTTGAGCACCTTCTAATACCACCGGACTGAGCCAGGATCGAACCTGCCAAGTTTGGGTCAGAAGGCCAGCGCCTCAACCGTCTGAGCCACTCAGTCTGGCTGTATAAGAACACATTTTGGATTACAATAATTTATTACTGCCGAGTTTCGGGTGATCCGAAACTAGGGGATGGGAGTATTCTATTCTATTCTAATGATGTTTCACGATAATTTAGGTGATATCCAAAGTGTTATTGCAGAAGATGGGTGACTCCTTCGCGGTGGGGGACTATAACACATGTTCGTTGAAGAAGTCGTCCATTAATCTCATTTGTGGTGAGGGTTCTTCGGCGCCCTGTTGTCCACTTTAGTTGATATAAGACTGATCTTGTATGATTGAATTTGTCAGCGAAAGCCAAACATTGTTCTGTTATTTTGTGCCTCCTTATTAAATCGCTTCTCGTGCATAATGAATTACAAGTTTCATACTGGTTCCGTATTGACAATATATATATACAATACTACTGGAATACTAGTACAAACTAGCATTGTACAGTACGAAACCCTTATATGGGCCACCCAATTTGACAAGAACCTATTACTCAAGCATTTTTCTTTCCAATATTTACAAAGCTGAGCTTATCAAGTGAACATTTTATCGTTGGTTAATGTGCAGTTTTTAACATGGTTTTTCTTTATCGTGCGATTTTATCCTACATTTTTGTTTTGACAATTCACTTTTAGTAAGTGCTTAGTTAAATGCCTTTTTGTGTAGCAGCTGAAGCAGCCTAATGATGGGAGGAAACATGTACTGATGTTTTAACTATTTTCATAATAGTAATTGACAAGTAGTGACTAGATATACCTTTTAATAAGCTCCTAGTACAGTTCTTTAACATCATGCGAACTCGGCCCATTCTGATCCCCCACTCCGTATTACCGGAAATAACGTTCAACGATAAACACCTTCTCCTAAGTTGTCAGAATCATAATTGCAGAAATCAACGCAACACTAAATTTACAATATGACAAGTTACAGGCAGGGTGTCCATAAAAGAACTCCGTGGTTTTGAACTTAAATATTTTAATGAGATAACAAAATATGGATATTGTGTTATACGAGGGCTGTCAATAAAGTAGTGGGAACGTAGTCCAGGCAATCGCAAGAGATCGAGCATGCGTAAACAGGATATGGGAGTGGTCAGATTGCGTTGTTATCGATGTGTAGTGTTCATTTGTCGGGCATCTAGTTGGGTGTGTTGTTGCTGTGTGGTGTGTAAGTGAAAAATATCAATTTCACAGCTCTAAATCATGTTTTTGATGATGATGATGATGATGATGATGCTTGTTGTTTAAAGGAGACTAACATCTAGGTCATCGGCCCCTAATGGTACGAAATGAGACGAAAGGTAATTACAAAGTCCCAAATCCTCCACTGACCAGAATTCAAAACGTGAGGACGAAGAATGAATGAATGGATATGAATTTAAAACAATCAGTGAATCCGACCCGCAATGCCCCACATTCCAGAAACTAGCGTTAAACAATAGTATTACTGACCAAGGGACTGCTTCTAAAGCACAATACTGAATCGATGATGCTTGTAGTCTAAAGGGGTCCAAAATCCAGGTAATCAGCCCCTCATAATGGTACTTAGCGCCAGGAAAGTAAAACCATGGTATTTGTCATGTTGCGGTGCTAATCAAAAGTAGCGTACACTCGTGGTATTCCACACATTATGTTGCTACTCACAGGCAATGTAATGCGCACATAGGCAAGGCAGACCCATGGTGTCGCTCATATAGTGGTACTAATCACAGGTACTGTAAAACCCAGCCGGAAGCACACACTGTCGCTACTAATCACAAACCTATTATGTACCTAACATAGTGGTACTACGCGCAAATACAAGCAAACCACGGTGCTCCCTGCGTGATGGTATTAATTACAAGTAGTCTCATGGTTCTAATTCGATCATTCCTTGATCGCCCTTTTTAGTCGCCTCTTACGGCAGGCAGGGGATACCGTGGGTGTATTCTTCGTGTGTGTGTTCCCCACCAACAGGGGGTCATTATTTCGAAAGATGATCAGCGTTTTTGAATTGAAATCGAGGTTTTCCGTGGCATGAGAATGTTATCGAGGATTACGTGAAGCCTGCGGAGCGAATGCATTACCGTATATAACGGTTGCACGATGGGTCAAGGTGATTCATGAAGGTCGGAATGAGGTCTGGGAACAGCCTCCATACTCAACAAACATGAGTCCTTGTGACTTCGACCTTTTTCCGAATTCGAAGGAACCCCTTCGAGGCAGTCGATTTCCTGGCGTGGCATCTATACTCTGGGCAGTAGAGCGCTCCATCGCTGTCATCAACAGAGAACGCATTGCCAACGGACCGCAACGGTTTACGACATTTGGCTAAATCTAATACATTTTGCGGGTAACTACGTTGAAGGAGTGTAATGCAATTGTACTAGTTAATTAATTAAATATTGCGTTCTATCAATATTGCCTGTACATTATTTACAGCTCTCGTACATGGTTTGAAAGGTAATATTGTCAAGTTATTTTTACAATTTGTGATGATGATGCTTATTGTTTAAAGGGGCCTAACATCTAGGTCATCGGCCCCTAATGGTAAGAAATGCAATGACAATTCAAAAGTTCATAATCATCCACTGACTAGAATAAAGAATGTGATGTAGAATGAATGGATGGATATGAATTTATTTAAAACAGTCAGTGGATCCGACCCAGAGACTATCATAAACAATAGTATTACTGACCAAGTGACTGCTTCTAAAGCACCATCCTGCTGAATCGAAAATGCTTGTTGTTTAAAGGGGTCCAAAATCCGGGTCAACGGGCCCTCATAGTTGTGTTTGTCATGTTGCGGTACTAATCAATAATAGCGTAGAGTCACGATGTTCCACACATTATGGTACTACTCACAAGTATTGTACGTCGCACAGGTAACGCAGACCTATGGTATTTCTCACATAATGGCGCCACTCATTGGCAACGCAAGCCCATGGTGTTCCTCACCTAGGTGTACTAATCACGGGCGCCGGTATTCCCGTGGTGTTCCACACATTGTGGGTACTAATCACAGGCAACGCCCAGACCCGCGGTGTTGCTCACAATGGTACTATTAAAACAATGTGTGTGTTCTGACAGCTCTCAGCGTGGTAGTAGGAGGTGGCAGTTACTATGGCAACCAGTACACGCCTCCCGTTTCAGCCAATCCCAGCTCGGCATGCACTCTCCCTTTTCCTACCCCCGCTGTCTGAAAGCTTCGTGAGGCGGTCGGTCCGAGTTCCACGTTGCCAATATAGTATACCGTAGCACATGTGGCTGGGCTAACAATGTCTACTTTGACAGATATCATTGTCTGTATAGTGTGTTTTTTAAATCAACTAAATATTATAGTGCTATTGTATTCGTGTTAATAAGTGTATCGTTATCGAGGCTGGCATTCTAGTGTAGTGTAAATTTTAGTACTGTGTAGTGTAGTGTAATTTTAACACCGTCTCATTTACTGAACTCAAAATGTTGCAACCCGTTCAGAGCGCCGATAAACAACGAGGGCGACCTAGAATTCATTCGCCTAGAAAAAAGGCAAGCGTAATGGGGAGGCATGGCTTCGCTATTCGAGGTCAAGCTCGCGATATGGTATGTGCCTTACGGGAATATTTTGAGGCTGAAGGGAAAAATGGAGGCCCACTGATAGACGTTAACAAAGTTGTAGAAAGAACAGCAGCAGCTTTAAAATTTCTCAAGCTACAGTAATTAGAATAGGGAAAGAAAAAGAAAAGAAAGAAAAGGAGCCTTGGGAAGAAGGTGAAGGGAAAAGAGAGGGAATGGATGTAATTGGACCATCACATGACAGGTTATCAACACCGGGCAAAACCCGACTCATTAAAGCCTATGAGGAAGGGGAATGAGAGTTTGTCTTACGATATTTGAGCTGATAAAATTACTGCTGAGCCACCTTGGAATAATAGCAACGATATTTAACGTTTTTCTAACTCTTTCATGATCACCGTTAATGGATATTATTTTCCGCAGAGCCGAGCGCAGAACGAGAGCTGTTGACTGTGATGTAGTAACTCCTGCTGGATCATGTGGCAACACAGCGCTCCCACTCCTTTGTTCGGCGCCACGTGCTGCGAACTGTCAGAACACGCACATTGTTTTAATAGCACTATAATCACGGGTACTGGAAACCCATAGTGTAGCACTCCCTGCTGTTACTAATCACAAACCTATTGTGTACCTAACATAGTAAGTAAAGGCGATCCATGGTGTTCCCCGCGTGATGGTACTAATCACAAGTAGTTTCATGGTTCTAATACAATCATCCCTTGGTCGCCCCTTTTAGTCGCCTCTTACGACAGGCGTGTATTCTTCGTCTGCGTTCCTTACCTACAGAGGTATTTTACAATTTGTGCAGTTCAATATGTGCCCCAATTGTGGCACGACATACAACCAAACGGTAATCGACCTGCAGGCGTCTCCGAAAATCTTCAAAGTAGTTGGTGGGACGAAAAGCTGATATAATTATTATTAAATAGACCTGCACTGCAACGAAACTGCTCTGTCACTTTGAAGACAAAGCCCCGCAGCGCTCACGGGGTGCACAAACCTTTTTTGTGATACATATTTAATTGTTATGACTGTTAATTGTTATGATCTAATCAGATTCAACTAATGCCACGATTATCTCTTCTGTGGCAACCATCGCTCCAGACATGATGGCTAGGACTTGGCAAGAGGTCGATTACCGTTTGTATGTATGCCGTGCCACAAATGGAGCACATATTGAACTGCAATAAATTGTAAAAGGAAATTGACAATATTACCTTTCAAGCCATTATCACATTATACTTAATTATTGATTTGATTAAAATATTTAACTTCAAAACTCCAAAGTTCCTTGGTGGAACCCCTGTATTATACAAGGTTTACCAAAACTCGACGGCAAATATTTAGGACTGGATTCCTCACATAGAAGAAAAACGTTTATGACAACATGGGTCCGGAGACGTATATTTACAGATTTTACAGATTTATTCAAACTTTTGTACATTTACACCGTACGTCTGTAACGGCAGCTGAAACACTTAGAGTATGTATCAGAAGAAATGTTCAAAGTGACGACCTTCAGCTTGAATACAAGCCTCCGCTCGTCGTCGCATGGAGTTACGCACGCGATCAAAAATGCCTGGTGTAGTACGTACCGCCTGAGAGTCACAATGCTCTCACATAAAGTTGCTCCATCAGGAACAGGAGTAGCATACACGAGAGACTTAACGTGTCCCCACAGGTAAAAGTCCAGGGGATTCAAGTCAGGAGAACGTGGTGGTGGCTAAGCAATCGGTCCTCCTCAACGTATCCAGCCCTCAGGAAAATGGGTATTCAGGTACCAGCGGACAGCAGACTGAAAAGTGCGGGAGCATTATCTTGCATGAAAAACATTTGTCGACGGGATGCAAGTGGCATGTGTTCGAAGTAATCAGGCAATGCAGTACGCAAGCAATTCATGTAATTCTATCCAGTAAGCCTATTCGGAAGAACGTAGGGTCCCAACAAGGAATCAACAACAATGCCTGCCCAGATGTTAATGGCGAACCTCTGTTGATGATGAGACGATTAGATGATTGCATGAGTGCATGTAAATTATTACTAAAATTAATGTGTGTCATATAGTTTTAATAAATCTGTAAGTATACGTTTCCGTACCCATGTTGTCATAACCACTTTTTTCTCTCTACGTGAGGAATCTATTCCTAAATTTTTGCCGTCGAGTTTTGGTACACCCTGTTTATAAGGGGCGATCAGAAACTGAGGTAAAACACAGCGTCCTGCTGCGTGAAAAAGTCCATAACCGTCTGCTGCACATCATCATCCGACAGGTAGCGTCGACCATTAAAGGCTTTTTTGAGGTGACCGAAGGCGTGATAATCGCATGGGGGGAGATCAGGACTATAGGGCGGGTGCTCGAGTGTCTCCCACTTGAGTTGCCGTACCTTCTGCGTGAAGACCTTGTAGTATGGGGAGGTTGGTCTCCCAGATCAATATGCGACCCGCACGGAATTTGGTGCACCATTCCACGACAGACACAGACTTCATTCTCCGACGGATGTACACCGGTGTTTGTCCTTCGGCAGCCAAGAACAAAATAACAGCACATTGGTCCTGTTTGGACGCATTTGGCAATAACGTCGCCATAGTTGACGTGGCCGCATTTAACGCACGCACTTCGGCACGACACGACTGACACACTAATCCCTTTGCCTACATGTCCGTGCTTATATACCCGCACTGAAGTCGTGCTACGTTGCATGTCGTGCAGCAACGCCCTTACACGGGAACTTTTTGATCGCACCTTATACAATAAAGACATACTTCGTTGCTAGGAAAACGTGAACACCAGATGAGCAATAATTTCAGTGTCGTTTATTTTGCCGCATAGGCTACCGTATATGTGCTGACTTTTGAACAACAGGGAGAATATTCTATGTCCACCACGCAAATGTGGATTTTTTAGACAAACTTTCATACATAATTTCTAGAAATGTTCTGTGTTTCTACTCTACAGATTTTTAGGATTTCTTGGATGCTACTCCAGGGGCTTTACAATTTATAAATAATTTAATTTATGACTTTCTTCTCTCCGATATTATTTCCAAGTTTGTAATGATTTCGAATAAATAAATAAATAAATAAATAAATAAATAAATAAATAAATAAATAAATAAATAAATAAATAAATAAAAGCGTCCATGATCTTAGTTAAGGTATAACTCCAACATTTGCCTGATGTGACGGAAACCCATTTTCAGGGCTGTCGACTGTTGGTTTCGAACCCACTATCTCCCGAACGCAAGCTCACAGCAGCGTGCCCCTAAGCACATGGCCAACTCGCTCGGTAGTTTACATTTTATTCTCTTGGGTCATAAAGTTGCTTCAATGCTTGCTCAATGTTACCATGTGGAATCCTGAAATAGTCCCTGATGACTGGTTATAATCAGATATTACAAAACCAAAACCAAATCACATGGCACTACAGCCCTTGAAGGGTATTGCCTACCAAGCGACCGCTGCTCAGCCCGTAGGCCTGCAGATTACGAGGTGTCGTGTGGTCAGCACAACGAATCCTCTCGGCCGTTATTCTTGGCTTTCTAGACCGGGGCCGCCATCTCACCGTCAGATAGCTCCTCAATTATAATCACGTAGGCTGAGTGGACCTCGAACCAGCCCTCAGGTCCAGGTAAAAATCCCTAACCTGGCCGGGAATTGAACCCGGTGTCTCCGGGTAAGAGGTAGGCACGCTACTCCTACACCACGGGGTCGGCAATCAGATATTACAGCATATGATAAAACACCCATCAGATCAAATTTTCGATAATTAAATCTCTCAAAAGACCATTTGCAATTGAGAGGACCTGAACAGTTTTATCGGCCTCCTCACAATCAACTTATCCTTATTTCTCTACTATGCCCGTACTGTACTTGTAAGTTAGTGAATATGCGAAAGTTTTCAAACACAGCTTGAAGAAACAGCTTGATTTCGATTAACGTATTTTTGGCGGTTATTTCGTTATCGCAGAGAAAATCAAAGCAACCTCGGGTCAGGTCGTTTCACGATCCCCTTTACAAGATGGATGGTACTGTTGTCGTGTAGAGGGACATGATTACCCGATAGCGTGCCATGGTCCATAACTGTGGAGTGACGATAATGGAGAATGGATATGGCAGCAATGTGGGCTGATGAATAACCGCCACATGAACCAAACCCTACATTGGGAGGGTCTCGTGTACTTTTTGTTTCTACTGCAGGTTATAGTGATATTTATATAGAATACAGCATTTAAATAATACTATTATGATGGCCTGTGGTCTCCGGAGAGGCCTGGTGATGGTCTTTCGAGTTGACGCCATATAAACGACCTGCGAGTTTGTGAGGATGGGGACCTACCTAAGATGAATTCTGATGCTGAATAAGCCCCCGAGTCAGAGTAATTAATTAATGAAAGTTAAAATACCCGACGTAGTCTGGAATCGAATCCGGGACCATTTGTACAAAAGGTCAGCATTGCTAATAATTTAAGCTAACTGAGATATCTGCAGACAAATTAGACAATTTAGACAATGTATTAAGTCGAATAAACTATATGTAAAAATATCTAGCCACTTCAGTGTCGTAAGGTCTAACATTACGATACTCTAAAAATATTGCAATAGCTTATGTTAGAGCACTGTCACTTTAAAAAATAAAGATTGATTTCGTAGTAGTGAAAATTACTACCAGAAAACTACCCAACTGAGTACAAAGCAGCCATTTTGGTGGACACAGAACACGGATGTCACTCAAATCTAGTAAATCCGCATATGTCATTCCATACCAAATTTCCTTTTAAGTAGATAAAACCGTAACACCATATTACGATACTCGATGGTCAATAAAACTCGGCCTACGGCTTCGTTTCACAACTTTTCATTCCCTTATTATAATATGATACGCCATGGTACTTATTTCGTTGATAATTATGCAGACAACCTCCGGAGGCCCGTGTTCGATTCCCGGCTCTGCCATGGAATTTGAAAAGTGGTACAAAGGCTGGAAGGGGGTCCACTCAGCTTCCAGAGGTCAAATGAGTAAGAGGGAGGTTCGCTTCCCTTCTAAGCCATCCTCGAAGTAGTTTTCCGTGGTTTCCCATTTCTCCTCCAGACAAATGCCGGGATGGCACCTAACTTAAAGCCAGGGCCGCTTCCTTCCCTCTTCCTTGCCTATCCCATCCAATATTTCCATCCCCCAATGGGGCCTTTGTTCAGCATAACTGGTGTGGCGCGGTACTGGTCCTCTTTCCCAGTAAACGGTAAACGGATTAAGAAAGAAAGAAAGAAAGGAAGGAAGGAAGGAAGGAAGGAAGGAAGGAAGGAAGGAAGGAAGGAAGGAAGGAAGGAAGGAAGGAAGGAAGGAAGGAAAAAAGTAATAACTATGCAGGTATTTTTTTTTTTTTTTTTTTTGCAACTTACTTTACGTCGCACAAACACAGATAGATCGTATGCCGACGATGGAATAGGAAAGAGCCAGGAGTGGGAAGGAAGCGGCCGTGGTCTTAAGTAAGGTACAGCTCCAGCATTTGCCTGGTGTGAAAATGGAAACCACGGATAGCCGTCTTCAGGGCTACCACAGTAGGGTTCAACTATCTGTTATTGTTGTTACCCTTCGGCTAGCTTAGGCTTTCTATTACAGGTAATAATAATAACAACGTTATTTGCATTACGCCCCACTAACTACTTTTACGGTTTTCGGAGACGCCGAGGTGCTGGAATTCAGTCCCGCAGGAGTTATTTTACGTGCCAGTAAATCTACGGACACGAGTCTGACGTATTTGAGTACCTTCAAATACCACCGGACTGAGCCAGGATCGAACCTGCGGCGTTGGGGTCAGAAGGCCAGCACCTCAACCATCTGAGCCACTCAGGCCGGCTCTGTTACAGGTTAGGATGGAACTGTAAGGGTTATAATTAAAGTGATGCCGTAAGATTGTTTGTATATGTTTAAATACTGTTAAAAATAATGTATTTAGTATAAACCCGTAGATACATATGATTCAATTACGTGCTATAGGCCTACATTGTCAAAAATCGATATTGTCTATATCTCGAAATTTCGATAACTCGAAATAAAATCTAGCTGTCGAGGTGATTTGAGATATCGAGTATTCTTTTGTAAGGGTCCACCTTGTCAATACTCACTAATATTAACACTCATTTGAAAAGAAAATCCACAGCCTGTTTCCAGTCATTCGACCGGGTCAGGAATGGAGTGAATGAAGTCCCCATCTAGCGGCGAGGATAGGAATTGTGCCGGCTGCCGAAGCCTGTCGCACACCTCTGGGGCAATGATAAATGAATGATTAATGAAATGAAATAATTTTGGAGAGTGTTGCTGGAATGAAAGATGTCAGGGAAAACTGGAGTACCCGGAGAAAAACCTGTCCTGCCTCCGCTTAGTCCAGCACAAATCTCACATGGAGTAACCGGGATTTGAATCACGGTATCCAGAGGTGAGAGGCCGGCGCGCTGCCGCCTGAGCCACGGAGGCTTCTCATTAACCCTCATTTATTATTTTATATTTGTTCTTGATGAAAGAAATGGCAGAGTTTCCAAAACATGTACCGTATATAATTATGTAAATAATAAATGTGAGTTTATAGTAGTAAGTATTGACAAGGCGGACCAACAAAAGAATATACTGTCTTTTGGTTATTGGTTATACGTCGGACCGACTCCGAAAGGTCTTATATAACAGTGGGATAGAACTGGGAAGGGGAGCCTCCGTGGCTCAGACGGCAGTGCGTCGGCCTCTCACCGCTGGACACTATGGTTCAAATCCCGATCACTCCATGTGAGATTTGTGCTGAACAAAGTGGAGGCGGGACAGGTTTTTCTCCGGGTACTCCGATTTTCCCTGTCATCTTTCATTCCAGAAACACTCTCCATTCTCATTTCAAAGCATCTATCAGCCATTAATAAAGCACTTTGTGAGTAGCGACCCCATCGTACTAATAGCCTATATCTGCTTCATTCATTCCATCCCTGACCCGGTCAAAGACTGGAAAACAGGTTGTAGGTTTTTCAGAACTGGGAAGGAAGTGACCTTGACCTTCATTAAGGTAAAACCCCAGCATTTTCCTGGTGTGAGATTGGGCACCAAGGCTGCTGACAGTTGGTCTGGAATCCCCAATTGCCAAATGCAACCTACCAGTTACATGACCTCCTCCCATAGCACAATATATCAGTATATAAGAAAAGGTTTGGCACTCCCTACAACAGATTCTGCAGTGAACAGTGTTGGAGGAGCACCCTGGGAGAGAACGTTATAAATAAATAAATAAATAAATAAATAAATAAATAAATAAATAAAGGAAGGGAGGAAAGGAAGAAGGAGGAAATAGGATCTACTGTATGTTGGTTAACACGACAATAAGTACAAATACTATTCGCCTAAAATAAATAAAATACATGTCGTGATTTTTAAATCACCGAAACCTGTGACATGGAGTTAAGTGACACTGATATATTGATAATTCCATGATATATGTTTCGTTTGCCCAAAGGGTTCATATGAGAAAGGTCAGCTATTTATTCTAAAGCATTACATTAACTCTCAACTATATTTCAACACATTTTTTTAATTCCCCGAAGAATGCAGTGGTGGCAGTTTAATGGTCACACTGCACATTAATATGCGTTAACTTGGTGGAAAATGATGATATCACGTGTTGAACTATAAATCAAGAACCAATCATGCGAGCGCTATATTCAGTTTTAGTCACAACGCAATTCACAGTCACTCATTTGTGAATATATGTACATTACGCGTAATTAAGTTGATCACAGGATAATTTTGAGCATTATTATAACATTATTTCTTATGTCACAGAATGGAAGCTGGTAGTAATTTCAGTTAGGATTAAAAATTTGAAAGGTGCGTAATGCCCATTCTGATTTGTAATTCAGTCTAATGGGGAGTGTAGTTGGTTTAACGTTTGTCTTTCCTACTGACAGATGTGAGACTGATTGTGACACACCGTGGCGTCATTCACGAGAGTTAAATGTGATACACTGGCATCTGTAGTTTTACTGGTACTATAGAAAACATCCTTTCAGGGCAGAGATAAGAACTGGCACTACATCGTCTCTGATGGTTGAGAGTAGTTAGAAAGATGTTATATAAATGTTAATCATGTGACAGTACTGGCAGAATGTTTCCGTCGTTGATAGCCAGATTGGTGTACTCCAAGGGGACCCACTAAGCCCTCTGCTGTTCATCCTGGCAGCGAAGGACATTATGGAAATTGCGCAAAATGAAGATGTAGCAGCATACGCCTATGCGGATGATATTGTGATTGGCTCAAAAAGCTTAAAGAAACTGCAGAACACTATAGACGAAGTGGGAAAATGGTGCATTGAACACAAGTTCGTAATTAACACTGAGAAGACGGAAATGATGGAGTTCAGATCAGGAGGGCAAATACCAAAATCGACAAGAATCACCTTAGAAGGGAAAATAATATCGATCGCCAAAGAATACAAATATCTAGGGATAACACTTCAGCCGTCTGCAAAATGCTTCACTACACACAAGCAATCTGAGCGATAAACGAAATAAGCTTCATCAGAACACTAAGTCTTTTTTTTTTTTGCTAGGGGCTTTACGTCGCACCGACACAGATAGGTCTTATGGCGACGATGGGATAGGAAAGGCCTAGGAGTTGGAAGGAAGCGGCCGTGGCCTTAATTAAGGCACAGCCCCAGCATTTGCCTGGTGTGAAAATGGGAAACCACGGAAAACCATCTTCAGGGCTGCCGATAGTGGGATTCGAACCTACTATCTCCCGGATGCAAGCTCAAACACTAAGTCTTGACACAGCAATGGCGCTCTTCAAATCGAAAATCGTTCCAATACTTACGTATAGGATTGAAATTATATGGATACACCTGAATGAAAAGAACTTAGCAACATTGGAAAGAGTTAAAGCAACATACATCAAAAGAGCAATCGGAGTGGCAAAAACAACAAGATCCAGATTAGTCTATCTTCTCGCGCGGGAAACTTTCCCCATAGAGGATTTAAGGACAATGTACCCCCTACCTAACACAACGGCATCGGAGAACCTACTAAGGACACTAATAAGGAAAAGAGAAGAAGTACCCACGGAATTCTATGGAACTGGGGTCATGATCGATCGTACATGGACAGCAGTAAATTTTGAGACGAGGCACGTGTTTACAAGACTTGCAGTACATGGATTCCAGCATGTCATCTGCGAAAACACAACATACCACGAAGCGTCCAACTCATGCAAGTGTACATTATGTGGACATTTATGTGAACGCTATCACTTAGAATTCTGCCACAAGAGGACTAGATCAATCAGAGACTATGCGTCCAATGGTGCAAGTGTTAAATTATTATAACACCTTTCACTAATGTATGGCTATTTTGCTGCAATAAATGTTTTATTTTTATAGCCAGATAGTTGACAAAGTCACTGACTTACGTCTCAGCGGTTACCGAGCATGGTTTTGAGGTACAGATCAGCAGTACTTAAAATTATTTCAAAGCCACTTGATATCCAACTATTTTAGTTGTATTTTCAGAGGCTCAAACCAAAAGCCTTTTGCTATTACCCGACTCCGAAAAAGCAATATGTAGTTATAACTGGCCGAGAGGTCATGTGCCGTCATTAACAAAAAACCTGTCCGAGTTAATGTGTCCTTAAACTGCTGAAAAATAAAAGCAAAGGAAAGAAAATCTTTATATAACGCAAGTCCAGATACTGGTTTGATGCAGCTCTCGATGTCACCCTATCCTGTGCTAACCTTTTCATTTCTACATAACTACTACATCCTACATCTGCTCTAATCAGTGCATTTCATTTCCTGTTACAAACAGGCGTTCGTACTAACATCATGTTTTAAAGAGTTTCTAAATGATTTCGTTCACTTAGTTTTTCCAGTAACTTTTCGAAGCCACGTCTTCGTCTCACCGCAGTTGCATTACTGTAATTCAAAACACCGGGCGAGTTGGCCGTGCGCGTAGAGGCGCGCGGCTGTGAGCTTGCATCCGGGAGGTAGTAGGTTCGAATCCCACTATCGGCAGCCCTGAAAATGGTTTTCCGTGGTTTCCCATTTTCACACCAGGCAAGATAGATAGATAGATAAGAAATGGGTGAGCCCTGTTTTCGCAGAGCTCCACACGTAGGTCTATGAAGACCCTTTGTGCCCCTTGGACGGGTTTGCCTAGTCCAGCCCTAGTGCTCCTATAAAGGATACCAGTGTCCGGATTTTGGCATTCCTGATGTCCTCCAGGCTCACAAAATGTGAGCCCAGGAATCGATGTCTAGTGCTTGCAAAAGCCTCGCACTGACATAACACATGCGCGGAGGTCTCCTCCTCCTTACCGCATCTTCTACACATCGGATCCTGGGTGATTTTCATGATGTGTAGGTGTCTCTGTAAGGTATTGTGGCCTGTTAACAGTCCAACTACCATTCTCATTCTGGTCCTATTCAAATTCATTAGGACCTTTTTATAGCTTTGACTAGGCCCTTTGATAAGTTCACGTGCCTGTCTTGCTATGGTTAACCTCTTCCAAATATCTAGGTGAGACTGGTTTATCCATTGGGATATTGCCAGTCTCACACTTCGGAGTGACACTCCCAGGAAGGGCTCTGGTCCTATGAAGGAACCCATTGAGCCCTGTTTCGCTAGTTTGTCAGCTTCTTCATTTCCACTGATACCTGTGTGCCCAGGAACCCATAATAGGGTAACTGAGCTAAGCTCACACAGCTGATCTAACATCCTTTGGCATTCCCATACCAGTTTTGATGTTGTTTTAACTGCACATAGTGCTTTTAGCGCTGCCTGGCTATCACTACAAATAGTGATATGTCTTCTGTGTCCAGGCATATTCCATATATTTACAGCACAGGCTAGTATTGCGTATACTTCAGCCTGGAAAACAGTAGCATATTTACCCATAGGAAGGGAGAGCCCTGTCTTAGGCCCCCAGACCCCGGCGCCTGTGCCTGTCTCCGTCCGCGAGCCGTCCGTGTACCACGTACAGCCCCCAGACTTAAGACGGGCCCCAGCGTCCGCGGCCCACTCCTCCCTTGTGGGTATCACCACTGTAAATTTATAATTCAAATTAAAGCTAGGCTTCATCAGATCCCCGATCATCATTGTCATAGGGCAAGTCTGGTGAAGCCTGGTAAGAATAGAGGCATGACCTCTATTCGGGTTTTTGAAGGACCATCCTCCGAGTGACCAAAGGCGATAGGCACTCATTCCCGCTATTACTTTAACATATAAATGTAATGGGGGAAAACCTAGGATGGCCTCCATTGCACATAATGGTGTAGTATCCAGTGCCCCTGTTATTCCTAGACACGCAAGTCTTTGGACACTGTTTAACTTGGTACTCACAGTTTTGCTCTCTGAGCCTGGCCACCAAACTATAGATGCATAGGTGATCGTGGGCCGTACAATGGAGATATAGAGCCACTGGACCACCTTAGGTTTTAGGCCCCAGGTCTTCCCGACGGCCCTGCGACAGGCCCACATAATTTTGCGAGCCTTATCCACCTTATGATCTATGTGTTTCTTCCAACTCAGTCTTGCCTCAAGGATTACCCCTAGGTACTTAACCGAAGTTGTCTTAACTAATTTTTTCCCAAATAGGAAAGGCTCTGACAGTCCGTCTAGCCTCCTCCTCTTGGTAAATACCACAAGCTCCGTCTTATCGGGATTAACCGACAAGTCTGTCTCGTGGCACCATCTTTCCACCCTACGTAGAGAGCCCTGTACGAGTTCAGAAACCGTACTGGGGAAATTTCCTACCGCCATCAGGCTTATGTCGTCCGCATAGCCTTGGGCGTATATTCCTCCAACATTTAACCTGGTAAGTAGTTCATCCACTACCAGACACCATAATGTTGGTGATAATACTCCTCCCTGTGGACACCCCCTGTCTATATTAGCTCTCAACATTACGGCGTTGAGGGTAAACAGAACTTGACGGCCCTGCAGTGAGGCCATAATCCATTTCATGAGCATGCTGCTCACTCCTCTTCTCTCTAGACTACGTTCTATGGAGCCCAAAGATGTATAGTTGAAGGCCCCTTCTATATCTAGGAATACAACCATGGCAAGTTGTTGTTGATCCAAGGCACTCTCCAGCTTAGAAACCAGCTAGTGCAGTGCCGTCTCAACCGACTTCCCTGGTTGATATGCATGTTGGTGGGAATGCAGGGGAAAGTCTCTTAATACTTTCTCCCTGATATGTCTATCCACCAGTCTTTCCAAAGTCTTACACACCAGGCAAATGCTGGGGCTGTACCTTAATTAAGGCCACGGCCGCTTCCTTCCAACTCCTAGGCCTTTCCTATCCCATCGTCGCCATAAGACCTATCTGTGTCGGCGCGACGTAAAGCCCCTAGCAAAAAAAAAGTAATTCAAAACACTTCGAAGTAAAATAATAAACTTACTTAAGTTCAAAAATTCAAATTATTTAGGTTTTTATGAGGATGTATTTAAATATATAGGATTTCTTACAACTTCGTATAGCTTGATAAGTGAAGACAACTTCCTGAAATAGATTTAAGTACAGAAATATCACACGCATCGAAATGTCGGCCTTTTTAAAATAAAAAGGAATCTATTGGACCCGAGTACACAACTTTACCTAACACCCCTTATTAGTATATATTATATCTCAAATTTCATCTTCGTTTATCTGACACGTTCTGAAAAAATATCCTTACGTTCACGAAAATGTAGTCTCGGGAAAAAGTATTTGAATGTCGAACTTAGAATTAAACTTAACAATACACAGTCCTTAAAAAGGCTTTCTATGAACTTATATGCATATAAAATATATAGGTGCCATTTTGCTCTGAAAGTTTACGAGAATTTATTGGAATTTTTCTTCTACCACTTTTTCCACAGTTGTGCGGTCGCGGGTGCGAACAGTGTCGCACAAATGGATTTGACCCTATTTTATGGCTGAATGCCCTTCCTGACGCAACTCTGTGTAGAGGTATATAATCACTTCACGTGTTTCTGTGGTGGTTGGTAGTGTGTTATCTGAATATGAAGAGGAGAGTGTTGGGAAAAAACAAACACCCATTCCCTGAGCCAGAAGAATTAATCAGACGCGATTGAAATTCCCGCCCTGGCCGGGAATCGAACCCGGGACACTCTGAACCAAAGGCTTCATCGCTGACCATTCAGCCAATGTGTCGGACAGGAGAATTTATTGCAATAATAATGTTGTTTTTGTTGTTTGGATAATCAGTCCATATAATGGTTTGACGCAGCCATCCATATCACCCTACCCATTAATAAAGTTTTCATTTTTACGTAACTACTATATCCTACATCTGCTCTAATCTGTTTGTCATATTCATACCTTGGTCTATCCCTCAAAAACTATCAGAACAAGTCCTGGGTGTCTTAAGATGTGTCCTATCATTTTCTCTCTTATCCTCGTTAAATTTAGCCAAATCGATCTCCTCTCACCAATTCGGTTCAGTAAAAATAGTTTTTTAATATCCTTACATACTTGTATGTTCAGTTAGTGATCATTTTTAATGCTTAGGTATTTCGGCTTACATACTTCTGTGTTCACTTAATGACCATTTTATTGCTTAATTACTTCTGTTTACGTACTTCTGCGTTCACTTAATGACCATTTTATTGCTTAATTACTTCTGTTTACGTACTTCTGTGTTCACTTAATGACCATTGTTATTGCTTAATTACTTCTGTTTACGTACTTCTGTGTTCACTTAATGACCATTTTATTGCTTAATTACTTCTGTTTACGTACTTCTGTGTTCACTTAATGACCATTTTATTGCTTAATTACTTCTGTTTACGTACTTCTGTGTTCACTTAATGACGATTTTATTGCTTAGGGATTTCTGCTTACATACTTCTGTGCTCGCTTAATGACCATTTTTATTGCTTAGGGACGTCTGCTTACATACTTCTGTGTTCACTTAATGACCATTGTTATTGCTTAATTACTTCTGTTTACGTACTTCTGTGTTCACTTAATGAAGATTTTATTGCTTAGGGACTTCTGCTTACATACTTCTGTGCTCGCTTAATGACCATTTTTATTGCTTAGGGACGTCTGCTTAAGGTAATTCCGGTAGAGTTGCCGCACTTTTTATGTCTTTTGTTATATCTCGATATATTTACTTTTAAAATTGTTGCAAATTCATCGACCATAATTTGAAAACATGTACATTTGATCACAGATGAAAAAAATACTGGTAATTGAAAGTAAATGGGAGAAAAGAGAGAACAAAGGAATTGTTGCATCGGCGGCGCCTCTCCCTGGAACCCGGTATAGATGCCGACTTTGCTCGGGAGAGATGCCGCAAGTAAAATAATTCATGATAAAATCAAATTTAAGCCAATTTCTTCAACTTTAATATAACCAAAGATTAGAACGTACTACAAGACAATTATATCCATATAATATAATCATTCAATGGTAAAATGATCTATCTGATAATTTACAACATTGAATTAATCATATTTTAATTTCGATATACTATGAATGCGCATGTGCAATGGATTCTTCACTGTGTTATACAAAACCCCACGGCACTTAACGCCCCTGAAAGTTCTCTGGCCTGCCCAGCGACCGCTGTTCAACCCGAAGGCTTGCAGATTACGAGGGGTCTGTGGTCAGCACGACGCATCCTCTCGGCCGTTATTCTGGGCTTTCGAGATCGAGACCTCCATCTCACCGTCAGATAGCTCCTCAATTCTAAACACGTAGGCTGAGTGGACCTCGAACCAGCCCTCAGGTCGAGAGAAAAATCCCTGACCTTGTCGAGAATCGAACCCGGGGCCTCCGGGCGAGAGGCAGACACGCTACCCCTACAGCACGGAGCCGGCGTGTTATATAAAGGAAACATCAAAATAATAATGAATATAATTCTGTCCTGACACAGTAATTTGAAAACATGTCTAAGGCACGATTCTTGAATCAAAAACTGATGTTTATCCTCTTACAAGTTTTTACAGATTGTTTCTTAAAACTTTGTTCTCTAGCAATTTTGCTGCAACAGTCGTTATATGTACTGTAGAGCAAGATTCATGCAGCTACTGGTTGTTACTCAAACTTTGGATACATTCATCCGTTTTTGAATATAATTTTCACTTCGGTGATTATTGAAGTAGCTATACCTGCTGGACCCAGAGAACCTTTTTCCAGATTTCCTGACTGCATTCTAAGTTTCAGTGTTTGTTACGGAATTCTATAGTATCATTCTGCCTCCATGATCAGTATTTCCTTTGCTTTCAGTCTTTTAATAGTCTCTCTTAAATTTTCCTCTGTCCATTCACGTCTTTTAACAGTGCCCTTACTTTTATACTGAGCAGGCATCTCGCAATTTTTTATGAAAATGATATAATTTTATATAATAAAACGATGTTACCAAAGAAAGCAATAAAGATAGGATATGAGTATTAAGAATCGTGAGACGATAAAATATATTCGAATACAATACCAGTACACTCTGAATAGCATTGAATATGTCCAGATCGCTTGTAGAATCTGATAGCAATGAGTCATCTCCATCGGATTGTTGTGCGGCAACTCTCCCAACTATCAGGTAGAGACGCCGCACCCTCCTGTTGTCGTACCTCAAGGCTATCATGGCCCAAAATTAGCTTACTGTCAACTACAGTTATGCTTCTGACTTCTACTGTACTAAAAACGGCTGATTTAAGCATTTCAAACCAACTTAATATACAATAAATTAATACACGGAAAAACTTTGTCAGGAGGAAACGTGTACTCGCCTCATGATATCGGCTATAATTGGCGTAATATACGAGCAAATTTCGTCACACTCGCAGACAGTAGTTCTTCCTTAGAAACTGAAAAACCACACATACTGCCATCTAGCTGTAACAATGGGAACCTTTAGTTTCAGTGTATGCGGCATCTCTACCGCAGCGGCATCTGTCCCGGATTTACCTTACATACTTCTGTGTTCACTTAATGACCATTGTTACTGCTTAATTACTTCTGCTTACATACTTCTGTGTTCAGTTAATGAACATTTTATTGATTAATTACTTCTGCTTACATACTTCTGTGTTCAGTTAGTGATCATTGTATTGCTTAGGTACTTCTGCTTACGTACTTCTGTGTTCAGTTAATGACCATTTTATTGTTTAATTACTTCTGCTTACATACTTCTGTGTTCTGTTAATGACTTTTTTTATCGCTTAGGCACCTCTGTTTACATACTTATGTGTTCAGTTAATGACCATTTATATTGCTTAGGTAATTCTGCTTAAGTACTTCTGTGTTCAGTTAATGACCATTTTATTGTTTAATTACTTCTGCTTACATACTTCTGTGTTCTGTTAATGACGTTTTTATCGCTTAGGCACCTCTGTTTACATACTTATGTGTTCAGTTAATGACTATTTGATTGCTTAATTACTTCTGCTTACGCACTTCTGTGTTCAGTTAATGACCATTTTTATTGCTTAGGTTACCATCGCTGACAAGGGAATCATATTCACCACATTCAGCCATTTTGTACTGAAGTAGGGTCACCTACAGGGCAAGGACTGGGTTACTACGATTGAAAAAATTAATAGTAAAACATGTAGATTATTAGAGTATATCAATAACCTGCCAGCGATGGATACTGACACTACTCGTGCACCTCTCTGAGGTACTGAACTCCACTGAAAATCTAATACTCAGTAGAACTCACTAGACCGGTTACAAATGTTAGGGCACAAGTCTTGCCTCTGTGAACCTCAACTACTTTCGGCCCGTTCTCTGACGGTCACTGATCTCAAGTACAGTACATGAAGTGGACTTGCCACCCACCACCACTTTTGGAAACTCGAACCCGAATCTCCACTACCTAGATGAGTTAAACTTATACTGACACACAAGGGAATCACATTCAGCACATTCAGCCCTTTTATACAGAAGTAGTTGATAGCCTATATGGTCATCTACAGGGCAAGGACTTGGTTACTATGAGTCAAAAAATTAATAGTAATACATGTAGTTTATTAGGCTATGTGTAGACATCGTTTCGCTGAATCCATGCTATTTGGACAAGACAGACTGGAAAGCCATTCCAAGCCACAACTTAGCAGTGGCAGACCTCCAGCAGTCTCGCCGACTTAGCAAATAAGGATTGATTACCTGCTGCTAAAGGAAAAATGATGAACTCCATTATAAAAAATGTGTCCTCCCGTGGAGTTAAAATGTCAATTCTTTCACGGCCACCGTCAAGTACCGTCTTAGAAAGGAGTGCCAGTCTAAATGACGAGCCCGAATGATACACCTCGAGTAAAACCTTTAAACCTCAACGCTTGTCTTTCTGTAACCGCATCGGTCTTTTCTCATTACAAAAGAATACATTCTTATCGTTATTTATTTATTTATTTATTTATTTATTTATTTATTTATTTATTTATTTATTTATTTATTTATTTATTTATTTATTTATTATTTGCGAATCGATCAGCTAGGGACCACGATAAGTAACATTATACATTCTGGCATTTACTCAATTTTCGATTGGCCCCGTAGGTTTTCATTAGCTAGCTGTGTCGAGTACGGCGTTCATCCGACCACTTTGCACCAGTTATCGAGTTCATATCCCGGAAAGTCCCAAAAATCACAATGTTTGTTCTGAAAAGGTCTAGTTAGTGCGCGTCATCTGGAGTAGGCCCGTTTCTTCGAGGCCTTTCTTGATGTTAACGTACCGTTATTATTATTATTATTAATAAATAATAATAATAATAATAATAATAATAATAATAATAATAATAATAGTTCCGAGGTATCTGTGGAACAGCAGAGGTGAAAGAAGGTGCTGGGATGAATAGGTCTCAACTTACGAAATTAAAGTTAATTTAAAATTTAACAAAGGTTATATTTTCTTTTCAAGATCAAGAAATAACAAGTATGACAGGTACTCAGTAGCATATCAACAAATTAAGAATGTACAATTGCAATTTGTTAATGGATTTGGGCTTCGAGCCCCCAGACACGCAATCCTTGAGCAATGAGCCCAACTTTACATATGAACAAAGTTCAACAAAGGGGCAGAAAACCCCAATCATGCCAAGGAGCACTAGCTCCCAATTACCCAGTTAAGCCTGTTCGAGGCACACAGAAACCAAATTTAAGAAAGAGCAACCTGCTCACAAAGTTCAAGCCTATTCAGAGGCCACACCAAACTCAACCTTCAAGCTGCCCTCCAGGCACACAAAAACAGGGGTAAAAATACCCAACCTACTGAGGCCTATTCAATAAAGAAACAGGACAATTACGTGGCCCCAAAATACCAACTTGAGTGGAGGCGTAACTTGCACTCCTAATACACCTTTTTAAAACCTATTTGGCACTAGGCCGCTTGTGCAAGGGCTAATCCCATACTACGGAGGTGACACGATAGGAAAACTTTATTACATTACGAAGAGAAGGGAAACTGTTATGAAAACGTAGTCACCTCAAAGCAATATGAGTGGGAGCTCGAGAGGGTTAGGCACTCTCTATCCCAATTTGTAGTTCAAGAGACAGAATTTATACCAAGTGTCTTTTACATTTTAAAGGAAAGTTACATGATAAAAGTTTCGAACCTGCCCCGAGGGTTAAAATGCTGAGCAAGCGAGCAAAGAAGTTATTAAAAGGCCATTACCTGATGGATGAACTGCTGCCCGAAGGAAGAGGCGCTTTCCGCCCCCTGCTACATAATCACACTAGGATAGATGTTACTGAAGTGGCCCGGAGACCAGAAAATCAGCAGTTTAAATACCCTCGTGGAACATTCGAGACCTTTCAAGAATGAGAACCCACACCCCCCTCAATTTTATTGGGTTGCATAAAGCAACATCTCCATATCGGAGAAGACATACGTTATTGGTCAAAATTTAATTAGAGAAATTCAGGATTGGCTAAATTCAAAACAAGCCAAAAGAGAAGGGTTATACTACCAACCCAAAAAATAACTGAAAGAAATTTAACAAAGAACAAACTTATGACTACAAAATTTCTTCAAAAAAAGTTCCTTCACTTCGCACTAGGGTGCACAATTGTAGTTCTTAAGTAGTGCCATCTAGAAGAGAATGTTCACACTTCTTACTACAGAGCAAACAAATATAAATCGAAAAAGACACAGTTCAGAACTTTTCAAAATTTACAATAGCGACATCTTCTGAGAAACTTTAGAATTAACATGGTTGTTAAAGTTCAGGCTTCCTCCAGTAGAGGAGTTTCAACTGGCGCAATGTTTGAATTACCGGCGTGGAGGTGTACCGCCCGGTACAATAATAATAATAATAATAATAATAATAATAATAATAATAATAATAATAATAATAATAATAATAATGGTGATTACAATAAGCAAATACACCTCCGTACAGGCCATGAAGGTCCTTAGAGGACTGGAAGGTAAAGGTACGCAGTGGGATAACGAGGTTAACTTTACTTCCGGCTGCCCGGCTGCTTTAGTTCTCAGGAATCAACCTGGTACTCATTTTTGGTGTAGACTGAGTGAGTCCTGAGTTATGTGCTTTTCCAGGAAAGGAAACTTCTTTTCTAAATGTTCCGATTTCCTGACGGGGAACCGAACCTACGTCACTCCAAGTGAAGCACGCCTTCACAACCTTGACTAGGCACCCCTTTATAATAATAATAATAATAATAATAATAATAATAATAATAATAATAATAATAATAATATAATTTGATTAACGTCCCTTCTACGTCGCTGCCTCTTTTCCGCGGTTTGATTCCCGGCCAAGTCAAGGATTATCCCCAGGATCTGAAGGCTCGAGATCCACTGAGTTTACGCGAGAGCAAATGAGGAGCTATCTGACGATGTGATAGGGTCCCCAGTCTAGAAATCCAAGATTAACGACCTAAAGTATTCGTTACGCTGACAACGCGTCATTTCGTAATCTGCAGGACTTCAGAATGAGCGGCAGTCACTTGGCAGTACAAGGCCCGTCAGGGCTGTTGTGTCAAGAGTATTCAATTGCTATTACCGAGCGAGTTGGTCGTGCGGTTAGGGACGCGCAGCTGTGAGCTTGCATTCTGGAGATAATGGGTTCGATCCCCGCTGTCGGCAGTCCTGAAGATATTTTTCTCTATTTTCGCATTTTCATACCAGGAAAATTCTGAGGCTGTACCTTCCCACTCCAAGCCCTTTCCTATCCCATCGTCGCTATACGATCTATCTGTGCCGGTGCGACGCAAAACAATTTGTACAATGAATTCATTTCCTATTGATTTTAAGAGATGGCTGGATTTCTCAGCTTTTTTCTCCCTGATGAGATCAAACATCTTACCTGGCGTATATAAGGATAACAATAAACAAGGTCAGCTGAAGAATAAAGGCAATTTCGTTACCCAAGTAGACACTACATTTTCAGTATAGATCTACACCCACAGTTAACTTATTGAGATATAATAAAATCAAACTCCCTTTTCGGTGATTTTGTTTCAGAAACTGCAAGCTAATGGTGATCGTCCATCTTTTCAACTTGCACAACGTATCCAGAGTGACAGTGGCACGGCAAATTAACCCTTTAGATTCAAAACCCTCTAATGACCATTGTGCATATTTAACATGAATTTGACTATATTATACATGTGTTTAAGTATATTACTTATAGTTGCTTCCGGATCACCCCATGCATATTCTGATAATGAATATTGTACAATACAGTTTAATTAATACCCTGTACAAAAAAAGTGACTTCCTCAACAATTTATGAATACATATCCGCGATTTAGAACCTAGAAGATTCAATTCTTACTTATAACATATTAATTTACCTTAAGACAATTAAATGTAATCATTACGCACGTGCAGTTACGTTAATCTATTTAGATAACCTTTCTGGCTGAAGACATCAAGAATAGGAAATAAATAGGAAGGAAAGGAGCGATGACCAAAGGATGAAAACGGTAAGTGATAAGCATTGCACAAAGAAGTGAAGTCCTTATCAGATTCAGCTATGTTTCCCGTTGTCCACACTTGATGCTGCTATGTGAGGTTTGAAATAATAATTTAATATTGTTCTTGGCTTTACGTCCCACTAAATACTTCTTTACGGTTTTCGGAGACGTCGAGGTGCCAGAATTTAGTCCCACAGGAGTTTTTACGTGCCACTAAATCTACCGACTCGAGGATGACGTATTTGATCACCATCAAATACCACCGGACTGATCCGCGATCGAACCTGCCAAGTTGGGGTCAGAAGGCCAGCGCCTCAACTGTCTTGAGTCACTCAGCCCGGCTTAGCATAATATTTTTATTACCGGGCGAGTTGGCCGTGCTGTTAGAGTCGCGCAGCTGTGAGCTTGCATCCGGGATATAATGGGTTCGAATCCCATTGTCGGCAGCCCTGAAGATGGGTTTCCGTGGTTTCCCATTTTCACACCAGGCAAATGCTGGGGGGCTGTACCTTCATTAAGGCCACGAGCACTTCCTTCCCACTCCTAGGCCTTCCCTATCTCATCGTCGCCATAAGACCTATCTGTATCGGTGCGACGCAAAGCAACTAGCAAAGAAAAAAATTTATACGATCGTCTGATTTAAATATTGGTAGTTCACGGCAATTAATTGGTGGAGTGAATTATTTCTACACAATGACTCCTTCATTCATATAATTTCTCTTAAAAAACCTGTTTTATATCAAAATCGTTTTTCAGTGACGTGTGTTTGGGAAGAATGACCAATACATATTATAAATCAGCAAGTTCGATCTGAAACTTTCCGTAAATATTCATGTTCATCCCCCACTAATGTGATGTATGGCATGCAGGCAGGTATTTACCACTGTAGTTTGATTACTGTTTAGTGCGGTGAGCTGCTACTATTTTACTCTCGATCCTGCCGAGAAGTCCGGAATGAACACAACACAGGCAGCGTCATCGTGCGGTGTGGTCAGCAAATGAGTCCCGCGGGACAGCATAGCCTGCAGGGATAACGAGGGAGGGATAGTCAGAGTGGGTGCCCATCGGTCTGGAAATGCTGCGTCAGCCAGTGACCGCTTGCACAGTGCTGACAAACCATATACTGTACCTCACGAATATGCGAGTACTAGGGAGAGGTCTGGAGAGGCCGCCACGAACAGAGTTTAATTACAGTACTCGAAATGCAAACCATAATTTCAACATCACACTGACTGTGGAAAACTGATTCAGTATAAACGCACATTCTACGTCGATGTCACAAGTTTTTGAGACAGCGTCCACCTCTGTGGTGTAGTGGTTGGTGTGATTAGCTGTTACCACTTAAGGCCCGGGTTCGATTCCCGGCTCTGCCACGACATTTGAAAAGTGGTATGAGGACTGGAACGGGGTCCAGTCAGCCTCGGGAGATCAACTGATTAGACGGGAGTTCGATTCCCTCCTCAACCATCCTCGAAGTGGTCTTTCGTGGTTTCCCACTTCTCCTCCATGAAAATGCCAGGATGGTACGTAACTTAAAGCTACGGCCGCTTCATTCCCTCGTCCTTTTCTATCTCTTCCGATCTTCCCCCCCCCCCCCACAAGACCTCTTTTCATCATAGCAGGTGAGGCCACCTGGGCGAGGTACTAGTCTTCCCTCCCAATTGTATCCCCGACCCAAAGTCTCTCCCTCCAGGAAACTGGCCCTGAGGCGGTACAGGTGGGATCCCTCGCTGCGTCCGAGGGAAAAACCAACCCTGGAGGGTAAATGGGTTAAGAAAGAAAGAAAGAAAGAAAGAAAGAAAGTTTGCAATAGCAATATTCATTCACGGATTTGGTTGGCTACGCGGTTTATTCGAGAGGTAATTGGTTCGAACACTACTGTCGGCAACCCGGAAGATGTTTTTGCGTGGTGTCTCAGTTTCTATCTCCTTCAGTCCCGAATTTCTCTCATTACGAAGATTATCTCTTTTTACTGGATTTTAAGTTTAGGTCATATTGGTGATGTACTTACAAAATTTGGTTCAAGAGAGATCTCCAGTTACAAAATAATTATCACGTACAGTATCTTGTACATTTGTCCGACACTTTGGCTGAATGCTCAGCGTACTGGCCTTGGGTTCAGAGGGTCCCGTGTTCGATTCCCGGCTGGGTCGGGAATTTTAATCTCTTCTGATTAATTCTTCTGGCTCGGGAACTGGGTGTTTGTGTCCTCCCAACACTCTCCTCTTCATATTCACACAACAAACTACACTACCAACCAACGCAATAGTGATTACATTCCTCCATTTAAGGTTGCGTCAGGAAGGGCATCCGGCCGTAAAACAGGGCCAAATCCCCATGTGCGAGGCGGTTCGCACCCGCGACCTCACATGTGTGGGTAAAAGCAGTAGGAAAAGAAGTACAGTATATTGTATATTTCGTCTCAAACGGTGCTAAATCCTAAACATTTACCTTGGGATGGTAAGCTTCTAAGGAGAGGATTAGGAGGTATACAATGTTTCTACTGTATTAAAATGCAAGCCATACATTCTTCTAGGTCTGAAATTATTTATTTATCAAATATTTTATTCTGTTACACGTAATTGCTTACAAATATTCACATTTTCTTCACATGTTACTTACAAAGATAAGTTCCATATCAATTCAAAAGCATGTCATTGCTTGTGAAAGACTTCATATTTATACAAAGATGTACCCCACATTTTTTGCAGATAATATGTGATCGCAGGGTGAAATTAATTCTCTTGCATCGAGTAGGTTCTTTGTTGCCATCACGTTCTGGCAAGTGATCAATACTGTCCAGCTGCACTTCCCTCAATGGTCTCCTCGCTGGTTTTTTTTATTAGCTGAAGGTGACATCACAGGGCTTGTATGTAGCCTTCCTTTTTCGATACCCTTGAATTAGTTACCATCCTCCACTGGAAAATACCACGGTTATTTCATAATTAAAGCAACGAACGTTTCTTTCCAACCCCTAGCTCCTTCCCACTGTAACGTCGCCGAAAGACAGTACAACCTGACGTGACGTTAAATACGGCAATTTAAAAAAAAAATTGCCTGTAGACGAGCGTCTGAAGTAATATCCATGACCATGCACAACGTCTTCTTTTATGGTAACTGACGGGAAGTGGCGAATTCATTGTCATACCTAAAGGATGGATTTAAAACCTTTTAATTCAATATGTTATACCACTACTGCTAACTTGCATTGAAAAGATGGATATAATTCGAACCTCACCGCCGCAGCCTTGAAGACTGTTTTCTATGGTTTCTCATTTTCACGCCAGAAAAATGCCTAAGGACATCTCACATAAAAGCAAAACATTTTTAGCAGAGGAAGTGAGGAAATCTTGGCGCCTGATATGGTAACGATAGTGGTGCGTTTATTCACATCGAATCGTCCAGTCTACACGGTACCGTCTACTTTACTTCGCAATCTCTATTAATACTATCATGTGTTCCTCATCCGACCAATACGAGACTCTTTCATTTCTTCCCTTACAACATGATAAAGGATCAAGTTTCGTAATTTTTAAATACCCTAACCATATTATTATACCCCATTACTAACCAAGTATTCGTGCTTTGCTACAATTTTAAACAGAAAGTTCTCTTTGAAAGTTTTCAATTTTTGGAGATCCTCAGGTGGTTCGCCAACCGATATTGGACCAATTAATTTTTACCTTTACTGATCAAACATTCATTTGAACCACGTAGAAGAGTAAAATTTCTAAACCCATTCTTACATGATATCTAGGATGTGGAATCAACCATTATGTGAAATTTCGACTTCGCACATCGAACTGTTTTGGAGGAATGAATACTTTTGTTCTCGGAGCTAACCACCATTTTAAGAGCTAGGCCGCTTTCATACATATTATGTGCATCTTATATAACATCCAGAGCATAAAGGATCAACTATCATATGAAGTCTCGATTCCGTACGTCGATTAGGTTTGGAGGAATGAATAATTTGGCTTTCGCGACTTAACCGCCATTTAACCCTGAATGGTGAAATTACCTCAAATCATGTCTTATTTAACACCGAGGAATTAGGAGCGACGTTCGTGTGAAATTTTCACATCGTAGTTCAAAGGGTTTCGGAGGAATGAATACTTTTGCAACCTTCCCCATTTAAACCCCTTAGGAGTAGAATATTTACAAATATTAGATAATTGCATCTAAGACATAAAGGAGCAACCATGACGTGAAACTCAAACTTCGTACGTCCAACGTTTATCTCGGTGCCCTATAAGCGAATAATAGGGGCTGCTCGGATGAGATCAGGAGACGCTTGGGAATGGCACGCAATGTGACGGCGAAGATGACGAAGATCTGGAAAGACAGAGCTATCACTAACAACGCCAAACTCAGGCTGGTAAGTACTCTGGTTTTCCCCATCGTCACAAATACAGCTGAAACCTGGACAATTCATAAAGCTGACTGGGAGGAGACTGAAGCGCTGGAAATGTGGGTGTACCGTTGAGTTCTAAGAGTATCCTCGACCGAGACCGGACGAACGCTTCTGTCCTAAGAAGACCTCAAGTTCAAAGAGAGGCCAATGTGCGATACTTTGGCCACATATCAAGGAGAACTGGAGATATGGAAAAGCTGATCGTGGAAGGCAAAGTGTAAGGAACAAGGACTTAAGGAAGAGCTCCAACAAGGTGGATAGACCAGATGGAGTTGGTTGGGAGGTCTCTATATCAAGTGACTCATCTAGCGTAGGCATGACAGAAACTCTGCAACCGCACATGACATGCCACCACTATCTGTGATGAGTACATGGACAGGAGAGAGACGTCTAATGGTTTCGAAAGAATGAATATTGTTCTTTTGTTTACATTTTTTTTGCTAGTTGTTTTACGTCGCACCGACACAGATAGGTCTTACGGCGACGATGGGACAGGAAAGGGCTAGGAGTGGGAAGGAAGCAGCCGTGGCCTTAATTAAGGTACAGCCCCAGCATTTGCCTGGTGTGAAAATGGGAAACCACGGAAAACCATTTTCAGGGCTGCCGACAGTGGGGTTCGAACCTACTATCTCCCGAATACTGGATACTGGTCGCACTTAAGCGACTGCAGCTATCGAGCTCGGTCTTTTGTTTACAAATATCATTTAATGGCGTCTACATCAACTGTCATAGGAAGTTTCGACTTGCTCAAGCGGTTTTGGAGGAATGAATATTTCTGTTTTCATGTCTCAGCCCTAACATAACGCCCCGAGGAATGAAAGTATTGTCGACCTTTTATTTACCATTTTTGACATAGACCCACGTGAAATTTTAACATCGTACGTCAAATGGTTCCAGAAAACTTGACATTTTATCGGTTTTATCCCCTATTCAGACCCCCTATGGGTAAAATGTTTTAAGACTATTTCTTATTTAATTTCCCGTCCGACTCCATGGCAAATGGTTAGTGTCCTGGCCTTTGGTGTAGAGGGACCCGGGTTCGATTCCCGGCCGGGTCGGAGATTTTAACCTTCATTGGTTAATTCCGATGGCTCGGAGTGCGGGTGTGTTTGCCGTTGTCAGCATTAGAATTATTTATTGGTCCCCATTCTCACAGGTGCGCAGGTCACCTATACGGTTCAGCTCGAAAGACCTGCATCAGGCCTCTTCGGAGGACACACGCCATTATTATATTATTTAATTTCCAAGACACAGAAAGGTGACCGTTATGTGAAATTTGAACCGCTAACGTCAAACAGTTTCAGGGGAAATAATATTCTTGTTACATCTAAAAATATTTATTTTAAAAATAACTTTTAGGACAGAAATAAGCAACCATCATATGAAATTCCAAGTTCATACGTTAAACTATTTTAAAGGAAGGAATAATTTTGTATTCGGATCCTTATCCCCATTTAAACCCAAGAGTGGCGGAATTTGCTCAAACTTTGTCCTACTTAACTTGTAGGGTACTAAACAGTAACCGTTATGTGGAATGTCATCTTTGTTTACATCCTTTTTTTTCCACAAATTGTTTTACGTCGCACAGATACACATAAGCCTTAGCGACGATGGGATAGGAAAGGCCTACGAGTGGGAAGGAAGCGTCCGTGTCCTTAACTGAGGTACAGCCCCAGCATTTGCTTGGCGTGAAAATGGGGAAGCACGGGAAACCATATTCAGGACTGCCGACAGTGGGTTTCGAACCGACTACTGTATCTCCCGGATGCAAGCTCACAGCTATGGCTAACTCGCCCGGTGTCAACTTTCTAGCAATTTCAGAGGAATGAATATTTTGCATTCACTTATGGATGCTTTCCTTTTTTTTTTCAAACCATTCCTTAGTGACATATACTGTAATTCTCAAGGAATAAATCAATATTTTGAGTTGGAACTGCTTCTTTAACTTAAAGTCTGCCTGACAAGCAAAGCATATCAAAAAGCAATGGATATTTTGCTTGACTGAATATTTTCTTGCAATGTGAATTGATTTATCAGTGAATGTCACAACTTTCGCAGCGGCAACGAATAAAACCGTGCACGAAGAGGACCTAAGTTCAAACGTTGCAATTCTGTTGACGTCCGAGCGTAATTTGTAATTTGTTAAGAATGAAACATGGTGCAATATGATAATAAAAGTCTTATAAAATCTATGTACCTATAATTATAAAAGGAAGTGTCTGTCTGTCTGTCTGTCTGTCTGTCTGTCTGTCTGTCTGTCTGTCTGTCTGTCTGTCTGTCTGTCTGTCTGTCTGTCTGTCTGTCTGTCTGTCTGTCTGTGTGTCTGTGCGCGATGGCCAGCAAAATCTACAGCACGCAGAGATCTGAAATTTTGAACATAGGTAGATAGAAAGGGGCCCGAATGCACCTCGAAGCCGGAATTTTCATTTTCGCTTTCGTTGGTGAGTTATGAATGAAAAACCATCGGAAAATGTGCATTGGAATATGACAATCCAACGTGCTGTCACCAAGATTAAATGCATAGAGTCGCTGTCGCTAGGCAACGTACATAAGATAGGTAGAGAACACAATATTCAAGGAGCCATTTTACGTCCAGGACGTAGGAAGCTGTTTGTGGTCTTATATGGTGTGAGGGCATATGACGGTGTTGATGATGATTCATCCGTCGGATCCGGACGTAAAGTCTTGAGCTATTCGAGAGGAGTGGGCTATGTGCTCCTCATTCTTACTATCGTATATAATGTCATTCATTTCATCTCATTAACTCATCTGATTAGATTGACGTCATAAAAGTCATCCGGTCGTAAAAATTCGCTACGAAGATTCATCTCACTTCATACCCAAACCCCGTAGAGAAACGGGACAAGGGTTGGACACGTATACATTTAGAGGAAACATATATGACACAAGATAGACGATAGTAATAAACAAGGAATAATACATAAATCAGTCAGGATGCCATTGTATGTTCGTGGAATAGGAAGCAATTTTCCTTCAATCCATGATGTCTGTCTGTCTGTCTGTCTGTCTGTCTGTCTGTCTGTCTGTCTGTCTGTCTGTCTGTCTGTCTGTCTGTCTGTCTGTCTGTCTGTCTGTCTGTCTGTCTGTCTGTCTGTCTGTCTGTCTGTCTGTCTGTCTGTCTGTCTGTCTGTCTGTCTGTCTGTGTTCATGTGTGCGATGCCCAGCCAAATCCACGGCAAACAAAGATCTAAAATGTTTGTCATAGGTGAACACAGGTTTTCACCTAAGACGCATGGCTGTGTCTGAAAGCAATTCTTGCTCCAAGACATGAAGCTCAAGAATTATCCGGTTTCCTATAAATTGAAAAGTCTATTGACACGACATGTCATATAGATGAGGCTGTCAACTACACGACAGAGATTTTGAACAATTTGGAGTCACCTGGAGTACCCTCGAACATCTTTGGGTGGACGATTATCCTTCTCAGGAATATGAATCCTTCCCTCTGCAATGAACACGGCTCTGAAACTGAGGACGAATATTATTGAAGCCACCATCATGACTAAGCATGCCGCGGGCGAAATAGTATTCCTCGGACTGTAAGTCCATTGAGTAGGAAGCCATTTTCGGTCCGCGACACGAGGAGCCCTCAGCCCGTAATATTCGGAAGTGTTTGTGTGTGTGTGCGCGAAGCCCAGTCAAATCTACGACATACAGGGATCTGAAATTTTGACATAGGACAATCGCTTAAAGTTGGAGGACTCCATCTTCGAAAACGGTGCTTTTGCCATTGTCAACTGTATGTGGATTGTTCAAGAGTTCGAAAGGCAAACACAATACAGTATACATCTTACCGCCAAATGGAAGGACATTATTATATTTTATTCCGAAGCTCTAAGGAAAGAATACATTTTGTATTATATAACATGGTCTTTTACATGGTTTTAATATTATCTGTACCATCCATCAACCCGGTATCTTCAGCATTGACAGTAACAATATAATAAAAATAAAATAATACATTTCATGCAATTTACGTAAAAAAGATGTGAGTTAATAAATATAATGCTTTAATTTGCTTTTAAATAAATAGTTTAGAAACATCTAACTGTTGAATTACTAAACGCGGGCAAAGCCGCGGGCACATGCTAGTACCTTAATAAATGTACAATTCTTCACAAAATATCTATCAACGAATTACTTATAATCACTGAAAATTTCAAATCATTAACACTTGTAGTTTCAGAGAGAAACAGTGTGATAACAGAATGGTAACATAGATGAAAGCTTAGAAAACACCGCTCAACTTTCTTATTGAAAGATAATTTTGAAAAATATTTCCCGTTGAGCTCTAAAGTTCAAATATTTACACAATGTAAATAAAAAGCGTCATTAATTCCGAAAATGTAATTTTCAAAATTTCGATTTATTGACTCCTAAACCGTCATATCCACCCGTAAACGTTATTAAATGTTGTGTTTCACTAATTTCGAAGTGAGACAGGTTCCTCGTAAGTTAAAAAAGGAACTATTATTTACTCAACGAACTTGACATTTCGCAGAATGTAGACCATATAGAAATCTTCTCCTTCTTTTACTGATTTTCCCACACCTGTGTGGTCGCGGATGCGAACTGTGTAGCACATGTGGATTTGGTCCTATTTTACACCCGGATTCCCTTCCTGACGCCAACCTTATATCGAAGGATGTAATCACTATTGCGTGTTTCTGCGGTGGTAGATAGTGTAGTGTGTTGTCTGAATATGAAGAGGCAAGTGTTGGAACAAACACAAACACCGCGTCCTTGAGCCAGAAGAATTCATCAAACACGATTAAAATCCCCGACCCGGCCGGGAATCGAACCCGGGACCCTCTGAACCGCAGGCGTCAACGCTGACCATTCAGCCAATGAGTCGGACATACACCAAATAGAAATGCTGTACACAAAAAACATTCACAGTGTACAACTGCAATATTTCAAGCTAAATATTACAACACATGCTGGACAGATGAGCGTCGTGAAGAGAGCTCCGGGCTCCTGGAGCCCTAACTCAGAACATCTACATCTAGTGGAAGAAGATGATTTGGAACTCATAGATGCAGTGATGATGAGGAGGCTCCGCTTCGCGCATCTCTGCATGGTATGAATATACGAACGGCAATATTGTACTAACAAGTACAATAATTGCTTTATATTACTTCAATGTAGACACCCGCATCTGCAGTCGTTGGGGATCGATGGCAAGGCGTTCTCTGATGATGACAGCGACGGAGCGCCCTGCTGCTTGGAGTACAGGTAATTCCCGCACAGCCCATCTGTTCTTGAGGAATGAACAGCCGACCTGTGCTGTGCAAATCCGTAGCCTCATTCCGACCCGCACGAAATGCCTTGACCCATCGTACAACCGTCTTATACGTAATGCGTTCTCGCCACGGGCTTCACGTAATCCTCGATAACATTCTGATGCATTTTTGCCACGGGAAACCTCGATTTTAGTCCACAAACGCTAATCACATTTTGAAAACATGCCTTAGAGTGATGAAATTGACACTCTTCACTTCAACGCCACACAACAATAACAATCTGGTCTTCAATACGGCTTTAATTTTTTTCCGTGAACTCTCTTCCGTTCATCAGTCCTTTAGATCGTGAACTCATGTACGAACAATATTGTGTTAGCACGAAAGACAAAGTATCTACGCGAAATTCCATTCTTCGCAAGTTATGCAGTACCAACTGGGAAATGCAAGCTCAAACAAATGAGAACTACTGCTTTAGCACTGAGCTACTCTGCAGCAGAATATGCATGCCCTGTTTGGTATAGATCATGTCATGCCAAACAGGTAGATATTGCTTTAAATGAAACTTGCTGGCTTATTATAAAACTGATCGCGATAAACTGACTCTCTCGCCGTAACCATTAATGCACAAATTCAAAAACTCAATAAAATGCCTAAGATCTACACATTGTGATAATGTATATTGCGTAGCTGGCATTGCTCCTCCAGATGTTAGATATTAATTACCTGCCAAAAATGAAAAAATCTATAGTAGACGTATCCCAAACACATCAATTACATGATTATCAACCTAACTGCAGTCGCTTAAGTGCGGTCAGTTTCCAGTATTCGGGAGACAGTCGGTTCGAAATCCACTGTCGGCAGCCCTGAAGGTGGGTTTCCTTGATTTCTCATTTTCACACGAGACAAATGTTGGGGCTGTACCTTAATTAAGGCCATGGCCGCTTCCTTCCCACTCCTAGCCCTATCCTGTCTCATCGTCGCCATAAAACCTGTCTATCGATGCGACGTAAAGCAACTTGTGAAAATGGATCATCTACCTGCTCAACAACGATTGAAATCCAGGAGAAGTTTCTACATTCTAATGCGTGCCATTAGGATTCACCTCAAATAACAACATTAATTTCTTGGAGATCCAGAGACCTTCATCTCAATGGATGGATGGATGGATCCATCTGAAACTCTTCCAGCCGGTTATGAAGAGTCGTGGTCTACATGGAAGAGTCCGAACTGATGAGTCAACCCTCTGTGTCTGCGGAGAACAAACCATCATGGCGCAGCTCCTTCATCGCAACTCCTGCCCTCTCGTTTGCGCTATGCAGGATTTAGTGAAGTCCTCACGAAATGGCCGAGATCTCGCCAATTCTGGTCCGATATGATATGACAAAATTGTTACTTTGAATGAACCCCTAGTGTGTCTCATTCCTAACTAATAATTTATACATGATGTATTGCTACTGATACGAATAAATAAATCAGTTCTCTTGGTTCCTGGTCTCCTAGGAACTTCATTCTCTGGCTGTACTATCCATTTGTTTACTTCTTTACGCAACAGATTTCTATACAGGGTGAAGCGAAATTCGCGCACTCGGGCGTCGCAGTGCGACTCCTCACATACCAGCAATAAAAAATTATCTCTCACAAAAGTTCGTCCTGCAAGTATATCCGGCAGATAAAGAACGTTGAAGAGTGGCAATCTGGCAACACTGTAACCACATGTAGGTTAATTACCTCTGACAGCACGTATTAGTCGTGCTGTACAATTGGTACAGTAGATAGAGATTGGGTTTAGCATGCAGGAGGTCGAGGGGTCGATCCTGGGTTGAGGCATATGTATTTTATTTCGTAAATGTAATCCAGGTCCGCCTCTGTGGTGTAGTGGTTAGCGTGATTAGCTGCAACCCCCGGAGGTCCGGGTTCGATTCCCGGCTCTGCCACGAAATTTGAAAAGTGGTACGAGGGCTGGAACGGGGTCCACTCAGTCTCGGGAGGTCAACTGAGTAGAGGTGGGTTCGATTCCAACCTCAGCCATCCTGGAAGTGGTTTTCCGTGGTTTCCCACTTCTCCTCCAGGCAAATGCCGGGATGGTACCTAACTTATGGCCAAAGCCGCTTCCTTCCCTCTTCCTTGCTTGCTTGCCTGTCCCATCCAATCTTCCCATCCCTCCACAAGGCCCCTGTTCAGCATAGCAGGTGAGGCCGCCTGGGCTAGGTACTGGTCATTCTCCCCAGTTGTATCCCCGACCCAAAGTCTGAATCTCCAGGACACTGCCCTTGAGGCGGTAGAGGTGGGATCCCTCGCTGAGGTCGAGGAAAAAACCGACCCTGGAGGGTAAACAGATTACGAACGAACGAAATGTAATCCAGGTGGTATGGTATCTGGCATTTTAATCGTCAACAGCGATTGCAGCGGGTCCTCTAGATACCATTTGTACGTACATACTACGATCGTAGAAATGGACGAACATTCGTTTTCACTGGTCGGCTTTGAAAGACGCACTTTCCACGTCGTGGGCGTGAATTTATTCGCACCACTTCATCTACTAGATGCGTAACAACGTGTTCAGCGTTACTAAATTTTGTAAATGTAGGATACATGTGACTTAAGGAACGGCGTCTTACTGTATTATAGTATGTAATGTCCGATGGAAATTAGCAAATAAAAAAGCACCTCAACCCAGGATCGAATCCTCGACCTCCTGCATGCTAACCCAAAATACCATCCACTGCACCAACTGTACAGCACGACTAATACGTGCTGACAGAGGTAGTTACCCTACATGTGGTTACAGTGTTGCCAGATTGCCACCCTTCAACGTTCTTTTTCTGCCGGATTTACTCGCAAGACGAACTTTTGTAAGAGACATTTTTTATTGCTGGCATGTGAGGAGTCGCATGCGACGCCCGAGTGCGCGAATTTCGCTTCTCCCTGTATAATATTCCTAATATATCAATCTGGACTTTCTCCAGGTCCTTTCTGAATTTTTGGATCAATGGTAGATCTTCAGTTTTCTGTTGTATGTTATGATCTTGTGTGCAAGCTTTGTTATTGGGAGTCTTTGAACGTATCCATAAAATTTCAATTCTCGTTTTCTAATATCTGCTGCCATGTTGGACACTTTCTCTGTTGCTTTACGGAATTTCAGTCTGTATCCTTCTTCATTTTTCTCTGGACCAAGAATTTTCCTCATGATCTTGCCTTCTTTCTTCAGAATGTTCTCTAGATCCCCTTTTCCATTGAGTATCAGCGTTTCTCTAGCGTATGAAACTTCAGGTTTGATCACGGTATTGTAGTGCTTGATTCTTGTGTCTGTGGACATGCATTTTTTCGTAAATGTCACATGTTCTCCAGTACGCTCTCTTGAATTTCTGTAGGTGAAATTCCCGTGCTTTCTTTTTAACCCTGTTGGTTTTACTATTTCGCCAAGGCATTATTATTATTAACAGGAATAAGGTAGGCCTAAATGTGAAGCGTCATTTTCTTAAAAAGTGCAATTCAATTTTGTTACAGAAAAGAAAGAGATTACAAGGATATTTCTACTTAACAGAAATACCTCCGCCACTCCCATGGTGTCTCAGATACTTTTGTCCGAAGGGTGCACCACCACCACCACCACCACCACCACCACCATCACCAAAACCAACAGCAGCAGCTCTGTCAGTTATGCTGCCGCCATTAGCAAATCGTTCGGCACTAGAGTGGGGTCTATCAGGGATCTGCCTTATCACCTCTACTCTTCATACTATGCATAGTCTCGGTGGTTTCAGATTTACATAATACCACAGTCATGGACTTTGATGTCCGACTCGTTGGCTAAACTGCCAGAGTACTGGCTTCGGTTCAGAGGATCCCGGGTTCGATTCCTGGCCGGGTCGGGGATTTTAAACTTCATTGCTTAAGTCCTGTAGCCTGGGGGCTGGGTGTTTGTGTTGTCCCTTACATCCCTGCAACTCAAACACCACACATAACACTATCCTCCACCACAACAACACGCAGCTACCTACACACGGCAGATGCTGCCAACCTTCGTCGGAGGGTCTGCCTTACAAGGGCTGCACTCGGCTAGAAATAGCCACACGAAATGATTATTATTATAGACCTTGATCAACGTTCGTGATGTTACCTTTGGACCGACTTCCATAAATGATCTTGAGGATCTGATTAACCAATGTTAAAGGAAGATTGCAACATTTGCGATGGGGCTAAACCTTATACCGACTGAATACCTAGAGTACGATGTCCAAACAAATAGAAGCCCCATTTATGAAGTCCTGCAGCTTTCAACATCTTGGTTCCTGTAAGACAACTAACAGCGACACGCTCTAGGATGCCCAAGCACATCTTTTTTTTGTTTTTTCGCTATTTGCTTTACGTCGCACCGACACAGATAGGTCATATGGTGACGAGCGAACAGTAAAGGCCTAGGAATGGAAAGGAATCGGCCGTGGCCTTAAGGTACAGCCTCAGCATTTGCCTGGTGTGAAAATGGGAAACCACGGAAAACCATCTTCAGGGCTGCCGACTGCGGGATTCGAACCCACTGTCTCCCGGATGCGAGGAGATAGCTGCGCGCCCTTAACCGCACGCCAACTCGCCCGGTCAAGCACATCTTAATCCCGGTGTTGAGTTACAGGTGTTTTTTTCTGTCCTATTATCCATCCATCGAATAAAATTTGCCTCATTAGGCCTACAGCAAGTGTTGAAATTGCTGTCTCCCAGCTCGTAAACTAGTGTTGCAGCAGGCGATGATATTCCCCTTTACTCTCCGCAATGGAGCCTCATGAAATGCTTTTTAAAACCTACAGCAGACTTAATTCAGAATCCATGAAACGCACTAAACTGATCAATAACTACCGTACAAGAAGTAGAGTGTCTGGTTGCCAAGTTGTACTTCTTCTTAAAACAACTATCATCACCACCACTACGTGTGTAAGAAGCAATCACGTTGTACGCTGTACGGAAGGTTATCGAAAACAACAACATCACTGGCCGAGCTATGTATGTCACGTGGTTATTGCATCACACACTCGCCCAGACACTACCAAGTCAACTCTGTATTAAATTTTACTTAACAAATGTTAAATAATAATTGTTATTAATTTAACACTTCGGGTTAAAAGTATCCTGTTTCACAACACATTTCCAACATTTTTTACGAAACAATTCTTAAAGACAAATGAACACGTTTCCGTGAGTTTTCTGAACGCGTTTGACAGTGAGCGTCGTTTGTTTCTTTACACAAAGCGCTCCTAGCGGTGTGTTGAAATAGCATTTTGTCACACATGGTTGATATCATTATACGTCATGGTTAGTGGAGACCGCTAAGACGTAAACATGTCAAATAAGGGGCAAAAACCAAAAGCGTTATTATGATGAATGCGAGACAAATATTGTTATAGATTCAATTAGAAAATATGCGTGTGTGCTTGGAAAATGATAGAACGGACTGTATTATCACAGCATTCAATATATTCTTGTATGAGTGTAATATAAGTCTCCTGCATCACCGGGAAAATGTGATAATTGATAAATTTCGAATGATTTTCGGGCATTCATTTACTGCGGGAAAAATACTGTAATGCCTTGTTAATGCTGCAATGGCAACAGGAATTCTTTGCAGAATTCCACACACCCTTCTTGAACTAATTAACATAGCCACCCACAAGTCTGTTGGAAATTCTTTTTCAATTTCTTCTGGTACCTTGTTCGTTATGGCTTTGGTAATTAGATATCTTGGCAGAAAAATTTCTTCTGTTAACTCTAAAGAGTAGTTTCTTTCTTATATATGGATCGTCCTTTGGCTTTTTCAGTTTATAAAATATAGTCTTCATCCAGCAGTAACCCTTCGAACATACGTCTTCTACAAGCTACCATTTTGAAGTGCTAACAGCTGTTCAGAAATTTAGCACAGGACTGCTGCCATGTTAATTTAACACATGTATTAAAAATTTGTTAGAGTTAACAATTCTTGACAAGACAATCATTTTGTTAAATTATGTGTTAAGTATCTTTAACTGTAGTGTTAACACTTAACATTCGTTGCAGAAACTGGGCCTCAGACTCGCAGCGTATTACTGCTGTTAAAGAGAAACGTGTTAGGAGGTGCAATGAGTTTTCAATAAGAGAGTAATTGAGCTACAGTAGAAGTCATCCTTGGCTAAATCCGAAGTATTACGGCAAAATTGGAATATAGCGCGTTTCGAGAACGATTAGCAATATATTAGTTACACACAGGAACAACTGTTACTTTTCTTTAGTAGTTCAAAACAATATGTTACCTTTTTTTGGCCTCACTCAATTGTAAGTACAATATGATACCTATAAACACAATTATTTTTGTGTAAAGTGTCTGCAATGACCTTACACAAAACAATGTACTCTTCATTTTTTTCTTTTGAGCGACTGTACAAAACGTTCTGACATGACTTTGATTTTTAAATGCAGTTCGTTGATATTTGCATTCCTGCTGATGAACTAAGGGAACTATTTTATATTATGCGTACATTTTGTATTAGTTGGTATCAGAAAGTGTACAAAGTTTGGTAACATGGGACTTCAGCAAAACCCGTAATTGTGTAATTCTACGTTAAAGTATGGCTAATTCCGCAGCAATCGTTGAATTAATTACCAATAACACTGCAAATAGTAATACTTTAAAGTACAGTCGAGCCTGCCATAACGGAAATGTAAGAGGTCATAAAAATGTCCGTTCTGGGCAGGTTTCCGTCTAAACAGGTTACGGATATACAGTATAATTGAAGTAAATGCTTAATTACGCACCACATAATCGCGTAATGCAGGAAACAGGTGATACATCCTTTAAAGTTGGTTTATTGCACGAACACAAAACACTGTTACAGTACATTATTCATTTACGTACACACATCAAACAAACGTACAAACACAAACAAACCAGTCTCATATAATTTCTCTTATCTATCCATTTCCTCTTTTTTTCCTTTTTTCATTAAACCATTACCGTTTAGGCTCTCTCACTTAACATCGCTTCTCACCTTTAATATTTCGTAAACTTCCACCTTTTCAACTTTAAACTTTTTGACAATTTGATTACATGAAATCTTGTCTTCTTCTCACGCAACTATAGGTTATAATTTAGCGTTAAGGTATACACATTTCCCTTATTTGAAGTTATAGTTGTAAAACAGTCCTAAGGTGATTAGTATACTGTATGGCCACAGAAACACAGTACCCCTGAGCTCAAGGAATGTCCTAGTAAGTGCAGATTTTATCAGCACTGAGTATTTACCCACCTGGAAATAGGTTAATGAACTTGGGGGCCCATCCGGTGTGCCAAGGAAGTGAGTGAAATAACTTCGCACGTATGCAGTGCAGATGGAACAATAACCAATATTCTACCGTATTTTAATTTAATAATTTCCGTTATATGCTCGATTTTCCTATCTGTTTCCGCGTTAGACAGTTTCCTTTTAATCAATGTTAATTTGCATGGATTTAACATCATTGCATCATTTCTTCGCGGCAAAAGAATCCGGTGGACACATTTCCGCTTTATCCAGGCTCCGTTATGGACAGGTTCGACTGTAGTAATACATGTTGTAGAAGCCTGTCTTGGAAACATAGTAAACAGGATAATCATTGAAGTTTCTTGAGGCTACCACCCAAGAGTTTCACTACACAATGTACAACCCTCATAGTCAGAGTACAATGTGTTTAAAGGACATAATAACCGCAGTAAATTTATACAGAGTGTTCCTGGAGGAATGGTCAATATTTAGGGATATGGCACGAACGATCATTTGAAGCAAAACTAAAAAATAAAAAAGTAGACATATACCCTATTCCGAATAGTTTTCGAGATAGAACACATTTAATGTACATTTGTTTTTGGGCTACTGGCACGCTTATATGTGGTTTACCCACCCAAACACTTTGATATTTTATTCCAGCCCAGTTTACCTCGTTATTGTCAACCTCCTTGCTCGGAATGGCTTTCTGCCATTAAACTAGCCCGTTGAACGCGCAGTTGTCCATGGTGTGTTGTAAGTGAAGTAGTGCGGGGGATTCAGAGTGTATCAGAGAGAAGCATCGGTTAACAGTATTTGTACACGCGTAGGCTAAAATGCCACACATCTACACTAATGAAGAATATCCAGACATGACGTACTGTATGTTTACGACTTCTGCGATGGCAGTGCTCCTGCTGCTGTCGAGGAATACCACCGGCGCTTTCCGACACCTCGAATTCCAGAGTGTTTACTAGAGTTTTGAGCACATCGCGTGAAACAAGTGTTCTTCCAAGTTCCCATTTTTCTTCTCAACGTGTAGTTCAACAACTTGAGCAGGAACAGCAACACATTGTTGAAATTGTGCAGTGTAGTCCTACTACCAGCACGCTGCGACTTTCTGCACATATCAATGTGCCACAAACACGTGTATGGCGAACATGACATGCGGAAAACTTGTACCCATTTCAAAACGTCAAAGAGTTTGGGAGAGTAAGGCATATACTGTTGGGAGATCAGAAGAATGCATATGGCCGGTGAGGCACGGGGAGAGCAGAGCCAGTGACGCAATGGTTACCATAGCAACTCCGCTACTATCCAGTCGACTTTATATTATCGTCTATTGGCAGTTCTTCGCCCTTGTCAGTTGTAATCCAGCGAACTGCAAAGTGTGAGTCAATGTTTTCGTGTAGCAGATACGAGCAGATAATAGCCGATCTGTCTGGACAGAACAGGAAGTTCGTGCTTGCAGGCCACATTTTTCATTCTTCTCATCTTTACACAGTACCTGCGCGTCACTAGCCCAGAAACAAATGCACATTAAATGTATCCTAACACGGAAACTATTCGGAATAAAGCATAGGTCCATATGAAGATTTTTGCTTCAAATGACTAAATGATCCCTGAATCAGTAAACTGTGGCGTACCACAAGGATCAGTCCTCGGTCCTTTATGTTTTTCTATTTATATTAATGACATATCTGAAGTCTTTAAAAGCAGTAGCTTTCACATGTATGCGGATGACTTACAAGCTTACTTCCACTTTTGTCCCACTAACGCATCTTCTTCTATAACGCATTTTAACCATGACATCTCTCGATTGATTGAATGGAGCGCAAATCATAACCTCCAATTAAATGTGGCTAAGACTCAGCTTATTTGCATAGGTTACACAAAACTCCTGAAAACTGTTGACCTCAAATCCCTCCCAGCAATAAAAATTCTAGAGACAGATATTCATTATAGTGACACCGTTAACAATCTAGGTCTAATTTTCGACAGAACCTTACCCCGGTCTGATCATACGTCAAATGTAATCCGAAAAGTTGTGTCATCCATGCATATTTTGAAACGTAACGTGTCATGTACACCACCTTTCATGCGAAAACTACTTGTTCAAAGTCTTATATTTCCAATAATTGACTATGGTTCTGTCGTATACAACGACTTATCTGAAACTTTGAACATAAAACTACAGAGGGTACAAAACGCATGTGTTCGTTACGTTGCAAATGCCAGGCGTGATGAACACATGACACCCTATTACATACAGCTACAATGGTTGAAACTCCATGAACGTCGGGAAATCTCAGTAGCTGTTGCTACGCAGAAAATTCTCAAACTGAAAACACCATCCTACCTTTATAATGCATTTAAACCTATGGAGTCGGTACATAACAGAGATAATAGGTTTACAAAAACCACCCTTCAAATTCCCCTTCATCGTACCACTAAATTTAACAAATCCTTTGTTTGCACTGCATCACGTATCTTTAACGCCTTTAATCTTCACCGCTTCGCAAGTAACACTAACTGTACCCAACTAAAGCAGTTCTTAACATCTATCTTTCTGGAGGAGTACGCAAGAGGCTGAGATCAGGCATTCTTGTGTCGAACAATCAGGAATATGTGTATTTCGAAGAAAATTGTTTCTCTGCTTTAGCTTTATATTCTTTAAACCCATGTAGTCCAGAATAACAGAAGGGCTTAATGATTTACTGTCTTACTTATTATATAATGTATGTCTTAACCTTACTGGATTTGGTATCTGTATTTTCATTTTTTTTAAGTTTCTTGTTTAGTTTACTTTAATATTATAAAAATGTAGTTACTGTTTTCATAAATCTGCATTTATTATAAGAAGACGCTGCATAAAGGGGCTTTTCAGTCTCAGTAGCATGTAAATCATGATCAATAAATTCAATTCAATTCAATATTGACCATTCCTCCTGGGACACACTGTACTTCAGTTACTGCGGAATTAGCAGCATCGTGGGTTAAGCTAATCCTCCCCTATTGAATTATATACATATTCTGTATGAAGAGTATTCTACAATATAATGCGGGAAGTAGCTTTTGTAACTCGTTCAGGCGTATTTTAGTACACTGCGGTTTATACGGAACGAAGTCGTAGTTCTTATTAATTCCCCTGAATGAATATTCTGCTTGGTCAAGCAGATGTGAAACCGATCGCAGAAGAAAACAAAAACAAAAACAGAATATTACATAGAAGAGATGCTAAACACGGGTTTGTAAAGCATTTGGTTAACGGATTGGAAATGATAGTTGAGTTAGCTAATATGGCTCAAGAGATTCATATTGTTGATATTCGAAACCCTTGAAGTATCGAAGTGGTTATATCAAGACTTTCAGAAGTACACCACATATTTGTAAGAGAGGAATATAATAAGTATACCTCGGATTTGTAGGTGGTAATAGGTTAGAATGGAAAGTAATTTGGTTTGTAGGAAGTGTCATGCAACCCGTTGTACCAAGATGTACGAAGTGTAACATAAATTCAAGGAGTTCTATAGTCTGTGCCCCTGATATCTATGCAAGTCTCATAGCATAACCGTTGTACAGTCTAGGGTATACTTGTTACTGGCTTAAGTAAGTTTGCGTTCTAACCTATCAGCACCTAATAATCCGGACTCTAATAATAAGTATAATAGAGGTTTTTATTGTTCTTCTCTCACTGTTACCTTATATATAATGGCGTGTGGCCTCCGAAGAGGCCTGATGCTTGTCTTTCGAGTTGACCCCGTATACTAAGTGACCTGCACGTCTATGAGAATTGGGCTCTACCAATGACGAATTGTAATCATGAAGACGGCACTCACACCCACCCCCAGAGCCATCGGAATTAACCAATAAAGTTTAAAATCCTCGACCCGGCCGGGAACTCCTGGACCAAAGGCCAGCACGCTACCCATTTAGCCATGGAGCCGCTGTTACCTTGGAAGTCAAGCATGATATGTACGAGATATAAAATTTCAATTTGTTAGGTTTATTTCGAATACATTGCGGTCGTAAAAATTAAATGTTCATTTGAATTGCCCCATAACGGGTACCCTCTGTGGGTGGGGGCGGTAGAATAACACCCACGGTATCATCTGCTTGTGTCAGATTCCTCATTTCCATCTATCCTATCCGACATCCCTTAATCAAATCCTCTCCTTTTCTGACCCAGACGGTATTACGCATGGAAGTCTAGGGAATGTTTCATTATTTTCAGATCCCTTCTATTTTTTCTCTCTGACTAGTATTCTATAGAGAATGGTTGCCTAGTTGTACTTTCTCTTAAAACAATAATCACTCTACATTCGAACTGGCAGTTTTCCCAGACATATAATGGGTTTTTACCAGAACAAAAATGACCTAGGCCACCATAACTCAACTGGTACAATTCTACGTGAAATCGGACAGCTGCTGTCCGGTTGGCCAGTTTTTTCCGTACTTAACAACTCTTCGAGAGCTACTATATATACTGAACCCGACCTAATATGTTGAAAGTGTATTTCGAGTACACTGTGGTCGTGGAAGTGAAATGTTCAATGATGAGTGCGCTTCACGAAAAGAAATCATGGGAGATACATTTTTAGAACTAGTATTTCAACATTTCCAAGTTATCGACTTGAACGGTCCTTAAATTACGGGATGATAGATTCGTTTTCGGATAGAAGACGGTGCAAATGATTTTGAGTAAACTGATATTACACAGTGCAGGATGAACAGGATACCATTATGTCTTTGATGTCGCCGTCAGGATATAATGGATATTTCTAAAAACATTATTGGAGTAAGAATACCAATATTAGTGAAAGATACAATGTACAGGAAACAGGGATTTGATTCATAATGCTAAGTATTAGCGGGCATTATTCACGAAAATATTGCTGTAAGGCCACGTAACATTGTGAGGAATACTCAAAACATTCACTTAATAATTCCTCCTTTAGCCCTGCCACGGATACATTTCCTATTTTGCCCGTCTGTTGCCGCAGTCATCCTGAGTACAAAGTTAATATACTTGAGTGCAGCTGGATGGTCTCTGTGTTACTATTATGCAGCCAGGTTTCAATTGTGGTAAAGCTATTACGTTGTTACGGCATTAAAGCACGCATTACAGACATTAACAGACCAGAGACCATTAATGTAATAGTTCATGAGATTTTTGCTTCATTGTAGAAGTTCATTAACATACTGAACTAAAGTGAAAATATCTTTCAGATGATGGTGGTTCTGTGCACATACGTATTCACACAAACCAATCCACTGTGAACTACCTATCATTACACTACACATAGTTCTCTATTTTGTTTAGTGATGTCGATATTAAATTATCCATCATTAAATCAATAAATAAATGTAATATTTTTAGCCCCTTGCTTAACTCACATAATAAGTTAATAAATAGCTTCCTTAGATCATGGGATAAAAAGTATTTACTTTGTAGTAGACAGTTCAACATCCACCTCTGCCTCTCCAAAATGATAATAAAACAATAATTGTTTTGGTCTCTCTGTAAAATCCCAGTTCATTAAGTGATTTTTAAATCATATTCACACTATCTTAAAAAACTATTGAGTAGGTAGACTCCAAATACGAAGTTTGGTCGAAATAAATTCAGCTGTTTCGTCGTGATATTGGAACAAACATACAAACAAACCAGATATATAAACAAATTAACAAACGGGAAAACAGACTGACAGGAAAGCTATAAACCACTAATAATTTAAGATGACCTGAACTGGACAAATATATTTTTACAATTGAAAATGAAACCAATTTATAGACAGCGGACTCATATAGTTACATATTGAGAACCCATAATTCTACGATGAGAAAATTATATTTTATTTTTCTCAATATTTATTTCAAATAACAAGCTACTTTAATTTTTGAGAGCAGCCATGTTGCGTTTCAAGAGCCTCTCTGTCGCGTGGGAACGAACTCACCCGTGGCGGGCTCGAGAAATACCGTGACACCTCGGTGGACTTCGAGTACTCAACAATTTTTCATATTCACGGAACTCTGCGTAACGAGAGATTTTGGCAACACAGTAAATACAGAAATAAAGAATCTAATTATTCTTAAACCCTACGTGAAGACAGAACCCCCAGGGTAAATATAAATGCAGTTAAGTCTAGGTACAAATCAGCGTCAGATCAGTGGACTAGCTCCACGTGCCAAGGTCAATGGATGAAGAAAACCCGCGAAAGGCCCGGGCAGAAATAATTTATTTCGTCTGTTACGAGTGTGGGAAAATGATGAAAATAACGCCCAAATAAATTGCAAATATGTCCGAAATCATGGAACAAATTTCAGAAAAATTGGTCTGTTGGACGCGAAATTAGTACATTGCATAATCAAGCTTCATGGTGTTAGTGGCGTCACCCCATAAGAGTATAAAGGAAACCCCCTGCTGTATATTTCTCAGTGTCCGTCTGGGTACTGGAACAGCGAAGCCCTCGACGTTCGTCAGAAGAAAGTGCGAAAAGTTGGTCTTCAATATAACTCAGTACATGTTCGTGGCTATGGTTAAAGTATATTATTTAATGGAAGATGATAGAAACTTTTTTTGAGCTGCCGCTTATGAAACTTTGAAGGTCTAGAAGTAACTGAATTTCTCTCGGTATTCAGCGTGTGTTTGTTGTAGAAGAGTTTGAAATTAGCCACTGCGCTTGGTGTCTTATCTGTTTGTAACACCTGTCCTAACCAGAGCAGAATCCTGGGAAAATTGTGTCAGTCGCCATTTGAAGGGCGAGCTCATCACAAGGTGATCGTGTCGAAAGTGTGTTATAGAATATTGTGTAATCTAAGCTGTATATGTTTATAAGAATATGGTGATAAATTTTGCCATGGAGGGCTAAATAAACGAGGTGGCTGTTTAGATGCAGCCAGAATCCAGAACGATGTCTACGAACGCAGGTCTGTGAATATTTTGTATTTATGTAGTAGTTAGAATGTTGTTTGTCCCAACCAAATTCTTCCTTGCGTGTGTCGGGTTGATATTGTGTAATGATCAGGAAAAAGATATTATATTTTTGGTCAGCGTGTGAAAATTTTTAGTTTTGTAAAATTCACGTCAAGAAACTATAAAATGCGACGTTGGAATCTTGTGTTATTGTTCTCCGAGATATTGTCCGAAGTGAGAAAAATTAGGAAGGTGATCATGATAAAGTAGTCGTGGCGAATGTCTTAGTTTCAAATATCGTTTGAATTCAGAAATTTTTGTCGAAATTATTATTAATAATAATAATAATAATAATAATAATAATAATATCTACCGCGGGATAAAATTTTCCTATCTTAAAAGTGCATTCAACAAGTATGTTTTACAAGGATTGCCGACATTTAGAAAATTTCCAGTGAAATCCGATAAAGTTATGTTTTATTCACGGGAAGTAAAATTTTGTGACATCGTGTATGTCGATGATATGGAAAATCACGGTGTGTTCTTGTATTCTCGAGGTCCGAAGGTTGTAGTAACAGTAAAATAAAAAGGTGTATTTTATAATGGTTATTGTTTTTCACAAGAGGATTGAAATTTGAAAAAGGGTCTTGAAATATAAGAAAAATGGATTGAGAGCGAAGAATTTATATATGTGGAGATGAGAGTGGTAGAAATATTGAAGGTGAAAGGGAGCCTGGATTTTAAGTAATACCGCCGGGATAAGGCGAGGAGAATGAGTTTTGAGAAGGGCTATGTTTGCCGAGGAAGGATTTTCGAGACAGGCTGTATATTAAATGTGAGATTTTATGCGGCAGGCTGTAGTATATTCCGCTAACAATCCGAAAGCTGAGACCTGGAGAAGGTCGGTCCGATATCATTATTGTGCGAAGCACAGTAAGTGTTAATTAAGATCCCAAGTGAAAAACGATTCTGGTGGGTAACTCTTGGTAGTAAAAATTTCAAGTGACTAGTTACGTAAAGTCAGTAATGGATATTAGAATAATATGACCTCAAGGATAAAAGAGCATTTTGTGTACACGGTTGGTGTTGTTTGGTTGTAAGGACGAGTTTCCATTCAATAGAGTTCATAAATTACAGAGTGGTAATTTATCCGTAAATAGGAGCATTTGTGAAATGAATTATTCGACGTTTTAAAGCGATATGTTTGACTGTATAAATTTATTGAATTATGTTTCACTGGATAGTCATGGATATGTATATTTGGAAAATTACGTTAGGCAATCTGAAGGCTTCATTCTAAAATTATAGTATGAATTTCTGCGCTGGTGATGATTATTATTTTTGACGATATCCACTAAATGTAGACGTGTGTTGGAAGATATTATTCTTTCCTAAACTTCATTGCGCAGGCTGAGATCGTGTTTGTGTTGGGGATTTTTCGTCGCGTGCTATTTATTTTCCAGTTCATGTTGTTTTGTAACAAGATAAAAACTTATGGCATTTTCGACTTGCATTCGTTTTGTGGCAAGAGTTGTTTCGTTGTGTGTTATTTGTTTCGACCATACTTACAGTTAAAATTACCAGCGTTTGTTTTGAAAATTACGGGTTCGCCTGATATGCTAGGGGAAGCATATACGACCCAGTTTCCGCCCGACAATAGAGTTAGGACGTCACATGTTATCCTAGGAGTATACTGATGATGAGACGTCCTAGTTCACGCTCGACGATAGAATTAGGAGGGTACGTGTACATAGAGATTAGTGTTAGAGTATACAGACTTTAAGTAAGCCCGACGATAGGTCTGGGATGTCAGCTGTACATACTCAAGTCTCAGATTACATGTTTTTGCGAAGTGACCTGGGTGATGGTAGCATCTACAGTAAAATACGAAATATGAAGAGGTTTAGATCGGTAATAATGAGGCCATTCTTGCGCGCAGCTCCTAACAGCTGGAAGGTGCTCCCTAAGATATGGGACCGTTATCGGCAAATGAGGGTTGCCCAACATTCGGTACTGACCTAATGGTGATCGAATATTTTACTGTAATTCTCCATGCGTGTTGACTTCAAATAACTTCGGTATTTTATTTTATTTTACGGACTTAATTGTTTTGTCGTTGTGACGTCCGTTTCGCTTTGATGGTGTGCATATTGACACTCAATGTATTAGTGTGAGACTTGTGTGACGAATACGGATTCGATTCGTCAGCCAGTAATATATTTTATTTTCAATCTTTGTCGTTCTTTCATTTTTATACGTAGTTGAGTTCGATTAATTGATAGCTTTGTAGGTAGTGTGTTGGGACAAACAATAAGTAGATGGATCTGTGATGTGATGGTAGTCATTGTTGAGTAGGAAAGAATTCTTTTATTCCGTAATTTGTGTATATTTTTCTCTGTGGACTTGTAAGTTTATTAAGCGTAACGCAACCATCCATAACCTGAAAGTCGGTTTTATAGTAATATTTTTCAAGTGATTTGCCACTTTTTAATTAACTTCAGTGTTTGGCATTTCTTCTAAATGCGTGATGAATAAGTGTTTCCTGCATTTCGCAGTTTTGTTCCTTCAGAATGACGTAACGTAAGATCCTCGCGGATCATGTTGTTGTTGGTTCCTTCTGAACAGCTGTTTGGGTGATGCACATTTAGCATCGGGATTATTTTATCACGTAAGGGTGTCATGAAATGACAAATACATGGTGGAATTTTGTTTCAATTGTGAATGCTGCTGTTAACTCGTAGTGAACACCATGCTTTCCTATAATATTTCGCAACCTATCCAAAGCAACTGCTAGTCAATTTGGTTCGATTAAGGGTCCATTCGGCGGGTGTTCCGTATCCGAAAGGGTATTTGACTGGTGGATAACCTTAATTGAGAGGAAATCAGGCGTTCTACTTGTTGAAAGTCAGATTTTCCACGGATCGTGTGGATTAATTCTCAGTTATTATTTGGAGTAATAGGTGCCCGATTTTTCAGGTTTTTCTTCTTTCAGTTTTTCGGTTTCGCTGCCCACTAATTTGTTACTTTCCCCGAAGCAACTCTTCGGTATTGTAAGAAATAAATCAACGCTATGCAATGTGACTGCGTTTGAAACATTCAATAATAAATAACTTATAATTTTCTTTTCTCCAAGGATTTATATAAAATCATTATGTTTTTTTGTGCCAGTTTCGAATTTAATAAAAGTTAGTAAGCACATATTTGCTCCTCATTTCAAGTAGTTAGGCTCTCTTCTGAACCCGATCGTTTGGTTAAGATCGTGACCGAATTTCTTCCCGCAACGACCCAAGATTTAAGAGTTCAATATTGCTCTATTGTAGCAGCTGTGGCCGACCAACGATGGAATGGTAAGTCCAAGGGTTCAGTAAATCAGGTGACCTGCCAGTGCCACACATTCTACTTATAAGTCACCCACATATACTAATGATTAATGGGATGCCTAACAACAGATTTTTCGTCGCCATAAGACCTATCTGTGTCGGTGCGACGTAAAGCCCCTAGCAAAAAAACAACTGATTTTCACAGGGGTATTACTGCCTATAGGTTAGTTACATCAGAATATGAAGAGATAACAACCGGACGGCCGTTCGCTGTATGTTCGTCAGTGCTATCCGTCAAATGCACCCTGTTGCGTTAGTAAGCCTCGTTTTCGAACGCTCAGTAATAGGCTGGTATTTGATACAATAGCACTACAAGTGCTGTCAATATATCGAAAATGGCTGGCTTGCTCAATGACGATGAATATACAAACATATTTATTTTTGGAGAATCAAGTCGAAATGCAGCTGAAGCTCGCAGACGGTATGCGCAGTAGTTTCTAAATAGCCGCCCGCTTTCTACACACGTATTTCGTCGAACAAAGTTGCAACTAAGAGGTAATGGATCGTTCAAGGCTCATACAAGCAACGTTTTCATAGAGTGGAATGTCTGTAGTGTATAAATTAATGAGTTATTGATCATTATTTTCTGCATCTCTGGCGTGTTTATAAAATACTTCCTGTTATAGAACGTGTGTAGTAAAATAACTGCTATTATTTGTTGTAGCACGTTGTAGCGCTCCTTTGTAAATCAGCGATTAGGCACCCCATTCATCATCTTTGCATGCCGGGCATATATAAGTAGAAAGTATGGGGCTGGAGAGCCACCTGGTATATACATATTCACCGGGTGAATCAGTTGCACCTACTTTTCTCGAAATACGCAACCTTCCAGGAATGGAATATCTCTTATCCGCATCTTACGCGTTATTTTAGAGACACATAGTACTTGTATAGGCAACTACTATGTATTGAGGTGATGACTACATAGACGGAGAAGCAAAACGCAATGCGCGGGAAACACGACGCATATATCGAGAACATTTTCCTGAATGAAGACTACGGACTGCGGTTACGTTTGGAAAAGTAAAAGATGCCTACGTGAAATGATGTCCACAGGAAGGGACCACCTGTTCGGGACATTTGGTGATCAATCAATCAATCAATCAATACTGATCTGCATTTAGGGCACTCTACCAGGTGGCAGATTTCCTATCTGTTGTTTTCCTAGCCTTTTCCTAAATGATTTGATGATTTCAAAGAAATTGGAAATTTATTGAACATCTCCCTTGGTAAGTTATTCCAGTCCCTAACTTCCCTTCCTATAAATTGATATTTTCCCCAGTTTGTCGTCTTGAATTCCAAATTTATCTTCATATTGTGATCTTTCCTACTTTTATAAACACCACTCAAACTTATTCGTCTACTAATGTCATTCCACGCCATCTCTCCGCTGACAGCCCGGAACATACCACTTTTTCGAGCAGCTCTCCTTCTTTCTCTCAGTTCTTCCCAACCCAAACTTTGCAACATTTTTGTAACGCTACTCTTTTGTCGTAAATCACCCAGAACAAATCGAGCTGCTTTTCTTTGGATTTTTTTCCAGTTCTTGAATCAGGTAATCTTGGTGAGGGTCCCATACACTGGAACCATACTCTAGTTGGGGTCTTACCAGAGACTTATATGCCCTTTCCTTTACATCCTTACTAAAACCCCTAAACACACTCACAACTATACCTCGGATTTGTAGGTGGTAATAGGTTATAATGCAAAGTAATTTGGTTTGTAGGAAGTGACATGCAACCCGTTGTACCACAATGTACGAAGACTAGCATAAATTCAAGGAGTTCTATAGGCTGCACCCCTAATATTTATACAAATCTCATAGCATAACCGTTGTACAGTGTAGGGTATACTTGTTACTGGCTTAAGTAAGTTTGCACTCTAACCTATCAGCACATAATAATCCGGACTCTACTCATAACCATGTGAAGAGATCTGTACCCTTTATTTACAATCCCATTTATGTGATTACCCCAATGAAGATCTTTCCTTATATTAACACCTAGATACTTACAAAGATCCCCAAAAGAACCTTTCACTTCATCAACGCAGTAATTAAAACTGAGAGGACTTTTCCTATTTGTAAAACTCACAACCTGACTTTTAACCCCGTTTATCAATATACCATTGTCTGCTGTCCATCTCACAACATTTTCGAGGTCACGTTGCAGTTGCTCACAATCTTGTAACTTACTTATTACTCTATAGAGAATAACATCATCCGCAAAAAGCCTTACCTCTGATTCCACTTCTTTACTCATATCATTTATATATATAAAACTGAGAATAATACGTACACAGTTAATGGACCATTGTACACTGACTGACAGTGACAATGCAACACCAAGGAGGAGTGGTTCGAAAGGGATGAAAGTTGGGGAAAAAACAGAGACGGCACGGATGAATAATTGTTTATTTCAAACCGATATGCAGGTTACACAATGCGCACGGCATCGACTCGTAGGACGTAGGACCACCGCGAGCGGCGATGCACGCAGAAACACGTCGAGGTACAGAGTCAATAAGAGTGCGGATGGTGTCCTGAGGGATGGTTCTCCATTCTCTGTCAACCATTTGCCACAGTTGGTCGTCCGTACGAGGCTGGGGCAGAGTTTGCAAACGGCGTCCAATGAGATCCCACACGTGTTCGATTGGTGAGAGATCCGGAGAGTACGCTGGCCACAGAAGCATCTGTACACCTCGTAGAGCCTGTTGGGAGATGCGAGCAGTGTGTGGGCGGGCATTATCCTGCTGAAACAGAGCGTTGGGCAGCCCCTGAAGGTACGGGAGTGCCACCGGCCGCAGCACATGCTGCACGTAGCGGTGGGCATTTAACGTGCCTTGAATACGCACTAGAGGTGACGTAGAATCATACGCAATAGCGCCCCAAACCATGATGCCGCGTTGTCTAGCGGTAGGGCGCTCCACAGTTACTGCCGGATTTGACCTTTCTCCACGCCGACGCCACACTCGTCTGCGGTGACTATCACTGACAGAACAGAAGCGTGACTCATCGGAGAACACGACGTTCCGCCATTCCCTCATCCAAGTCGCTCTAGCCCGGCACCATGCCAGGCGTGCACGTCTATGCTGTGGAGTCAATGGTAGTCTTCTGAGCGGACGCCGGGAGTGCAGGCCTCCTTCAACCAATCGACGGGAAATTGTTCTGGTCGATATTGGAACAGCCAGGGTGTCTTGCACATGCTGAAGAATGGCGGTTGACGTGGCGTGCGGGGCTGCCACCGCTTGGCGGCGGATGCGCCGATCCTCGCGTGCTGACGTCACTCGGGCTGCGCCTGGACCCCTCGCACGTGCCACATGTCCCTGCGCCAACCATCTTCGCCACAGGCGCTGCACCGTGGACACATCCCTATGGGTATCGGCTGCGATTTGACGAAGCGACCAACCTGCCCTTCTCAGCCCGATCACCATACCCGTCGTAAAGTCGTCTGTCTGCTGGAAATGCCTTCGTTGACGGCGGCCTGGCATTCTTAGTTATACACGTGTCCTGTGGCACACGACAAAACGTTCTACAATGACTGTCGGCTGAGAAATCACGGTACGAAGTGGGCCATTCGCCAACACCGTGTCCCATTTATCGTTCGCTACGTGCGCAGCACAGCGGCGCATTTCACATCATGAGCATACCTCAGTGACGTCAGTCTACCCTGCAATTGGCATAAAGTTCTGACCACTCCTTCTTGGTGTTGCATTTGCTCTGTCAGTCAGTGTATATGTTCTGGGCATGTTAAATTGCAGGAGTTTGTGTACATCGAATGTGATATGCGATGATAATATTACTACTGGTTTTCATGAGATTGACATAAATGCGAAATAATATTCCACCAGCACCCCGTTTGAACCCCCGAGCACACAACACTCCACTTGTTTTTAACCATTGCTGCCACGGAGAAGTCTGCTGCAACTAACTTTATATCGTAATATCTCAGTGTCAACCGAATTTCTGATCACTAAAACGTGTTTCTTTTATACGTTCAACAGGATTCAATGCGTTCATTCATTATTACCTCCGTATTGCTGGCTTGTCAGCAACGAACGTATGTACTTATTTTTAGTAAAGTGTACTCGTGCCCTCGTAGCGATGTGGTGCAGTTCTTTTCAGGCACACCCCCAACGGAAGTGAGCTGCGTGTACCATTTCCACAACACATCAAACCTCCTGCCATTCTTAAATTTCTGGCAGTACCGGGAATCTAACCCGGGCCTCGATGACGGCAGCTAATAACACCAATTATTACACTACTTAGGTGTACTGTACTTTATTTTTAGTCATGTATCTACAGAAGAATTAATTATCGGACGATAGGGAAGATGTTTTCACATTAGAAAATAAATTACAGGTTGCAGAAATACGTAGAAATAGGCGTGTCCTGTTCACCTGCTATACAGTATATAAGGTACCCATTAATTCTTCCATTCACCCAAAAATTGTGAATCTTAAATGCCTTTCCCGGCGAGATGTAGTGTATACACGGTAGTGCGCTATATCTTCTTGTACGGGCTAGAATAAATTTGTTACTTTCATTGACCGGTCTCAGCCTTATCCTTGGCTTTGACAATATGAAAGTGACCGAGGTATGAGCGATGCTAGTAATACCATTCCTTATGCAGCCAGTCCCTGTGATGAATGGTGTGAAAATATCACTTATAGGGTCGAGTGATACATGCAATTTAGTGGGCTTGGAAGACTGATATGTAATAGCAACTTCTGGCTCAGCGAGGAAAGCAAAGTGTAACTACCTCACTCCTCGTTTCCCTAGTATGCCTCTTCAGTGTCGCCTAGGCATTTTACGACAGCTCTTGGCGGAACTGTGAAGGATCCAATCAGCCTTCGGGATGAATACCCAACATACAAGAGAAAACACACTCTGTATTATGAACGTCCTAATTTCGAAAGTAATGTAATTTAAAAAAAATTAGTTGAAGACTGAGGCAATGTTCCATTATGAAGAATATTCCCAAGAAGCTTGTAGATTTAGGTGAATATTGATATAATGATCATACCCTTGGGACTATCAGATTTTCGAAGGATCTGAACCACAGGAACGTTACAGTTTATTTAATGCATTGTACGATTTCAATATCAGGCACTGACGTTGTAACTTAGGTATGGCACCGACGAAAAATAATGGGTTATTTGGAAATTCGTTTTCTACATCCACCATGTTAATATGAACATAAACAAACAACTGTAAAACTGGCTTGATAAATAGAAAGCAAATGCGCCCCTGTCCCCAAAAATGAATCGATGACAACAACAAGAACGCCAGGAACAAAAGTAAGAGATATAGTCCAAAACATTGAAAGCATTAAAAGTACAAAGAAACAGGAATTAGAAACATTACAGTTGTTGGTAAATCCAGCCCTGCGGTATAGGTGTAGAGTGCCTGCCTCTTACCCAGAGGCCCCGGGTTCGATTCTCGGCAAGGTCAGGGATTTTTACCTGCATCTGAGGGCTGGTTCGAGGTCACTCAGCTTACATGATTACAATTGAGGAGCTGTCTGACGGTCAGATGGCAGCCCCTGTCTAGAAAGCCAAGAATAACGGCCGAGAGGAGCCGTCGTGCTGATCACACGACACCTCGTAATCTGCAGGTCTTCTGGGTGCGCAGCGGTCACTTGGTAGGCCATGGCCCCTCGGGGCTGTTGCACCATGGGGTTTGTTTGGTTTTACAGATGTTGGTCTATAATTCAAATTTTTTATACGTTAGTACATAAAGGAATTACGTTTGATTTAAATAACGTTTAAACGAGAAGGTTGGAAACTTTAGATTGAAATATTTGTATATATGGATTGTTTGAGGAAGTATACAGTAATTTGTTAGCATGTCTTTTATTAGTCATCGTAAGGAATTAAACAGTTTAAAAAGCCGAGCTCGATAGCTGCAGTCACTTAAGTGCGGCCAGAATCCAGTATTCGGGAGATCGTGGGTTCGAGCCCCACTTTCGGCAGCCCCGAAGATTGTTTCCGCGGTTTCCCATTTTCACACCAGGCAAATGCTGGGGCTGTACCTTAAATAAGGCCACGACCGTTTTCTTCCCACTTCTAGCCCTTTCCTGTCCCATCGTCGCCTTAACATAGCTATCTGTGTCGGTGCGACGTAAAGCCACTAGCAAAAAAAAAAAAAAAAAACAGTTTGAAAGTTATTTAAACGATATTTCGTCGGAATGTAGCACTAGATTAGCCAATGAAAGCTACTCGGATGAGTGTCTCAGACAGTAGAGCGCTGGCCTTCTGAATCCAAGTTGGCGGAGTTCGGCCCCAACTCAGTCCGGTGATATTTGAAAGCGATAACATACACTAGCATCGTGCATTCACCAGTATGTAAAAGAACTCCTTCGGGACACAATTTATGCCACATCGGCGTGTCCCAAAACTCTAAAAGTACTTGGTGGAACGTAAAACCATTATTATTATTATTATTATTATTATTATTATTATTATTGTTGTTGTTGTTGTTGTTGTTGTTGTTGTTGTTGTTGTTGTTATGGAAGGAAGCGGCTGTCAGCATTTTACTGGTGTGAAAGTGGGAAACTACGGAAAAGGATGAAAAGGATGAAAAAGTTCAGCGAGGAGAAGTCTTTCTTTCTTTCTTTCTTTCTTTCTTTCTTTCTTTCTTTCTTTCTTTCTTTCCTTCTTTCTTTCTTCCTTCCTTCCTTACCCTCCAGGTTTGGTTTCTCCCTCGGACTCAGCGGTGGATCCCACCTCTACCCCCTCAAGGGCAGTGTCCTGGGGCTTCAGACTTTGGGTCGGGGATACAACTGGGGAGTAGGACGAGTACCTCGCCCAGGCGGCCTCACCTGCTATGCTGAACAGGGGCCTTGGTGAGGATTGGAAGATTGGAAGGGATAGACAAGGAAGAGGGAAGGAAGCGACCGTGGCCTTAAGTCAGGTACCATCCCGGCATTTTCCTGGAGGAGAAGTGGGAAAGCACGGATAACCACTTCCAGGATGGCTGAGGTGGGAATCGAACCCACCTCTACTCAGTTGACCTCCCGAGGCTGAGTGGACCCCGTTCCAGCCCTCGTACCACTTTTCAAATTTTGTGGCAGAGCCGGGAATCGAACCCGGGCCTTTGGGTATGGCAGCTAATCACATTAACCACTACATCACAGAGGCGAACGAGGAGAAGTAACAGCCATAAATTATATGAATTTATTTTTATCATTTATTATTTTTTCAAGGCTGTGAGCTTGCGTCCGTGAGATAATGGATTTGAACCCCACTGTCGGCAGCCCTGAGAATAGTTTTCCTTCGTTTCGCATTTTCACACTTTCCTGTTCCTTAATAAAGGCCACGTACATTTCTTCCCACCGTTAGCACTTTCCGATTCCCTCGTCGCCAAAAGACCTGTCCGTGTCGGTGCGACGTAAAGCAGACTGGAAAAAAAAAAAATACTTTTGAGGAAAAATTACAGAATTGAGATTCTTAAATAAACTCCTTTCATATTTACCTCAAAATATTTGATTTTGCCACCTCTGTGATGTAGTGGTTAGTATGATTAGCTACCACCGCCGGAGACCCGGGTTCGATTCCCGGCTCTGCCACGAATTTGAAAAGTGGTACTAGGGCTGGAACGGAATCCACTCAGCTTTGGGAGGTCAAGTTAGCAGAGGGCTTCTTGATGCCTTTCTCAATCATCTTCGAAGTGATTTTTCCGTGGTTTCCCAATTCTACCACAGGTAAATGCCGGGACGGTAGCTAACTTACTGCCACGGCCGCTTCCTTCACTTTTCCTTGTCTATTCGTACCAATCTTCACATCCCCCAACTAGGCCCCTGTTCAGCATAGCAGGTGAGCCCACCTGGGCGAGGTACTGGTCCTCCTTCGAAGTTGTATCCCTGACCCACCGTCTCACGCTCCAAGACACTGCCTTTGAGGCTGAAAAGGTGGGATTCCTCGCTGAGTCCGAGGGTAAATCCAACCGTGGAGGGTAAACAGATTAGTAAGTAAGTATAGGCTATTTGATTTATATAAAAATAGACTATATTATAAAATTTCGTACGTAGAAATGAATATTCACGAGATTTAATGAATGACATCCGATGATTCAAATTTGTAACAACTGTCAATTTATCTCATTTATATTCTACACTTGTAAAACTAAATCTTACTCTTGCTCAGTTAAATGCGTAGAAAGAGCAAATTTTATGCGCTGAGTTACTAATTCCCACCTGAAGATGCGAGACAAGGACTGTAGAACTTGTGAGATTACGGATCTGGATCTACCTCTCCACATACAAAATATGTATAACTTCAGGAAGGAATGACCAAATTCATGTTGTGATTCGGAGAATTTTTATATAATCAAGAATAATAGCAAAAATTTTGTATAATAGAACTTTGATTAAAGAAAATACGTTCAGTTTTAATGAAAAAATGAAAAATCCTCAGCCTCTTTCCAGTCATTCGACCGGGTCAGGAATGGAATGAATGAATTCACCATCTAGTGGCCAGGAGAGGAACCGTGCCGGCTGCCGAAGCCAGTCGCACTCCTTTGGGGCAATGATGAATGACTGACAGATGAGTTGATATTGGAGAGTGTCGCTGGAATGAAAGATGGCAGGGAAAATAGGAGTACCCGGATAAAAACCTGTCGCGCCCCCAATTTATGCAGCTCAAATCTCACATGGAGTGACCGGGATTTGAACCACGGAACCCAGCGGTGAGAGGCCGGCGCTCTGCCGTCTAAGCCACGGAGGCTTTTTCAGTTTTAATGTCCAGAATAAATATAATTTTGTAGGGACTTCAGGTAAAATTTATTCTGGTTTGTTTGCAAGGACACGACCGAAAATGAGTTGGCAATACTGATGGCAAGTTAACCAAGAGAACAAACTTAAGAAAACGGCTAGTATAACTTTGACCATTGAGAGAAAGAAAAGCCAAAGTACAAGAGTGAGATAAGGGCAACAAAACTCTATAATTCTTCTTCTTATTAATCTGTTTACCCTCCAGGGTCCGTTTTCCCCTCGGACTCAGCGGGGGGTCCCACCTCTACTGCCTCAAGGGCAGTGTCCTGGAGCTTCAGACTCTGGGTCGGGGATAAAATGGGGAGGATGACCAGTGCCTCACACAGGCGGCATCACCTGCTATGCTGAACAGGGGCCTTGCGGGGGGATGGGAAGATTGGAAGGGATAGACAAGGATGAGGGAAGGAAGCGGCCTTGGCCTTAAGTTAGAAGGAGAAGCAGGAAACGACGGAAAACCACTTCCAGGATGGCTGAGGTGGGAACCTCTACTCATTTGTCCTTCCGATGCTGAGTGGCCCCCCTTCCAGCCCTCGTACCACTTTACAAATTTTGTGGCAGAGCCGGGAATCGAACCCGGACCTCCGGGGATGGCAGCTAATCACACTACCCACTACACCATAGAGGCGGACAACTCTATAAATACTTTGCACAATCATAAACGGGACTACTACTACTACTACAACTGATAATACCGGGGTAAGTGGTTCAGAAGGACAAGGCCCTGGCTATCTTATCCCAAGTTCGTAGGTTCGAACCTGGCTCAGTTCAGCGGTATTTTATAGGTGCTCAAATACGCCAGCCGCATGTCGATATATTCATCGGCACGTAAAAGAACTCCCACGGAACAAAATTCCGGCACCTCGGCGTTTCCAAAAACCGTAAAAGTAGTTCGCAGTAAAAATTACAATAATAGTGATAGGGCAAAAGCAAGGGAGACGTAACTAGCATATAGTCTTTTTTGCTATTTGCTTTACGTCGCACCGACACAGATATGTCTTATGGCAACGATGGGATAGGAAAGGCCTAAGAAGTGGAAGGAAGTGGTCGTGACCTTAATTAAGGAACATCCCCGGCATTTGCCTGGTGAAGAATGGAAACCACGGAAAACCATCTTCAGGGCTGCCGACAGTGGGGCTCGAACCTACTATCTCCCGATTACTGGATACTGGCCGCACTTAAGCGACTGCAGCTATCGAGCTCGGCTAACTCAAAACAGATATGTTTATGAAGCGAATATTAGATATTACACAACAGTTGTTCAGAGAGAGGTACTGTATAGCTCAGAATGCCTAGAACTACATAGGATAATGGTAACTGAGGCGCTAGAAAAGAAATAACAGTCATAAAGGACTAGGACCAATTAAGGAAAAAGATAGTACCTGGTAAAAGAGCAAGAGTCAAGGTCTATACAGGCATGCAGAGAAGATTCACAAGAGAAGACTAAATTTTTAAGGACACACTGTGAGAATGAGCGAGAGTAAGCTAATAAAAATAATATAACCGAAATGAAGGCAAGCACAAAATGGATTCAGGAGGCAAGAAAAGATGTGGAAAATTTTGGGATCCATGCCAATCGAGCAGTGTCTCATACTAAGTTTGTTGATAAATTCAAGTGTTTCCAGGAAAAACATAAAAAGGCCAAGATAACGCGATCAGAATAAAGGAGGAGGCACCTAAGTGAAAGGGTGAAAAAGTTCAGCGAGGAGAAGAAGAGACGAACCAGTAACCTAGTTGTTTCCCACGGTCCAAAAATAGGCCAAAATCGTAAATAATAATAATTCGAGTAATGTAAGAACTGTATAGAACTGAATGATATTACTTGTCGGCACTGTAGTGCTCTAAATTACTTAATGGACTTCCATAGCAACTGTTTCCGTTTCTCTTCTCATCCATCATCCTATTGACATATCAGTGAACGCGCCGTTACTATGTGAGCAGAGAGATTTAGTTTAGAGTGAATGCCATGTTAAATTCGGGCTAGAAGTAAGCTCGAAGTGTGGCTTATCCCGTCTTTGAGTCGATTTCAACGCTTCATTATCACTTGCTTTGACGTCCGTGGTTTGTAGAAAGTCTCTTTTATGACCCGCACAAGCTCTTTCTTCTATACATTGAGGAACCGAGCTGCTCAATAGTGTAATCTCAGCGCTCAGATATTAACCTTCCTTAAATGCTGTGAAGTATCAGGCTACTTAAAGACACGAGAAAGGCCATTAGCTGATAATCCTATTATCATATTTGTAGATCTAGAGCGAACAACGCAACTAAAAGTGTTTTCGCTAATGAAAGCGATAGCAAACCTTACTTTATTAACTTTATAGCAATTTAAAATACATTAACATCTAATAAGACATTGCATTAAAAGGCTACTCAATTGTAACTATTGATTTGAATGTTCAGAAAAGGCTTGATGCGGGCCCACAGTCTAAGGATAGCGAGACTTCATACCGGGAGGCCTGGTTTCGATTCTCAGCCATGTCATAGATTTGATTGGATCTGAGAGCAAGTTTGAGATCCACTCAACCTACGTTAGAAGAGTTGAGGAACTTGCAACACCCAGAAGGAGTGGTGCTACATTACTGCAATTGAACATGCAGGATGAGTGTTCGGTTGTGATTCGATTATTACACTTTCAGGTCCCTCTGACCGCAAGTTTGGACAACAATCAATATAGGATGTGCTCACCACGAGCTGCAATACATTGATGAATTTATTCGTCGAGGCATGGAGTCAATAAGGCCCTGGATCGCGTCCTGATGAATTGTGGCCCATGCTTGCTGCACTGCACGGATCAGTTGATCCAGAGTTGTGGATGGCTGAGGACCGTTGGCCAGTTGTCGACCCATCATGTCCCACACATGCTCAATAGGACTGAGGTCCGGGGATCTGGTGGGCCATTCTAAGATTGTGATGTCGTGGAGAGCTTCTCTGGAGATGCGTGCAGTGTGAACCCGGTCATTGTCCTGCTGAAACATCCCATTAGCAATGTTCGCCATCATAGGGAAAAAATGAAATGTCGTATGGCTTTTAGTGCCGGGATATCCCAGAACGGGTTCGGCTCGCCAAGTGCAGGTCTTTCTATTTGACTCCCGTAGGCGACCTGCGCGTCGTGATGTGGATGAAATGATGATGAAGACATCACATACACCCAGCCCCCGTGCCATCGGAATTAACCAATTAAGGTTAAAATCCCCGACCCGGCCGGGAATCGAACCCGGGACCCTCTGAACCGAAGGCCAGTACGCTGATCGTTCAGCCAACGAGTCGGACGCCATCATAGGGACAACCACTGGCACCCTATCCACGTACTGTCGAGCAGTCATAGTGCCCTCAAGAAGCACTAATTGTGATTTCACATTAAAGATAATAGCTCCCCAGACCATAATGCTTGGTGTTGGCCCTGTGTGCCTTTCGACAATAAGATCTGGGCGGTCCCTCTCCCCGGTACGTCGGCGCACACGATTCTGGCGATCACTGCGGGCAAGACAGAAGCGCGATTCATCACTAAAGACGACCCTATGCCATTCGTTAACCCACGTCGATTTTTCTCGACACCAGGCCAGCCTTACGCGTCGCTGTTGTGGGGTCAATAAAACACCTTCTACAGGAACACGGGCTCGTAAGCCAGGTGCACGCAGGCGATTACCAGCTGTTTGTTGTGTAACGTGGTGTACCACAGCTGTTCGAATTTGCGCTGCTGTTGCATGGGGTTCCATCCGGGCCATCCGAAAGATGCGGCGATCCTCTCTCACAGTTGTCTGTCGCGCTGGGCCTGTGCCAGGTCTACGAGTATGGGTACCTTCATTTGACCACTGCTACCATACACGTTGTACCGTAGATGCCTGTCGGCCAACACGTGCAGCGACAGTCCTTAGCGATAATCCAGCCTCACACAGCCCAATTATCCGAGCCCTCTCAAATGGCGACAGTTGTTGATAGCGTGCTCTTCTCTGTCGTCGAGGCATGTTTGAGGGGAACACTTCACTGCACAGACTGGAAGTCAACTACGCTACACCAGAGTCCGTATGCTGGAGTTGATTCCTCCGCGACCAATCACGTCGGGAGACCTGTAGCAACAATCCAATGGGTATGAAACTTTGATCGTTTACATACCTACATGGCATCGTTCCATATCTTGAAAATCAACAAATCAACACAAACGACCAATACCTTCATGGTGTTGCAATTTCCAGTTTCTTAAGTGTATATCTCTTGCGTTACCTCGTAATCTGCAGACCTTTGTGCTGAGCAGCGGTCGCTGGTAGGCCAAGCCCCATCAGCGCTGCAATGCTGTGGGGAAGGTGGGAGGGGTGTTCCCTAATTTCCTCGCACTGAGATGAGATGGGATTGAATTGATACCAATTTTCATATATCTAGTTTAATATAACTTAGCAGGAGTCTTAAATCTACACGTGAGTTCTCTAGAGTACATTTCTTTGTGCCGAACGAAATTCCATGACCACACTAAATCCAGATTTCAAGTATGACTTAAATGCAAGGAAGAATTTCTTAACCACTCTCTACAGTGAAGGATAGCGAGCGTAGATCTAGTTCTTTAACCAAAACATTTGGTTATATTTATCAAATTTTGACTTCAGTTCAATTAGTTCTTCCTCCATGACTATCACTACCTCAGAATCGGAATATTATATCATTATGAAATTTGGAACTTGCAAGCGATTTATATCCTTAAACCACACAGCATATTTATGCAGAATTGTCAAATGGTAACAATAAAGATGCAGTTCATCAGTTTGCACCCTGAGATTTCCATATATCTCGGATATACTGGGAAATTCGTAGAAATCATGACGGTCAAGGTTTCTCTTCAACAGATCTTACTTTGAAGTACATTTTAAAAGAGAAGATTTATAATTTATTATATTGATAACACTACGTTGCAAACGAAAATCAATTCCATTAAAATATGAATAATTTAATCCTAGAAAATGTCATAAAGGAATGGAGATCGAGAATGACTGAAAATGAAACGCAGAATTGGGTAACTATAGGTTGTGGCAAGAATTTCCTCATGTTGGACTGTTTAGATTTTGCAGATTGCTTTCTTTAGATAACAGTCAACTCTGACATGGCCAACAAGCAAGCGGAAGAACTACAAAATAATGTGACGAAAACATGAAAAATAATATCGTTTAAGGAAACAACACTTATAGAATCAGAAAAAAGACGACACGGACAACGTAACTTAATTTAGGGACACCTATCGCGTCCATAAATTTAAATAGCTGGAACAAATTCTCACTTCCAATAGAAATGAAAAAGAGGCATTAAAATAGAAGGTGAGGAGAATGGAAATGGCCTTTATAATACGCCTTGAGACTTACAAGCCCAACTCCATTCTAGCCGAATTAAAACATTACCGCACAGTAGTAACGGAGCGCCTTAATGTAGCGTACTGACAATGCTGGCAAACTCAGACCTAGAAAAAGGTGAAAGAACATTCCTTGGAAAAATCATGGGTCCAAAAAAAGATGAAAAATAATCAATATACTTCCCGGTTGATATGGAACCAGGAACGCTTCAAAAACATCGAAAACATTACGACGACGGTGAGGAAAAAGAGACTGACATTATATGGACACATTAAAAGAATGAAGCAAGAAAGGTTGGCCAACAGAATATTCCAACTACAAGAAAAGTGAAGAAACACAGCCTAGCAGGCTTAAACAAGTGCACAAAGACTAGCAAAAGTGTGTGTCAAGGAGGAAGGTATACAGGATTGAACTACGTGTAGGAGAAACGTTGCGGGAGTGAGTGATGCAACCAACAGCCACTGACGACGCCAGGGTAAATCTCGGCGGAAGAGCGCGAAAAGAGAAACCAAAGACTTAAGGATCTTTGGCGGGAGTACGAAGAGAGAGGCTTTAGGCTGCGTGGTGGAAGGGCTAAAACCAAACCAAACCCCATGGCACTACAGCCCTTGAAGGACCTTGGCCTACCAAGCGACCGCTGCTCAGTCCGAAGGCCTGCAGATTACGAGGTGTCGTGTGGTCAGCACAACGAATCCTCTCGGCCATTATTCTTGGCTTTCTAGACCGGGGCCGCTATCTCACCGTCAGATAGCTTCTCAATTCTAATCACGTAGACTGAGTGGACCTCGAACCAACCCTCAGGCCCAGGTAAAAATCCCTTACCTGGCCGGGAATCGAACCCGGGTAAGAGGCACGCTACCCCTACATCACGGAGCTGGTGGTGGAAGGGCTGGTAGACTGTAAACGTGGCCCACCGTCGGCCATATCGACGGAAAAAATACTAGGTTCAGATGACTTCACAAAAGCAACGGAAACAATTCCGACCCAAAGTTGGGACAATGTCAAGGAAAACCTACTTACTAAAGCTGAACAGACAGCATCTCAAATAAAAATTTGAGGGCATGCCTGGTGGTCATGAGAATGTAATTCACACACTGAAACAAGAAAACAGCCATGACAAAATTGGCAGTCACAGAAAACTAAAAGAAAGCAAACCAAATTTAATTACAGTTAAGAAACTGGTAGATAAATACAGAAAACGGGTTAAGAAGGCACATGAAAACACAACTCTCCTCCAAATTGATGAAGAATTTACCAAAGACAACACGAGGAGCTTCTACAGAAATTTCAAGCGAAAGTTATCAAGATACAAAGCACCCATCCTCCAATTTCCCGATGTAAACGGCGCCATTGCTCAGAGTATCACATAAAATTGCAATATACTAGCAGAATACTTACCGAGCTCGATAGCTGCAGTCACTTAAATGCGGCCAGTATCCAGTATTCGGGAGATAGCAGGTTCGAATCCCACTATCGGCAGCCCTGAAAATGGTTTTCCGTGGTTTCCCATTTTCACACCAGGCAAATGCTGGGGCTGTACCTTAATTAAGGCCACGGCCGCTTCCTTCCCACTTCTAGCCCTTTCCTGTCCCATCGTCGCCATAAGTCCTATCTGTGTCGGTGCGACGTAAAACAAATAGCAAAAAAAAAAAAAAAAAAAAGCAGAATACTTTGAGAAACTCTTCAATTGTGAACCAATTCTCGAAAATTTTGAATCAATCCCAAATAACTTTGAAAGGGACCACCGACATCTGAAGAATTACAAAAGATCATTTCAGAACTAAGAAACAACAAAGCGTCTGGAGAAAACCACATAGTGTCCTAATTGTGGAAAAAAGCTGACGAAAACGTTATTACATCCCTTCAATGTGTTTTTGATAAGATCTGTAAAGAAATACGAATACCTATACAGTAGGAAACAGCTATCATCCTCCCTAAACAAAAGAAAGGCTTGAAAACAGACCCAAACAATTATAGAGTAATGTTATTGCTGGATGAAACATACAAGATTCCTTCAAACAGGGAAGAGCCACAATTGGACCCACAACTTGGAGAATACCTAGGAGGTTTTAGAAAGAGTAGGTCATGCTCTGAACAAACAATAAATCTCAAAAAGATTACGGCATACCAAAACTCAAGGGCAAAGACATACGTAACCTTATTAATTCATTTCAAAAAGGCGTATGATTCGATTGATAGATAATTCTTTTATCAGTCCTGGAGGAAATGGGTTTCGATAAGAAAACAACTAATATCATAAAATCGACTATCACAAATACGTTTTCGGAAATTGAATTCATGGGTGAACTATCAGATTCCTTCGAAATAAGAACGGGAGTACGACGGGGGTATAGGCTCCGACCTTTCTTGTTCAACTGCGCGCTTGAGAATGTAGTTTGAGAATGGAACAAAAATATAATGAGTGGAATTAGACTCGGTTGCAAAAAGAAGAACATTTAAATCAATTGTAGGCCTATTGTTTTGCAAATGATATGGCATTGTGTGCTGAAGCAATGGAGGAAGCAAGGGAGCAAATCCTTGAACTAGAGAAACAAGCAGCTAAAATTAGGTCTTCACATTTCCTTCGAAACAACCAAAATCGTTGCAAACAACAAACACCCACATACCTACCTTAAAATTCAAGAAGAAAAGATTGAAATAATAAAAGTATCTCGGAGAAGGGATTAGTTGGACTGCTGTGGAATGCAAAGCTATGGAATCCAGGAGAAATAAACATGAACTGGCCTTCCAACTAACAAAAGATACATACAACATGAAATCCCTTTCATGGGGGTCCAAAGAGTTATTAACTCAGAAACATTAATCGCAGTCGAAACACTAAACATGAATTTCGAAGGCCAGATGGAGTAACTCCAGCAAAAAAATGGAAAATTTTAAGAAATATCGTAGGACCAAAATTTCAGGGCAATACGATAATATCAAGAATGAAACACTCTAGAAGAGAATTTAAAACTTATGCGAAAAAGAAGGATAAATATTTACGGTCATCTTCTCAGAACGAACTTTAATAGATTAACCAAACAAATCTTTGACTTCTTCCGTAACCGCAAAACCAAACCCAACTGGTTTAAAGAAACTGAAGAAGACCTAGTAGAATTAAAAATTACATAAAATTCGCTATTCGATCGAACAGCTTAAGTAATAACTAAAGACGAATATATAAAGTTCCAAGACAAATCTACATTAAAACCAAACATATTATCTCCGAAGATTAGAGGAAACGAAAATCAGAATGAATAAATACTGGGCACTAAGAAAAGAACAACACATAGAGAAATTATTGATTCAACATACCCCCCAAAGAGGATGTAAGGAAATAAGAAAAAGAATAATAATAATAATATTGCACATTTCAGCATTTTATACCAAAAATTTAGCGAACCCCACTCTACCCCCTTGCCATTTAGCAACAACAACAACAAAAACTGTGGCCCTCCGAAGGTCCATGGTCTAACTGGAGACTACTGTTCAGCTCGAAGGCCTGCAGATTATGAGGTGTCGTGTAGTCAACACGACGAATCCTTTCGGCCGTTATTCTTGGCTTTCTAGACCGGAGTCCCCATCTCACTGCCAGATAGCTCCCCAATTGGAATCACGTAGGGTAAGTGGTCCTCGAACCAGCCCTCAGATCCAGATAAAATTCCCTGACCTGGTCGGAAATAGAATTCGGGTCCGCCGGGTAAGAGGCAGGCACATTACCCCTTCACCGCGGGGTCAGCTTGCCATTTAGCAACCCCTAGGTAATCTCACTGTCCATCAGAGATCGTTACCTTCCAATCTGGGAACCTATATTTTAAAAGAATATGCCTTTGCCGGTGAGACATAATGTTTGCAGTGCACTATGTCTTCTGGTGCAGGTTAGAAGAATTTTGTTACTTTCATTGATCTGTCTCATTCTCATCCTTGGCTTTAATGATATGAAAGTGACAGAGATATGAGCAATGATAGTAATGCCATTGTGCAATTCCTTATGCAGCCAGTCCCTGTTATGAATGGTGTGAAAATGTCGCTCATACGCTTGGTTGGTGCGTGCATTTCAGAGAGCTTCACCGATTGAAATGTAATATCAACGTCTGACTCGGTGAGGAGTGCAACGGGAAACTACCTCACTCCTCATTTCCATAGAATGCCTCTCCAGTGACGCCTAGGCCATCCATGACAGTTGATGACGGAGGGGATGAGGATCAAACCAGCCTTCGGGCTTAATACTCAACATACAATGTATATTGAATCTCCATACATTATTCCATTATTTCATGAAATACTGGATGGGCCACACATAAGACATCTAAATCAAAATAAGTAACTAAATAACTGTAGTTAACATGATGCAAATAACATACTCTTGAGCTTTCAGGACTTGAAACATTATAAATGTGTCGTTGTGTACAAGTAGTATAAGGAGTCGGCAGAGGATGATATACAGAGGTTCTTTAGATACATCCCCCTGTGGGTAGGGGCGGTAGAAAAAACCACGGTATTCCCTGCCTGTCGTAAGAGGCGACTAAAAGGGGCCCCAGGGGCTCTGAACTTTGGAGCGTAGGTTGGCGACCACGCGGCCCTTAGCTGAATCCTGGCATTGCTTCCCCTTACTTGTGCCATGCTCCTCACTTTCATCTATCCTATCTGACCGCTCTGGGTCAACTCTTGTTCTTTTCCGACCCCGACGGTATTACGTATGGAGGCATAGGGAGACTTCATTTTCACGCCCTTCGTGGCCCTTGTATTCCTTTGGCCGATACCTTCATTTTTCGAAGTGTCTGACCCCTACCATTTTTTCTCTCTGATCAGTGTTATATAGAGGAGGGTTGCCTACCTGTACTTCCTCTTTAAACAATAATCACCACCACCACCACCACTTTAGATTAAAAAAAAGGGCCAGCAACACAGACTGAGATCCATCGTGAGAAATAATACAAATCACATTTCCTAAGACATCTTTAAGATCTCCCAGAATGTTTAGATTGTTAATACAGACAGCTGTCGCTGGTGGTGTCCAGTAATAAAATCCGATAATTCTAAATTGGGGTGATTTATTTATTTATTTATGTATTCATTTATTTATTCATTTGATGCCTTTGTATGTGGCGAAGTTGGGGCTCACGGTCCTCTCCTACACTCAACTACAACATACAGTACATATTCACATGAATTAGAAAAACAGCATTGTTAACAGTCTCCAAAACTACCTAAATTAATGGAGAAATATTAGCCTATAACTTATTATAATTGTTTTTAAAATAATTAATATTAATATTATCTTATATTAATATTATATGAGTAGTCAACTGAGAAAAATCACACTACCGTAAGTATAATGTTCCGGATGTGTGACTCATGGCTTTATATTTTTATCTTTTTTAATAACTGCTAGGTTCTGCAGTCTGCCGAAACTAATTTTGAATAAATGTATAAATTGCAAAGAGGATTACATTCACTTTGTGAGAATATATTCCATTAGAAAACCGGCTACTTGTTTTTTTTGTTGGAAAAGATAGGTTGAAATATTCCACCACACATAAACTTTTCAGCGGTAGCGTTTACAGTATTACATAATAGATAACAATCCCGTATAGCTCGCGGGCTTCCCCAGAGTCACGTGACTAAGGTGTTAATACGATTAAGGTAACAGAATTATACATGAAAAAGAAAAAGAAAATGCCATATTTCGTTGTCGGAAGAACGTCATCAGACTCTATGAAATCACACTGAAAGTATTTAGAAATAAGCACGGGCCGTGAAAGCATCATTGGCAATATCAAAATTTGTTTATATCTAATTAAATCCTTCGAAACTTAAAATTTGGAACTTATCTTAACGAAATCCTCACTTCTCTCCACACTAGTATACAATGGGAATAGTTGGAATGCCGGTACTCTGTTGTTGGCGTGAGTCCAGCTGGCTAATCAGTCCGTTGACCTTCCACCATGCCAAACCCCGCCCTTGCTAAATCAATGACACGCTGTATTTTACTTTTAGGTGTTTTATGTTGAGATTACGTCGTACCGACCCAGAGAGGTCTTATGGCGACCATGGGATATAAAAGGGGCTAGGACTGCGAAGAAAGTGGCCGTAGACTTAATTAAGGTACAGCCCTCGTATTCGCCTGGCGTGGAAATGCAAAACAATGGAAAACCTTTTTCAAGGCCGCCGAGAATGGGGTTCGAAACCACGATCTTCCGAATTCAAGCTCACAGCTATGTCACCCGAACCACGTGGGTAACTCACATGGAAAAACTGAAGGTCAATTTCATTGGCGTTGGCCTCAAAAGAATAAAAAAATCTCTGCAAAGTTATTATAATGACACAATTCTCCCACCTCTAAATAATGTTAAAATGACAGTACGGGCGGGTTGACCGTGCGATTAGGGGCGCGCAGCTGTCAGCTTGCATCCGGGAGGTAGTGGGTTTGATCCCCGCTGTCTGTAGCCCTGCAGCAAATGATAAATAGAAAAATGACAGCCGACTCTGTCTGGAATCGATACCGTGATTTCGTGGAGGAACTATCCGTATGGATAGATTTACAGTGTAAATTCATTTTTTTTTTACAATTGACTTTACGTTGCACCGACGCAGGTAGGTTTTATGGCAACGATGGGATAGGAAAGGGCTAGGGGTTGGAAGGCAGTGGCCGTGGCCTTAATTAAGGTACATCCTCAGCATTTGCCTAGAGAGAAAATGGGAAACCACAGAAAAATATCTTCAGGGTTGCTGCCAGTGGGGTTCAAACCCATTGCCTCCCGAACAAAAGCTCACAACTGCGGGCCCCTAAACACACAGCCAACTCTCTCGGTGTAAATTGAATTCCTATATATTCAATGTTGTCGTACAAAATCGTTGCAAAGAGGATTACATTCACTTTGTGAGAATATATTCCATTAGAAAACCGGCTACTTGTTTTTTGTTGGAAAAGATAGGTTGAAATATTCCACCACACATAAACTTTTCAGCGGTAGCGTTTACAGTGTTACATAATAGATAACAATCCCGTATAGCTCGCGGGCTTCCCCAGAGTCACGTGACTAAGGTGTTAATACGATTATCCACGGGCCGTTGTTTCCACAGGAATGAAATCACTGTTGCCCGACTCCACCCCACCCCCACGGGAGGCTGCCAAAACCACTAATCGGGTTGTTACATTTGGGGGAATTCGCTGCACTAATAGTCGCACGGAGAGTCTAATGATGTTAGCTGCTCTTTGTGAGTGCCAGGGGATCAAGCTGAAGCAAAGTAGCGTAGGTACCACAGAAAGGACTTCCGTTATTCTCATTCAGCTATAAAATATCTGATACAGTTTAAACGAACGACAAGCATTGCATCGCCTTTGCAGATATAATACAAGAAGAATTCGTTAAGGTCACATGAATTTGAAAAATTAAAAATTCACGTTTTGTTTCTTTCTGTTCTTCTTTGAATAAAGTAAACCTCCCTGAATCCAAAAATATACAGAATGTTTGGAAACAACACGAACCGGGTATGTGAGCTTTACAAGGTTGGTCATACTGAAAAATAATTTGAAAGAAAAATCGATATTGCACGCTGTTTCATTTTATCAGATGCGGAAGTTAGCGAATCAGATCGCTTCGCGGGCGAATTCAAACGGGCTTTGCGCAGCGGTGTTGCTAAATTTGCAGGTATATATGTTTCTGATCGCCCTACACATGAATCTTTGCAATAAATTTCTCTGGCAGTAATATTATCATTATTTCGCACAATATTATTACACGTTTTCCCACAAGGACGTTGCGGGAATAATATTTCATAACTATCAACAAATCCCTCGTGTCTACTTCTAAGCTGCACAGTAATAAAAGTAATAATAATAATAATAATAATAATAATAATAATAATAATAATAATAATAATAATAAAAATTATAATAGAACGCTGCCGTTATCGACATTAGAAAAGAGGGGGGGGGGTACACAGTATGGAAATTGTCCCCATCCCACGCTCATCTTTGGTCCTATTAGTCTATCCTTCAAGTCGACAACTTGTTAGTAAGTCATACATTTTTTTTTTTTGCTAGGGGCTTTACGTCGCACCGACACAGATAGGTCTTATGGCGACGATGGGATAGGAAAGGCCTAGGAGTTGGAAGGAAGCGGCCGTGGCCTTAATTAAGGTACAGCCCCAGCATTTGCCTGGTGTGAAAATGGGAAACCACGGAAAACCATTTTCAGGGCTGCCGATAGTGGGATTCGAACCTACTATCTCCCGGATGCAAGCTCACAGCCGCACGCCTCTACGCGCACGGCCAACTCGCCCGGTACATTTTTTTTTTTTTTTTTTTTTTTTTTGCGTATGATGATAATTATCGTAACAATCAAATTATTGCGGCCGATGACTCAACAAAACCAATCATAAGCAGCCAACATATTGCAATCCACATCACAAAAATATTCTGTGGGTGATCCTGAATGTCGTGCACTGCAGTACAATAGATTATAGTTCTAAGACTTGTCCACAGATAGCGACACTATTATGCTTGGACTCGGGGAGTAAAGAATACCGGGAGCTGCCCGCTACACTACTCTCTGTGGCTATCGCTTGAAGCCAACGGTTACCAAAACATGGCAATTTTTACGTTGTGGATATATACAAACTGAGACATTTTCTCGGGAGAAGGGAAACGTCGAATCGCTCAATTAAGTACAATCGTTTTCAAAATAACAAAATTTTCTGGCAAACAGACCTATTAATGCTTTTTTTCACTAAGCTCTAAGGTAGGGTTTCTCATTACCCGCAGCCTTAAATCACTTAAATCTACTCCCTCGCTAGTTGACTTTCGGTGCTATAAACCGAGTATATTAAAAACAGGAGATGCAAATCTTCACCAGATATCAGTAAAGATAAAGAGTAGGCTATTAATAACGGCATACCGCAATCTGAATGCTTTAGGGGATTGCGGAATAGATCACCAAACTGGGCTTAGCAACAGTACTTACTACATGTTTTGGAGTGGTGGTGTTGATTATTGTTTTAATAGGAACTAAAACCATCCTCTGAAACAAGTGGAATCAATGCAGGACTCAGCTAAGGGCCCCTTAGACGCCAACCCACACTCCGAAATTAAGAGCCCCTTAATCGCCTTGTACGACACGTGGTGGTGATTATTGTTTTAAGAGGGAATACAGCTAGGCAACCATCCTCTATTAACAGTAATTAGGAGGAAAAGGAAGGGATCCGACATTTCGAAAAATGAAGGTATCGGTCAAAGAAAGACAAGAGCAACGAAGGGCGTAAAATGGAAAACTCCCTAGGCCTCGAATGCTCTAATTCTCTAGGTAAGAAGGAAATGCTTCAAAAATAGTAGGTACTGCATACTCCTTCAAAACAAATTTATTCATGGACCGATCAAACAATTCCGGCTTGAAATGTGCTGAACATATTATGGTGTAACGAGAAGGTATCCAATTTTCCCTTCTAATGGCGTTAATACACTCTGCTCTCCTTTCTTCATGAACAGGAAAGCTCAGGAAAATCTGACGATAAACAACAAGTCTAACCTAAAAATTCTTACGAAAAGTGGACGGTGTTTCTGAGACTCCGGAATACTAGCGCAATAACAATGGAGGTAATACAATATACTGTACTACATATTACAAGCCATACTTAGAATATTACCTGTGAAATGTTATTCCAGGAATATTTTTGGATTTCCAATTCGTGCGACCGTATGCACAACACGACATTGTAAAAGCTACAACATCAACTAAATATTAGTAGGCCTATCTCTTTTACATTTTAGCGTGTCATACAGTGTTTGCATCTGAAAATCTCCGCAGTTACAATTTGCGTTCACCGTATTTACGTCAATGAGCTGTGATAGATTTGACTATCAAAAAGAGCATGCGTTCTCGCGCCTATTTACGACCATGCCCCCTATGTAGACCACTGTCATTGGGCTTCACTCTCATAGCTCCAAGGCATCTCCCTGTATTCTTTACTCCCTGCTTGGACTCGAGTCTGGAATCGAGTATACCGATTCTAAGAGCACATTACTCGATTCCGTCGCTAGCCCATTACTACCTCTACTGCATAGTGTTGCCAACACGTAACATAATATAACACATACATTGAATGTTGAAAGCTTAGTGCAAAATCGCAAAAAAATCGTCTATATACAGGGTTATTCACCTAACATGTTACACGCAAATAACTTCTAAACCATTAAAGATATCAGCATTCTGTTTCCATATTCGTAAACGGTATGCAGGGTCTTGTAAAATAACGTGCTACTTAGTCTCACGGGGTGATCAACAACCGAGATATTCATACTAACTCCATATTTTTAAATGGAACGGCACAAATGTATACAGCTGATTTAAAAGTTCTTCTGCGTACAAGTTCAAAATCGGAAATTACTTTTTGAAATATAAGTAAGAACATCTCGCGCTGTTTTGCATGCCGCATCAGACGGCGTGAAGTCGGGCAAGGACATATGGAGGCGCAAGCAGTTTCCTGGGAGTGATTTCAGCCACAGAATGGGTACCAGGCATGTAAGCACCTCGTACACATGTGATGGGTTTGCAAAGTGTGTATGACAGGCAAACACATGACAGGACAGAAAGGGTTGATGTGTTTAAAACGAATAAAATAAGTACTTTGCCTTCAAAGGAACATAACGAAAGCTATAATTGTCACTGGTTTTAGTGTACATTTCATAGTACTCCTACTTTATGAGTTGAGAAATAACACAAAACACCGGAAGAGCTCCTTCTAGAAAAACAAATGTTCAGAGCTGATAGTAGTGAGATGACAGCAACAATATTATTTATGTTTTATTTTAGACGCATTAATTTCCGCAGAGCTCCAGCGCGACTGTAGTAGCGTGCATTCGGGAGAGCATAGGTTCGAGTCCTGCCTCGCCCAACCTGACTATGATTTTCATGATGTCCCATGTTCAACACCAGGCAAATACCGACGGCCGACTTTCTTTCCAAATCCTTCCCATTCCCATCCGTTAGAAAAAACGCTAAACTGAGCGCAGCCTATTACATGTCAAAACAAAACAATACAACATTAATCTCCCTTCCCCGCTGTGTGTTCGCCAGTCATACAATAACGTTGCACACCCAAGGTATGTTGCGGTTCATCACATTATGTTTACAGTACATGCCTGGTATCCGTTCTGTGGCTGTAATCAAGGCCAGGAAGCAGCTTGCGCCTCAGTATGTCCTTGTCCGACTTCACGCCGTCTGATGCGGTATGCAAAACCGCGCATGCTGTTCTTATTTATATCTCAAAAAGTAATTGTCCGATTTTGAAAATACTTACATATTTGAACTTGTACGCAGAAAAACTTTTAAATCAGCTGTATAAATTCGTGCTATTCCATTTAAAAATATGGAGTTAGTATGAATATCTCGGTTGTTAATCACCCTACGAGACTACGTAGCACGTTATTTTACAAGACCCTGCAAACCATTTACGAATGTGACGTACCCACTTGGCCCACAAATGTATGACAAATTTCTAACGTGGCGGGTCACTTTAATATTAAAATAAATAAATGATATGTCATTGTTTCTCCATAAACAGTATCCCAAGGGCGCCAGTCTTCAAGCTTATGGCTTGAAAACAAAAGTAGATAATTAATAATAATAATAATAATAATAATAATAATAATAATGCGTAATGAGACTCAAAAAACTCCCAGGGGTGAGGTGAACGGAACACAAATCATTAAGTACACTAACTTGGAATTTAAGAATCATTAATAATCATTTCATAAAATACAAATTAAAACAGCTATTTATTAAGATGAAAAACGTGACGTAACGGCGTTTTAACGACATCTGAACTTACGGAAGCAAAAGAAAATTGAATGAAATTAATTTTAAAAATGAACTGTTGCGCGAAGACTTGCAGTAACTTATGCCATAAGCTCACCATATGTAGACTCTGTTGTCTTGAAGCTGATGATATGTGGATCTCGTACCGGCTGCCTTCTCTGTTGTTGGATTCCAGTCCTACTTCTACATTTCCTGTCCTTAACACTTCCTACTGTACTCCTTACATAAAGTCGCAATGAGTCCTAATTTTAAGTGCAAAACCACCATGGGTTATGTTCATGGAGAGAATACATTCGTATTCTTCCGTATTACGGAACAGTAGCGTAGCTAAATTCATAATAAAAGCTCTCCTCCCCTATAGTAGTCAGAACCGGTCTCCCGTTGACTACCTCTCGTCATTGAGATACCAAGTCCCAATGAGAGTAACTTTTGAGTAGAATATACTCAGATGCGAAGTGAACTAAGTTAAAATCTTCTCCGATGTGTAGACGTAGAATCGTAGTAAGAGTATCTTCCAGAATCAGAATGTCCGAATACAAGTGACAATCTGCTCACGAGTAAGAATACGAGTATGAATGGGAAAACGACTGCTAATGCTAATAAGAATCTGAATGTCTTCTCCAGCTCTTTTCGGTGGTATATATCGGTTCAAAAGTCTCCTTCCATCAGCCATATCCCATGGTCCAGTAAGATTCGAGGTCTCATCCCTTCTCCGATGTATAGCTGTGAATCCATCACGTTGCTTCATTACGTTCATTCACATAGGCTGAACTTTCCCGCTGAAATAAAGCGTCCCGAAGCGGAGTTTGAAAAGTGGGTGTTAATAATGTATCAACTGTCTCTTCATGAGGTAGAGAGGGTAAGGTCTCTCGTAACCTAGATGACGTACTTTTCCTGGAATTGGGCTGAAATTAGCCTGCTGACTCTGGTCACCTCACAACGGCTATTGGAAAATTTACTGCAAGTTATAAATATGCATGATGTTGAAATACTTTACCCAATAATTTGTTCGTTCAGAATACGTTATAGCCGCGATACAAAGAAATGAAATAATGATTGAAATGGATGATAAAACCCTATATATACATACACATATTAATTTAAAAATGACCTACCCGTGATTAAATATATACATCTTATCAATTAAATATATAGTTCAATAATTAAAAACATGCAGTGATGTCCCAAACATCACACGAATATGAAAACAGAATTCTGATATCTTTAATGGTTTAGAAGTTATTTGCGTGTAACACGTTAGGTGAATAACCCTGTATATTCCATTATGGAAACCGCATCACATACGAGTGTTAAGGTACTAGCACTAGTTATGATTTGGTGGTATATCTAAAACACCAAACATAAGTCGAACTTTAAAGCTTGAAGTTTTCTTCACGAAACAGAAACTAAAAATAATTCATGCAGTAGAGGGTTAAGAACCCCGGTTTTAGAGGATGGTATTGACCACCGCTGTCTCAATCTCTCTATATATAGGATTGAGACGGCGGTGGTATGGACAAAAGTCTTTGAATCGTTTCATCAAATGAATCCTGTAAATATTAAATGCACTGTTGTATATATAATGAAAACGCAGCGTAAATTCGATAATTTTTTTAAAGTATTTACGAAGATTTTTAAAATTTGAATATTATTTCATGAACGGCAATAAAGGAAGCTCTCCATACCTGAATTAATATTTTAAAATACGTGATTAGGATTTAACAGTCTCTGTGATTCAACATTACACTGCTTTTCGTTCCTTTTGTTTTCGTTAAATTAGTTTCTTTATCCTGTGAAATCTTTTCTTGGAATACCTACCACAGAACTGCCTTTGTATAAGTGATGCAATAACTCTTTCCAGTAAAAAGGAAGGGATCTTCATGGAATAATATTGTCACCAGTCACTAGTTTTATTAAATAATTTACTCCACTACGCGTTTCAGAAATGTTGCTCCATGGTCAGTTTGTGACATAGTAATATATAATTTTCAAGCAGAACGCGTATTGGAGTAAACAATTCAATAACACTGTGACTGGTAACAGTTTATATTATTTCATTAGGAATTAATTCACAGTCACGGGCAAGGCCTACATAAAAACATGGTTATGTTTATAAATATATCTTACTTATATTCCACAATAATCTTTGTCATCATCATCATCATCATCATCTGTTTACCCTCCAGGTTCGGCTTTTCCCTCGGACTCAGCGAGGGATCCCATCTCTACCGCCTCAAGGGCAGTGCCCCGGAGTTTCAGAATGACCAGTACCTCGCCCAGGCGGCCTCACCTGCTATGCTGAACAGGGGCCTTATGGAGGGATGGGAAGATTGGAAGGGATAGGCAAGGAAGAGGGAAGGAAACGGCCGTGGCCTAAAGTGAGGTACCATCCCGGCATTCGCCTGGAGGAGAAGTGGGAAACCACGGAAAACCACTTCGAGGATGGCTGAGGTGGGAATCGAACCCACCTCTACTCAGTTGACCTCCCGAGGCTGAGTGGACCCCGTTCCAGCCCTCGAACCACTTTTCAAATTTCGTGGCAGAGCCGGGAATCGAACCCGGACCTCGGGGGTGGCAGCTAATCACGCTAACCACTACACCACAGAGGCGGACAATAATCTTTGTACTCCACAAAATCATTTTTCTGCTTGTTGTTTAAAGGGGCCCAAATAATGTTTCTCCACTTTGCTACTTTCTTTCATCATTACCTCCTAAATATTAGAATCGTTTCCTTTAACACTAGCAGGTTTTTCAAAATTCTTCTTTCATCTATCTATGACTTCCAAGGGATCATCGAGTTTAACCGATTCATCCATTATACTATGCATTTAGTTTCCTCTAATTTGCTAAAATTGTTACTTTCCAGTGAGATTTTTCCGTCGACGTAATATTCGCTGGATGATTTTTGATTTTTTCTTTTACGTTTGCACGCTGCCTTGATAACATCATTCCATCATCATTTACATGTTTCTTTTCTTTATATACTCTGGGTATATGGCCTACCTCTCTACTTTCCTGTAAACCACCAATTTTTGGTTACATATAGAAACTGACGACTGTTCGTTCTATGAAACGTATCATTGACCATGCCTGTACTTCTTTCGAATTTTCTTATCCTTAACTTTCGTACTTTCTGCACCTTAGGCTGAGAAATACTCACTCTACACCATACCTTGTTTGTTATCGTTGTAATTAGAAAACTTCTTGAATGCCACTATTTCCTTTTTGATATCCTGAATGCTAAGTCATTAACAAGTATATCAGTAATTACTCACCGGGCGAGTTGGCCGTGCGTGTAGAGGCGCGCGGCTGTGAGCTTGCATCCGGGAGATAGTAGGTTCGAATCCCACTATCGGCAGCCCTGAAAATGGTTTTCCGTCGTTTCCCATTTTCACACCAGGCAAATGCTGGGGCTGTACCTTAATTAAGGTCCTTCCAACTCCTAAGCCATTCCTATCCCATCGTCGCCATAAGACCTATCTGTGTCGGTGCGACGTAAAGCCCCTAGCAAAAAAAAAGTAATTACTCCTTAGGCTTGAAGAAACGAAATGAAATGAAATGAAATGAAATGAAAATAAATGGCGTATGGCTTTTAGTACCGGGAGTGTCCGAATACATGTTCGGCTAGCCAGGTGCATGTCTTTTGATTTGACTTCCGTGAGCGACCTGCGCGTCGTGATGAAGACGACACATACACCCAGCCCTCGTGCCAGCGAAATTAACCAATGATGGTTAAAATTCCCGACCCTTCCGGGAATCGAACCCGGGACCCCTGTGGCCAAAGGCCAACACGCAAACCATTTAGCCGTGGAGCCGGACTGGCTTGAAGAAAGAAGTCTGCTATAGCTAATCTCACAGTAATAAAGAATCCCAGTCAACTTTACCAATATTCCTGTACTGTTCCAAATCTCGTCCACATTTAAACCTACCTATTTACCTTCTCATTGCCTTAGTAGGTTCTGTTTCCAATTCTTGCACAGAATTCACCCATTGGCATTATACTACGGCACTGTTCCTGATTACTATATTGCTGAATGTCTCATTAAAAAAAAGTCTGTTTTCGTCTTCTCTTTTCCCATGGTGAATAGACTGAGACAATCCCAGTCTTTATTCCTGCAATCAACAAATGCACTCACATCAATCGTCCAATTACGAGGGTGAAAGAAACTATTTAGAATGTTTTGTCTTGTGAAATGAACACTTCCACCTCGCATTTCGCCCTACCCTTCAGGCTGTATTACTCTACGCCTTCTCTGTCTAAATATCGATAATTCCTGACACGTCTAGTCATTTCCTGTTTTCTGAATGAGGCACTTCTCCTTCCTTGTTCCTCAAAGTATCATTCGACATGTAGAAGCTGAAGGAATTCCAATTCGTTTTCCAAGCTTATTTCAAGAAGTCCTGAGCTGTGAAATAGATTTGAAAGTTCTATACTTCCCGAGAGCAGTGGCTTGCTAAAATCAGCATATAAAGCCACATAGCCACATTGAAATTTCAGTTCTAACGGTCTAAAGACTACAAGAGAATTAAGCAGTCTTAACCGCTTCAGCACAAGTAGGGGCATTATTTACAATTAAAATATTTGAGTGAAGCCCGCTCCATTTCAGTATAGTGTGGTTGGCGAGGGGAGAGAGAGAGAGAGAGAGAGAGAGAGAGAGAGAGAGACTCTTTCCACCTTAAGTTTAAGGAGTTTAGGGACGGAGCTTGGGAGTGAGTGACCTTCAAAACAGTTTAGCAGCTACAGGAAGTATAACAAATACCTGTCCTACCTGCCTTGGATTCTGGTATTTCCTAATTCCTTCTCGAAAATCTATATTGACCACACCGGATACTTTCAAACACATAATCAGCTTACCAATATTCGAGCAGGATTAACGTTCACCAAATTTTGGAACTACGGATTTCTGTTTCCTTCCCCTCACCCATCACGTGACAAGCACTTGAAAAGAATAATTTCTTCTCACCAAACACACTAGGCCTTATTAAGTTAGGTACCATCCCGGCCTGAAGGAGGATTTGGAAACCACGGGAAACCATTTCGAGGATGGCTGATGTGGGAATTGAAGACTCCTCTACTCAATTGGCCTCCCGAGGCTGAGTAGACCACGTTTCAACCCCAGCACCACTTTTCAAATTTCGTGGCAGAGCAGGGAATCGAAACCGAGCCTCTGGGGGCGGGAGCTACATTCATCATGCTAACCACTACACCACAGAGGTGGACTGTGTCTCCTCTACTTATCTTTTAGTTTGATTTATTGTGGAAAACTGATCATACTTTGAGTAGTCTTCCCACCTCTAAATTATAACGGTAGCCTGTATGTTATTTCAGAATAAGAACTTGCTCGGTGTAAATAAATGAAAAATTGGTCCTTAATTTATTAAAGTTACACAACGTGTAAGAATTTGCGAGGTTGTGGTGATGATTATTGTTTTTAGAGGATGTACAATTGGACAACAATATTCTCCTAACGCCAATCAGAGTAAATTAATTAATTAATTACTATTATTTGCTTTACGTGCCACTAACTACTTTTAAAGCTTTCGGAGATGCCGAGGTGCCCGAATTAAATCCTGCAGGAGTACTCTTACGTGCCACTAAATCTACCGCCACATAGGGTGTAAACATGAGACTCACCCTCGACGTAATAAACCTTAGGCTTATAACGTCTGGGTCAGAAGAGAACAAGAATTCGCTAAGAAAGATCAGACACGAAAGATGAAAGCGAAGAGTATAGCAAAACTAAGTGGCAGCAATGTCAGTTTCAGCTAAGGGGTTTGTGGTCGCCAACTCTCAGTCACAGACTGAGAACCCTTGGGGTCGCCCGTTTAGTCATCTCTTACGACAGGCAGGGAATGCCCCCACCCACAGAGCAGAAGAAAATGCCAAACCTTTGCATAGTAATTCCCTAGTATTCAAGAAGCCCCGCTAGATGGGGTTTCTTTCATTCCATTTTTGACCCGGTCGAATGACTAGAAACAGGGTGAGGATTTTCAGTGCTTGACCAGAGCCTAAAACTTCATCAATATTCTAATAAGTCTAAGGTAGATAACTAAAAGTGTGATCTCTGATGGCAACTTATTGGCTTGAGATCCACACCTCACTATCCAGACAAACTATGAATACATTCGTCGCCATAAGACCAATCTGTGTCGGCGCGACGTAAAGCCCCTAGCAAAAAAAAAAACTATGAATATAAGAATATGTGTATAAAACAAACCTTGAATTTGAATTCAGGTCCTCGCCGTCGAAGACCAGGTAAGTGAGTGTACAGCACAGTGCCAAGAGAGCAGAAGGAGAAGTCTGGCCAAGAAAGAAACTGGATCTCGATCTGTTCGCGAACTTATAATTGGAGAACAAGAACAAACTCAACGATACTGAAGTAGCTGTGTGATCTCGCTAACTTGGAGACGAGTGTAATTCGATCACAGACAGCAATTGTGAGAAGAACGGGAGAAACTTAAGTATGAACTAGTCCAAGCGTGAAATGAGAAATTATTTAGCAGAGATGTCTTTGGTAGCAAACCTGCCGGTTGTTTTAGAATATAGGAGATTGGTTTTCATGCACCAAACTCACTTTGATTCCTTCGTTCATTCTGGAAATAGAACTTGATAGCAATAGTTTACTGAGTATAGACAACTCTCTTCGCTTCTTATCAAAAATGTTTTAGTCAGACATTGCAGAATTTACGGAATTGTACAGTTTCTAAGCGACTTATTTGCTTGACCCATAAAAACTTCTGAATATACTGAGAACAGTCCCATCCTCTATATCATCAGGCTCCTTTGCTTAATTGTCAGCATTTCAGCCTTCAGTTCCGAGGGGGCCCGAGTTCGATTTCCGGCCTGGTCGGGGATTTTAGCCGCGCCTGGTTAGTTTCTTTTGCTCAAGGACTGGGTGTTTATGTTTGTCTAAATACACACCTCTTCATATATACACAACAGACAACGCTACCAATCACCATCGAAACACGCAAAAGGGACCATGTACCTTTACACTGCGTTGCAGTAGGGAAGGGCACACGGGCGTGAAACGTGGTCACATCCTTGATCTGCGAATTATTTGATCGCACGGCAGCCGACGCAGTGTTACTCTAAAATGCGAAGCAATAGAGCATTCGCATAGGCATCAAACGATCTGCAACGAGCCAGCCTAAAATCTCAATTGAGAAGTAATCAACAGTCGAGAAGTTAAATTGGAAAAATTACTGAGTGAAGCTGAGTAAAGCGGAAGAATTCACATTGTGAAGCATGTATAGTTCAAATGTGATTGGGAGGTATAAATGACGGATAGCAAACAATAGAGTGCGTCAAGGCGAAGAGAACAAGTTCAAACGTTACAATGCTAAAAGGTTTAGGGAGCGAAAATCGAAGCGGCGTAGCGAGTCGACTACGACGCGAGCACCTCTTGCACACCTGTGGCTCAGCCAATGGACGTGAACGAACAAATCGAAGTATTCTAAGCTAGTGAACACGGTACGAGAGAGTTCGAAATTCAATTCCATAGAACATCGGATTTAGAGAAACACTGGAAGCTCGCGAGCGAACGCTTCCAGAAGAGTTTCTGATGAAGCCGTTAACATTCCATCCGGAGAGACGTTCTCACACATAAAACTTGCAGCTGTCTCTACCCCACTTTTCAGAGACTCTGAGGCGCCGGAATTTGGCCCCATGGAAGAGTTCTTTCACGTTTCAGTATAACGAACGTCACGAGGCTGGCGTATTTGAGCATCAGACTGAGCCGGGGTCGAACTCGCCAACTTGAGCTCAGAAGGCCAGCGCTCTACCATCTGAGCTACATAGCCTGACATTATCTACTTGTCTGAAGGGAATCGAGCAGCATCTCACTGTAAATAAATGGCATTTATCGAAAACTTTATGCGATAAAGGGGAAATTAATACGACTTACCGTACAACTTGGGATAATTGATTCAGATTCATTTATCATCCTTTTACATAGGACAGGTCATCTTTTATCTAACACTCTCAAACAGATGTTGGCTGTACGAGGTATCAAGGTATGAAACTAGTTGCTCAAGACTTCAGCTCCTACAAACCAACTTTCGGATTCATCGCTGGATTATGATGTTGATGATGATGAAGATGATGATGATGAAGATGATGATGATGAATGAGTTATGGAATATAGATCTAAAAGTTAAAGAAGTTCCTGGATATCCGTAGTTTACAGCAAGAAGGGGACACCAAAGTAAGTTTCAAGTATCTTAACTTGTTTGTCTTCTTCTTCTTCTTCTTGATCTGTTTACCCCCCAGGGTCGGTTTTTCCTTCGGACTCAGCGAGGGATCCCACCTCTACCGCCTCAAAGGCAGTTTTCTGGAGATTCAGACTCTGGGTCGGGGGATGAAACTGGGGAGAATGACCAGTACCTCGCCCAGGCGGTCTCACCTGCTATGCTGAACATGGGCCTTGTGTAGGGATGGGAAGATTGGACGGGAAAGGCAAGGAAGAGGGAAGGAAGCGGCCGTGGCCTTAAGTTAGTTACAATTCCGGCATTTGCCTGGAAGAGAAGTGGGAAACCACGGAAAACCACTTCCAGGATGGCTGAGGTGGGAATCGAACCCACCTCTACTCAGTTGACCTCCCGAGGCTGAGTAGACCCCGTTCCAGCCCTCGTACCACTTTTCAAATTTCGTGGCAGAGCCGGGAACCGAACCCGGACCTCCGGGGGTGGCAGCTAATCACGCTAACCACTACACCAGAGAGGCGGACCTTAACTTGTTTGTACTGGATAATTTGTTATTGTAAAAATAACTACATTATGAGTATCTGCAAACTTGGTTTGTATTACTCGGGAGACTTCTTACTGTTAAGTTTCTCACCATAATATTCTCATATGCGAAAAAGAGGGATAAATTTTTACGGTCACCTTCTCATAATGAATGAATGAATAGATTAAGCAAAGAAATCATTGATATCTTCCGTAACCGTAAAACAAAACCCAACCGGTAAACTGAAAAAAAAACCCTAGTAGAATTAAAATTGCAGAAATTTCACTATTCTGTTGAACAGCTAAAGTAATAACTAGAGTCCGGATTATTATTTGCTGATAGGTTAGAACGCAAACTTACTTAAGCCAGTAACAAGTATACCCTACACTGTACAACGGTTATGCTATGAGATTTGCATAGATATTAGAGGCACAGACTATAGAACTCCTTGAATTTATGCTACTCTTCCTACATCGTGGTCCAACGGGTTGCATGACACTTCCTACAAACCAAATTACTTTCCATTCTAACCTATTACCACCTACAAATCCGAGGTATGGTAATAACTAAAGATGAAAATATAAGGTTTCAAGAGAAATATACATCAAAAACAAAACGTATATCTCGGAAGACGAGAGGAAAGGAATATCAGAAGAAATGAAGAAATACTGGCCACTTAGAAAAGAACAACACACAGAGAAATGATCGATTCAAAGAGGGTGAAACGAAATAAGAAGAGGAAATTATAGAGTCAATGTCATGCAAGTGTAATTTCTCAGAGTGTCTAAAATCAATAAGATTTGAGGAACACATTGGAATAATTAAATAATTAATGTAATGCGTATGTCTACCCGTTAGCCCCGTGGCCTAACACGGGGTAGGAGATGAAGTGAGACGAAATTATACGGCATGTTTTACGGCCTCATGGCCTTCCTGCCGCCATCACTAAGGAGCTAATGAAGATGAAATGAATGATGAAAGAATGAGTGAATTAATTAGTGAAATTGGGTAAGGAAGTGGCCTTTCGATAGGAACTATCCCGGCATTTTCCAGGAAGTGAAAATGGGAAACATCAGAAAGTCATCCTCAGGAAGGCCGATAGTGAGTTTTGCAATATTTTACTATTCGCTTTTACACAGATATGGCGACGATGGGAGAGGAAAGGCCTAGGAGTGGGAAGAATGCGGCCGTGGCCTGAATTAAGGTACAGCCCCAGCATTTGCCTGTTTTGAAAAAGGGAAACCACGGGAAACCATCTTCAGGGCCGACAGAGCGATTCGAACCCACCCGTCTCCCTATCAATGCGTGGCTTACACCATAATAGACTTATCGAGAATACGATAAATGCAGTGAGGCAAACTTTAAATATTGGTGCAAACTAACTACAAAAACAGCTGATTGCACGAAGAACCCGATATTAGTTCCACATAGGCCTATGTCACGCCGCATCTTTTACCACTTCCATCCAAACTTCCTTGACCAATTCTTCTTCTTGGTAACACATACGATGTTAGGTTTATGAGGCTTTGACTTTCCCACCTATAATAACCATTTAATTTCTCGACCCGACGAAATCAGAACTGCCCCTCGTTTTTTCAGTTAACTTTATGATGGGCTCATAATCTTAAAAATTCTTCCCCATAAAACGATGTATGATCCCCAGTCCAAGAGATAAAATTTCATACGCTTTTGATATAGTTTCTTTTGATATTGCTAAACAGTAGATGAGCCATGAGAGCAAGAGTGGTATAACTCAATTTTTCCCAATTCTGAGAACTAAAAGGTTTCGCTTTTCGTCAAATGTAAATTCATGCTTTACAATATTTCATTATTCATTTGAAGAAATGTACTAATGAAATATCAAAATTACGTTTACTGAACACATTTTAGTTATTTGCACCTTAAATTGCTTTGTAGTCCCTAGAAGTTAGGGTACCACTTTTCTTCTCAGCAATTTACTCACAGCGAAAGATAAAGTGGTATAAATCGAGAGCTATACCACTCTTCTTATAAATGTTTTGGTGAAGTTCAATACAAGGGAAGGAACAAGCTGTGTTTTATCATCCTATATTACAATTTATTTGTAAAATAATCCTTAACGAAACAAAATGGTTTGCAGTGAATATGAAACTGCGCTTATGTCCCCTATAACGTCTTTATCTTTCACGGATTGAGTTAAAATAACTGCATTGTAGTTGAATGTTAGAATGATACCTACTCAGTCTGGTCTAATAGTTTGATCTGACAACAAACACTTTTCTAAATAGTTCCCTGCGTGTCGTTATCGGAATCACCATTTTCGGAACCTCCTCAACCACTGGAAAACTCGTAGTCTGGACTATTCATGTGCAGTCCTGGAAGTGAAGGCTGGTGTGATTTCACTCCGCATAACCTTCTGTGGACTACGTTCTCTGATGTCACAATTAAATACTTTTATTTACAATGAAACTCAACCACGGACTCACATTAAAAGCGGGCAAGAATAGCGTTTGGAAAATATTAGTAGACACAATATATGAAAAAAATTAAATGAAACATCCGATCTTGTAAACTTGAACTTGATTAATTAAGAATGCCTATTATTGGCCTGAGAATATTCTGTTCTACGTTTTTTGTGAATAGAATCATGATTAGTAACAAAGTACAATGTTTTTTCGTAATTAATGTGAAACATCGCTGCATGATGGTTGCAGGCTAAAACCTAGACTTCAACCCGGAGTGCAAACTTCCCTTATAAATAATTTTTCTGCTTTAAGAACAACCGGATATTACATTTCTAAATAAAGGAAACAATGCTAGTACTTAACAGCACAGTTGCACGGATTGTTTGATTTTTTAGCGTAATTGAAAGCGTAAAACAACACAGAACACGACAACTTGACCTTACCGTTTAACTTATACCACTAATCCCGTGAAATCAATTGACTCTGGCGTGAGAGGAATAATGCACCTAGCGCTCTGAGTCAATCATATGGGAGTTGTCGTTCTGCTACTTCCCCAACAACAAATATTCATGCATTGTGAGTGCGTTGAGTGATATAACTCAAAAACTACCATTTTATGATTTATACACTTTGGCTCTCAGCGGCTCGAATATTAATCATGATCATATTAGCTCTCTATTACGAACATGCTCTATGTTCTGTAGACAGGTAATATATGGATCTGTACCTATATTAACCACTCTAGTTAAGTTTAGTAACTTAGTAATTAATGTTGCAGTGCATGTAGGACTCTATGAGAGATCGCACGTTTAGATCATAATATGTAGGGTGATCACACGTATCTGCCTCTCGGCGTTCTGTTTGTGCTTCATCAATGACAACACACGAAGGGGATCAATTAGGTCGGTATCCGATTATATGATGTACAGTAGAGGGTTTAAATATACTCTGGAACTGTGAGTGAAGCTAGGTGACTAACAGGAAAGGCAGAGATGAAAACATGACTACAGGATAGCTAGTATTAATTAAAATTCAAAGCTTCGGCCAAAATCTTCTCTTTCGGAAATTTATATTTTTACAGGCTTTCACAGGGATGAACTGTGGGATATCTCGGGTTAGCTCAGCTAATGGCTTGTCACATAATATACGATTCAAATAGGCAAAAGTCAGATATATTATAACTTCGTACCATAGTATAGAATAGTGGGAAAGTAACCAATAATAATAATAAAAAAAGAAGAAACAATAAGCAGAGTTCGGGAAGCGTGTGGAAATCCAAACGATCCCTAATTATTATATGAAAATAATCGATAACAGGATCAATAACAATGATATTTTAAATACAGAAATTGAAGACAACAAGCAAAGGGACCGATAAACTAGCGTAGCAATAACAACATCAATTAAGACGTGACAAAATATGAAATCCCAGTAACTGGATCTGGTCACAAAACTTTGATTACAATAAACCCGTTTCATATAAAATGAGATGAGTATAATTTCACGTTAAAAAGCACCTAAAAAAGGAGATGAACCCTATAATGGGGAAGGAAAGGGGGATCACATGCAGGAATGGGAAACGTGACTTCGCCATGCAAAGTAAAAAGGCAGAATATTTAGAAAACTATCACCACATAATGAAGTTTCTGTAACGCATTAACGGAGAATGTTGCATTTAACGTTCCAATAGTCAGACATTGTGGTACTTTAATTCCAAAATTAGTTCTATGCACTAATCGTGCATAGAACTTGCACCAAATGCACACAAAGTTACGAGAAAGTTATGGCCTGAAATGAGGCGAGTGGTCGCCGGAAGCTATTACTCCAGCTGTCTTAATCTAAGGGGGGACTTCATGTCGTTGATCTGTAGGACATTGACCCCCTTTGATTCGGGTTGCCTACCCCACAGGCACTACTCTCAATTATTACCCCAATCCTGAAATCCCTTCCCTCCATCTTGCATTTCTCTTATTTCGCGTCAGCCCTGCCACTACTTGCTTTCCCTTTCTATTCTTGCCGTGCTATCTTATCTCATATATTTTCTTCCAAGTCCTTCAAGTCAACTGTGTTGAAGCCATGGCACCTTGAACTTTGCTCATTTGATTCTTACTCAATTACTTTATATTCTACTATTGGCAACTAAGTAAAAATTCTTCCCCACGCTCGGGACCGAATACTAGTCCTCCTGCTCCAAGCTCCAGTACGCTAACTCCTCACCCAAGACGTTACCTTCTAGTTGGCCCACCCCTCCCCGAAGGGGAAGGGAATGAAAACGCTTCCTAGGTACTAGGCGCCGACGCTGCCGCTACCACGAGAAGTGCCAGATCTTTAAGGGTTACGGGAAGCTAAGCCCCAGCAAATAATAAAATATATTTTCCCACCAAGTGTCTCCAAATAGAAAGTTCTTGGTGTAGGATGATAGGCGTGACCAGACGTTGAGCCCTCCACACGCAACACAGTCAAACCTGGATTGAGGAAAGGACCTAACGTATATATAAAGCATATGGAATGTTTTTTTTTTTTTTTTTTTTTTTTGCTATTTGCTTTACGTCGCACCGACACAGATATGTCTTATGGTGACGATGGGAAGGGAAAGGCCTAGGAAGTGGAAGGAAGCGGCCGTGGCCTTAATTAAGGTACAACCCGACATTTGCCTGGTGTGAAAATGGGAATGTTCTGGAGACATATGAAAATATTCGAGAAAGTCGGCAGAAGATGACGTATTCGTGACGTAACGATAACACGGTGAGTGAAGAGACAGAAGCATGAGGCGTTGAGTAGTATGAGAGGCAGAGGTGCGAGGTGTTGGTAGTATGGCAGCGATGCAGATGTCGACTACAAAGGTAAATGAAGTCGCATGTAGACTTTTGGGGAAATGTTACAGAAGACAACTATTCTCAGCTTGTCCCTAATATTTCTATGGTCGCTGAAGCCACCCGCGATCATTTTGGTCTTGGTGGGGCTATTAATGTAGGATACCCTTCCTGACACCACATGAATTTTATTGTGAGATGAAAATATTAACCCATTATCGATCTGGATTCAAACCTCATCCTTCCGGGTGGGCAGCCAACAGCTAAGCCACTGACCTAATCACACCCAAAGGGACAAATAAAAATAGATAACAAATTAAAAAATATGTTATCTTTCAGAATCAGAAATTACTCGAAGGGAAAAATTACAAATTGAACCTCCAATCTCAACGATAACTTTTTGTTTGACCAGACTAAAACACGTTAATTATATTCGATGTAACTGTATCGTAATGACATACATTAAAGTACTGTTTTTATTCCAGGTCCCGACTTCAAACTAACCGTATCCCATATCTATGAATATCGTAAACGGAGAAATTCCCAAGCCTCGGAAACAGCCATCCAAAATGACAGTTATGTCTATCACATGTTTCATCAAGTGCTGGAATGTAAGACCTTATTATGCGCAATATGTGTTCATTAATAAGAAATAAATACTCGTGTCTATTATGTTTCTTTCTATTACATCTACAGCTCATCCCAGGTACTTCTGTTCGTTTCATTTTAGTACACCTTGCTTTGAAGGTGAAGTCTCCAAGCCACATCACTTTTTCGTGCAGGCCGTGTGTTGAACTAGTCAGGAAAACTCATAGTCAATATATATATCATGCCCGTCATCCGTCGCAATAGTCGAGAACATTATGCTTCGAACTTCGAAGCCGAATATTTTTCGATCTTTATTAATTATTAATAAACATTACATGAAGACAGAACCCACAGGGTAAATTTAAATGCAATTAAGCCTGGAGGAAAGTTGGCGTCCCTACTAGCGGATTTGCGGCATGTGTCGAGGTCATCTCTGAAGAAAGCCCGCGCACTTACAGTACATGTCAGAAATAAATTGATTACGCCCGTTGCAAGTATGGGAAAAATATAAAATTAACACCATAATGAATTATAATTCTGTCTGAATTTGTGGAATAAATTTCAAGAAAATTGGTCTAGCGGATGTGGAATTAGGAGATTTCACCACTAAGCTTCATGGTGAGGGTAGCGTCCCCTCAGAGGAAATAAAATAAATCCCCTCCACATACATTTACACATTCTATCTGAAGGTGTGGACGGTGGAAGCCACGTCACTCGTCTACGAGAAAGTGCGGGATTTGTGTCTTAAAATTAACTTATGTTGTCTATTCATGGGAATGGTTTAAGTAGAGTATTTAACTGAAGGTGATAGAAATTTTCTTGAGCTTCCGCCGACGAAAACTGTGAAGACATAGACATCTGCTTAAAATAAATGGCTGATTTCATCTTGTTACCACGTGTGTAAGTGATATTGTCAAAAAGGGTTTGGAGGCTAGTCAGAGAAGGTCTGATTTTGTTATCTCTTGGTACACCTGTTATTATTAGGGTGGACGAGGACAGAGTCCTGGGAAACAGTCGCAGTTGACAGCAGAGAGGGAAGTTCGTCGTATGAGTAAAGCAGAAAAGTGCGTCATTTTGTGTTGTTAATCAATAGTGAGTGTAAAATCTGTGTATTTTAGTTATCTATAAGAAGATGATGTATTCTGCCAACATGAGGGGCTAAATCGGAGGTCAGCTGGCTAAATGTAGCCGCAATCTCCAAGATGACTACTTACAGGTCTGTCTATATTTCCGTATTAATGTTGTAGATAGAATTTGTTTGTCCCAATAAAATTTTCCAGTGCGTGTGTCGAATTAATATTTAATAATGATCATGCGAAAGTGTTATATTTTTGGTCGTCGTGTGGTACTCTTCAGGGCAGTAAAAATCACGTTGAGAAACTGTAAAATGCTAAGTTTCAATAATGTGTTAAAATTCTTTGAGATAGTGTTCAAACTGATTAAAGTTAGGAAGGTGATAACGACAACGTAGTCGTGATGAATGCAATAATTTCGAATATCGTATGAGTCAAAAAAAGTTTAGTCGAAATAATAATAATAATAACAATAATAATATTTACAGCAGGATAAAATTTTTCGGTGTTAAACTTGTATTTAACAGTAATGTTGAATAGATATGCGTTCGTTTTGAAATCCAGTGAAGTCTGACAAAGTTATATATATTAGTAGGAAGTTAATTTTTGTGACATCGTGTATGTTGGTGATATAGGAAATCACGGTGTGTTATTGTGTTCTTGAGGTCCGAAAGTTGTAATAAAATGAATGAGAAGGTTCTTATAAAATTGTTCTTCATGGGAGTATTGAGGTTTGAAAGGTTTTGAAACAGGAAGATATGGATTGTGTCGGAATGATATGTTGAGAGAATAGTTGTGCAGATGTTGAAGGCATAAGAAGCCTGTATTTCATGAGTAATGCCGCCGTGATAATAAGCGATGAAGATGAATTTTTGAGACAGGCTATATTTGTCAATTGGGAAGAATTTTTGAGACAGGCTGTATATGAAATGGGATATTTCTGAGGCAGGCTGTATTGAGATTCCGTTAGCAATCCGCAATAGCTGACCGGTTGAATGGTGGTCAAAGTCGAAGTGAGTGCTTTGTGACGCACATTATGATTTCAAGTCAAGAACTCCCCGTGAAAAACAATTTCTGTAGAAGATTGTAGCTCTTGGCAGTTAAGTCCAAATGACGATTTATGTAAAGTCAGCATAGTGAATATTATAGTACGCGACCTCAAGAATAGAAGGGCATTCAGAATACACGGTTGGTGTTATTTAATTGTTGTAACAAATTTCCATTCAGTATATTCTTTATTACGAGACGAGATTGTCATTAAATCGGAAACATTGTGGGATGAGATATTGGACGTTATTAAAGTGATAGTTTGGCTGTGTAGATTCAAAGAATTTCGCTTCGCTGGATAATTTATGGATATAAGATGTTTGGAATGGTGAGAGGGTAGGCGATTTTGGGCCTCACCCTAGAATTACAGCGTGGATTTTTGTGATGCTGATGATCATTGTTTTGGCGATATTCATGTTAAGTCAGATGAGTGCTGAAATTCATTATTATTTTTCCAAACTTCACTGCTTATGTTGAGATCGTGTTTGAGTCGTGGATTGAGTAGCCGCGTGTTATTCATTTTATTGACGAGATAGGGGCTTAGTTGCATTTCCAGACTTACGTTCATTCTGTGACAAGATTCGTTTCATTGTGTGAAAAAGTTTTGACAAGGTTTCGAGATAAATAACAGTAATTATGTTTGAAGTTACGATTTCACCTGACATTTTAGAGGATGAGTAGACGTCCCAGTTTCCGCTCGGCGATAGATTTAGGACATTACCCTTTACCATAGGAGTATACTGATGAGTAGACATCCCCATTTACGCTCAACGATAGGTTTAGGGTGCTGCGTGTGTATATAGATGTTATTGTTAGGGTGTGTAAACACTATGTACGCTCGACGATAGATTTAGGGTGTCGTCTGTATATAGTCAAGTCTTAGGTTAGGTGTTTTTGCGAAGTGACTTGAGCGATGGTAGTGTCTGCAGTAGTGTATGTAATGCGAAGAGTGTTAGCAAAGTAATATTGAGGCAATGTTTTGGCACAGCCCTTACCAGCTGGAAGGTGTTTACATAAGATTATGGAACCACTAGTGGCATGAACGTGAGGGTTGTCCAGCATTGGATACTGAGCTAACGGTGATTGATATTTACTGCTGTTTGCCACGCGCGTTTGAGTTCATTGATCTATAGTTTTAAGTTTTGTTTCTTGACTTAATTATTTTGTCGTTCAGACGTCCGATTGTTTTGATAATGTGTGTGTTGACACGTAGCTTATTTATGTGAGACTTGAGTTACGAATGCGGTTTCAATTCGTCAGCTGGAAATATATTTTATATTTCAATTTTCGTTCTTTCATATTTATAATAGGTATGACTTTGGTCTATAAATAACTTGTAGTTAGTTTATTGGGAGAAAAATAAGTAGACGGATCTGTAATGGTAGGCATAAGTTGTTAAATGGGAGGAAATCCTTAGATTGTTTTGGTATTTTTTTATTTTATTTTATCATGTGGACCTGTAAGTTTATTAAACTTAACATAGCCGTTTACAACCTGAAAGTTGCTTTTATAAGAATATTTTTCAAGTGATTTACCACTTTTTCTTTAACTTCAGTGTTTGACATTTCTTTTAAATGCATGATGAATAAGTGTTTCCTGCATTTCGCAGTTTTGTTCCTTCAGAACGACGTAACGTAAGATCCTCTCGGATAGAGTTGTTATTGGTTCCTTCTGAACAGCTTTTTGGGTGATGCATGTTGTTTCAGCATCTTTTTTTTTTTTTTTTGCTAGTTGCGAATGTTTTAGCATCGGGATTATTGCATAACTTAAGGGTGTCACGAGATGACAATACATGGTGGAACTTTTTTTAAAATTATGACTGCTACCCGACAGGGTATTAGACTGGTGGATAACCTTAATTAAATGTAAATCTGGAATTCTACTTATTGAAGGTCAGATTTTCCACGGATCGTGTGGATTAATTCTCAGTTATCGTTTCGATCATAAGGTGCCCGATTTTCAGGTTTTATTTTCGTTTTTCTCGTTTTTGCTGGCCACTAATTTGTGATATTTTCTACCTTCCTCCGAAGAAACTTCGATAAATATCAAAGGGATTACACTCACGCAATGCAATGTGACTGTGTTTAAATATTAAATAATTAACATTTTCTTTTCTTACGAATGATTTTATAACATAATTTTTGCTGTTTTGATAATTTAATAAAAACTAGTAAGCACATATTTGCTCCTCATTTCAAGTAGTTAGGCTCTCTTCTGAACCCCATCGTTTGGTCAAGATTGTGACCGAAATATCCCCGCTACGGCCTCAAGATTTAAGAGTTCGATATTGCTCTACTGCAGCAGCTATGTCCGACGAACGATGGAATGGTAAGTTCAAGGTTTCAACATGTCCCTGCGGTTTGCACTACTGCTCTGTGGAAGTAAGTGGAATGGCAATGTTAGCTTAACTTACACTTTGCTTCGCGAGGTCATATATTCGTTTTGCCTTATCCCTTCCCCTTTAATCCACAGAAAGTGAGTGATGTTTCCTGAGTCTTTCATTCCTCACAAATTGAAATTATTCTAGATATACCAAACAATGTAGCACGCTAAGACAATGCGTGATATAGGTGCTCATTTGTCATTACTAAAACTTCTTTTAATATTAGTGGTAGTAGATATGCGACAGTCGAATGACATCGTTAACGGCTCCTAATTATGGTGGCCAGGGTTCCAGACCTGGCCCATACATATATTTCTGAAAAGAAAATGTTATTTTCTGTGATTTATATTACACGTAAAATCAGCGTACCGTATTTCCTTTTTTTGTTTTTGTTTTTAAATTTGCTTTACGTCACAGCGACACAGATAGATCTTACGGCGACGATGGGACAGGGAAGGGCTAGGAGTGGGAAGGAAGTGGCCGTGGTCTTAATTAAGGTACAGCCCCAGCATTTGCCTGGTGTGAAAATGGGGAAGCTACGGAAAATCATCTTCAGAGCTGCCGACAGTGAATTTGGAACACACTATCTCCCGAATACTGGATACTGACCACACTCACTCGACACTCCGACGAAACAACAACGCGTCATTCGTGGCGGCCTTGTATTTATATCTCGATGATGGTTTACTAGAATATTCAGGACTCGGCTAGAGACCGAACATTCCCGTTGCGTCTTACGGAAAACGCACGGTGAAACCAGACGAAGGGAAAAATAGGGGAATGACCGTGGCATGTCCTCGGACCGGCTGGGAGGTCCCTCCAACTGGCTTAGTCATCCCTTTCAAGAAATATAGAAAAGGGTTGCTATAGGGATGACAGTCGCTTGGGCGCGAAACAGTATATTTAGGACTAAACATTCAGTAACATACCTCATCCGTGCTTGTATTGGTAAACAATTTTCTACATCAGAAATGTTTTTTCAACAAATAATGTCGCTAGCAATTCTGATACCATTATTCAACATGATGAGTTTTTTTTTATTATAGCAGATGCTTGAAGTTTGGATATCTAAGTCCACGGTAATTTGGTTCTAACATTTTGCTCTTTCTTTTTTTTTTTTTGATTTCAAGTCTCTCTCTTTCTTTTTGCTAGTGGCTTTACGTCGGACCGACACAGATGGTCTTGCGGCGATGGAATAGGAAAGACCTAGGATTTGGAAGGAAGCGGCCTTATCCTTAATTAAGGTACGACCCCAGCATTGGCATTGTGTAAAAATGGGAAACCACGGAAAACCATCTTCAGGGATGCCGAGAGTGGGATTCGAACCCACTATCTCCCACATGCAAGCTCACAACCGCGCGCCTCTAACCGCATGACCAACTCGCCCGGTCAAGTCTCTCCGGGTAAGGTAAAACTGCTTTGGCCCGTTGTGTGTTTTTCACTAGAGCGCAGGTTTTGACAAGTACGCTTTATTTAAAAAAGGTGTAAAGTAAAATGGAATTTATCTAAAAATGTGTGTATGAGACTCAGACGGAGCATTAAGCTCACCTCCATCAAATGTCAACACCTCCGTAAACTTAATGGAGGAACTCTAATTATGTTGTAGCGCAACCTGAATCCACCCGCCATGTGTAATGGAACCAGGCCGCAGGTAAACAGCACAGTGCGCCTACATACATCTCAAGGATTCTCATAGACTTGCGGTTTCAATTTAAACATCTCATCAAAAAGACATTTTTCCGCCATCCTAATCATTGAATCGCTGGGACAAATATTCAAACACGTAAGGAAAGATATCGAGCCAGTAAATTACAACGTATCTTAAATTTCACCTGAGTAAACCTGCAATCAAGGGCTATATGCATATAAGGCTGACTTTAACGTGAGTGAAGCCATGTGGGTGAAGACATGTTTAACTCGGCAAGAAACAGTTCGCATTGGGGTTTCTGCTCTGTTAATACTGCGCGTTTTATACGTTCATCAGCAAGGCTAGGAATTATATGTAATACAAATGGCTAAATGTGTACATACATATGAGCTAAACGTTTCATAAAATGGAGCAAAATAAGGATCAATTTTTGAAATCAAAATCGTGCAAAATAATGTGAAGAATTTATGTTTTGTATCGGATTTTCACACGTATAAAAAGAACACAGTTAAGGGTTTATTGCTTAAAGCTGATAGCTACAGAATAAAATTTTAAATGAAAGCCATAGAACAAGAGATTAACCTATTTTATGTGGATCATAGTGGATTGAGTGATTAAGATAATTTTCTTTATTCAGGGTTATTTTATAAAAGTTTATTTTCTTCTTTCCTTTAATGTGTTTTTATTACTATGTGTAAAGCTTTGTATTATAGTGTAGGTGTGTGTGATATGTAGTGTTAATCTGTACGTACCTAATAACACATGGTTCGGCAGAATAACAGGATTTATAGCCTGAGTCACGCCATGGAAAAAAGACATAATAATAATAATAATAATAATAATAATAATAATAATAATAATAATAATAATAATAAGTACGGAACATATTTATAAAATATCGAAGTGTGTAAATATGTTAATTGTTCACAAATATGTTAAAACATATTATATTCAGAAATACGGACATATGACACAATTTTTACTGTAGCTAATGAAAAGACAAGTATATATTACCACACAAATCCCAGACCTGTTCATCAGATAAAGGTTTTGTCCTCCTGGTAAGAAGTATCCGCTAATGTAATTTAAATGACAGGCCCCACTGGTTTCCGTTGATGTTAACTTCTCCATAAATATAGTTAAATCAGGAAGAAAATATATTAAGTTGTTACAAACTCACAGCTTGTTATAAGCGACAAAGAGATACCATACGAAAAATGTTCTTATCCTTATTCTTATTCTTATTCTTCTACCGCTTTTCCCAAACTTATAGGGTCTTGGATGCGAAATGTGTCACGCATGTTGATATGACCCTGTGTTACGGCCAGGTGCCCTTCCAGACGCCAACCCAATGAAGGCATATAATCACTATTGCGTGTTCCTGTGGTGGTTGGTAGTGTGTAGTGTGTTGTCTGCATATGGAGAAGAAAGTACTGGGATAACAAAACAACCAGTCCCCAAGACAGAAGAATTAATCAGTCGTGATTAAAACCCCCGACTCGACCGGGAAACGAAGCCGAGACCCTCCGAACCGAGAGCCTCAACGCTGACTATTCAGCCAAGGAGAATGTTCGAAAAATGATATCACTTATGTAACAGGTATAGAACTGTTCAGTTAGAGAGGCACTTAACTGCATGAGTTATTAGCATAGCACACACTTCACAGGTTGTAACAAGAGGTTAGAAAATGTGAATGAATATACACTGACTGACAGAGCAAATGCAACACCAAGGAGGAGTGGTTCGAAAGGGATGAAAGTTGGGGGAAAAAAACAGAGTCGGCACGGAAGAATAATTGATGTTTATTTCAAACCGATATGCAGGTTACACAATGCGCACGGCATCGATTCAGTAGGATGTAGGACCACCGCGAGCGGCGATGCACGCAGAAACACGTCGAGGTACAGAGTCAATAAGAGTGCGGATGGTGTCCTGAGGGATGGTTCTCCATTCTCTGTCAACCATTTGCCACAGTTGGTCGTCCGTACGAGGCTGGGGCAGAGTTTGCAAACGGCGTCCAATGAAATCCCACACGTGTTCGATTGGTGAGAGATCCGGAGAGTACGCTGGCCACGGAAGCATCTGTACACCTCGTAGAGCGTTTTGGGAGATGCGAGCAGTGTGTGGGCGGGCATTATCCTGCTGAAACAGAGCATTGGGCAGCCCCTGAAGGTACGGGAGTGCCACCGGCCGCAGCACATGCTGCACGTAGCGGTGGGCATTTAACGTGCCTTGAATACGCACTAGAGGTGACGTGGAATCATACGCAATAGCGCCCCAAACCATGATGCCGCGTTGTCTAGCGGTAGGGCGCTCCACAGTTACTGCCGGATTTGACCTTTCTCCACGCCGACGCCACACTCGTCTGCGGTGACTATCACTGACAGAACAGAAGCGTGACTCACCGGAGAACACGACGTTCCGCCATTCCCTCATCCAAGTCGCTCTAGCCCGGCACCATGCCAGGCGTGCACGTCTATGCTGTGGAGTCAATGGTAGTCTTCTGAGCGGACGCCGGGAGTGCAGGCCTCCTTCAACCAATTGACGGGAAATTGTTCTGGTCGATATTGGAACAGCCAGGGTGTCTTGCACATGCTGAAGAATGGCGGTTGACGTGGCGTGCGGGGCTGCCACCGCTTGGCGGCGGATGCGCCGATCCTCGCGTGCTGACGTCACTCGGGCTGCGCCTGGACCCCTCGCACGTGCCACATGTCCCTGCGCCAACCATCTTCGCCACAGGCGCTGCACCGTGGACACATCCCTATGGGTATCGGCTGCGATTTGACGAAGCGACCAACCTGCCCTTCTCAGCCCGATCACCATACCCCTCGTAAAGTCGTCTGTCTGCTGGAAATGCCTCCGTTGACGGCGGCCTGGCATTCTTAGCTATATACGTGCCCTGTGGCACACGACAACACGTTCTACAATGACTGTCGGCTGAGAAATCACGGTACGAAGTGGGCCATTCGCCAACGCCGTGTCCCATTTATCATTCGCTACGTGCGCAGCACAGAGGCGCATTTCACATCATGAGCATACCTCGGTGACGTCCGTCTACCCTGCAATTGGCATAAAGTTCTGACCACCCCTTCTTGGTGTTGCATTTGCTCTGTCAGTCAGTATATTTCAAGTTTAAACAAATGAACTCCACACAGACCTTGAAGACTTCGGAAGGGATAGAAGATATTTTTTTTTTGCTATGGGCTTTACGTCGCACCGACACAGATAGGTCTTATGGCGACGATGGGACAGGAGAGGGCTAGGAGTGGGAAGGAAACGGCCGTGGCCTTAATGAAGGTACAGCCCCAGCATTTGCCTGGTGTGAAGATGGGAAACCCCGGAAAACCATTTTCAGGGCTGCCGACAGTGGGGTTCGAACCTACTATCTCCCGAATACTGGATACTGGCCGCACTTAAGCGACTGCAGCTATCGAGCTCGGTGATAGAAGATAAAATTTTTCCACTATTTCTAACTTGTGTACTGGGCAGAATGGATAGTTTTACGTTTCTTCCGCTAGATACGAACCTGGTACTCAGTTCTAGAGTTGGCTGTTCGGATACTCTGTTCTAGATGCTTGTTCAAAACATAAATTTCTGAATTTTCCCGCGGAGAATCGTATTATCATTGCTAGTCAATTGACGTAGTCCCAAAACAGGTATATTTTTAGCGAAGTTTGGATAATAAAGGGTTTGGGCTTAGGAAACAGGGACCGTGAAGTTAGTTAAGGTTCAAGCCAAGTATTTGCTTGGAGTTAAGTGGCAATCCATGAAAAATCATCTTTATCACTCCCATCAACGATGGGATTAGAACCAACCATGACTTGAATACAAGCTTACAGCTACATAACTCGACTTGCTCGGTACGGGGGTCAAATCTAAGCATTTTGGATAAAATAAACCCGTTTTTACAGCCTCGGCTAGGTAAATACGGTACGAATCAATGCATGAAATGAAAATATATAGATCAAATTAAATGCATGTTCATGTTTTCCGGAGCCCTCCGATAGGAAAACAAGTTGGCCACTTCGAATAACATCGATTCGTGGACTTCCCTTCAAGTCACTAGTATGACGCCAGTCATCTCGGCTCCGCTTCCATTTAGTTTAATGCTCTACCTTGGCTAATCAGAGCAGAGTAGATGCGCGTTAAAACGAACTTCATACAAATACTGAAATTGTAATGTTAGAGCTGGGTTGATAACTAAACCGGTGGCTATAAATACTCTGTTCGAATCTGAACAAGAAATTCGTTACCGTGGTGCAAACAAAAGAACTATGTTACACACGATAGTTTTTTAAGTTAATGATGTGTGAAATGAGACAAACTGCTTCTCTTCCTCATAAATATAGAAGAATATTTTGTCCTGTATTCTTGAGCGTCCTGTAGATATCTCCAGAACTATAACCATATCCTCCAAATTTGAAGGTTGTGAGTTGCTATGATTCAAATCTACATAAAATCGAGTTTATAAAAATCGGAATATCAATGAAGTCATACCAAAAGTAAATCAGGTCCAGCTCAGCCAATACTGATACGCAAAATTCGATATCTAATAGCGATCAATCAATCAATCAATCAATCAATCAATCAATCAATCAATCAATCAATCAATCAATCAATCAATCAATCAATGGATCGATCGATCAACAAAGATGGTACTACTACTGGTATCCTGCGCCTTCCACACATCTGGCAACGGCTATTACTTGTTGCAGGAGATTACATTGAAGTCCCGTACAGGTATAGTGGTTCTAAAATAATAAATAATGTCATTGCCTTTATATCCCACTAAGTACCATTTCGGTTTTCGGAGACGCCAAGATGCCGGAATTTAGTCACGCAGGAGTTCTTTTACGTGCCAGTAAATCTACCGACATGAGGCTGACCTATTTGAGCACCTTCAAATACCACCGGACTGAGCCAGGATCGAACCTGCCAAGTTGGGGTCTGAAGGCCAGCGCCTCAACAGTCTGAGCCACTCATCTCGGCGGTTTTAAAATAACTGCTTTTGCAATATTGTTGCCACTACTATTTTTCCAGTTATAATATTAATTTTTAATAGAATATTCGAATCCTTTTTGTTCAAGTCTTCCAGCCCCTTGGTGTAAGGGTAGCGTGCCTGCCTCTTACCTGGAGGACCCGGGTTCGATTCCCAGCCAGGTCAGGGATTTTTACCTGGACCTGAGGGCTGGTTCGATGTCGACTAAGCCTACGTTATTATTATTATTATTGAGGAGCTATCTGACGGTGAGATAGCGGCCCCGGTCTAGAAAGCCAAGAATAACGGCCGAGCGGATTCGTTGTGCTGACTACACAACACCTTGTAATCTGCAGGCATTCAAGCTGAGCAGCAGTCGCTTGGTAGGCCAAGGCCCTTCAAGGGTTGTAGTGCCGTGGGTTTTTTTTTCAAGTATTGCTCCCGCGATATCTCTCCATGTTTACTGCTAAATTATCTCTTCGTCCTAATGCTAGATTCGATTAATATTAGAATTTTTAAACATAAATTTTGCTGAGGACTGGTATTAATGGTAACAAAAGTTCTTTTCTCATATTATTAATTTTGTTAAATAGTACGTATATTTCTAAGGTATAAATTTAGACTTACAGGATTAACTACAAACATTTCGGAGTGCTATGGCGTCGTTGATATAATATTCAGGAGCCTAAAATTTAGTTGTTCCTAAGCTGTTTAATCTTAATAATCTCTCCTTCAAATAGTTCTGTACTTCAGAAGTACCACAAACCTCCTTATATTTTTCATAAACTTCCACTTTCTAAATGAGTGAGATGTTATATTGCGTAACATTTTATCTATCTTCTTAATGCTACGCCGATACGAGAGGAAGTCGATAGGATTAAGGAGGTACTGACTGTGGCTTCAGTTTCATTGATGAGTTTGATAAGCAGCGATATCTATCAAAACTAAATGAGTTTTACAGGAGAGAAGAAAAGGGTGTCAATCAAGTATTACCTTGACCAGGTGCCAGAATGTGTTTTGTTCGTGAGGTCGGCTATCACAAAATGCATTTTGCTATTACGAAATAGAACCGTCACTTTGACTTAATTACCAAAAACTACGTCTCATATAAAAACGTAATCATGGGAGAACATCAACTTTTACTTAAAATAGGCGTTACAACGCGCTCACTTGGTTTTGACCACCTTTAAATTTGTCAACTGTTATGGATTGCTTACAGGACATCGTCATCTTACACAGCCTGTCTCAGAAATATTACGACTTAACATACACCCTGTCACAAAAATTCCCCTCAGACGTAAAGCAGGGCTTCTTATTCTCAACCTCCTGTTCATTATACATCACTCATAAAATAGAGGCTTACTCTGCCTTTAACATCTTCCTAACTATTCCCATAATATTTAATTTCCATTAAAATCCATTTCTTCTTGTTTGAAACTTGTTCAAATACAAGTAATCTCATGACCAAACAACTTTATAAGGATCCCACAATTAACTTCTTTAGATTTTCCTGACCTCAAGAGCAAAATAGGAAACCGTGGTTTTCTGTATCACAAATACACGGTGTCACAAAATTTATGTTTCCCAAAATAAACGCCAACCTTATCAGACTTCACTGGATTTCGGTATAAATCGCAAATCTCGCTTGACATTATGGCTGAACACATAATTTATCATCTCAAATTTATCGTGACGTGAATATCATTTTTATTATAATTATTGTAGAATAATTTGATATTTGAATTTATCACGCTCACAACGGCTATTTTATCATTAACATTATTGAAACTTTTATCGGCCCGAATATTATTTTATTGATTTTCATTACAATATTTAAAACTTTACCTTTTACATTTTTCTAAAGATATTTAAACACATTTTTAAGTTTTCACGCACTGAAATGAATAATAGACAATTCGCCTCAACATTGCAATACACGTAATTTTTACAGACGCCACACATTAATTTAAAGGGATAAGCATGTACATTCTAACTACAAAACATGATATTTAAAATAGACAGACCTGAAACTTCGTCGTGGGCATGGATTTATCTCGACTCCATTTTGAGCCAGCTCGTCTCACTTAGCCTCTCATGACTGAAGAGCACATTCTTCTCGTATTATTTACTTATAATTACACAGATTCTACACTTTAAATTGATCCAACACACGTAAATAATAAATTATTCTAGACACAGAGTATGTACAACCGCTTCCTTTTGTGCCGAGGATTCAACTCTCGTCTGTCGGAATCTCCACCTCCACCTTAGGCCAGGTGTTTTAAAGATATGAAACCCGAAGTTTATCTCTGCCAGTCTACAGTTCCCTTTACCGATTACAAAAAATACACCGTGTCAACGTAATTCACGAAAAATATCTATGAATTCGCTGTTCCCAATGGAGAAGTTCAGGAATCATATACTAATTCAATTAATGATTTTCTTTACTGGTTGTGATAGATGTCGTAACTACATTGTATCAGTAGCTAATTGAGTCTTCATTTGTCATTTACCACTTGGTAAAAATCTTCCACCTCGAGCCAACTAACTTATAAATTTCACAAGATTATTGAAGGAACAGTTCAAGACCTCTATTTGATGTCGCCCGACGCGAACCATAACAAAATGAGTGGAGCTCCTCTCCGAGGAGGGGTTATTTAAAGCACTTCTAGGGACGCTTTATTGTCGTGATGTATTGTGGTGTTATCATACAATTTGATAACCACTGGGCCGAATTCTTCGAAACTCACCCCAAACATTCTACCTAATTTTCAAGTCATGATGGTGTTGTTTGCTAATTTTTCCCTTCCTTTAACTAGCGTAACAAATTAATTTCCTGCAGGCTATTTCGCGCGCATTTTGATTGCGTGCCCTTGACAAGTGCCTCCCTCATAGCCAACATAAGTGCCACTTGCCTCCAGGCCTAATTAAATACATTTCCACCCTGTGGATTTTAGCTTCATTATATATTTCTTAAAAATTCTTAATTATTTCTTTCTTTGTTAATGATAGTGCCGGAATCTCTCGCAATGAGGGTTATTATCTAGAAGTTCATTATTCATTACCCGAGGTCTGCCGAAGTGTTCCGACCTCGCTCGAATGGGTGGCTCGCTTCTCACTTCGAGTTGTCACGCCACGGACTGTGAGATGAGCTTGAAATAAAGAATTACGGTTGCATCTTGTAGTTGCAATTTTCTAGCTGCATAATTTAGCAAGGTAGAACTATGGCTTCAGTATAAGCCAATCAGTACACACACACTCAAACAAAAGTGTACTTGACAATGAATGACAGCACTTTACAAATTAGTGGTTATTTACAAAAGACTCTTGCCCCCATAGCGGTTCGTCGTTTGGGTGATATTTACCTGTAACGGGCAATTCTTCCGTAATCTTGTCTGACAGGTCTTACCTTTCACTTGACTTCGGACTCACCCATCACTTCAACACAGCAGCTCCATGCAGACAGGTTCGAACACAGGTCTGTTGATTATCACAACGGACGATTGCTGTACACTCGGTTCTACACCAGACAAGGCCGGTAACTCGCACAGTCATCTGATGATGATGATGATGATGCTTGTTGTTTAAAGGGGCCTAACATCTAGGTCATCGGCCCGCACAATCAACTCACGTTGCTACTCTACACACTGAATTACTCAGCACATGGCACTCGTCAAGATAACTCCACAGCACAACTCAACACCAACAACCCAACTATGACCGCCTGTTCGCGGCGAGCTTACTTTTATATACCTGGTGCTGAAGTTTTAGCATCTTCGGAGTGTGGTCAGAATAAGAACGTTCTGGTTTTGACTTTCAGAAAGTCCACAGAGTCGCCAGATGAAAAGTATAATACCAGCCTTCAGACCGGCCGGGGACTCCCCAGCTTGACTCACTCCGCCCTTCCAGAAAATATCTGACGGGTGCTACCAGAGGGTTGGGAGTCGCATGAGTACGTAACAATATATTTATTATACGTATGTCTACCCCTTTTCCTGATACGGGGTCAGGATTTAGGTGAGGTGAAATAACACACATAAGAGAAAAGTTCTGCATATCCTCAGACCAAAGAGTTCCTGACTCCTTATAAAAATACCAAAGATAAATTAGCGTTATTTATTGACAAACAAAGCAACAATTGAGAACCTCTAAACGATTCAGCTTTGGTTTCTCAATTTGAGTTACTGAATACAGCACACACCACTATCTTCAGTACGGGGTAACACATCCCTCTGAATTGATGCATGCCTGAATTAGTCTTGATTTACTGTTCACAAGTTAATCAAAGTAATGTTGGACCATACTGCCCCATTCCTCGATGGTGATTCGGCGTAGATCTCGCAAAGTGGTTGGTGGGTCGTGATATCCATAAACAGCCTTCTTTAATTTACCCCAGGCATGTTCGGTAGGAGTCATGTCCGAGTAACATGGCGGCGATATCGTTATCACGAAAGAAATCATCAACGAGGGCCGCAGGATGGATGTGCGCATTATCATCAATTAAGAAAAAGTCCTCCAAAATGCTGGCGATACGGTGTCACCATTAGTCGTAGGATGCCGTGCCTGTATCGTACAGCCGTGACACTGGCCTGCATGATTAGGAGTGGCGTACGGTGGCTTCACATAATCCCACCCCAGGGAAACACTACCTTGCTGCACGTGCTGGACGGTAGTGTCTGAGACGTGAAGCCTGACCAGACTGCCTCCAGACACTGCCGACGATCGTCAGGAACAAGGCTTATGCAACAATAATCGGTGAAAGGACCATTCAACATAGTGTTGGGTCTATCTGTACCATGCCAAATGATGTATAGGTTTGGGAGCTGGGCCTCGCCATGGGCGTTGAAGGTGAAGTTGTGCCTCGTACAACCTGTTTCTTTCAGTTTGAGTTGAAACTGGGTAACCTGTGGCCGTCCGAAGATCACTCTTCATCATGGTGGCATTGCGTTCAAGGTCCTCCGAGCTGAAATTCAACTGAAGCCATAGTCTTTGGACGACCTATGTGAGACAGGTCATCAACAGTTCCTGTCTCCTGTATCGCTTCCATTTTCGAAACACATCACTTTGATTACAGCCCGGACGCCGACTAACTGCCCTCTTTGTCCATCCTCCTTGATACAGTGTGATTATGCGTACACGTTTTCATGTCAGCTTTGCACGTCGTCCCGTCCGAAACATTCACTATACTGCTTACAACACACCTCTGCTGTCTCATAATCTGAAAATATTTGGGTCCATTGTTGTAAACAATATAAGAAAATATGAAGAGCCTTAGATAGAAGAAGATCAGTATGGATCTGTCTATGCAGATCAACTGTAGACCGTATTTCAGCTACCCGAACGCTCTTTGAGATATGCAGAGAAAAGAATAAGACGATTGTTGCTTTCCTCTTGATATGGAGAAGTTATATGACCACACACCACGTACATATATTTTGAAAAGTCAGAGGCAGATGCAAGTGCCAGAGGTTACCCATGTGATACATCCTTACTTTGAGATTAAGAGCTGTGTTCAGGTCCAAACTGGTAGATCAGAGTTACTTGTAACAAAGTGTGAAGTTTATTAGGGTACTAGTTTATCCCTACTACACTTCATTACTCTCATGGACGACGTAATAAAGGAAGTTAAAAAGGTAGATACGACGATTCAGCATTGCGTTCAGGGTCCCTCCGAGCTGGCGACGACGTCATGCTGTAGGGTAAGATTGAACTTGAAGTACAGGCAAAGTTAGATCTTAGGACGAGAGTGTTTGATAAAATGGGGCTAAACATGACAAAAATTAAGGCAGTTGGTTAGGTTACGAGCAGGAATTCTGAAAATATTCAACTCCAAGTTAGTGCCGACTACAAAGATGTCAAATACTTACGCAGTTATGTCTCTTTCAAATACCATTAAACATGAAATTGGTTATAGAATACAAGTAGCATCATAATTCTACCACTCTTTCCCTGGCCACCAAGGTTGTATTTTATTAATTTTACCTAGTACCAGTTTTGACTTATGGACTTGAAACAACTGCCATGACAGCACTAGGCAACAGCAGGTTCCTAGCAACTGATATTAAGTTCCTACAATGTTTACAGAAAACCAGAAAGAAAGAAAAAATACGGAACGAAGACATTCGCCAACCGCTTGGTATGGGTGTGAGTTGGTTAGACACATTCAAACTGGGTAGATCGAAGTGGGCTCCCAGAATGTATTGTGATCAGAATATTCCAGGCAAAGGACAATGAGGAAGGTCTGGAGACATTCGGGATAAACAAATCTGAGGAGACTTAGCCAAGAGAGATACAGGATGACAACAAAAACCGGAACAGCAAATATGATTGGATCGAAAACATTGGTGGAGGCTTATTTGTATCAGTGCATGGCGTGCAGTAGCGGATAAATTATAATGATGATAATAATGGCTTCTCCCAATCTATCAGTAATTGCCATTAATAATAATAATAATAATAATAATAATAATAATAATAATAATAATAATAATAATCGTATGGCCTCAGCTACCGTGTGCAGACATTTCAATTTGATGCCATCTAGCTGTCTGCTCGTCAATTTCGACGTTCCGTTTTACTCTAGGCCCACTAGATGGCAGACCGAGTAAACCGAAACTCTCTTGGGCGTCTATGGCTGAGATTTAATGAATTTTGTCGGGTAAACACCAAATGTATCACCAGAGATCTTTTACATGCCGACATCGTACGACATGGAGTGTCTAATGGACTTTTTTCCGCCCTTCAAAAATCCGACTACCTCTGCCGGGTTTGAACACGCTATCTTGGGATCCGGAGGCCGACACTCTACCAACTGATCCACAGAGGCAGGTATTGCTATTAATGATATGGTTAGTTAAAATAAAACATTTATATATTAATACGTTCAAGTATGCATTCTTACTGCTAACTTCCATTTTAACGCACGCCGTGGAACGGTCACCACTGTAGTTTTGAAGTTCCATTTTTATCGCTATCTGCGGACATAATAGCAGAGGGATATCGCTGCTGGCTTCTCACCAAGGAGGCTCTGATTTGAAACCCAGCCAATGCATATGGGATTTGTGAAATGCAACATCAATTAGCTGTGGTCCCGATTCCGTGTAGACATTGATATCGCGTGGCAGTGACCAGCATATAGCTTTTGTTATCGCTATTTATAGATAAAACCCTTACACGTCGAAAATTATTTTTGCAATTTGCTTTACGTCGCACCGACACAGGTATGTCTTATGGCGACGATGGGATAAGAAAGGCCTAGGAATTGGAAGGAAGCGGCCGTGGCCGTAAGTAAGGTACAGCCCCGGCACTTGCCTGGTGTGAAAATGGGAAACCACGGAAAACCATCTTCAGAGCTGCCGACAGTGGGGCTCGAATCCACTATCTCCCGATTACTGGATACTGGCCGCACTTAAGCGACTGCAGCTATCGAGCTCGGTCGTCTAAAATTAATTTCACCATGTAGTGAGATTGTCTTTATATAAGAAGTTCATTCTACAGCCGAACAGATCTCATGATATTTCACCAGAAAGAAGTTTCATGTCCGCCTCTGTGGTGTAGTGGTTAGCGTGATTAGCTGCCACCCCCGGAGGTCCGGGTTCGATTCCCGGCTCTGCCACGAAATTTGAAAAGTGGTACGAGGGCTGGAACGGGGTCCACTCAGCCTCGGGAGGTCAACTGAGTAGAGGTGGGTTCGATTCCCACCTCAGCCATCCTCGAAGTGGTTTTCCGTGGTTTCCCACTTCTCCTCCAGGCGAATGCCGGGATGGTACCTAACTAAGGCCACGGCCGCTTCCTTCTCTCTTCCTTGCCTATCCCATCCGATCTCCCAATCCCTCCGCAAGGCCCCTGTTCAGCATAGCAGGTGAGGACGCCTGGGCGAGGTACTGGTCATTCTCCCCAGTTGTATCCCACGACCAAGAGTCTGAAGCTCCAGGACACTGCCCTTGAGGCGGTAGAGGTGTGATCCCTCGCTGAGTCCGAGGGAAAAACCGAACCTGGAGGGTAAACAGATGATGATGATGATGATGATGATGATGATGATGATGATGATGAAGAAGAAGTTTCATTATTTTATCCCCGTTTGCGAATTAACAGAACCGATTTTTTAAAGGGGCGTATGTCATATTCACTAATTTTGTTGGGAAAATACAAAAATCTCTCTGATGACTAAATTAAGTAAAATGTACACATTCTATGTACACAAGTTATGATGTGAGGTTATATGAAAAAAACCACCTTTATACAAACATCCACTTTCTTATTTAATTATAAACTTTACTGAATTACGCTCTTCTTAACAAATACAACTTCTAACTTGAGAAATCGGGTTAGAATTAACTGGAATTAAATATATATAATTTATTTTATGGAACTTCATATGATAATTATTCTAAGAGAGAGAGAGAGGAAAAATACACAAGGGATAGAACAAGACCGTACGGTGACATCATCAAATTCATTAATGTACTTAATGCTATTCCAATTTTCACACTATTTATCATAGGATAAAATGAGCTCACACATTTTTTTAAAATTTGAAATGATCTTTATATACAGCTATCCCCGACCAGGAAAACTTTATTTTTCTTTACATATACTGTACAAACGGTGATTTACCATTGGTAATGAATTACGTACCGGTAAAACATCTAAACAAATATTTTGAAAACGAAACAGAATATCAAAACGATGGAAGAAATTTAATGAAAATGTGACAGATCCCTGCGCACCCTATCTCCTCCCAGTAACTGAAAAAAATCTGAAAAAATGTCTGAATAAAATTTAAGTTCAGCAAACAAAAACTAGTACTTTAATATCATTGTTGCTTCATACTGTATCGAACAAATTAGACAAACAAAACAATACCATTAACTTCAATATTTTTATCCAAACTACTCTTTTTCTTCAGTGTTCTTATTCTGTCATTTTCATGTCCAATTGACCAAGAAAGATTTATCTGTGGAAGTCCTTGTAGTCGAAAGGAATGGAGGTATGGATTTTCACCAGGTCTTGTATCATTGGGAACGTTTCCAGTTGGTTACGATGGTGATAGTTGTTAATGATACGGTTTGCTGTTGGATACACCCCATTTTCTTTCATGGGCGTAAATTGATGATAAAGGGCACTGTTTAAGAAGTAACTCTTCCGTTTCTAGGTTTTTATTTTGTCTCTTCAGAGATCAACTCAATGAGATACGTCCCTTTAAAACAAACTTCGACCCTCAGCCCTCACTCAACCTGAGGTATGAAAAAAGCCTACTTAAAAGTAATTGGTATATCTGTATTTAAATTTTCCAAAATGCGCAAAAACAGAAAATAGACCTGTTTAAATAAGATCGACTCAGTTCATAAAAAAAAAAAAACTATGGTAGGACAATCCCTTACTCTATACTCTTCTACCAGCCAACAAAAAATGGAAATCTTTCAAATTAGTGACCCAGTTAAAATAATTTATTAAACAAAACAAAAAGCCAGTGGCACATACAGTCCATTAAGTGCCAAGATGACTGCTGCCCTGCTAAGTATTGAAGAGTGCCACGTTGTCAGTGTGATGATATACTCAGCCGAACTACTTCGCTTTAATAACTGGGTACACTAACACTCATATCAATCAGCTCCTCACATAGTCGTTCGATATTGAATGAAACTTGCTCCAGAAGCCGGCCAGGAATCAAACCCGAGGTCTGCAGGTAAAAGGCGGGGACGTTAACCTTCCACCACAGGTAGTTGACTATCAGGAAAGTAAAGCTCTACACTCTGCACGAGATCATATTTTGTGAGCACATTTTTGTTATGGAAGTCCTTATAATTTAGTTAAACATTTATTAATATTGCTTGTGGCTAAGTGTATGCGTGCATGTTGCCACAGGAAGTTATGGTAAGGAAGCTTATCAGGCTGTGATGGATATCCTGCCTCGGCCACAAAATGAGGTGTCCGTGCACACCACAGACCAAGCTCGTATATCCGGGGCCCTGCCATATGTCGCGCCCTTCCAGAAGTTGCTCTGGACGCTACTTTAAACTGCTAGCAGACTCCGCGGTTGACCCTCACCACAGCTGCTTCTGACATCTGACACCCCCTTCTTCACTGATGTATCGTTCTCGGGGATCAGACGCTATAAACAGCTACAAGATGTGAATAGAAAGATTTCCCGCGATAATATGGAATTGATATTGACATTTTGGTTGATATCAGTGCTGCTTCTTACTGTATCCAATTGAGCCGGCCTTCTATAGTTCTCACAATTTCTTCTGTGATGACTGGCGACTCACATTAAGCAGGACCATCCGCTGACTCGATTGTTGCCAGCCAGCCAGCCAGAGATAGTTTCGGGCAGAGCCCGAATCTGTTGAGTGATTTTAGTCCTTCGACCCTTTTAGGGCGTTGAGTGCATTTTTAAACAGTTCAGCATGGGGACAGTATAGATGGCAAGTAGTGGAACTGTTGATTAAAACGGAGTCGAGCTGACCAGAATGTACTCTAGTTTGCACCCAGTGGGTGATTTAGTATAGTACGACCTTGGGCCTTTTATGGCAGAGACCTTCAATTTTGTAGTTGCCCAGTGTTGAGATGAAGGCGTTAGGGTTATCTGCTATGCCAGGATAAAATGTGCCTTCACTCTTCTTGATTCTGGTACGATTCGATTTTGAGGTCGGAGTTGATGTCTCGATTCCGTTCGAACTACTGGGCTCCTGAGATAAGGCACCGAGAACAGTTTTGTACGCGCTGGACTCTATCCAGGTGTGCCTTGTCTGCAATTCACCAGACGGGAGTGGCATACTGGACGATTGTTATTAATAAGGACTTCTACAGAGTGAGCCTGTTTTCTGTATCGAGCCCATTATCGGCTTTCATTAACGGGATAATTTCTGATGGGCGATGAATCTCCTGGGTCGAAATGCGACTTGAACGTCAGTCCTCTGTCCAAGGTAACTCCCAGGTATTTTGTTGAATTTTAAAACCGGCTGGGAGTCTTCTCTGGTAAGTTTGCATAACGGAGTTTTTTTGGACTACTTTTCGTAACGTTAAGTTTGATTCTCTTCTTTTGAAGCCAAGGTTCGAAGGTGGAGATGGATTCTTGGAGATAATTTTGAACTCTGGGAGTTTGCAAAGAGACAGAGGAAATTGCAGTGTTATCAGCATGCATATAGACTTTCGCACGCGTTGATCTGGGTATGTCCGACATGTATAGGTTAAATAGTATTGGGGAGATAATTCAACCCTGTGGGACTCCCACCACCATGCGGATGGAGTCGGACAGGGTTTTATTAACCTCAACTTGGAAGTCTGGTTGAGTTTGTATATAAGGCCTTGAGCCCACTGCCCTCTAGAAAGTGGGAGGTGGGGGGGGGGGTCCAGAGAATAGGCTTCCGTGTGCCACCTCTAGTTGAAGTATTTTGTGATTTCCCTTGTGACCATGGTGAGTTGGTGTACTGTACTGTGTTCACTTCCAAAACCGAACGGTTCATCAATGAGAAGGTGTTTGTTGCCTATGGAGGTATTGAGTCTGGAGAGGAAAAGAGACTCGAAGTGTTCAAAAATAATGGAAAGAACAGATATTGGTCTTTAATTTTGGGTAAAAGTGGGGTCTGAAAGGGGTTTGGGAATCATAATAACTTCCAGATAATAACTTCCAAGATGTGGAGAAATGAAGGAATCGAAAATTATTGTGAAATAACTTGGTAATACGAGTTAGGGCTTTCTTTGGAAGATTTTTTAAGAATGAGCAGAGATGTCGTCAAGACCGGGAGATTTCCTAGATTTAAGCCTCTTGATAGCGGTGAACAGATCTTCGGGGGAAATGAATTTGACATCTGGAGGGACATTAGCAATGGGTAGATTTTCACCTTCATCTTCGGCCGTGTCGATGAAGGGGGTCGTCATCGATCAGTAGCAGATGACTCATATACGGCAGATTGCAGCGTGACTCGACTTGACCAATAACATGCTTATCTCGTATATAAATGACAGACTTCACGTGGAGCACAGTGTGGAATACAAAAGCACGCCGACCGTGAACAGGGAAATTGCAAGAACTTTGCCTCCCTCAAGGAAACCACTTTTTTCAATCTGCTTTACGCCGCACCAACACAGATAGGTCTTATGGCGACGACGGGACAGGAAAGGGCAAGTAGTCGGAAGGCAGTGACCGTGGCCTTATTTCAAGTACAGACCCAGCATTTGCCTGGTGTGAAAATGGGAAGCAACGGAAAACCCTTCAGGGCTGCCGACTGTGGGATTCGAACCCACTGACTCCTGAATACAAGCTGATGGCTACGTGACCCAAACCGCACAGCCACTTGCTCGGTAAGAAACCTCCTTAGGTATACTGTCCGGCTCTGTGGCTAAATGGTTAGCGTGCTGGCCTTTGGTCGCACGGGTCTCGGGTTGGATTTCTGGCAGGGTCGGGAATTTTAACCATCATTGGTTAATTTCTCTGGCACGGGGGCCGGGTGTGTGTGTCGTCTTCATCATCATTTCATCCGCATCACGACGCGCAGGTCGCCTACGGGTGTCAAATCAAAAGACCTGCACCTGGCGAGCCGAACATGTCCTCGGACACTCCCGGCACTAAAAGCCGTACGCCATTTCATTCTTTTAGGTATACTTAGACCTATAGGGGAAACGGTACAGTAAAGTAGTGAGAACTTCTAAGCCCCTTATCAGTTCTAGAGCGTATGAGCATTAACTTACGTCACTACTTCCGGACACGCGTACCGCTTTAGTCAGGCATTCTGTTACTTGCAAACATGCCATCTGAACATCATAGAAAATGTTATGGTGCTATATACAGCCAAAAAACCAAACCCCATTCCGTAACAGCCCCGAAGGGCCATGGCCTACCAAACGAACGTTCCTCAGCCCGAAGGCCTGCAGGTTTCGAGGTGGCGTGTGGTCAGCACGACGGATCCTCTCAGCCGTTATTCTCGGCTTTCCAGACGGGGGTCGCCATCTCACCGTCAGATGACTCCCCACTTAACCTGTATGAATCTCGAACCAGCCCTCAGATCCAGGTAAAACTACCTGACCTGGCCGGGAATCGAACCCAACGCCTGTGAGTAAGAGGCAGGCACGCTACACCTACACCGCGGGCCCGGCTCTTATAGACAGCAGTTCTGCTGCTATTAAGAAGTCATTGTTAATATTGATGTTAATGCTAATGATTGTTTAAGGAAAATTCTAAACATCGACTGGCCAGAAGTAATCTCCAATCATGGACTATGGAGAAGGATGGGTGAAACCGAGATGGCCATACAGATAAAGCGGCGGAAATGGAAATGGATAGGGCATACGTTGAGGAAAGGGAATGAAGCCATTGAGGGAGAGGCACTGGATTGGAATCCGCAAGATAAAAGGAGGAGAGGAAGGCCCAAACAAACGTGGCGAAGATCTATACACATGGAGGCAATGGAAGACGGCAAGACCTGGAGGGAGGTGAAGAGGTTGGCTGGCAACAGGATCAGATGGAGATGCTTAGTTGATGCCCTATGTTCCACAAGGAACAACAGGAATTAAGTCAAGTAAGTCAATGCTAATGATCATAATTATCATGCAAACACCACTAAGGGTAGAAATGAGGGCATAAAACACAATGAAGGGCAAAGTTTCGGAGCAATAGGTCACGGGCTGCTAAGTGGTTCATTTTTATGCCGCTCGGTGGCGTATCAAGTTCAGGAAACCTCGAAAGAAAAGGAAATAATGCGTAATTCCTCGTTGCTTCTCTAGATATCCCAGGAGCCTAGGAATATTTTTTTATCTTTATTTTTTCTTCTTCTTCTTCAGCATCTGTTTACCCTGCCTCAAGGGCAGTGTCCTGGAGCTTGAGACTCTGGGTCGGGGGATACAACTGGGGAGAATGACCAGTACTTCGCCCAGGCGGCCTTACCTGCTATGCTGAACATGAGCCCTGTGGAGGGATGGGAAGATTGGAAAGGATAGACAAGAAAGAGGGAAGGAGCGCCCGTGGCCTTAAGTTAGGTACCATCCCGGCATTTGCCTGGAGATGAAGTGGGAAACCACGGAAAACCACTTCGAGGATGGCTGAGGTGGGAATCGAACCCACCTCTACTCAGTTGACCCCTCGAGACTGAGTGGACCCCTTCCAGCCCACGTACCACTTTTCAAATTTCGCGGCAGAGCCGGGAATCGAACCCGTCCTCCGGGGGTGGCAGCTAATCACGCTAACCACTACACCACAGAGGCGGACATTTTTATTATTCACAAAAGGAAAAGTATTTTATTTTTACTAACCGAAGACTTTCTTGTGAAGCGAGTAGTTCCACTACATCGGACAGTACAACACTGATATGAAATCCAGGGAAGAATATTTAAGCACCAGAGTTATATTCACTCTCAGCCACAACCTCTAAAGCTACTCACCTAGCAGCCGAGGAGACCAAATATCAGTTCTAAGTTGTGAATCATAATCGATTTCTTCATACTCATGACTGTTACAGGAAGTCATGCGCCAAGTATTATTCACTCAAGCCGATATTATTTATCACATGTAAATAGTGATTAAGATTTTATTATGTTAAGACAACTGTACACCACAATAGGTTTCCTCATATTGCCATGTGATAGTTCGTCAAGCCGACCTTCCCTCTCAAGTTAAATAGGCGATTAAGATGTTATTGCGAAGTCAAGTTCCAAGCCATGTTTATTTACGTAGGTTAATCAGTGACCACTGTGTATTATCAATGTATGTATTTAGTATTTAGTAATTCATTTAGTGAAACAAACATGTTGTTTCACTCTCTAATCGATAACGGACGGCTATATAAACCCTTACCAATATATATCGATGCTGTCGAAATCGACAACCTCTTAGGTCGTGTTACGTATATTTAGTACGTATTAGGAGAGGTTGTGGTTTCGGATCCCACTGGTGTCCGGTTGGCCATTTTTGTTCTCTACTTAACATCTCTTCAACACGTACTAAACGTACGTAACACGACCTAATAGGTTGAAAGTCGATTTCGATTACCATGCGGTCGTGATAATTCAATATTCATATATTGATGTTCACAACGTAGTGTTAAGTTATAGAGTTACCGAGCTCGATAGCTGCAGTAGCTTAAGTGCGGCCAGTATCCAGTATTCGGGAGATAGTAGGTTCGAACCCCACTGTCGTCAGTCTTAAAGATGGTTTTCCGTGGTGTCCCATTTCCACGCCAGGCAAATGCTGGGGCTGTACCTTAATTAAGGCCACGGCCACATCCTTCCCAATCCTCGCCCTTTCCTTTCCCATCGTCGCCATAAGACCTTCCTGTGTCGGTGCGACGTACATTAGCAAAAAATGTTATAGAGTTAAGACTGACCAGATCTTGTCTGACTTGATAATAAAGTCATTTATAAAAATATGTTGTATGGTGTCTTAATTCCCAAGAAGTCTGGAGGGCAGTTCCCACGATCAAATCAAGATCGTAAAACGAACATAAAACTTAATTTCAGGACAATCGCCAGCAAATCAGAAAGGCGATCAACTTTGAATAGTGTTCCATGAGAAGGAATGAATTCTAATTTCAAGAAATAAAGACAAACTACCAGATCGAATATGGAAGTATTGAGTTTCTACTTGGCATAAGTTAATTATGAAGAGTATGCAAAAGAACATTACTGTTTGTTAAATCTCTATACTATATTTTATCTCGTCAGTTAAGCATGCATTGGGGCGCAATAATGCGTAGACATTATTCGTGAATTCTCTGGTGGCTAAGTGCGCCTGTCACAGGGCTGTAATTACATCATGCCATACAGTACTTCCCCTTGTGGGACGAGCAAGACTGGTGGTCTTCCTGTCGGGAGCAGCTGTGGCACGGGTTCTCTTTGTGCGCGAGCTTACTGCTAATTACTGAACATACCGCCCAAAGAACCTCTCATCCCCTGTGACCATCATGATTTGTGAGAGTTCCAACTGCAAGACTCATGGTCAGTATTTTTCTAGAGTGATTCAATGGTTCAGACTCCTCTAAAGAAAATCCTCAGAGGTTTATCACACTCATATCGAATTTCACGTAAATGTATATTTAGGCTTAATTTACCAACCTTATTGTATGGGGTTAACGAGCCATTTTCTTACCTGGAGGTTCTGGGTCTGATTCCTGGCTCATAGAAGGATTTTGATCCTGGACTGAGGGCTGAAACGGGGTTCGCACAGGGTTGTGAAACCAACCGAGAAGATGTTTGGTACCAAAGGCAGCAGATTCGGTTTTGGAAGCCAAGCAAAGTGAAAGGTGAAGTCGTTACACTGACGACGCAGAACTGCAATATCTGCAGGTGGTCAAGTGCCCCGGCAGTAATTTTGCCAGACGAAGACCTTTAAAGGGTTCTATATTCTTATTTGTGTACAATACCTAATTCAATTAATGCGCCACGTGTTATATTTTTCTTCAATTATCGTCTCGAAGTTATTATTATTATTATTATTATTATTATTATTATTATTATTATTATTATTATTCCATCCAGAGTTCTTATACGCTTTAGAGTGTCTTGCAACGAGCAAGAAAAGGCCTGATCGAGTAACTGGAGGCCAAAGAAAAGAAGATTTTGAGAAAGATCTTAGGTCCCGTCAAAGAGAATGAGGAGTACAGAAGAGGGCATAACGACGAACCTACCTTGCATCCGGGAGATAGTGAGTTCGAATCCCACTGTCAGTAGCCCTGAAGATGGTTTTCCGTGGTTTCCCATTTTCTCACCAGGCAAATGCTGAGGCTGTACCTTAATTAATGCCACAGCCAATTCCTTCACACTCCTAGGCCTTTCCTATCCCATCACCACCATAAGACCTATCTGTGTCTGTGCGACATTAAGCCACTAGCAAAAAGAAAAAAGCGCCGAACTATACGCGCATGTAGAGAAGATTACCGATACTATCCGGAAAAGAAGAATTCATTACCTTTTATGGGCATGTGACACGAATGCACTCAACAAGACTGACCAACGGCATCATTACCTTCTTTCAGCAGAAGAAACTTCAAGCGTTCCAGGTTTTCCGAGACAAGCCGAAATTAAAAACAGGCATGAACACAGGAGAGAAAAGAACAACACCGAGGACGATTGCGAAAGTACTGGGCAGACATCAAAGGCAGAAGTAACCAGTAGAAATGACGTGGACCAAAGTTGCCTATTCGACATTAATGCATTATTATAATTATTTTTATTATTATAATTAAATGCATGGCCTATCACATCACTATTACATACTGGCTAAAAGGAAAACAACGCAAACTATGTATTAAAAATTCAAGGATGACATGCAGTCTTATTCTGGGATCATGGAACCCGCGACCCCACCAGGATCACTGGGATGTGGGAATAATGGAGGAAATGTTTAGTTAGGATGCCTAATTTTCTCTGTCTTAAGACTGTATGGTGTGACATCTCCAGATATTCGGTTTTTGAAGACAACAAAATAAGGAAATAGGTATGAGGTGATGAGATGTGGGAAATAAAACATAGGAATAGACGTTGGCTCCGTGGTACGGGTCGTGGAACTGTAAACTTACTTGTATCCAGGAGATAGAGATGACTGAATAGAACCCAACGGTCGTCAGTTCTACGGCAGTCTCATGTTTCCCATTTTCACACCAGGCAAATGCCGCGACTGTATCCCACTGTTGGTCGGGGTGGTAGTAAAAGGCGTCTAAAAAGGTCCCCAGAGGTTCTTAACTTGTGTTAGCAAATACGTAGCACTTAGATGAGTCCTGGCATTGCTTCCACTTGCTTGTGCCAGGATCCTCACTTTTATCTATCCTATCCGACCTCCCTTAGTCAATTCTTATTCTCTTCCGACCCCGATGGTATCAAGTTTTCGAGTTCTAGGGAGTCTTTCAATTCCATACCCTTATGGCCCTTCGTGGCTCTTGTCTTTTCTGGCCGATACATTCATTTTTCGAAGTTTCGGACCCTTTTCATGTTTCCCTATACCACCACCGCGACTTTATTTTAGTTAAAGTTCCGGCCCAGGTACGGCCTCTCATCAGGTTCAGTCGTTCAATGTTCACTAATAAGCCACTCTTTTGCTGATTATTATTTTCGTAAGTGTACATTCAGAGAGGATATTGACAGTAACATGGCTTTCTTCGCTTGAAGCATGATGGAGCTCTAGAAAGCCGAGCTACTAGTCAGTTCATTCTTCTGAGTCAACGGGCAGAAGCTATATTTATTGGTGAGCGGTATAGGGTAAATGCCATAGAACATTTTGGGTCCTATACATCCCTTATCTGTCACAATACTCTGCTCGTCTTTTATACCATCCTTCTTTTTCACAATCATACTATCCTCCCATCCTCAAACCTGCCTGCAACCAGCGGAACGAAGGAAGGGCTCGTCTCTGTTTAGTTAACATATAAAGGCAAGTGGGGGTGGGGGGAAATTGGCCGACGTATTTCTATGAAAATATTGTTCTCACTAGTAGATACAAGGTTACTTTCCTGTGGTGCAGATTTATTTTTACTAGGTGCTATTGCGATTATGTTTAAAAAGTAGTAGTTAAAATATTTGTTTTACAATGGTGAAAAACCGTGCTAGATTTCCCCGTAAAACTACATATTCAATTTTTCAATTAGCATAAAAGAACCCTCAAATAAAGAGTTTGGAAAGGCCACTTCCACTCCTCAGGACCGACCTTGTAAAAGTAAATCGTTCTGTAGAATATTTAATCCTCAAATTTATATTAGCTACAAATATTCAGCAGCTAAACCGTCTAATTTCACATTTTAAGTGAATGTGCGTTTTATCCTAATAGTCTGATTTTATATTTATTTTATCTTCAACTGTGTGCTAATAATAATAATTATGGCCTATGGCCTCCGGAGAGGCCTGGTGCAGGTCTTTTTCTAGTAGACGCCCTATTAGGCGACTTACGTATCTATGAAGATGAGGGCCCTACCTAGGATGATTTCTAATGTTGAATACGCCATACACACCCAGCCCCCGAGCCATTGAAATTAACCAATTAAGGTTAAAATCCCCGGCCCGGCCAGGATTCGAACCCGGGACCCTCTGAATCGAAGGCAATTACGCTGACCATTCAGCCAACGAATCGGACAACTGTGTGCTTGCATTCGGGAGATCGTTGATTCGAACCCCACAGTCGGTAGCCCTAAATATAGTTTTCCGTACCATTTCCACGCCAGGAAAATGTTGGGGTTGTGCCTTAATTAAGACCATGGGAGCTTCCTTCCCACTCCTAGCCCTTTCCTATCTGGTCGTCGCCATAAGACCTATCTGCGTCGGTGCGACGACAAACAAATTTTAAGAAAATATTGTCTAGAAACCAGCTAATATCCATGTAAAATCATTACATCAATGAAATTTTAAGAATTTAATGTGTGAACTCCCATTACCAAATTTCACGAGCCTCCATTCTTATAGCCAATACTTTCCCCTTATTAGCTCTTTCTCACCCCACCATCGCGGAAAACACGTATGTGTTAATGTGGTGTTAGGAGCATAACGAAAGAGAATGGAACAATCCTTTCTAGATTTTAGATGCTTCACTAAAAAGGAGTCTACAAACTGTAAAACTTTCTTTCTTTCTTAATCTGCTTACCCTCCAGGGTTGGCTTTTCCCTCGGATTCAGCGAGGAATCCCACCTCTACCGCCTCAAGGGCAGTGTCCTGGAGCGTAAGACATTGGGTCGGGAGATGGAACTGGGGAGGATGACCAGTACCTCGCCCAGGCGGCCTCACCTGCTATGCTGAAATGGGGCCTTGCGGGCGGATGGGAAAATTGGAAGGGTTAGACAAGGAAGAGGGAAGGAAACGGCCGTGGCCTTAAGTTAGGTACCATCCCGGCATTTGCCTGGAGGAGAAGTGGGAAACCACGGAAAACCACTTCCAGGATGGTAGAGCCGGGAATTGTCCGGGCCTCCGGGGGTGGCAGCTAATCACACTAACCACTACACCACAGAGGTGGACAACTGTAAAAATAATTTTCAAAATACAGTATATAAAAATAAATGTGAATAAAATTGTCTGGAAGTACTTTCAATGACTACACTCGTCCTCAGCAATGATTATATTAAGTCATTTTTTATCTTATTTTACGTTGAGAATTTGCATTACGTCACACCGACACAGACATGTCTTATTGCGACGATGGGATATGGAAGGCCTACGAGAAGGAAGGAAGCAAACGTTGCCGTAATTAAGGTACAGCTCCAGCATTTGGCTGATATGAAAATGAGGAAATCACGGAAAACCATCTTCAGGGCGGGCGACAGCGGGGTCCGAACCCACTATCTCCCGATGCAGGGTGATAGCTATTTCTTTCTTCGTACTCAAAACTGGATCATCCCTCTAACTTCGTAATCTCTACGTAAGGTTTGATCTCCTAGTTAGTTTTAACCTGCCTAAAATTACAGATGACTGCAAGAATACAGATTATTACAGCAAGGTTATTAACAGCTTCAGCATTTATGAATAAAGGTGAGATACAATTATTAAAAATAAGATTTGTGACATGGGGATGCACATCCATGTTGTTTAAGCATCCTAATTGATCCTTTTACTTCTGCAAGAGCAACGGCGTGGATGATATATATGTTTATTAGTTTGATGCAGATATTGATAAAGAAAGCTGTAATCGTGCCTCTGGTTTCGACCACAAGTCACAACTCATGAAGGTTTTTGAGGTGATATTTATCAAGTTACCAGGAGATATATAGGTTGATGATGACGATGATGATGATTATGATATTATCGCTATTATTATTACTGTTTAAAGGAGACTAATATCTAGGTCATTCGCCCCTAATGGCAGAAATGAAACGAAATGAACTCACAGACTAAAATTTTAATTTTCTCATTAACTAGGATTTTTGTCCGCCTCTGTGGTGTAGTGGTTAGCGTGATTAGCTGCCACCCCCGGAGGTCCGGGTTCGATTCCCGGCTCTGCCATGAAATTTGAAAAGTGGTACGAGGGCTGGAACGGGGTCCACTCAGCCTCGGGAGGTCAACTGAGTAGAGGTGGGTTCTATTCCCACCTCAGCCATCCTGGAAGTGGTTTTCCGTGGTTTCCCACTTCTCCTCCAGGCGAATGCCGGGATGGTACCTAACTTAAGGCCACGGCCGCTTCTTCCTTCCCTCTTCCTTGCCTATCCCTTCCAACCTTCCCATCCCTCCACAAGGCCCCTGTTCAGCATAGCAGGTGAGGCCACCTGGGCGAGGTACTGGTCATACTCCCCAGTTGTATCCCCCGACCAAGAGTCTGAAGCTCCAGGACACTGCCCTTGAGGCGGTAGAGGTGGAATCCCTCGCTAAGTCCGAGGAAAAAATCGAACCTGGAGAGCTAACAGATGATGATGATGATGATGAACTAGGATTTTTAAAATGATGATGATGACGAGAATGATGAGTGGACCTAATTCACAATGCCTTATTTTATATAACGATTAAAACATAAATAAAAATACAACAGAATAACGCACTGACTTAAAAATAAAATATATATTATTCAACTTAAAATCTAAAAACATATTAAAACAAACATAGTCAACAGAACAAGATCGTAGTTCACAAAAAATATATATCTTAAAAACAAATACCTAAAATAAAACTTCACTTTTAAAAAGAATAAAAGAAGCCACTATCACTCATAAAACGGATGACGAGGTTTACTGACTGCGTCATTTCGCAGAATGAGAAAAATGATATTTGGAAGTTTTAGACTACGGCGCAGGTCAGTCAGGTCCGGGCAAAGGATTGTACATATTCTTCTTCTCTTTGTCGACTTCTACTGGATGTATCGTATCTGTTTTGAATCAGACGGTGGGTCGATTATATTTCCTTCTTTTTTCGTTATTTCTTCAATGCAATGATGTATATTCGACTAGTTCAGCCAGTAGCTGAGATGCCTTCGCATGATTACCCCTTTCTTATAAAATTAGTATTGGTATTTTTAAATTTATATATGCAAATCCTAGTCTTATGAAGACCAGTAGTGGGTTTAAGATTCATAACGTTAACAAACAAAATGTGAATCAAAACAAATAAACAAATACCCCAGGAACTTTTGATGATTGATGCTTGTTGTTTAAAGGGGCCTAACATCTAGATCATCGGCCCCTAATAGTACGAAATGAGACAAAATGAAATAAAAAATTAAAAACCCAAAATCCTCCACTGACCACAATTCAAAACGTGAGGACGAAGAATGAATAGATGGATGGATATGAATTTAGAACGATCAGCGGAACCGACCCACAATGCCTCACATGCACAGAAGCTGGCGTAAACAACAGTATCACTGACCAAGGGACTGCTTCTATAGCACGATACTGAATCGGTGACGCTTGTAGTCAAAAGGTGTCCAAAATCCAAGTCATCGGCCCCTCATAACGGTATTTATCGCTAGAAAAGTAGAACCATGGTATTTGTCATGTTGCGATATTAATCAAGAGTAGTGTAAACTTGTGGTTTTCCACACATTATGATACTACTCACAGGTAATGAAATTCACACATGTATTACAGACCTACTGTGTTTCGCACATTGCGGCGCCATTGACAGGCAACGTAAACCTATGGTGTTCATCACCTAAATGTACTAACCATAGGGACTCGTACTATCCCGTGGTGTTCCTCATATAGTGCTACTAATCACAGGTACTGTAAAAGCCGTCACGCTCTCGTTTGCTACTAATCACGTACGTATTTGTTACCTAACATAGTGTACTACGCGAAAGGAAAAGCGACCCATGGTGTTCCCCGCGTGGTGGTACTAATCACAAGGAGTTTCATGGTTCTAATATAATCATCCCTTGGTCGCCCCTTTTAGTCACCTCTTACGACAGGCGAGGTGTATTCTTCGTCTGCATCTCCCAACCACAGGGGGTTATGTGTTTGGTCCACGAGAGGTATTTTATTTCCCTCAAGTCCGCCGGCAAGCCGGTTAGGACCCCCCTATCCGCCACCTGGGACGCGCCACTTGGGAGTATCACCTCTCCCCCTGCTACGCCAGCGTAGTAGGTTCGTGGCAGGAACTTTTAAAGTCCATTTTGTCAGCAAATGTATTCAGATAATTGTCTGTAATATCCTATGCATTTTGACGTGGAGAACAACAAAATAATGTTATGCATAAAGAACTATTTAGTTCCTTACATAATTTCACAATATTTTGCTTTACTTCGCACCAACACAGATATATTTTATGGCGACGATGGGATAGGAAAAGGCTAGTACTGAAAAGGAAGCGGCCGTGGACTTGTGGTGGTGTAAAATGAGAAGTTTCATTTTTCAATTACACTGTTTTAAATTTTATGAAAAGTGAGTGCTTGTGTAAGTTTGGTACTCCTTAAGTCGTATTCAGATATACTGTATAATTTGTTGTTATTTTAATTTTGTTACAAGGTATAATTTTTTTTTTTTTTTGCTAGGGGCTTTACGTCGCACGGACACAGACAGGTCCTATGGCGACGATGGGATAGGAAAGGCCTAGGAGTTGGAAGGAAGCGGCCGTGGCCTTAATTAAGGTACAGCTCCAGCATTTGCCTGGTGTGAAAACTGGAAACCACGGAAAACCATCTTCAGGGCTGCCGATAGTAGGATTCGAACCTACTATCTCCCGGATGCAAGCTCACAGCCGCGCGCCTCTATGCGCACGGCCAACTCGCCCGGTAAGGTATAAATTATACAGTATAATATTATCATAAATATGGCTGCCAAATAATAATAATAATAATAATAATAATAATAATAATAATAATAATAATAATAATAATAATAATAATAATAATAATAATACGCAGACGCAGTCAATGTCATAAGAATCCTCAGGTTTTACGAAACTTCTAGCATTTTTCGTGAACATCGGATAGAACAGAATATTGTAATCTCGACCAAGTCTGATAACTTCAACAGTATAACAGGTAATGTAGTAATAAATTTGAAGCACATAGGTAAAATTATCTCTGTTATTTGGGCTTAAAACCATGGATTCAGGATGAATGATTTCATGAGGAGTAATTTAAAGTGATGGATTATGTACTTTTGAAATATCGAAATGCTCGGGTTACAACAAACGCATCTTAACTGCGGTTCATCCATTAAAAGGAAGTAGACCATTATTTTTCAGTGCTAACTTATTGGAGAACTTCGAGACTGAATTAGATAGGAAAGTTGTAATGGAGTTCGAGAAAATATCCTTGTTTATCTAACTACGTAAGATGCTGAGAGATCAAAACTGATGACAATCTGTGCTAATGGTGAAATGGGAGGATGATAAATGACTGATTAAGTGAACTTTGGAATGGACTTTGGAGAGTAAAGAATGGTTTTGAAGATATCTATCAGTTTGACATAAGTATATCAAGATTCAGACTGCGAGTTATGGAGGAAAACTAGATTTAACAAATTGCTTGGACCACTTGTTAATATTATAAAGAGAAGAACTGACAAAGTATAGCGAATCAAAGAATTTTTTTTTTTTTTTTTTTTTTTTTTTTTTTTTTTTTTTTAGCTAGTTGCTTTACGTCGCACCGACACAGATAGGTCTCATGGCGACGATGGAGCAGGAAAGGGGTAGGAGTGGAAGGAAGCGGCCGTGGCCTTAATTAAGGTACAGCCCCAGCATTTGCCTGGTGTGAAAATAGGAAACCACGGAAAACCATTTTCAGGGCTGGCGACAGTGTGGTTCGAACCTACTATCTCCCGAATACTGGATACTGGCCGCACTTAAGCGACTGCAGCTATCGAGCTCGGTAGGACATATTTTATTATAATACAAGCTGTTGCGTGTTTCTCATTTACGGGTTAGCGGAAATGAGTGACAGCAGAAGATAGTACACCAGAAATAACAAAAATAGTTAGTCAGCGTTATCGTCCGACTGTTTGGCTGAATGATCAGCGTACTTCCCTTTGGTTCAGAGGATACCGGGTTCGATTCCCGGTCGGGTCGGGGATATTAATCACTTCTGATAAAGTCTTCTGGCTCGGAGACTGGGTATTTGTGTATGTCCCAACACTCTCCTTTCCAAATTCAGACAATACATCACATTACAAACCACCACAGAAACACGCAATAGTGATTACATCCCTCCATATAGGGTTGCGGCAGGAGGGGCATCCGGCCGTAAAACATGGTCAAATCAAATCACCTATGCGATGCAGTTTGCACTCGTGACCTTACAGGTGTGGGAACAGCGGTAGGTAAAGAAGAAGAAGTCAGTCAGAGTTATCAGTCAATCGATCAATCAATCAATCATTGATCTGCATTTAGGGCTGTCGTCATTGTGACAGATTCCCTATCAGATATTTACCTAGTCTGCTCTTAAATGATTTCGAAGAACTGGGATATGTATCGATCATTTTCCTTCGTCAATTATTCCAATCCCTGACTCCTTCGCCTATAAATGTATATTTGCCCCAATTTGTTCTCTTGAATTAAAATGATCTTCAAATTATTATATTTCGTATCTTTGAAATCTCCACTCGAACTTATTCATCTACTAATGTCATTCCACGTTATCTCTCCACTGACAGCTCCCGGCTTAGTCGAGCATCTCTTCTCCTTTCTCCCAACTCCTCCCAGCCCAAAATTTGCAACATTTTCGTAACACTACTCCTTTGTCGGAAATCATCCAGAAGAAATCGTGCTACTTCCCTTTGAATCTTTTCCACTTCATGTATCAAGTAATCCTGGTGTGGGTCCCATACACTGGAACCTAACTGTAATCGAGGTTTAACCAAAACTGTACACGCTCTCCCCTTTATATCTTTACGTCAACCCCTGAACACCCTTATCTTTTGATTGGTTCACAACAGACATCGCTAACTTGTACAGATATCTTGATCATAGTTCCCACATTGTAGAAGTGCTAATTTGTTAGTTCTTTTGTCTTTTTTGCCATTTTGTACTTTTGGGTCATTTTCTAAAATTAGGCCTATACGTCATTATTTGGTCATTTTATGGATCCGACTCCTTGGCTGAATCGTCAGGGTTGAGACCTTCGGATCAGAGGGTCCCAGGTTCAACTCCCGGCCGGGTCTGGGATTTTAATCGTTTGTGATTAATACTTCTGGCTCGGGGACTGGTTGTTTGTGTTTGTCTCAACACAGACTCTCCTCTTCATATTCACACAACATACCACACTACCAACCACTACAGGAACACGCAATAGTGATTACATCCCTCTACATAGGGTTGGCGTCGGAAAGGGCATCCGGCCGTAAAACAGGGCCAAATCAACATGTGCGACACGGTGTGGGAAAAGCGGTAAAATAGTAATAAGAAAAAGAAGAATTGGCCATTTTATGAACATTCTTAGGCTATTTTATAATTTTTGAGTTATTTTCTTATATGTTTGAGGAGTGTAAAGCATTTACATGTATGGTATTGGTATTGAAAGTGAGGGTGCATACGGAGACTTGGGAATCTTCACAACGCTTTGTCAATCTGGGGACTAAAGAAACTTTGTTCAGCCTTTACTTCTTGGAAATGTCCACATACCAGGAGAGACACCTCCAATTGGAGAAGTCCTCCTCGTGAACGGTCGAGATTTTCTTCTGAAGACGCGGATCAATTTTCTCTGCGAAATGCAAAGAATTTCACTTTGTTTTCTTGACATGACAAAAGCTTATTATAATGTCTATAACATAAATATAGGCCATGCAAACTGGATTAGTAAACTGATTGTAAAATTAAATTTTAAAAGATTTTGGATCATTTTACTGGTTTTTTGCCGTCATTTTATGGATATTTTTTGAAAATATTTTAAGGTCATCAAAATCCTAGCCCTGGTTATAACCATATGAAGGTCTGTAACCTTCATTTACGCTCCCGTTAATGTGATTACCCGATTGAGGATCATTAACAGCCAAGTACTTATTGTTGAGAAGTCTTAGGGGTTTAGAACAATGTAGGCGATCCCACTTTTATTCTTGCTCCGTGATATTAAAGCATTCGCGACTTAGGCTTTCAAGCCTCCTACTCTCTTTTTGACACCCTTTTCTCCCGTCTCATTCTTCAAATGAGCGTTCCTTCAGATTTTCTTTCCATTTGAGTCAATTTCAATGCCTTCCTGGTCTGCAGAGGCTAATTACCACGTGGTTTGGCACCTTATAAAATCACCACGAAACCAAAAGCCCCCACCGTCGTCAGTGATGCACGCCGTCGATGGACTTGCTAATAAAAAAAAAATCAAAATCAAAAATCAATACATCCATTATTATAGTTCGAAGGATAAAATAATCCGTAGATGCAAAATATTGCAAGTTCTATTTTCTATCATTTTTGTTATTTGCACTTTTTAGAGAGAAGTAATTTTCATGGAGATACTCTATTTGGAAGTTTGTGAAATATGCAAGTTGCTGGGGTATGGGTAGTGCTGAGTAATGACATTCAGAGCATGACTAGTGCATCTGAGTGTTATGAAAGGTGCTGCTCATAGGGTCAGTTGGGCTGCAATAGTACTTTCTTACCCAGTGAGGAAAGCAATGGCAAACTACCTCACTCCTCATCTTGCCTAGTACGCCTCATTTTGGTGCTGCCATTGGTTTTTGGGGTTTCCTTATAACCGCATAACCTTTGGTGGTGCTATTTGAGGATCCAACCAGCCTCTGGGCTAATGACCTAACAGACAGACATAAAAGACCGGAAATTGTATTCCGCGTAATGTTAATTGCGCGAAGTGTTTCTATACAGCTGAAAAAAACTTATTTTGAAGTTCCATGGTATCATGTTCAGTCTCACTAAGCGATGACAGCTACTGTGTAGAGATGAGAAGAATGCAAGAATGAGGAATGTGGCCTGCAAGCACGAACTTCCTGTTCTGTCCAGACAGATCGGCTCTTATCTGCTCGTATCTGCTACACAAAAACATTGACTCACACTTTGCAGTTCGTTGGATTACAACTGACAAGAGAGAAGAGCTGCCAGCAATATAAAGTCGCCTGGATAGTAGCGGAGTTGCTATGGTAACCATTGCGTCACTGGCTCTGCTGGTGAAAAACCCTTCGCCCCGTGCCTCAACGGGCGTGTGCATTCTTCTGATCTCCCAACAGTACTTAATGTCACTATGCTAAGAAACGCAAAATGAAGTAGGCCTACTATATCTTTGCGAACTGTGTTATCATTTCCCACGTAAACAAAAGTCAGTGGCCGGTGTTCTGTGTAGTAATTGTAATTTTACTTATTACTTGCTGAAAAAAAGTAATTTGTAAATGTAATTGTTGTTAGGCCATTAGCCCAGATGCTGGTTGGATCATCAAATAGCACCGCCAAAGGCTATGCAGTTATTGGGAAACAGCAAAAACCAGTGGCAGAGCCCGAATGAGGCGTACTAGGCAAGATGAGGAGTGAGGTAGTTTGTCATTGCTTTCCTCACTGGACCAGAATGTGCCACTACAGCACGACTAACCCTATGAGCAACACATTTCATAACACTCAAACACTATTTGTGCTCCGAATGTCATTACTCAGCACCACCCACACCCCAGCAACTTCCATATTGTCACAGCCATGGATGGGACTGGGACTTCGGTGGAAACTGCACTTTGCTCTGGCCTGTGCCAAGAGACGGATACAAACGTACTGCATCCATCAAGAAATGGTAACAGGCATAATTGAGTAAAATATTTCTCAGGTGTCTGTGATTCAGCCCAATTATATTTTTCTTGTACTTTTCCATCACTGTTTTTAGCTGCGTTATCGTTTTGATTCAGTGTCTTAGAATGATTTTCGTTAGTATGCCCATTGGCAACTATTCGTGGTACCAGCAAATTCGAAATTTGTAAACAACTCTTTTGAAGTTGCAAGTGGAGACTGTACATAATTACCTATGCTATAAATGACATAAAATCGCATTATTTAACTGTGCTATTTTACAAGACTTTCTTTTATTAAGTACCAATGAAATGAATTTAAAAACTGAGAAACTAATATAAATATACATTTTACAATAATTCCAGTTTTAAGAAAATCATTGAACAATTTAACAACTTCTCAGGAAACATTAATTATAAGGAAACCGTATGTAGGGCTACGACACTTTCAAATTAAGTAACAAGAACGGTGCTGAGAGTAACACTTGTTTGCCAACATATGCGCGCGCAGAAACACTTGGTCACTACTTCAGTTGCCATGAAACTGAAATTTATAAAATGCCTATCTTCCACTTCAAGGCTACTTTATACACATAAATAAATTTACCACAAATAATATACCGACGATATTCATGAATTCATAAAATAAAAACCAGAAAAGTCACCAATATTGATATTTTGTGCTTGCGTTCTGGTAGGTAAGTGTAACTGTGTCGCCCACTTACGTTAATGACACAGAGCAAAATTCTTTGCAAAAAATTCGAGATTGTTGCATTACAAATACTGTAGAGAAAGATTTTTATGTCACTGATACGAGTTAAAAAAAGATCGCTAGGTGTCTATTTTAACACGAGAGAAAGAAGAATATCTTGTCATTAAAAGATATAATAGTCAACGGATACAGTGAAAAAATCGTTGTCTATTTTTGCTTGAAATATGCTGTACTCTAGTGGTTGAAATGTTAAGTACTGTTTACTTGTGCCTAGTCTGTCTATGCTTGTGCTTGTTACATGCTGCACTCTAGTGGATGAAATTGAAGCGTTGAATCACACAGCCAATGGCACTCCCTCAGCTCTTGACAGCACATACAAATCCAACCCAATAATTCTTTTGTACAATGTCTTTTGTTTGGAAGCAGCGCTCTGGCTCTACAATTCAGACAAGCGCCGCCAGAGCGCATATCGGTCTGCACGCTTGTTCAAATGAAGGAAGAATAAGATAATGCACACATTTTCTTGAAATTTAATATACACTGTTCTTGAGAGGAAAAGTCTCATATTGTTTCTGTGGTAGTGATAGTGCCATGGCACAACGCACTATCGCACGGTCATGTAATCACATTTGGTTTAGCAATTTAATTATATCTGGTTGAGACTGGAATTTTATGGAGATAGGGGTAGCAAGTATTCTCTCTCATTACTACGTATGATTCCGTAGGAAGATATTGATGAACATCCGGGGTATATCATTGTACGAACTGTGATATGTTTTGTATAATTTTCTCTGAAGAACCATAAAATTGCACAGATTGTCAGATACATGAAGTGGCCCTCTAGCCTCTGGCTCCTAATGATATAGCTACAATTAAACAGGCATTTATCAACATACTTTTGTTGTACATGAGCAGAAATTTTCAGTCAAATTCAGAACTGGTGCCTTCGCACAAATAATATTAAACCCGAAAATAAATCCTGCAAGCATTCCAAAGCTTGTAAAAGAACTCAAACCGATAACAAACTCTTGTCTAAATGAGGAACATGTTTTCAGTGTAGAGCACCTGTTAAATGCCATCATGATCCCCACGTTTGACCTTAGGAAATTCCTCCGCTGTTCGAGTTCAAGTGGACAATTGAGATCAAACCCATAGTGATATTCGATTAATCTCATTATGGGAATACGATGAGCAAACAGAAATATACATAATATATGTTTGAAGTCTAGCGCCACTATGACGTTTGTCGATAAAGGCCAAACAAGGAAAATATAGTGATCAAAGCTTTGTCATCATGAGTAGATAATGTTACGAATAACACTTCATCTGCTTCATTACCCTAATTTATATCAGGATGACCCAATAAATGCACACACAAAATTCTAATCAGCTATGAACGGCCACACTTACTAATTACTGTCTATTTACAAATTATTGTTCCTTATGGCGCAGCAGACGGTCCACCTACCTGGGAACGCTTAATCTTTACTTTCACTTCCCCAAGTCCTGTCACCTCATGCAGGAGCTCTGTGTAGACCGCTGGATCTGTATACAGGACTACGGGCCACTCGACACGCGATGACTGCTCGTTGGTTCGACTCCACAGACAGTTCAGTAATTCACACAGTCACATGCAGTGAACAACTAAATAGCTCAACAGTATTCAGCAGGACGATACTCACAACAGCGAACATTTATCCTCGCACTCATGATAGCGGGTTTCCTCACTGACTCACGGCGATCCTCAGTCCACAGAAATACACAAACACACAGTACTCTCAGGTAGTCCACGTCTTCCGTTCCGTCGTTTCCAGTCCATCTACTCACTGGTCTCTCCGACACCACAACAACAGCTCCTCGTTCAGACCTCGGTGGCACACTAGCGACAGCCAACACCTCCGTCGCCCTCAGCCCAGCCACCGAATCCCAACACAAAGATCTCACACTGAGTCCAACATGGAGCCCAGCGCTGACCCCCAATCCAACACCGACTCCACCTCGGAGCCCAAGTGTGACTGATTGTCCGCGGCTATCTTCCCTTTTATAGCTTGGGTGATTTGAGCCAGAATTTTCACGAGGTGACTAGAGACAGAACATTCCCGTTGAATCTCCAAGAAACTCATAGGTACGCCCGCCGACGAGAACAATACACGGAAAGGCCGGCCCCACCCTACAAGCCGCTGGGAGATTCCAGGTCGTGTGAGTCACTAGCCTCTTCTTGGAAGTACCGACAGGGACTACCACGGGGCTGGCACGTAACGTTAATATCGAACGTTTTCGTGTCTTTACACAGTATATCCTTTTCTATATAAATAAAATCGTAACGACCGCGTGTCTGTACATTGACTATTTTGGCGAAATTTTCATTCAGTTATCCTTTTCAGGTGTAATAATTATCATCTGCATATTTTTTTGCTAGTGGTTTTACGTCGCACTGTCACAGATATAGGTCTTATGGCGATGATGGGATAGAAAAGACCTAGGAGTTGGAAGGAAGCGGCCTTGGCCTTAATTAAGGTACAGCCCCAGCATTTGCCAGGCGTGAAAATGGGAAACCACGGAAAACCATCTTCAGGGCTGCCGACAGTGGGATTCGAACCCACTATCTCCCGGATGCAAGGTCACAGCCACGCGCCTCTTACCGCACGGCCAACTCGCCCGGTGCATACTTTTTAGCTTTGGTGTCTCTTTGTCTGTTCGCCTGAGTTCTTATAACTTGAAAGCAACTGGATTTATTTCTACCAAACTTTATATCGATGGCCTAGATTGAATACCTCGTATCTCAAAAAGTCCTTCCTATCCATTATTTCCCTTAAGACTGGTGACATCTCCCAGCCACATTTGGATATGCAGCCCATCAGAACAACGTTCGTTGGGTTTATTTTCCTATGCGCATGGCTAAAGGAAAATGAACCTTATTAAAAATATAGTCTAGGAGTAAGTAAATAAGTCACGCAGACATACTTTCCTATAGTACGGTACGGTAAGGTTAATTTTCCTTCACACGTCGGCAGAGGAAAAAAGAATACAACGAACATTGTTCTGATGGACTGCATATTCAAGTGTGGCTGGGAGGCGTGACCAGTCTTAAGGGAAATAATGGATAGGAAGAAGTTTGTGAGATACGAGGTTTTCATTCTAGGCCATCGATATTTAAAATCCACCTGTCCATGGGTAGATTTTAGAGCCGATATTGTTTCTAAATCCCTGAACTTACTGCGGGTTCAAACGAAACCAAAACCGTGATTTTGCTCTCCCACAAAATATACACAACCAAACTTAATGGAAATCTACCTGCCTTAATGGATGATACGGAAATATCGTGGAACGCTGTGGTGTAGGAAGGTACCGGGGTGAATGGGCGGACAAGGAAATGACCACAGCATAAGTTAAGGCACTAAATTTGGAAATTTTATTTCTTTCCTCCTTTTTCTGAGTTTATAATTTGATAGATAGAAAATCTGAATAAACAACAAATGAGCTCATCAGCTCCCACAACAACAATGACTTTAAGTCCAAAATCAGGTACGAAATAAGAGATAATTGTCAAAAAGATAATATACAATGAGATGAGCATTGTAGCCCTGAACAGGTACACTATTTATAAGAGCATATTTGCTCCACTAATTTACATAGCCCAGGAGTCTGAGCTCCAAAAGTTAATACATCCTTTCAGAGGCACACGTTTCTTACAAGGTTATGCATGACGAACTTAAAACGATGTATTCACCGTCACTTCTGCTCAACAGTTTGTTACGCACTGGTCCGTAAATGATTACGAAATAATCAGGGGCAATGAGTGCTAATTCTGAATGGCCTTAATGTAAAAATAAAATGTTTAACATGATCGTCCATGAACAAAAGGCTAGGAGGGGAAACATTTGCACTTCTTCTAGAAAAACTCTTGAATCCTAAATGGACTTATGGCCCGAAGTTGCAGAGGCTAAGCATTTTCTACGAAGGGATGACTAAATGAGAAATATTAAGCGCCAAAAATGTGTTCAGAATGTAGAGGTTTAGAAAATGTTAGTCACCCCATACCAAGTTCAATGGGAATCAACAGAGGGTAATCATACTTTGTTCCCTTACACTATATGTTTCCCAGCGGGGATTTGAACAGAGTCCTCAGACTTGCCGAAAATTAGCAATTAAACTATGAAATTAGAAATTTATATGAAGAAACATTCCCCTCAAGCTATCTGTCTGGAGCTATCATATGTTAAGGCATACTTCTCCCTCCCCTCTCCATTGTACAGTATACTCGATTCAAATCATCCAATAGGAGAGATCCACATCGCTCTACAAGGCCCCTCCCATTCTTGCCCTCCCCTCTCCACGCGCAGCGTGCCTCCCAAAATCTTTCCATGACCACAGTCTTGAAATAGTATTTGGTGACAACGGACTTAACATCGTCAGTCTAGATAAGTACGTAAGTTTTCATTATATTAATACTTGTATATATTTTATTTTTGTCATTACTGTTTCACGTTATCACTAAACTCTCTATCATTGACAAGTTTACGCTACGTAAACAATACTGTACATATATAAGATTGTTTTTAAAAGTGATTTGATAGAATCTGAAGATGTTCTTGTAGAACGAAACATGTCATTCTTTGTATGTTAGTGTATTTTTTACAGGTATGTTTATAGTGTTTTAATTTACATTATATTTGCTGTGTGTTTGACAGACTGAAAAACCTTTGTTACATTTAACTAAGTCAACACTGAAAAACATGGCTTCATTCTTAACAAAAAAAAAAGACATTTCTGTCATTACCTTGAGTTGTTAGGCCTTCCGAACGTCAACCCGCGGCTCCTGTCTCCGAATGACACGCCGCACTCACAAAACCGCAGCGACGAAGATGACAATACGGCCCTAAAGCGCCCAGATTTTATAGCATTTCGAGAGGAAGCTTCCAGAACTCTTTACAGATAGGCTGAATGCCTGTACACACATCCGATTCTAATTGTCTAGAGAAAATATTCACAGCATTTCTGATTGGTTGCTAGATACGGGAGTTTGAGGGGGTCAGAAGTGTTGACAATCTTTACACCAGAACAAAACAATCTTTACAAACTTAAGCTCTGCCAACTCTGTAAATTAACTTTCCCTTAAGAATGAATTGTCTTTAATTCCTCCAGATGGTGTACTTAGGCAACAATTGCAAACGCAAGTATCTTGCATTATATTAGTTCAAGTTCCATAACACAGATGGCCTTACAGAAGGCACGCCGTTTAATAGGACGGAGAAGGTGTACTCCCAGTACAATGCAAGTCTGTTTCTAAACTTTTTTTCTCATGTGCATCATTTCTATGCGAGGATTAATCAGGGAGATATCATTAACGGACTGTTTTTCACCGGACTTAACACAAAAGTGGGGGCGTGTAAAACCTATTTCTTATAACTTGAAAACTGCTGGAGATATTTCAACCAAACTTCATATTTAACATCCACCTGTCCAAAGGTTGGTTTTTGCTCCATACCATATCAAATTCCCGGGATGGACTGGGGGTTTATAGGGAATCGAAACAGTGATTTTACTTTCCCAAAATATATATAAGAGCAATCTGACTGGAAGTCGACCAACCTTGATAAAGATCCATTTATAAAAAAATTTCTCATGTGCATTTCTTCGATAGGAGGATACATCACGAACGGTCGGTTTTGCAGGCTAATCCAGCGTAGATAGCCGAAAAGGTGTTGTACGTGGAGCAGATTCCTTATCTATATAAATTAAATCGTAACGACCGTGTGTCTGTACACCAACTATTTTGTCGAAATTTTCATTCAGTTATCCGTTCCAGGTGTAATAATGGCCATCTGCATATTTTTCTTTAGCTTTCGTGTCTCTTTGTATGTTTGTCTGTTTGTTTGTTTGTTTGTTTGTTTGTTTGTTTGTTTGTTTGTTCGTCTGTTTGTCTGAGTTCTTATAACTTGAAAACTACTGGATATATTTCTTCATATTTAAAATCCACCTGTCCTTGGGTAGGTTTTAGGGCCGATATTGTTTCTAAATCCCTGAACTGACTAGGGGTTTACACGAAATCGAAACCGTGATTTTGCACTCCCACTTAATGGAAATCTACCTTCCATAATGTAAATCAATTTATAAACTTTTTTTCATGTGCATAATTTCGATACGAGGATTAATAAGGGAGATATCATTAACGGACGTTTTTTCAGTAATAATGACTATCTGCATATTTGTTATTATTGTAATGAATAATTCCCTTCTCGATTTGACTGGGAGAAGTCAAGGCAGCATGCAATAATGTTCAAAACTCACCTAACCGATTGTGTTTGGGAGTAGGCAAATGTGTCCGCCATTATAAACAAATTTACGCGTCTAAAATATGACAAGCATTAGGCATAGTGGCATACTATTATAGTGGAAACTCACCAACTCGCTGTGATTGACATTAAGAAAATGGGCCTGTCATTATAATGATAACAGCACAACTCAATTTCGACTGGCAGTAGGGAAGGTGCCTGTCATTATAATAACAACTGGGCCTGCTGTTATCATCACAACTCCGCAACTCGCACTTTACATTGGAAACATTGTATGGGAACCTCCACCTGCTGTTTCTGGAAAACGCTAAGAGACACGCAATTAAAAAAAAATCACTGCATGTACAGTATTTTACTTCGATATCCATATACAATGTGGAATATCTTAGCAAAGCACGGGTACATTTGCTAGAATGCACTAAAGCCAGGCAATGTTACCTAGCAACCGTGCAGGCTATATCATCTGAAATTAGCAGCCATTTATGGATGGCCATGACGAGGGACATATTTTTGAACATTTTTTCATTTTCGCAAAGGGGAAAGTGGTTTACTTTTTATGTAACTGTACTTCAGTATTCCTCCAATACCGTATATGTAAAAATGGTTACTATTTCCTTGCAGAAATCTGATGACAGGTTTACAACGGCCACCGAAGCCTCTTAAAAATATAAGGTGGTGTCTTCTTTCTGATCGTGCCGGGCGGGCTTCGAGACATTACTATATTAGGGGCCTTACTGGCCAGGATTTTCACGGAGGTAACTCGATTAATGTGAAAACAAAGGCATCGTGTCGATATTATTTTTCTGAAGTTCTGGTAGCGCACTTATCGTAAATTGTTGAGACACTGATAACAATTCATGAACAACTTACCTTACTTTCCAGTGGTTCCTTTCACAATACCGACCAGGAAATATAGAACTTCAACAGCTCCTGAACGTCCTCACCTGAAACAAAAAGAATTTCTTTGAATATCACCCATATTGGAAACTTCTTACTGTTTAGCATGTGACAGGAAGATATTTGTACCTTTTTCTCAATTTGCTTTACATCGCAAAGCCTTATTGTGACGATAGGATATGAAAAAGAGAGGAATGGGAAGTGAGCAACCGTAGCCTTCATGAATGTAGGCCTATAGCTCAAATATTTGCTGTTTTGAAAATTGGAAATTACAGAAAACCACCTTCAGGGCTGCCTACAGTGGGGCTCGAACAGACGATCTCCCGAATGCAAGCTCACACTTCAAAATAAAATAAACATACAATCAGACTATAAGGATAAAACACACACTCACCTGAAATGTGAAATTCGATAGTGTAACTGCTGAATATTTGTAGCTAATATAAATTTGAGGATTACATATTTTACAAAACGATTTTACCTTTACAAGGTTGGTACTGAAAAATGTTGAAGAGTGGAAGTGGACTTCCCAAGGCTTTTATTTCAAGGTTCTTTGATACTAATGTAAGACTTGAAAATTTAATTTTATGGGGAAAACCGAGCACAGTGTTCCACTATTATAAAACATATTTTTTGACTGTTATTTTAACAAACATAAGTGAAACATAATAGCAATAATACCCAGTAAACAGAAATTTGCACGACAGGAAAGTAACCTTATAACTACTAGTGAGAACAATTTTCATAGAAATACGTAGGCCAATCCTTCCCCAACGTTAATAAAACAGAGACGAACCGTGTCTTTGCTCCGCTGGTTCCAGACAGGTTTGGAGAGGGGACGATAATGTGAGCGTGGGAAACGCTGGTTCCAGACAGGTTTGGAGAGAGGAGGATAATGTGAGTGTGGGAAACGCTGGTTCCAGACAGGTTTGGAGAGAGTAGGATAATGTGAGCGTGGGAAAGAAGGATGGTATGAATAACGAGAAGAGTACTGTTAGCTACGTGACCCAAACAGTGCCGCCACTTTCTCAGTTGTAGTATTTTACGGGAATCTCTCACATATAGGACGACCCAGCTGAGAGGCGTTGTTCAGCTAACAGTCACAGATCAGAGCGATTACGCCAAGTGAGGGAAATCTGTATCAGGAAGCTAAACCACAAGCAACATTCACCTAAAACTACAGTTCTATTAAACTAACTTTGCTATCTTGGCATTTAGCAGTGACAGCCCGACTGCACGTGTAAGAGAAGCGCTGCCTAGGAAACCAAACCTGTCTTTGAAAGCAAACAATTAACTTCTTGTAGACATTATAATAAACTTTTGGGATTTTCCATTGACAAAAAAATGGTGAAATTGAAATATTTGTCGTAGCGTAGGAGAAGGTTTTGTAGATCGTCGTAGCAAAAGTCCGCTAGGAAACCATTTCTGGTTCGTCGTTTTTACTCCCTCGTTAATGTGAAAACACTTGTCATCTCTTCAGATGTAGAAAGAAGCGGTAGTCATCAGGTGTTGTCAAACAGAATTTGGTGAATTTCACTTTGTTTTCTCAACACGGCAAGAACCTAAAAGCTTATTATTACGGTTAGGATGTTAACGAAAAGCCACATATCATCCCTGATGTCATTTTATCGGAAATCTGAAAATTAACTCTGAGTGATGGAACTCTGGCCATGTTTAAAGCAATTTTATGTCGCATATAAATGCATATTTCAGCAATTTTTATTCCATTGGTCACACTTTGTTCATTTTAGTGATACAAGGTCATATTTGGTCATACATTTAGCATTTTTGCTTCAATTGAGGCGTAGTTTTTAACAACATACGTACATGTTATCTGCATCGCGTTTCAAATAAAGGATTTCAAACACAGGATTTAAAAATACTGTAGGGGATGTGTTTTTCTTTCTTTTCCCGAAACAGACAGGTAGCAGGTTTTAAAATACATTATTCCAAAAAAAAAAAAAAAAAGGAGGTGCTGTATGAACGTGCGCCGACAGATAATAAAAAGAATGCTAATACGTTTTCTTTTGTTCCTTTTTTTAGGAAAACAGAGTTACAACTGCGTCTCAGGGCTTATTCTGAATGTATGTATAAATTTTTAGCGTACCTACTGTAGCTCTGTCGATTTGCATTATTAAATGTGTCTGCTGTATTATAGCCAATCACTTTTGGCGCGTTTAATGCTAGTAATACTCTAATACTTCGTAAATGCCCCTAAAATGCTTAAGTCATATTTTATCTTTCTTGGGTCATATTTAACTAGTTTTTAGAGCATATTTGTTTGCATATTTCGTAATTCTTTAGGTCATAGACTTCCGAACCCTACTTATTATGATGTGCATGTACAATTACGGGCCGTGAAAACATCAATCTAAAACTCAGCTTCTTGTTCCACCTTGGCCTCCCTTGGCCTTTTGGCCACAAATTACAGCCGGCCCCGTTACAAGCGCGCCTACGCGCATCTTTCTAAACCACAAAATTAGTATAATTCTACTGTAGTTATTGTGTAACCGTCGTTTGTGAGAAAGCTCTTGCAATTGCAGCAGTGACGCCATCTAGCAGAGATGAGAAGCAACTCAATAAACAAAACACAGGCCAACTAACAACAATAGTCAGATAGTGTAATGTTGTTGTTTGTAGGTTTCAAGGTCTGGACTTAAGGAACAATGTTCGAATTGCTGTCAGCTGAAAGACCGAATGAGTGCTTCTGCTTGACAAAACCTACCCTCGGATTTTTTATTATGGACCCTCGAGTTAACGCGTTAAATACAAATAAACCAACAGGCCTCTCTCAAAATGAGTTACACCAATATTTTTCTTGTTTAATTCTGCATTATACAGTATAAGATAAATTGTTTTAATTATTTTTTATTTGTAGTTGCAGTAAATATTATCCGGGTTTTTGGCTTCTTCAACAGGAACCGCTCACTAAAACATTTTTACATGAAAAGTACTTGTCTGATGGTAATTACATTTTTATAGGTTATAGCCACATGTAATCGTAGTGGAATACTCAAGTTACAACATTTTCAACCGCCCCAAAAAAGAGTTCTTATCATTTTCCTAGTAATAGTGACTACCAATTCATTGTACGTCTGAAGCAGTTCCTTGGCGACAAGAGTTTTAACATTGACGAGGAAGTAAAAACGACGATGCAGAAATGGATCTCCTCGCAAGCGGTAGACTTTTACTACGGCGATTGACAAAAACTTCCTCCACTCTACGAAAAGTGTTTCAATAAGTATGAAATTATGTGGAAAAGTCACTAACGGTATGTAAAAAGACATAAAAAGCAATTAACCAATAATACGTAGTTATTCTTATTTTAATGACAAACCATCCTTAGTAAAAAAAAAAAAAAGCAGCCCAAATACATTTAACTCATCCCAGGGAGAAAGCAGGTAAACTGGGCGAGTTGGCCATGCGGTTAACGGCGCGCAGCTGTGAGCTTGCATTCGGTCATTTCGTCATAATACTGAATAAATAGCCAAGTTTAACTTCCACATTATTCAAGAATACAATACAGTCCCCGGTAAGAACCAGATAAGTTGAGTTATCTTGTTAATATTCTGAATATTGTTAATAGAGTGGCTTCAACCAGATAAGTCACTTTGTCTTAATTGTAATACATTTTCTGTTGTTATTGTGAACGTGAATATTCTTATCTTGTAAATGAATTATTGGCAGTGAATTTATACAGATTAATTCTTTTTACAGAGAACTATTAAACCTTACAAGCTAACAATAAACAAATGTGACTTTGGTTTTTACTGGTCGACATAAGAAAATAATTATTATATATTATTTATCGTATGGTTTACAATCACATCACAATAAAAGTATTTTAAAATTATTTTCACGTCTGAACACATTAAGTCAAAATGTCAGATTGGTATCTCTAATATAATTTAGACCGTTTTGAGTAGCCATCGAGAACTCGGCTGGATCTCCTGAGAAGGCTGATAGAGGGCATTCTTAGATAATATGCTGAACAGTTTGTCTTTCAGCACCACAGCTACACTCGGGAGATGAAATTTTCTTCCATTTATAAAGGGAGTCTGCACATCTACCACAATTAGTTCTGATTCGGTTTAGAATACACCGAATTTTTCTGGCGAGCTCAAAACCTGGTGGCTTAGATGTGATGGATGGCATAGCTTGCTGTTCTGATGTTGCAGAGGTCTTCCATAATTGCTTCCAGCTGTCAATCATGTTGAAATTACTTTCAGCAAGCTTCCTTGCAGTATTCAATGGAGGGTGGCGAGAGCGAAGTATCTTCCTGCTAATAACAGGGAGGTCAAGATGTACAGGAAGAGAAGAATTGTTGCACATATTATTGTACACCTTGATAAGTGCTTGTTCTCTTCTCACGGATGGAGATGGTATGTGACTTAATGATGGCAGCCAGTATGTTCCAGTACATCTGATTGTCCATGATATTAAACGCATGGTTTGATTGAGCTGAGTATCAACAAGCTTAACATGAGCGCTGTTTATCCAGATTGGAGCACAATATTCAGCCACGGGATAAACTAGTCCAAGGGCAGAAGTCCGAAGTGTAGAAGCTGTTGACCCTCACGTAGTGCCGCACAGTTTCTGCAGGATATTATTTCTGGTTCTGAGTTTGGCGGCAGTTCTGCTAAGATGTTCTTTGAAACTTAGAATCCTATCTAGAATGACTCCCAGAAATTTTGGATACTTGGTATGTGAGAGTAATCTGCCATCAAAGTGAACTTTCAGTTCTCTATTCGCTTGTTCATTGTTGAGATGGAACGAAGCAACTACTGTCTTTGCTGCGCTTGGCTGTAACCTCCAGTCACGAAAGTATCGTCCCATAGTAGACAGGTCTCTGGTTAGAATATCCTCGGTAACTTCGAAGTCTATATGGCTAACAGCAAGGGCCCAGTCATCTGCGTACCCGAACTTCCTAGATGTAGTCTCTGGCATATCTGCTATATATAAACAGAACAAAATGGGAGCCAGCACAGAACCTTGTGGGAGAACATTATTAAGATTCCTGGAAAATAATGTTTGGTCAATATAAGACAAGTCAGTTTCATTCTGGACCCAAAGCAGATACTTCATTCATTTTTGAACTAAACAAAATCGAACAAATACCATTATTTAAATCACTGTTTCATATAAAGAAGAAGGGTTTACAACATTTGGTGAAACGGTGATTTCGTATTGTTTTAGAAAAAATTCTTCCCCTGAGAACTTTAACTTTTGACTTGTTTTGTTATTCCCTGGGATGTGTGATATACTGTAAAACAGGGGCTTAGATACATAATCAATCATGCGCTAACTGTAAGCAACACAGCAAGCAGTAACTTCCAGATCTTCACTCTTCATCACCCTTATTTAATTTAATACCTTCATAGAACGTATTACATTCCAGGTATTCAGTATTTATGTAAATCTTATACTTCTCTTACCTTATCAACAGTAGTGTGGATTCGAAAAGAAGCTGTTCATACAAAGAGCCATGGGGCAGTACAAACATGTAACAAATGTTACTCCTTCATAATCTTCCATACCACATTCACTATTATTAACTTGAAGTACAGTTTGATGAACATTTTAGAAGCCTCAGTGCATTTTTCCATTACATATCCAGACATTCATCACGTGTAGACTCATTTGACTTACAATACCAAACCAAAACCAAACCCCATGGCCCTTTCCTATTCCATTGTCGCCATAGGAACTATCTGTGTCGATGCGACGTAAAGCAAAATTATAATCAATAATATGTATAAAAATTCAAGGCTTCATACATTAACTGTTACTCTTAGGCCATCTACACACGGAGCTACTCATTAGTAATTGATTGGTAACTGAAGTTCCCAGCCGATTACTTGAGTGTCACTTCCTGTGTATTTCAATGGAAAGCCACACACGGCGCTATCAGTTAGTAATCTGTTAGTAACTAGTTTGTAATCAGTTCCAGGTGACTCGCGGAGCCAGTCACCAGCGAGTTTAGTTTCTCAGTTCCCAGTGATCAAGTGCCTTTTTACGATGGCGAGCGAACAAGTTTTCAACATAAAGTTAGTGGCAGTAACTGGAAAACACCCCGTACTATACAATTGTACGCTGAAGAATTACGCAAAAAGGACATTACGGAGAAAGCAAAGAATTATTTTCTAAGCTTTTAAATTATTTGTAAAAATAAAGTTCACTTTTCTTACCTCAGAATTATTAGCACTCTTCCCTTAGCGCTCACACATTCCCTCATATTTGTATTTCGCTGTCGAATGGCAGGCGCAATAAGCTGCACCAAGTTCATATAACTGTGTTTGGTCATACGATAAAAGAATAAATTTGGCATCCGTTTGTTCGAACTCCTTTACTGCTATGAATGATCTGCAGTGGATGTTCTTTTCCCGGTCTAGATAACGCTATGAAAACACTTTTAAACATGCGTATATATGTAAATCTACGTACAATATTGTTTGCGCTGCGTAAACATGTCAATTATAGTGACTTGGTGATTTTAGGAACACGTATGACAAATTATATGAAAATTTAAATCCATTATTGATACTTTAATAGATCTGAGATAGTTTTCTTTACTTAACTTAAAAACAGTTCTGGTTCGACAAGTCTGTTATGTCCAGTGTCCGTGCTTAGACTGATTTTTTGTTTACAATTTGTTTTACATCGCATCGACACAGATAGGTCTCACGGCGTCGATGGGATAGGAAAGGCCTAGGAGTGGGAAGGAACCAGTCGTGGCCTTAATTAAGGTACAGCCCCAGCATTCGCCTGGTGTGAAAATGGGAAACCACGGAAAACCATCTTCAGGGCTGTCGACAGTGGGTTTGAACCAACTATCTCCTGGATGCAGACTGATTTTAAGTCGTTGGCCTCGATATTGGCTTGCTAACACAAACCTGTCTATAGGAGAAGTAGGAAAAGGTGGAAAGGGGACCCTGTTCAACAGAGAAAGAGAGGAGGGTGTGTTAGATGACTATAGCCCACTTGTCTTTATGTGTAGTAGAAAATGAATCCATTATAACGATTTTTGGAAGAACAATGAATTAGAGTACTTCGTTTGACTATAAAGTGTATTTGTATGATAAAATAATAGTCTTCACCTGTGTGGCAGGCTGCTTCCTAAAGTCAAGGAATTAAGTACAAGTTTGACTATCTCTCTATATAATACTAGCAAGATACCCGTGCTTCGCTACGGTATTATACTGAAATTTATAATTGAATGCTTATTGTTTTAGATATATAATCCGTCGAAATTTGCGATCTGACTCGTTTTCGGCGAGAATCCACCAAAATTCCCGATCTGACTCGTTTTCTATTAGATTACGGCATGTCTCCTCCCATTTTTCAATCTTCCTTTCCAGCAATCGATTTCGTACTTCCCGGGCTAGGCTGAGGTATTCCTCCCGGTCAGTTGGGTCCCTAAATCTTTGCCATATTTTCCTATAATCATTTTTAATATGAATAAGATCCTTCAGGAGAACCGGCGTGGTGTCATATTGGGTGCCTTGGCGGCACTAAACCCGCGGCCGGACTGCATTCTTAGTCATTACCAGTCCAGGAGCCGTTTCCAGCGCAGTCCGCACAACTGACGACAGTCCGGAACATTATTATTATTATTATTATTATTATTATTATTATTATTATTATTACTATTATGTGTTGCTGTAATGGCTGATGACAGGGAAAACCGGAGTATCCGGAGAAAAACCTGTCCCGCCTCTGTTTTGTCCAGCACGAATGACACATGTAGTGACCGGGATTTGAACCACGGAACCCAGCTGTGAGAGGCCGGCGCGCTGCCGCCTGAGCAACGGAGGATCCTTATAAGTACGTTAAGAACAGTAAAATCAATTGGTCTCACCTCCTTCTACACCCCACCACCGTTAAGTTTATTTACCGCCACCCACTCCACCCCCCCCCCCCAAAAAAAAATTAAAAGAAGGCTTGTTTCATTATGTTTAAAGGAGATTCCAAACACCAATGTTCACGTCTATTACACTGACTCACAGAGCAAATGCAACACCAAGAAGGAGTGGTCAGAACTTTATGCCAATTGCAGGGTAGACTGACGTCACTGAGGTATGCTCATGATGTGAAATGCGCCGCTGTGATGCGCACGTAGCGAACGATAAATGGGACACGGCGTTGGCGAATGGCCCACTTCGTACCGTGATTTCTCAGCCGACAGTCATTGTAGAACGTGTTGTCGTGTGCCACAGGACACGTGTATAGCTAAGAATGCCAGGCCGCCGTCAACGGAGGCATTTCCAGCAGACAGACGACTTTACGAGGGGTATGGTGATCGGGCTGAGAAGGGCAGGTTGGTCGCTTCGTCAAATCGCAGCCGATACCCATAGGGATGTGTCCACGGTGCAGCGCCTGTGGCGAAGATGGTTGGCGCAGGGACATGTGGCACGTGCGAGGGGTCCAGGCGCAGCCCGAGTGACGTCAGCACGCGAGGATCGGCGCATCCGCCGCCAAGCGGTGGCAGCCCCGCACGCCACGTCAACCGCCATTCTTCAGCATGTGCAACACACCCTGGCTGTTCCAATATCGACCAGAACAATTTCCCGTCGATTGGTTGAAGGAGGCCTGCACTCCCGGCGTCCGCTCAGAAGACTGCCATTGACTCCACAGCATAGACGTGCACGCCTGGCATGGTGCCGGGCTAGAGCGACTTGGATGAGGGAATGGCGGAACGTCGTGTTCTCCGATGAGTCACGCTTCTGTTCTGTCAGTGATAGTCACCGCAGACGAGTGTGGCGTCGGCGTGGAGAAAGGTCAAATCCGGCAGTAACTGTGGAGCGCCCTACCGCTAGACAACGCGGCATCATGGTTTGGGGCGCTATTGCGTATGATTCCACGTCAACTCTAGTGCGTATTCAAGGCACGTTAAATGCCCACCGCTACGTACAGCATGTGCTGCGGCCGGTGTCACTCCCGTACCTTCAGGGGCTGCCCAATGCTCTGTTTCAGCAGGATAATGCCCGCCCACACACTGCTCGCATCTCCCAACAGGCTCTACGAGGTGTACAGATGCTTCCGTGGCCAGCGTACTCTCCGGATCTCTCACCAATCGAACACGTGTGGGATCTCATTGGACGCCGTTTGCAAACTCTGCCCCAGCCTCGTACGGACGACGAACTGTGGCAAATGGTTGACAGAGAATGGAGAACCATCCCTCAGGACACCATCCGCACTCTTATTGACTCTGTACCTCGACGTGTTTCTGCGTGCATCGCCGCTCGCGGTGGTCCTACATCCTACTGAGTCGATGCCGTGCGCATTGTGTAACCTGCATATCGGTTTGAAATAAACATCAATTATTCGTTCGTGCCGTCTCTGTTTTTTCCCCAACTTTCATCCCTTTCGAACCACTCCTTCTTGGTGTTGCATTTGCTCTGTCAGTCAGTGTACCTTCAGTTTTGAGATATAAGTATCCCCATAAGAATAATTTATTTTTTCACTTCATTTCACACTACTCCCCCCCCCCACACTAAGTGAATATTCCCGCAAAAATTACTTGTTTCTTTAATAGTAAAGGATCTTCTAAATACCAATTATCACGACTCTAACTTCTTCAGTTTTTGATTTATGTGTCCTCATGAAAGGAATTCAACTCCTTTACACTCCCGCCCTCCAAGATGGCTTCCTCCCAAAAACGCGTTTTTCTTTGTTTTTAAAGGAGATCCAAATACGAATTTTCACCTCTGTAACAGCTTTAGTTTTTATTAGATGTATGTATTCTCATACAATTAAGTCAACTAAATTTTCAATTATTTCACCCCCCCCCCCCTTCATTGGATTTTCCGAGAATACGTGTTCCTTTACTTTTAAAGCAGATTGCAAATATCAAATTTCACGTCTGTAACATCTTCATTTTTGAAATATCAGTAGCCTAATTAAAAGAATTCAACACCATTTTCAGTCACATTTACCCCCCTCCACCCAAGTGGCATTTCCGAAAACTAAAAATACACGTTTCTTTATGTTTAATAGAGATTAAAAAATACCATTTTTAACTTCTGTAACATGCTAAGTTTTTTTAGATATACTGTAAAAATTCTCATTTTAAAATTTCTCCCCTTTTGAGTTCCCCTTAAGTGGAGTTTCCAAAAACAAATCACCTATGTTTCTTTACATTTACAGGAGATTCCAAACACCCACTTTTTACGTCTGTAACATTTTACGTTTCCAAGATATTCTGTAGATATAGTCTTTTAAAAAATTCACCTCAATTTGTCACTCCTGTTTAACCGCCATTAATTGGATTTTTCAAAAACAAAAAAGTACGTGTTCCTTTATTTATAAAGGAGATCCCATATACAAATTTTCAGTTCTGTAATATCTTTCGTTTCTGAGATATATGTATCCTCATTAAAGGCATTCAACCCATTTTTCACCCTTTTACACCCTACCTATTGCGATTTACAGTAAACAAAAAAATACGTGTTCCTTTATTTTTAGAGGAGATTCTAACTACCAATTTTTACATCTGTAAATTTTAAAGTTCTAAGATGTAGACACACTCATTTTAAGAAATTCACCCCCCTTTTCTCCCTCCAATATTTGGAATTTTCAAAAACGAAAAAAAATACGTGTTTCTTTACTTTTAAAGTAGATCCCAAATACCAATTTTCAGGTCTGTAATATCTTCAGGTTCTGAAATATAAGTAGCCTCATTTAAGGCATTCAACCCATTATTCACCCTTTTACACCCTTCCTATTGGGATTTTCCGAAAACAAAAGAATACGTGTTTCTTTATTTTTTAAAGAGATTCTAAATACCAATTTTTACTTCTATAAACTTTAAAAGCTTTGAGATATAGATACACTCATTTTAAAAAATCACCCCCTTTTCACCCCCCCCCCCTATTAATTGGATTTTCCAAAACAATAAATACGTGTTTCTTTATTTTAAAGGAGATCCCAAACACCAATTTTCAGGTCTGTAATATCTTCAGGTTCTGAAATATAAGTAGACTCATGAAAGGCATTGGACAACTTTTTCAAACTTTTCCACCCTTCCTATTAGGATTTTCCGAAAACAAAATATACATGTTTCTTTATTTTTAAAGGAGATTCTAAATACCAATTTTCACATCTATAACCTTTAAAAGTTTTGAGATATAGATACACTCATTTTAAAATATTACCCCCTTTTTACCCCCTTAATTGGATTTTCCAGAAACAAAAAATACGTGTTTCTTTATTTTTAAAGGAGATCCCAAACAACAATTTTCAGGTCTGTAATATCTTCAGTTTCTGAGATATAAGTACCCTCATTAAAGGCATTTAACCCTTTTTTCACCCCTTTTCACTCCTCCTATTGCGATTTTCCGAAAACGAAAAAATACGTGTTTCTTTATTTTTAATGAAGATTCTAAATGCCAATTTTTACATCTGCAAACTTTAAAAGTTTGGAGATATAGATTCACTCATTTTAAAATTTCACCCTCTTTCACCCTTCCATTAATTGGATTTTCCAAAAACAAAAAATAAGTGTTTCTTTATTTTTAAAAGAGATCAAAAGTACCAATTTTCAGGTCTGTAATATCTTCAGTTTCTGAGATGTAAGTACCGGTATCCTGATTAAAGGCATTCAACCCATTTTTCCCCATTTTCACCCTTTTTCACCCCTCCTATTGGGATTTTCTGAAAACAAAAAAATACGTGTTACTTTATTTTTAAAGGAGATTCTAAATACCAATTTTTACATCTATAAACTTTTAAAGTTTTGAGATATAGAGACACTCATTTTAAAATTTAACCCCCCTTTTCACCCTCTTAGAAAAGGAATATCCAAAAATCCTCTCTTAGCGAGCACCTACATCTTAATATGAACATATCCCCAAAATTTCATTTCTTTATGTCCAGTAGTTTTGGCTCGGCGATGATGAATCTGTCAGTCAGTCAGTCAGGACAAGTTCTTTTATATATATATAGATATGAGTTTTCTTTGTAGATTGCTCAGAATTTTTTTTAACAAAATTGTATTTCTGTATCAGTAATATCCTCAGTAACAAGGAAATGCACATTTGGTGTCTGCCTGTCTGTCTGTCTGTCTGTCTGTCTGTCTGTCTGTCTGTCTGTCTGTCTGTCTGTCTGTCTGTCTGTCTGTCTGTCTGTATGTAAGGGCATGACGAGAAAATGGCTGAAGATAATTTAATGAAAATCGGTATGTAAAGTCGGGGAATGAGGCAATACAATCTGGGCTATATCTACATAATTTTATTCACGCTGGAGTAAATGGTCTTTAAGGAGAAGGCGCTTAAAATTAATTTAAGAATACCTATGTTATTATGCAATTTACTAAATTCTTATTCACGACGTGGATATTACTACATCTAGAATTCTATATACAATATAGAATTCCATAGCGAGGCACGGGTACACGAGACAGTAAAGTATATTTGTATGAAAAATTATAGTCTACCGGTGTGTAGCAGGCTGCTTCCTAAAGTCTAAGAATTCAGTACAAATAACACACATTCCATATCTACTTACCTTCAGACTAACCTCCAGTGGCATAAATTAAGAGCTAAAGAATAATAGTGTGAAATGTTGTTTCACCGAAATTTGAATTAATATAGTAGTGCAAAGAGGAGCAAACTTTTCAGGTGTATGTGTGATTGTTGAGGATGGTTTGGTTGGCTATTTCTGCGATGTGTATTTCTTCGGCAAACTGGAAAACTTAAAGGTTACATTAACTGACTCGACACTGGAAAAGAATGGCTTCCTTCTTAACATCTCTAGTTTTAGATAAGATACCGTAGGATTTCTACTTTGCATTGCTTATGAATTCCTTGTTGGCTTCAAATCCACTGAACATGAAGTTCATTTTATCATCAAACGTGTAGCACTGTCTCAGTGATACCCGTGAGTTGTACTCACAACAAAAGCAGGGATGCGCACGTATTGAGTATTAAAGCAATCAACACACACATTAACTTATGAATCTATAATGTTCAATTTACGTATTTGCTTTTTTGCACTAATTTTACAATTTACGTATCTCAGATCAGACGCGGGTAAACATTGCTCAGTTTACCCACACCCGTCAAATTTGTCACTGAGATGTTCTCCGAGATGCATGGTTTCCCGTCAAGGATGTACTGTACGTTAGCACATGGCAAGCATCATGTCTCTATAACGTGGCGCTAATCTGGTGAACACCTTGTTCTGGTTGTGGGATTACTTTCATGGATTAAATATTTTAAATAGTGATGAATGTACTGTTAGGCAATGACATGAAGAACAATAATGTTAAGTGTCTTGAGGGGCTGCAAAAAATTTTTGGACGTTCACTGTGCAAATTACTTTCTTCTTATGGTATAGCAATTATTATTATTATTATTATTATTATTATTATTATTATTAGAGCCTCCGTGGTTCAGGTGACGGGCGCCGGGCTCTCACCGCTGGGTTCCGTGGTTCAAACCCAGTAACTCCATGTGAGATTTGTGCTGGACAATGTGGAGTCGGGACAGGTTTTTCTGCGGGTACTCCGGTTTTCCCTGTCATCTTTAATTCCAGCAACACTCTCCAATATCATTTCCTCCGTCAGTTATTAATCATTGGCCCAGAAGAGTGAGATAGGCTTTGGCAACCGGCACATCTCCTATCCTCGCCGCAAGATGTGAGCTTCATTCATTCCATTCCTGACCCGGTCTAATGACTGGAAACAGGCTGAGGATTTTCATTATTATTATTATTATTATTATTATTATTATTATTATTATTATTATTATTATTTACGAATTTTCTACAATACAGTAGTTTTCCTTTAACCCATACGTCCATATAATTTCTTCCTTCATAACTCCTGATCTCATGCATATTTCTCATTTAAATCTCTTCCATCCACGCTCCTCCGGACACCATTTATTCACTTTTCTCTAGGTTTTCTCCGTTTCCCGTTGAGCTCAGCTTTTCAGTTTAGCATCATCTTGGGGATTCTGTAATCGGTCACCCTTGTCACATGTCCAAACCATTAGGCTATAAAACTTTTTTCTTCAATCACATATCATTTCATCCAATTCTTCTCTGCCCCCATGATTTCCCTGTTTTTAGTGTTCTTACTTTATTCAAGTTTGACGGATTATTAGTGTGGCGTTAAACCATTAGAAAAAGTAACGAAAATAATTTATTTTCTCAGTTACCATGTTGTAGGCATTTTCACTTGACGCCATTTAGGCTGCATGCGAGTCAATTTCAACGTTTTACTCTCCCAGATGGCGGAGAACCGGATCTCTGTTGTACATTCTATGGCTGATTGAACACCAGTTTTGATATTTTCCATCCCGATATCGTACGACATGAAGTGTCGAATGGACATTCTGGACAGTCTGGCAGGATTGAACCTGTGATCCCGGGATCCAGAGGCCGATAGCTGATCACCAATCCACAGATAGAATTTTAGCAACTAAAGTAATAACATTTATAAAAAACATCGTAATCATATTATATTTCTTACTCCTTTATGCCAGTGGTTTTCAAAGTGTGTTACGCGGACTACTAGGGGTAGGCGGAGTCGTCTAAGGGAGTACGCAAATTTATTGTAGTACAATAGTTTACAAATGAATGAGGATGGTAGCTCTAAAGGAACATTTTTTTTGTTTTTTGTTTTTGCTATTTGCTTTACGTCGCACCGATACAGATATGTCTTATGGCGACGATGGGATAGGAAAGGCCTAGGAATGGGAAGGAAGCGGCGGTGGCCTTAATTATGGTACAGCCCCAGCATTTACCTGGTGTGAAAATGGGAAACCACAGAAAATCATCTTCAGGGCTGCCGACAGTGGGGTTCGAACCCACTATCTCCCGATTACTGGATACTGGCCGCACTTAAGCGATTGTAGCTATCGAGCTCGGTGTACAATATTTCAAAGGGCATACTTGCTCCCCTCACATCGTACAGTACTTTGCTTTAAGCGTTAATCCAATCCCACCTCTTCGAGGCACCAATTGTTCTGTACAATTTTACACTAGATAAACTTCAAAACAGTATTGCCATTGATGCTTTCACGGCTAGGTACCTGGTTGCCAGCCATTAAGAATTGATATAAGTAGTTTCCTTCCCTGTCCCTTCGCTATTGTTATTTCGTCTCGGAGATTTCCAAATTTGTATGTTCCTCATCGCCAGATGTTTCATTCCAGGCTTGTGTCAATGTCATACACCTGTCAGTGTCATATGTTACGTACACATGTTATGTGAACCTCTTAGACTGATTCTGATGGTTCGTTCAGCTCCCGCTTCGAACGCTAGCGCCGTGCCACGTCCGGGGAGCCATCTGGTGGCGAATGAACGTACCATTTCCACTTCTATTATGGCGTCTAAATTTTTAAAAAAAGTTATTATTGTTTAAGAAGCCTTTCTCGTGGACAGTCGAGATTTTCTTCTGATGACGCAGAGCACAGGTATCTGCAAAACGTAAAGAGTTTTACCTTATTTTCTTGACACGGCATAAGCCTAAAAGCCTATATAGTATCATGTCTTCAAAACAGTGTTGACTGTCATTTCTCCTCGACAGTCTATTACACACTCGTCCATAATTAATGACAGTTTAAACAGAGGTAGTATGTGCCCATACTAAATCGCCTTAGTGTACAAAACAAAAGGTTCAAGAAATCGGCCATGAACAAAATCTTAAGAGGCGAAACACTTGTAGTCCTTTTGAAACACACTTAATATCCGACATGGGCTTATGGCCCGAAGTTACAGAGGCTAAGTTTCGGATGTCATTCCACGCCACCTCTCCACTGACAGCTAGGAACACACCGCTTAGTCGAGCATCTCGTCTCCTTACTTCCAAGTATTCCCAGCCAAAAGTTTGCAACATTTTCCTAACAGTACTTTTTGGCCAGAAATCACGCAGCCACAATAATTTTCAGTGAACAGTTCAGAAGAGAGAATAATTTTCAGTAAACAGTTCAGAAGAGAGAATAATTTTCAGTGAGCAGTTCAGAAGAGAGAATAATTTTCAGTGAGCAGTTCAGAAGAGAGAATAATTTTCAGTGAGCAGTTCAGAAGAGATAATAATTTTCATTCAGCAGTTCAGAACAGAGAATAATTTTCAGTGTGCAGTTCAGAAGAGAGAATAATTTTCAGTGAACAGTTCAGAAGAGAGAATAATTTTCAGTGAGCAGTTCAGAAGAGAGAATAATTTTCAGTGAGCAGTTCAGAAGAGAGAATAATTTTCAGTGAGCAGTTCAGAAGAGAGAATAATTTTCATTCAGCAGTTCAGAACAGAGAATAATTTTCAGTGTGCAGTTCAGAAGAGAGAATAATTTTCAGTGAACAGTTCAGAAGAGAGAATAATTTTCATTGAGCAGTTCAGAAGAGAGAATAATTTTCAGTGAGCAGTTCAGAAGAGAGAATAATTTTCATTGAGCAGTTCAGAACAGAGAATAATTTTCAGTGAGCAGTTCAGAAGAGAGAATAATTTTCAGTGAGCAGTTCAGAAGAGATAATAATTTTCATTCAGCAGTTCAGAACAGAGAATAATTTTCAGTGTGCAGTTCAGAAGAGAGAATAATTTTCAGTGAACAGTTCAGAAGAGAGAATAATTTTCAGTGAGCAGTTCAGAAGAGAGAATAATTTTCAGTGAGCAGTTCAGAAGAGAGAATAATTTTCAGTGAGCAGTTCAGAAGAGAGAATAATTTTCAGTGAGCAGTTCAGAAGATAGTTACGCAGCTCATTTTCATTAAAATCTTGTTCAGATATAGGGTATTTGTCTACCACTACACAGAGACCCCTTTCCAAAATATTCATTCTAAAAATATGTGTCAGTTCACTAGGTATGTAAAAATGCTGCATTGCTCTTTTGTTTCGATATCCACTCATTCACTTCAATTTTTTTTCAGTACCAGTGGATATAGTGCAATAGTGATTGTTGCGTTAATAATACTTGTATATTTATAATAAACAATGCATTATTATTATTAATGGGGAACAGGGTGGTGTAGCTACTTAGCAGCTTGCCTGTCATTCCAACGACCGTAGCTTGATTCCTGGTTTTGCTGGGGTGTGATTTTCAGTTTAAAATTCCCAGGTGTCAAGAAGGGCATGCGACCTTAAATCCCTCGCCACAACTCTTTCATGCCTCAGTGCGTGCAAAGACTCTGAGCAAGCGGGAAATTTGCCGGGCTGACTGGCTCAAATCGTTGAGGCGCTGGATTTCTGACCCCAACTTGGCAGGTTCGACCCCGGCTCTCAGTCCAACGGTATTTGAAGGTGCTTAAATACGTCAGCCTCGTGTCGGTAGATTTACTGGCACGTAAAATACTTCCTACGGGACTAAATTCCGGTACGAAGGTAAAACAGTTGGATTTTCGGGGTACGCCAACCAAACATTTTGAATACCGCGGCTTTGTGTAACATTTTACGATATAAATCCAAACATTTTCAGGAGAACTACACACTATCAATCAACACTGATCTGTATTTGGGGCTGTCGTCCAGTTTTCAGATTCCCTATGAATTGTTTGTGTAGTCTTTCCTACTTTTAAAAACTACACTCAAGCGTATTAGTCTAGGGATATAATTCCACGCCACCTCTCCACTGACAGCTAGGAACATACCGCTTAATCGAGCTTCTCGTCTCCTTACTTCAAAGTCTTCCCATCGCAAAGTTTGCAACAAATTTCGTAACACTACTTTTTGGTCGGAAATCACGCAGGACAAATCGTGCTGTTTTTCTTTGTATATTTTTCCGTCCTCGTATCAAGTAATTCTGATGTGGGCACCATACCCTCTTCAGTCCCGGGAGGGAGTGCGAGATCAGGAAAAATAGCTATTTTGTTCTTTAAGTCCCTAGGCTCATTTCAAACGCAAATTCAGGACTGGTTTGTGATGAAAGGAGTAAATATTGCCATTGCTGAAAAATTGAAAAATCCTTTATTTTCCAAGCATATACAGTTAAATATGTTAAAAGGAACACAATGAAGGAATTTTTATGATATAATTCTTCAAATTCCAAGTAATCTTCGATAAAACACTAATAAAAATTATTTTCCACTCTCACAGTGGGAAAATTCTGGTATCCTCCGACTTGACACAGTATCATGTTGTTCAGTAACAGACTTATGTTAATGCCAACTGCAGGAGTACTGTTATTTTGCAAATATAACCATATGCAATAGAAAAATATTTAACTAACACCAGAAAGAGCCAACAATGTCACGAAAAACTCCAGAAATAATTCAATGTTTTTCACTTCGTGATTTCAAAATCACTTTCTTCATCTTCTGATAACTCAGCATCACCATTTTTAACAGTTCTTGGTTAGTTAAAAACATATTTCATGAAAGAAAACAAGTAACTTAAAATGAAACATAATGGCATTTAGACCTGAGGTCCACTTATGTGAGGGCCGATGACCTAGATGTTAGACCCCTTTAAACCACAAGCATCATCATCAGCACATAATTATGTTAACCGTATATTTTTGGTGCTGTACTAAACACTGTGTAAAAATAATAATACTACATACGTTATGACAGCTATCCTCCAAGCTTTCTTTGCAAATAAAAAAATTCTGAATATATGTACTAAGCTCTAACTGAATGTATTTCCATTAACTTGAAAGGCGGTCATCTGTCGGAGCCATATTACCGTTTCCGCACAACGCGAGTTGGCAAAGAACAACACAACATAATGTACATTCACAGTCGTGCCTTCTGAGGCTGAAATTAGCTAATAGAAAGTCCACAGAAGAGGACTCTGGGTCCCAATTGTTGAAATCTTGCGCCAAGGAAATAAAATAAAATTATAAAATGTGGTCCTCATATGTGGACCCATGGAATGAAAAGGCTAAACTGGAATCATACTCTAATTGCGGTCTTTACTCTAAATAATCTCATAACGTCCGACTCGTTGACTGAATGGTCAGCGTACTGGCCTTCGGTTCAGAGGGTCCCGGGTTCGATTCCCGGCCGGGTCGGGGATTTTAATCTTCATTGGTTAATTCCAATGGCCCGAGGCTGGGTGTTTGTACTGTCCTCAACATCCCTGCAATTCACACACCACACATAACACTATCCTCCACCATAATAACACGCAGTTACCTACACATGGCAGATGCCGCCCACCCTCATCGGAGGGTCTGCCTTACAAGGGCTGCACTCGGTTAGAAATAGCCACACGAAATGATTATTATCTCATAACCATATGAAGAAATATGCAACCTTTATTTAAAACCTCCAATATTTCCTTATCTCAACACCTAGGCACTTACAGTGATTCTCATTAGATACCATAACTCCATGAATACAGTAACTGAAACTGATAGGACCTTTTGTCCTGGTGAAACCTACAACCTTACTTTTCATCCCAATTACCATCATGCCATTGATCTGCTGTCCATCTCATTACCTTTTCGATGACATTTTTAGTGTTTCAAAACCCTATACAGCTTTATAGAATATAACATCATCTGTAGAACGGCCTTATCTATGATTCCAGTTCTTTACTCATATAATTTATGTACTTAAGAAAATATAAGGGTCCAATTAGACTGCCTTGCGGGACTCCCGCTTAATCTTTACGGGAAGAGATAATGCTTCACCTACTCTAATTATCAACTATAACTCTCTCACATTGGTACAATAGTTACAATATAATGTGAAATTTGTCTGCCGCCGGATAAAGGTTGATTTGCCTTGTCCACCTATAGTAATGATTTCTATGTACAGTAACTTGAACACGGCAAGTTTCAACGTATATTGTTGTATTTACTTCTTTTTTTCTCGTCGTGAAAGGGTCACTGAGGACCATGGAAAATATTTCGATTAGTCTTTCTCTCATCATCATCATCATCATCATCACTGTACAGTTCCAGTTTGCCGGGTACTGTTTATGAGCCACTTCCACTTCTTCCTGTCCATATACAACTTGTCATGGAGAGCATCATCCACTGTCCATCCCCTGATAACTAGATCAACTTTGATCATGTCCAACCATTGGGTGTAAGGTGTTCCTGCAGGTTTTTTTCCCTCCACCTGTCTTACCAAACGTATTCTGGTTGTTCTTTTAGGCTCCATCCTCATCATATGTCCGTACCACCATAGTCTGGATGTGCCGATTCGGTCTAATAGGGATGATTTTATTCCGGCTTCCTTCCTCACCTCCTTATTTCTTAACTTGTCCATCTTGGTCTTCTGGATGGTGGATCTATGAAATTTCATCTCTGATGCTTGCAGTCTTGATGAATCTCTTTTTGTGCGGGTGCACGCTTCAACACCGTAGGTCAATGTTGGTATGAAGTAGCTGTTAAACATCATCAGTTTGGCCGGTTTCGAAATCATGTCTTTCCCTCATCATCCTCAAAACTCCGTGTGACTGTGATTTTCCTGATTTCATCTTGGTCCAGTATATATAGTGATCCTAATTTCTCTGTCTGTTTGTACCCATTTGATCTAGTGATTTTATTCTTTAATAACGTCTACATTCTCTGAGTCATTGTGTTTGAATCCGTTCTTCACATGCGCATTGTGTCTGTAATTTTGGAAATTCTTTTACATATTTCCGCATTTGGATTTGGAAAATTTACTCCATCTTCGAATCTCGGTCCTAGAATTGTTTTCATTATTTTAAGTTCTTTCACTTCTAATTGTCCTTTTAGTGTTTTGAGTTGGAGACTGAGAGTTTCTAATGTGTAGAGAGCTTCGGATTTGATCACTTTAGTATAGTATCAGATTTTGAAGTTCTAGGATAGATTCTTTTTGTTGTATCTATATATTAAAAGAGAGTACTAAAAGCAGCTTTGGCAAATCCGTCCATCCGTTCTACTGGACCGAACTGCTTTATTTTTGTTTTATATTATCCGGAATCACCTGCCGGTGAACCATGAGACACTGACAGATCTCTCAGTTCAGGCAACTTTGAGTAATCATGAAATCAAATCATTAAATGATCACTTCAATAATTGTAGGCGAAGGCTTACCCTAACCCGCAATACATTCTGTACTTAACTGGTTGCTAAGCGACTAAGACTTTCATTAATATTCTGAACTGTATGATTTTCATCCTCAGTAATGTTATTACATGCAGTCATGTTTGATTACTGTCTGTCAAGCCAGAGATTATACACTTCCTCTGATCACGGAAGAACACTATTTTCTGCTAGATACTCTTTTATTATCTGACTTTCCCCCGGTTCTGAATATATTCGACAGATGGCAGAACGTTCCTAATAACTTATATGCTAGTAAGATAAAACAGTCCAGGTACGTACAGACGAGTATGAAGTCGGCTCGCCTTCCGATCTGAGTTCACAAAATACGACTTCGAGTAGAGTATCGCGGAGTAATTAGTAAGGTTAACTCTGAGTAACGGTATTTCATGAACGCTTGGAGTGAATACAGAGTAACAGAACAGGCTAATCAACTATAATAAGGAACGTTACGTGTTTTACCATAACCTGACTTGCGAGGAATTTAATGACTAATTTTCAGGCGAGGTTCTTCATAGCAGTGTGCTATATGAGTTGTTACTACTTTCTTCACCGAGTTGTGCCTTTAAACAGTATCCGTTATTATTTATCTCGTAGGAACAATCTTATGACGATGATGATGAATACCAATAGCCTATATCTGCTCTGCACTAGTGCACGATAAGCCAATTAGAATAACTGGTTATGTAGATTATTTTATTAACAACTACGACGAAATTTAAACATTTCCGATTGCCGAAATCAACATTCGAACATCTGCTGAAAGTCAATGGCCCTAAACTTTCTATATCCAAACTCAGGGAACGAGGAAGTCCATTGCAAGACCCACGAAGTTGGAGGAGCACTCTAGTGAAGTTACGACCATGGATTGGCCCTCTAGTTCTCCCGATATTAATCCAATCGAGCATTTATGGGATGCTGTCGATGCTGATGTACGCTCCAAGAACCCCACACCAACTACACAAGACCAATTGCGTGAGTCCAGATCCCTCCAAAACGATTCCAACACTTTATAGAGTCGATGCCTTGCCATATTGCTGCCGTATTGAGGACTCGCGTACGAGCAACTCGTTATTAACATCACATTCAGTGTCTTCCCATGACCTTTAGCCATTCATAACGTGGACCGATCGCGATAGCTGTAGGAATAGCCATTTAACTGTGTGACGCCGAAACGGATTTCTCCTTCAAGCTGCAAATCAGCATGCTAACATGGGCAATTACACATTTGAAATCGTGCCATTTTTCGGCTGTTAACATTATATTAGGGTGATTGAGATGAAGATGAGGTTAGGGTTGAAATAATGGAGGCAGTGAAACTTGGCAATGCGGTAAAAGGGGTGGGATATAAAATGCACATGTCGCCTGTAGGGGAGGTTGAAGTGGAATACTGTGGATTATTAAATTATGAAAGGGACTTCCCCCTTTGTCATTATCCGGTGTGTGAACCATAATCAGATCTGCAGCATCTGTGCGAACTAACCAAGGGGATGGTAACTTACTTGTGTCACTATGATCTCAATTTCTGCACGTCGGTCGTGAACGTCTTGAAAACTTGTTACTCTCGCAACAAGATGTATTAACTTAATATCGTCATCCAATAAGATGTAGTTTCCTTAAGTCCATGTAAACTTATCACTTTTTTCCGGGAGCTGCGATAAAGAAAGCTCACTCCTGTATAGACCTGTTCAGAAAACTTCGCAAAGTATTTCAGAGAGCATTTCTGAAGTTTATAATGGATGATCTCCTAGTTCGGAGGGAGGAGCGTCCAAACAAAATTAATGTTCGATCTGTTTGATCTTACGCAACTGAATGTTATTAACGTTCAGTCTTCATAACAATACTTGAGAATATTCTGCATGGCTTCTCCAGGCTTTGTTAACTTTCCCTATTCCAGGGCTGACATAATAGGTAACTGAAGGAACCATTAGTTAACCATGTTTTTTTATTTCATTTATTTATTGACTTTAGCAGTGGCGAAGTTAGGGCTCGTGGCCTTCTCTTACACTTAAGCACATAATTTATTTACAGATAATACAAATTTAAAAAAATGTACTATTCTATCAGAAAATCAAAGATAAGGTAAAAGTTACAGCTTTGGGAAACATACAACGAAGAAAGAAAGCAGAGTTCAACAAATAAAACAGAATAAAATTCGGAACGTAAAGATAATGAGAAAGAGAGAAAGTCATAATGAAAAAGTATGATACAAACTGAAAAAATAAGCAATGCATTAAGAGAACACAAAAAGTAATAAAGCAAATGGAAATATAAGTATGGCCATAAAAGTTATCTATGTACCTGAATAAGAAGCTAAATATTATGTACATTACACTGTAATAATAATAATAATAATAATAATAATAATAATAATAAACACAATATAAGTATAGCCATAAAAGTGATCTACGTACCTGAATAAGAAGCTAAATAGTATGTACATTACACCATAATAATGATGATAATAATAATAACAATAATAATAATAATAATAATAATAATAATAATAATAACCACAATCACACAACCTATCATACGCCATCATACACACGAAACAATCAGTGGTTTTCAACAGGTAATCTCTACATGCAGTCTTAAATTTCAATATTGAGTTTTGAGTTCCTGACAGCAGCTGGGAGTGAATTCCAAAGTCGTGACCCAGCCACAACGAAGGATCTGTTATATATTGAAGAGTGGTTGACGGGAATAGCGACGGAAGTGCCAGATCTAGTGTTTCAATTATGGAAGAGGATAATAAATGGAATTTTGAAGAAATGTACAGTACTTGAGTAGATTTTCCTTCTGAGTTCGATATATCAACGTAAGTACGTGGAATTTCCGTCGCCTCTCGGATTTCAGCCAGGAAAGAAATGTGTAGCTAGGGGTTATGTGGGCATCGTAACTCAAGTTAAAAACAAATCGAAGACCAGAGTTCAATGCTCGTTGAAGTTTCGTAGTTTGTTCACGGGTCGCATCAATGAGGACAATGTCGCAGTAGTCAAGTATTGGTAGTATCAAAGTTTGGAGTAGTTTTTATCTTTGCGTCTTGTGGCAAAATGCCCTTATGTCGTTTCAGAGGATGTAGCGCCGCGTACATCTTTCTACACGTATTTCTTACGTGTGCAGACCAGTCAAGAGTTTCAGTCAGGGTCATACCTAGGTTCTTCACTCCTTACTGAACGGGATTACGGTGGTATTTAATGTCACCGGAGGAATAGCATAATACTTTCTGAGAACCGATAATGATTGTTTGAGTTTTTTGGGGGTTGAGGACGAGAGAGAATTCACTGGCACACTGAGTTGTTGAAGGTCGGAGTTAATATCTCTTATTGAATTCTATATATCATTTATATGAACGTGCCAGTAAATTTGGAGGTCGTCGGCAAAGAGGTGATATCTATTATACTTTTTTTTAGAGGAGATGTCATTAATATAGAGGACAAACAAAAGGGGACCAAGAACAGAACCTTGGGGGAGCGGGGGTGATCCTGCCTTCCGGAGTCGCCACTGAGAAGCAGTATCTTGTACTGTAACACGTTGCATACGATCTGTAAGATATGTGGTGAAAGATTTTAAAGCAACATTATCGAAAAACGATTTGAGCTCCATCACCAATGTCTGGATGTTTATCGTGTCAAAAGCACTGCTGAAGTCAAGGAGTGTGAGTATTGTTACTTGTCTTTCGTCCATTGCTTGTCTGATGTCCTCAGTCATTTTGAGTAAGGCAGTTGCTGTGCTATGACCCTTCTTGAAGCCAGATTGAAGCGGGTCAAGAAGAGAGTGGGCGTGAAGGTATTCTAGTATTTGAGCATGTACCAACTGTTCCAACGCTTTGGAGAGTGCAGGGAGAATCGAAATGGGACGGTAATTGGATAGGAGTTTCTTTTTTTTTTTTTTTTTTTTTTTTTGCTTAACGTCGCACCGACACAGATACGTCTTATGGCGACGAATGGATAGGAAAGGTGTAGGAAGTGGAAGGAAGCGGCCGTGGCCTTAATTAAAGTACAGCCCCGGCATTTGCCTCGTGTGAAAATGGGAAACCACGGAAAACCATCTTCAGGGCTGCCGACAGTGGGGCTCGAACCTACTATCTCCCGATTACTGGATACTGGCCGCACTTAAGCGACTGCAGCTATCGAGCTCGGTGATAGGAGTTTCGAACCTGGATGTTTAGGAAGTGGAATTACATTGGCGTACTTCCAAATTGTCGGTAATGTGCCGTTTTTGAAACAGTAATTAAAAATATGGGTGAGAATTGGTAGAATAGCGCCAATAGAATAGCCTCTGTGGCCGAACGATTGGTCACTGTCTTCCTCTATCGACGATTGTTAGTTCCATTCCGGCTGAGGACGGGAGGGATGGTGCGAATGTAAGTCACTTGTCGGATCGGCAGTGTTTTTCAATAGGTTTCCTAGATGAGATATTTTCCACATAGTTATTTCTATTTTGGTATGAAGAAGCCATCACATGTATGCAGAATGTTTCACCCAAATCCAGTTCATGAAACAAATCATCGTCATTATCTTCCCCCAGAAACAAATGCCTGGAAATGTTTCCTAACTACCAGGGTGTGGAAGAATCGGCAGAAGAAAGCCAAGACAAAGAGAACCATCATGTTTCAAAGACCAGGAAAATGAAATGGCGTACGGCTTTTAGTGCCGGAAGTCTCCGAGGATGAGTTCGGCTCGCCAGATGCAGGTCTCTTGATTTGACTCCCGTAGGCGACCTGCGCGTCGTGATCAGGATGAAATGATAATGAAGACGATACATACACCCAGTCCCCGTGCCAGAGAAATTAACGATTATGGTTAAAATTCCCGACCTTGCCGGGAATCAAACCCGGGACCCCTGTGACCAAAGGCCAGCACGCTAACCATTTAGCCATGTAGCCGGACAAAGACCAGGAAGAAATTTAATAATAATAATAATAATAATAATAATAATAATAATAATAATAATAATATATCTTTACTTGTTATAGCCAGCCACGTGGTCTAGATGTAGTGTGACTGTCTTATCCGGAGGCCCTAGGTTCGATTTCCGGATAGGTCAGGAACTTCATCTGGATCTGAGGGCTGGTTCGAGATCAGTTCAGCCTACGTGCGAAAAATCTATAAGCTCTCTGATGGTGAGATATTGTCCGCAGTATAGAAAGCCAAGAATAACAGCCGAGAGGATTCGTTACGCTGACCACGCTTCACATGATAATTTGGAGGCCTTCAGGATGATCATCGGTCACTGGATAGGCCAAGGCTCATTTGGGCTGTTACTCCATATATTGTTTCACTTTCGTTTCTTAGCTGCTGAAGTTCTTCAGAGACACACAGTGTCAGAATTTTGCTCCTAAAAGGGAATTTACCGGGCGAGTTGGCCGTGCGGTTAGAAGCGCGCAGCTGTGAGATCGCATTCGGGAAATAGTGGGTCCGAGCCCCACTGTCGGCAGCCCTGAAGATGGTTTTCCGCGGTTTCCCATTTTCACACCATGCAAATGCTATGACTGTACCTTAATTAAGGCCACGGCCGCTTCCTTCCCATTCCTAGGCCTTTCCTCTCCCGTCGTCGCCGTAAGACCTATCTGTGTCAGTTCGACGTAAAGCAACTAGCAAAAAAAAAAAAAAAAAAAAAAAAAAAAAGGAAATAATATAGGCCACATACATTTAGGAACATCTGAAAATCAAGCGGTTCTGCCGGTATTCGATCCTGCAACCTCAAGCACAGGTAGCAAGTTTCTATCGAAAAGACTTGAAGTATGTTGCCTTTTACATCAAGAACTGTTAAGGAGTCTCGCGCAGCGTTATCTGGAGCTAAGCTGGATTAGCTACCAGAGAACTTTAGACTTGTAATAAATTATTAACAATCGGAAATGCGATGATATCTACATCCTGAGAGAACTGTGCTATTCATTGATGCATGAAGGGAAGTATTTAGCCGCATCCATCCGGTAGAAGACTGTACTGCAAGGAAGTGGTCACGCCTCGTCCGAACTAAAGAGCTACTATTAAATTCCTCGATCTTCAGCGAACAGGCCAAGCTACGCGCCAGTAAGTCCGCTTTCCCTCAACCATATTAGATTGTCAGTGATCAACTACAGTTTAGCGAGTAATTTGCACCCATCTTTCGAAAGTGTTGTCCATGAATGACTAAACCATAATGAAAGAGTCGAAAAAATAACACTAATAAGAAAGAAACGCCTTTGAATCAACACAGAAGAAAGAACGCGGGTGAGGCGGGCCGTCAAGAGACTGTCCGTGTAAGAAAAATGGGAATCCCAACAACCTCTGATGCTGAGGGAGGTGCATAAAAACTTAGAAGTTTGTGTTGAAGACGGAGAGTTACAGTAAAGATCAGTAGTTAGGAAGAAAATAATAATATAATTGGCTTTTCGTCCCACTAAGTACTTTTACGGTTTTCTGAGACGCCAAGTTGCCGGAATTTTGTCCAAAAAGTTATTGTACGTGTCAGTAAATCTACCGACACGAGGCTAGCATATTTGAGCACCTTAAAGTACCACCGAACTGAGCTGGGATGGATCTTGAGCTCAGAAAGCCAGCGCTTTACCGCCTGAAATAGCCTACTTGGGTCTGGCTACGAAAAGAAATCACGGGAATGACGGATACATCCGAGAAACAACTTGCAAAGCCAGGAAACATCTCGGTGGAAGAGCGAAAGAGGAGAAGCCATGAACTTATGGATCTTTGGTGGGAGTGCAAAGAACGAGGAATAAGTGTGAGGAATAGAAGGGCTGGTGGTTGCGTAAACGTGACCTATAGATGGCTGTAATGATCAATGGAATAATAATACACTACGGAAAATCTTGGGCCCAATCCAGACTGAAACCGCCTGGAAACTTCGGAACAACAATGAAGTCTACAAAAATGTGGGGAAAATTTCAGAGACCATGAAAAAGAGGAGTTATTATTTCTCGGACATTTGTAGAGAATGGACAAAACCAGTCTAACCAGTCCTACCTGTGGAACCAAAAGGGAACGACGGCATGGATTACGGAAGTTCGTAAAGATCTAGAGAAGTCCAACATCCAGGAAGTTCAGATTTTAGACAGGAAAACATTTCAGACCATGATTTAAAAAATTTGGAAGGGTTTCAAGTCGAAAAAACTGCAAAGACGGGAAGAACCTTCACGGATGAACAGAAGAAACAGCATAGCGCCCATATGAAGGAATTCTGGAGGAAGAGGATTCAGACAAAGAAAAAATGAAATTGTATTGTAATCCTAAGCGGTCAATTCATAAATAAATAAATAATTAAATAAATAAATAAATATTCGTTTTACGTCCCATTACATATTTTTGTGCTTATTTAAAGACGCCTAAGTGCCAGAAGTTCGACCCCTGGGAGCTCTTTCATCCTGGCGTTGGAGACTAGGATACAGTTACGGACGAGGAATTACAATAAACTTTATTCAGCTTATCCCAGCTATTTCCGCGACCACGGGAATCACCCAGGCTCATTTTGGTTTCGGTCGGGGTTTAAAGGCCTTTGTGATTAAAATATTAACCCAGGATCGAGCGGGATTAGAACCTCAGCCTTCCGGGTGGGAAGTCAGCAGCTAAGCAACTGAGCTAACCACACCCTTATACAAAAATTGACAATAGCATCTAATAATTTATTGATTCCCCCAATGAAATCTGTTGTTCAGTACTTTAGAGTAAAGAATGGACTCCAGAGGTTGGAGACTAGAATACTTCAGACGATTAAATAGGGTACTCTTATGGACGTTACTGAGTTCTAACGTGTTTATTGACTACGGGGCCCTTAATTGAGTTTGGTATCCCTTCCATGTACTCGTGCCAAAGCTTGTCATATTTGTTTACAGTTATAAGCAATATTTAGCGATATATTATAGCCTATTCCTTAAATTTATGGCATGCCTCCTTGACTGAATGGTAGGGTAATGGCCTTCAGACAAGAGGATCACAGGTCCGATTCCCGAGAGGACAGCGGATTTTATCAGTGCATGGTCAATTCCTCTGGTTGTGGTGGTAGTGATTACTATTTTCAGAGGAAGTGCAACTGGACAGTCATCCTCTATTTAACACCAATCAAAAAGAAAATGGAAGAGGACAGATATTTCGAATAATGATATTATGGGCTAAAGAAGGGGAAAGGCCACGAAGTGCGTGAAAATTAAAGACTTCTTAGGTCTCGCAAACCTTATAACATCGGGGTAGGAAAAGAACAAGAGTGGACCAAGGGAGGTCGGATAGGAAAGATGTGGATGAGTAACCTGACACAAGAAAGTGGAAGTAATACGAGATTCAGGTAGACGAACCATGGCCGCCAACCCACGCTCCAAGTCGGAAACACCTCGTCCCCCTTGAAGTCGCCTCTTACGACAGACATGGCTGTATTCCATGGTATCCACTCATAGGAGGGTGAGGCCTTTAAGAAGTATGATTAACACAGATCAAGGGACTATAGTTAACAACGCGATCGGTTTGGCGGTAGGTCGACCTTATAAACCTATCCCAGAATTTGACGCATGGGAAATAGTTTCACTCCGGAAAAGCGCACACAATTCAGAATAGACCAGGATCGAAACATGCATCTTTGTCTCCTTCTCCCATTTATATTTTTTATTTAGCACCTATGACTATGCCTTTGCTGACAAGACCTAGTGTTTTCTGTGCACTATGTCTTATGGCATTACCACAAGGTTACAGACTTTTATAATTGGTGTTTGAGGTACATTTTGAGAATATGGTGGCCACAAACCATCTCAAACAAAGACCTTTGGGAGGCCACAAGTCAAAGTCCCATACAGGAACAGATAATGAGAAGAAAATGGAGATGGATTGGGCACACCCTGAGAAGACCACAAGAGAGTATCACAAGGCAAGCATTGAGTTCGAATCCACAAGGCAGTCGCAGGCAAGGCAGACCGAGGATTACCATAGACAAGGAGATTACTGAAGGTAACAAGACATGGAGGGGGGTGAAAGTATTGGCGGCAGATAGAACAAGCTGGATAAATTTCATCGAGGCCCTATGTTCCACATGGAATTAAAGGAAATAAGTCATGTCTTATGGTCTTCGCTAGAACAAGTTATTACATTCACTGTCCTGTTTCAGTCTCATCCTTGGCTTTGACAACATGAAAGTTACTGTGGTATGAGTGATGATGCTATTAATGCCATTCCTTATTCAGCCAGTCCCTCTTATGAATGATGTGAAAATGTCGCTCATAGGGTCAGTTGGTGCGTACATGTCAGTGGGCTTGGCACACTGAGATGCAATAGCAACTTCTGGCTCAATGAGAAATGTAAATGGTAAACTACTTCACTCCTCATTTCCCTAGTATGCCCCTTCAGTGACGCCTGGTCCACCTATGATGGCTGAAGGCGAAGCTGTTGAGGTCCAAACCAGTCTCCGGGCTGAGCACTCAGCACACATACTACGGAGAGAAAATTCCTTAGTGATACACAACAAACACCTGACAAGGCAGTGCTCCTGTCTCACTGCAAATGAACAAGTGTTCGGCTCATTAATAGACTGCTCTTAAATTTTTAGTACCAGTTCAGTGCGTGGCAAAAGTCTCTCCGCAGTTAGGTGGATCCGCTAGCACATTTAACTACAATCAGTTGCGTTTGCAACAGATCCAGCTAAACTTATCGACATACATACGTTATTGGGAATGAAGATGAAATTAAATTAAATTAAATTGAGCAGATGTACTTACCACTGTTACAAGAGATGCTAGAAAGGTCCTCGCTGCTGAAGTAAGAGTTCGACTCTTTCTCTCTTGTTTCAGAAAGGCGCTGGGCGTGTAGATAATAAGTGATCAATACCTTTATGAAGTAAAGAGAATGATTCTATGATTCAAGTTCTGTAAATGGCGGTCTGAACTCTGATATTTGTGCATATAGTTGCGTTCCTTGCAGTGTACGGGGTTCAGTTGTCGCCCAGACACGCGTGTTCTGGCTATTAATTAAAAAAATGATCTGTCCAGAAATTCAATTCCTTGTCGATTGATGAACAACTGGAACCACTGACAATATTGTACTCCCTTTTCATGATCTGCTCCCTTTCATTCGTGGATAAGTTGAAATATTTATAGGCTAAGGCAGGGGTTTCCAAACGGCGGCCCGCAAAGCCATATTTCACAGCCCACGAGGGGTTTAACAAACATATATTTTAAGAAATATGAGGAAAATTTACAAAAAAAGTATTAATAGCTCGTTCAAAAATGTATTAATTTTTATTCCCCTTATACACCCAAGTCAGAACTAATTCATACTTTAATACTATTTCTTCTTAGTATTCACTAGATCTGAATAGATTGTTTTTAATTAAAAAAATGTAAAATCCAAAGTTCGGCGGAAAATGAGCCCTCACAAATGCCATTATAACCATTAACCATTATAAAAATAGCTATGGGATCCATACCAAATCTTGAACTCCATGCCAACGTCACTGTGAACATTTCATGAAAAGTAGAATTAAATGAATACCAAGCAATACTTAAATTGCCATTGGTGTAAAAAGCTGTTTCAATTCTTCGTTCTTCTCTCACTGGTAGTGTACCGGGGGTACACCTTCTCTGGCCAATTAAATTGAGCGCCTTGTCTAGGGCATCTATGTAAACAAAGTTGAACGGGTGTATTACAAGATACTTTGGTTTCAACTGTTAGATGTCTCTAGCATCGGTTTAATTGCTCCCTCTAGCGGAATGAACTCTAATTATTTCACTAAGAAATGCTTATTTTTGCAGTTGGCAAAACTTAGGTTTTGAGGATTTTTTTATATTTATCAAAGTTGTCAACACTTCAGCTGGTCTCTTATTCAATAGTAATCAACCTATCAGAAACTTGTAAATATTTCCTCTAGTCAATTAAAATTGGGGATGTGTACTTGAACCTAGCCTATCAGTAAAGAGTTCTGGAAGCTTCCCCTTAAAATACTATAAAAGCAGGGCGCTTTAGGGCCGTATTGTCTTAATTGCTCCAGTGTGAGGAGGGTGAATTGACGTGAACCAGGAGGCAGGGGCGCAGCCTGCGTTAGAAAAGCCCAGCAACTCAAGGTCATGGCAGAATTTTCATAGCTATGTGATAGCTCTTGCGGATAGCTTGAGGGGAAGGTTTCAACCTCTTTTATTTAATGTAAATTTCTAAATTTGGTGGTTTAAATGTAGAATTTTTGGTAAGTCTGAGGACTCTGTTCTATTCCCGACTGGGAAATATGTAATGTAAGGGAACAAAGAGTGATTACCCTCTGTCGGTTCCCATTCACCTTGGCATGGAGTGACTACAGTCTTCAAACCTCTAAATTTCTTTAATCATATTTGGCTTTAATATTTCTTATTTAGTCACCCCGGTGTAGAATAGGTTTAGACTCTGTATCATCGGTCCATAAGCCCACTTAGGTTTTTAACTATTTCTGGAAGGAGGACAAGTGTTTCGCCTCCTAGTCTGTTGTTTATGGCCATTCATGTTCAACTTTTCTTTTTACATTAAGGCCATTTAGTATGGGCAATTATGCCCCTGTTTATTCGATAACTGATTCTGGTGTTCGTTCTCTGTAGGAACGGTGAGTATTAAATTGAGCAATATATAAGCAAACATCGGAGCAACTTGGTATACATATTTTAATTGAGGACAACCGATAAGTTGCCTGGTGTCACTAACTTAAGTGCGCCATAAGAAATTGATACCTCTGCGAGACTGGACTACGCTACCCTTTGGAGCGCAGGATCATATGTCGCATAACTGATCGGGGCAAAACATGCTTTTGTAAAACAGTGTTCCTGTCAAGAGCAATACTGCTCTTTTCTATGTAAATTAACTGGACTGCTAACAGTTGTAAATTTTGTACCTGATTTTTGGACTTTAAAGTCATTGTTATTGCTAGAGCTGACGAGCTCCTTAATATTGTCGTTATTCATTCAGATTTTCTATTTATTAACTTTTAAATTAGAAAAAAAGGAAAGAAATAAAATTTCATAGTTTGTTGTGTTAAGTTCTGCTCTAGTTAATTCCTTGTTCTCTCATTCTCCCCAGCCGCTTCTTATCCCTCTGTGATCCACGGAAACTCCGGAAAAGGTAGTATTGGCTGGTACAACGTGTTACACATGCAAAGAAATATTCAGGGAAGTATTCCTGGAAGAATATTACTGGGATTTTAGGCTCTTAAACTGTATATCGTTGCTCCCTACACACTACTCCCACTAAATTGCCCTCATTTAAGTTTTGTTTTGACTACATTATTAATTTCAGTTTGTTTTCATGGTGCTTACCCCCCTTTTTTCGTCATTTGTCAAGTATTAATTCAAATGAACTGTTAATCGTTTGGTGCTCTCCTTCCAAATTCAATTGTCCAAGGTGTAATACTGTTCATTTTTAATTTCACTCCTTTATGCAATTGTAAAATAGTGTTTTAAGCAATGACAATTATTAAACCTTCACTTCAATTGAACTATGCATGCTATTTCATACCGGTGCTCAAATTTTATAAAATATGTCCTATTATTAAAGTGCGACCCGCCATTTTGCCAATATGGCCCTCGAGCTCTTACTAATTGGAAACGCCTGGACTAAGGGTACAATTTAAGTTCCTAACGTATGGTTCTATATGCTGACCACACAGAAATGTTCGTCTCTTGTGCTAATTTCCGCATTGATTAAACGGGGCTCCTTAATATTACGTCAGAAATTTCCTTCAGTTTTTTCTCGGTTCAAATTTTAGACCCAGCACTTGTCGGAGCGTCACTTACAGATCCGCTTTCGTGAATTTTAATTCTCTCAATGTATCACGATTATGACGCACAAAATTTGGGAAACATTCACGAAATTTATGTTTTACAGTTTCCGAAAACGTATCACCCTGTACAGAAGAAGTACTCCACAAAAGATACTCCCTTCAATAGTTAATACATTGACTTCAAAAGCACAACCACTTGTTAAAAGTATAACTTTCATATTAAGCTCGAATTTTATTCATTTCAAGGATAGTACATACTCGAGGTTCAAGGTCAATGCTCCGTTGCCTCGTTGTTGCCAATGGTGGCGTTTCCTGGGCCAGACGTTCAGGCGTTGTTTTACAGGCTGCATCCGTGATGATGTTACATACTTTCGTTAAGCAAAATTCTACTCATTTAAGTCCGTTTACCTGCACAAGTTTTACAAGCTGCTAAATTTACAACAAATGTTCGAAATGGCGTCCCCCTGCTTCAATGCAGGCATGACTTTTGACTTGCCGGCCCCAGTGGTATAGTGGACACGGCGTTGGTCTACTAATCCCAAGTTAACTGGTTCAAACCCGACTGAGGTCGGTGCCTTTTATGGGTGTTTAAAGGTGGCAACCCCACATCGTTGGTTTCCGGCACGTTAAAGAACTACTGCAGGACGAAATTCCGACACTCCAGCATCTGTTAACAACGGACAGATGTTAAACAACTTTGATTTTTGACTCAAGCGTTTCCGCAGTACGGTTCCTTATCTCAAACTGATCCATTTGAAGTCCTCCATCATCCCTGAATGTTTATAACATCATCATAGATACACCCTGTAGATGACAGCAATGGATTATATATAAGCCCTAAGATATTGTCTCCCCCAGCCCATTTCTTTTACCACATTATTCAGATCTCGAAATGAATTAATGCAACGTGAAGCCATGGAGGAAAAAAAGATAAAGTCTGCAGAGTATGACGATGGTTTTTTAGAAGTGAAATACGTTATTTGGCCTTTAAATCACTTCCTTATTGTAAACTGTATACTGTAATAATATAATATTGCAAAATTAAAGCACAGAAAATTAAAAAAACCACCGTTGGCTGGCCTGAAAATTGCAGGACATGTTCAGCTGCTGTCAATCATTAGTTTCTTTTCACTCTAAGAAATCTAGTGTTTAATAATTGTTTTTCTATGTTTTCACTGCCCATATTAAAACATTTAAATCTCCAACTTGATTGCGTGAGCAATAATACACTCGGGCAGGACTCGAAGACAAAATGTGACACAAAGCACTAGAAACTGAACCAGCGCCTTGATCAGGTTTAGCAAGCACGAGGCAAGGGGAGTTAGAACGTAAACGCGCATGCGTGATTCCAGGGAGTGAAGCTGCTGAGTTGTTGAAAACAGAACCAACGCTCTGGCGGCGGGTCGGTAGATGCAGAGTGGGTCTCGGCCCTCAAGTTCCCACGGCTGGTCCGTGGTCCAACAGCTCTGCACTCTGACCGGCCAACCGAGCAGAAGAGGGATCGCCACGGCTCTACCGTGGCTCAACGCCTCTACATTCGGGAGACGGGGCAGGGTGGGACCTCATGGCTGGCTCCAACCGTCGGCTGTCCTGAGAATGGTTTTCCGTGGTTTTCCATTTTCCTACACTAAGGCGAATGCTGGGACAGTTCGTAGTATAGGCCACGGCCGCCAACCCCCTCACCTTTTCCAAGCATCTCCTTCACCGTAACAAATCTCCCGGCCTGAGAGACGTCGTCACCGTCTAAGAGGCCCGCCTCCCCCTTCAGGGGAGGAATGAAAACATTTTGGTAGTAGTAGTTGGTGGCGTGGCAGACGGTTCCGGATGGTGCTGAGAGTAACTACAATACATGGAGCAGAGCATCGAGCGATAAGGAAAGAAGAACAAACCATAATGTATCATTACATTTAAACAAATGAACTGAAATAAAAATTCTACTTTACGTCACACCGACATAGATAGGTCTTATGGTGACGATTGGATAGGAAAGGGCTAGGAGTGGGAGGAAAGTGGCTGTGGCTTTCATTAAAGTACAGCTCTAGTATTTACCTGGTTAATGCCACTGGTTGCCAACTTAAGCGCACCCGCCATACATATAGGTTCACCAAGAAGACACTTTTGCCACCGACTGTAGTAGTGGAGAATAAAACACTAGCAGGTACTATCTGCGTCTGACGAGAAGTCGCGACAGCTTGTAGGAACGGCACGAGTAACAGATACTACACTCTTAGCTACAAACATTACTTGTGACAGACAACGCGAACTCTCTGAAAAAGATGCATGTCCATTATGGGGTACTACAGTAAATGTGTACCTAAAGTACAATTGCACAACCACTTTGAAAATTCACAACAGCACCTCAGTTAGCATGAACAGCTGCGGACGGAACAGATGTTTATTGTCAGGCCTTGAGACTTGATATTGGCACATGCGCAGCGGCCATACTTACCCCTCGCACCCTTTATCCTACATCTACGCCCCTTCTCGTCAGACGACTAAAGTAGGGAATGGAAGGTATTATATCAATAATATTAATTAAATAAAACAACTGATAAACTTGAAGTATTTATTGTAGCCAATAGTCTTACATTAAACAATACCATTTTACGAAAGTGGCTTTGTAACTAGTATCAGCGTAACGGAATTTGACGGACCTCTAGATTTAGGCTTATTTCCAGAAAAGATCTTGCATTCTCAAAACCCATGAAGGCTAATTTAGGTATAAACATTTGAAAAATTACACAAATAATCAAAAACTTAAGTGGGAGGCAGGGGATTCCCTAAAAGTGGACAGCAGCGAGGATTCAGCCTCATTTAAAATATATACACAAAAGAACAGCATTTTAAATGTATGCAATGTCTCTCTACTTCCACCTGACAGAAGATCCTACAGAAACCTTCGAGTTGCCTGAACCTATTTTAAATTATATAATTAATAAACGTTTCAGCTCTTAAATGGGGTTTACTTTCCTCTAAATTACTTTCTTACATTCCAAAAATAATGCATAATCATCAGGAACATACTTTTAACACTGTAGTTAATTCAAAGACATAATATTGTGAGTTTTAAATGTTCTACACAGAAAGCTGTGTAACAAAGGATGTTACCACATTTCACTCTTAAGAAATTTACATGCTGATGAATGCTCCGAGATAAATGTTTTACCTTCACTGCTTAGGTATACAGGATGTGTTTGAAAAGGGTTCCAATATTTACGGAGGAGGCAGCACGTAACAAACGAAGGAAGAAAGGTCCTATAAACATCGGTCGCAAACCCAATATCTTCGGTGTTATGGTCCACTACCATCACTGATCACGAGATTACAATAATTCATGGAGGGTCGTATGCAACAAAAGACGGAAATATGTTCCTACCTAACCCTTTCGTGGCTATTGGGTGACCTGATTGCCACATTTGATTTATGCTGCTACCTGGTGTGGACAACGGGAAATCTAGAAAAAATTCTGCTCTGGTATATTTGCAGTTTCTAGGTTGGTGGACATGTTTATGTACATGTGTGTAGTGTAATGGCTTCCAGGAGGGCGCATTTTTGAAAAGTGAAGTGATTTTCTGCACCAGAAAGATGGATGTTAGTAAATCTAAGCTATTTACGTTTTCATAAATTATTCTGTAGTGCTTCAGACATAGATTGAGCATATGTTTTTCTCAGTATGGGTAAATAAATAGGATTCATGTAAAGGTGAAACATAGGAACATAAGTTCTTCAGCTTGCCATGATTATTCATCTCTTTTGTTATTTTATTTTATTATTTTTCTGAGTTCCAGAAATTCCATGAAAATTAAAATGTAATGTATTAGTAGCTTGTTTCATGACAAATAAATGTGTTCAGATTACCTTTCCAATATATAATTGTGGATGTATTATTCGTTTGGCTTTCACTTTGTACACCCCTTATTCTACCTGAAATGATGGTTACAGCTGTATTCAGTGTAAATTAGATATAAGTTACATCTGTGTGGTATAAGATGATTGCACACATTCTATGTCTTGATTTGTGTGTGCTAGCGTTTGGTTATTGGGAAGTATAGTTCCCACATTTGTATCACTTAGGCATGCTGACAGCCATTGGGATATATAGTTCCCACATTTTTTTCATAGTTCCAGTGTTTGATTAAAAAACTGTCATTCCTCGACATTCCATCACTAAAAAACATGTTCAGTTTCCAAAAATTAATTTCTTAAATAATTTGAGCAGGAAAGGGCACATTGGTCGTGAATCTACGAGTGTGTTGCATTATGGTGGCACAGGCCAATTTTCATCGTAGGGTTAGATGATACCTAACATGGATCTTCCATAAGCGATGGATTGGTCGGGGAGGGCCAATATCTTGGCCTGCGCATTTGCTTGGCCTTAACCCTTTTTGATTTTTGGCTTTGGCGACGTGTACAGACGATGGTGTATGTGGTCCCCATAAATGGTGTGGATACAATATGAGAACGCGTGTTCAATGCATGTGATGGAAGCCAGGACTGTTCCAACGAATGCGTGATTTCATGCGACGTAGGGTGGAAGGCTGCATAGCAATGAATGGCGGGCACATCGAGCACGTGTTGTGAAGGGTAGATCAAAGACATGTGATCATTGGTGGTGGTGGTGGTGCTAGCGGACTATAACTATAACTCCGAAGAGTTTACGACCAATGTTTATAGGACCTTTCTTCGTTCGTTTGTTGCGTGATGCCTCTCTTTAAATATTGGAATATTTTCAAGAGCACCCTGTATAATATACAATTATGGCAACACAGATCCTTTTGTATATCGAAAAGGATGGTTAGTACTTTTAAGAATCCGCACATTTGACAATATAACATTTTATAGCTCTGCAGACTACTTCACAATCGATCATACTGACGACGAAGATGAATAATCCAGAGATGCACTAAGAAAATTGTTCATTACTGCTGCACTAGTGGCACCCAGAGACTTCACCTGCGTTGATATGGGAACAATAAGATATGAGCCTGAAAATAAACATGGTTTTCAAAGGAAATACATGAAAATAATGTACACGTTTCCTCAATATGATCAATACAAGATTAGGTACCAAAATTTGCCTACATGGGCAGTGGTGAAGTTCAATATGAATCATGGGTTAAACGCTTTATGCAGAGACAAACAGACGTACTGCTAAGCGGTATGGACGGTATTGTTATATTCTCTGTATTTCAATATTTCTCTACCTCTCTGATCATGCAAATTTGGGGAAGGATATACCAACTGAAGGTGAAGAATGCGTACTGGCCCACTAAATGCCTAAAAATTGATCATGTAATATTGGGGCTAGGAGGTACTGCAGTTCCTGTGTTACCTGGTGATATCTTCTTTAATGCGCAAAGTTCTTAAAGGTTCCGCTGAGATGTTTAAATTACTCCTGAGGTGTCGAAAGTTTTTGGTGTTATACTGTAATAAGATTAAGCTTAAAATCTAACAAGGATACCATGCCATATGTACCCACCGATACGATCAATTTTCAATATACGTGCGGGCCATGTTGAGAACTTTCACAGATTCAAACTGCACGTCGCACCTCCCACCTAGTTACGAGAAAATTGAATTTTAATATTTCGAGAGCCCTTCACAACACCAGCACGTGAGTCCTTCCCATAGCGAAGGAGCAAGATATCCACTTCAAAAGCTTTTGATCCACAGATAGAATATTTCCTTTACAGTGTTTTTTCAAATATTATTGTTTTTTTCAAGAGTCCGCGGTATTTCGCAAATCCTCTTGTCGGTACTTGCAACACAACGATGTATACGGTATTGTACTATACAGTCGGCTTAAGCTTAAAGGGCGTTTATTTCCTAAACTACAAATCGCATATAAAGGGTGGTCGGAACAAACGCGAACCGGATATATGAGCGTTTCAGGGTTGGTCATACTGTTAAAAAGAATTGAACAAAATTAATTCGATATCTCACGCCTTTGTCATTTTGTCAGCCGCTGAAGTGAGCGAATCAGATCGCTTCGCAGCGAATTCAAATGGGCTTTGCGCAGCGGTGTTGCTAAATCTGTACGTGGTTTAGACTGGTTTGAGAGCCATGCCGATAAATTAGCATCAAACACAAACACAACGTGACGCCAGCCGACGTCACCGGAGCGTACTTGCTGAGGCGCGATCCTCTCAGCTCGCAGGTCCCTGTTCAAATCACTCCCATGGCGAAGATTCTTCATCGATTGGTTCTCTCAAGCCGGTCTAATACCACGTTTAGATTTCGCAACACCGCTGCGCAAAGCGCAGTTATTTTTGATTGACTCCGGCTCCATGGCTAAATGGTTAGCGTGCTGACCTTTGGTCACAGGGGTCCCGGGTTCGATTCCCGGCAGGGTCGGGAATTTTAACCATCATTGGTTAATTTCGCTGGCACTGGGGCTGGGTGTATGTGTTGTCTTCATCATCATTTCATCCTCATCACGACGCGCAGGTCACCTACGGTGTCAAATCAAAAGACCTGTACCTGGCGAGCCGAACATGTCCTCGGACACTCCCGGCACTAAATGCCATACGCCATTTCATTTCATTTTGATTGACTTTACGTCGTACCGACACAGATAAATTCTTATGGCGACGACGGGATAGGGGTAGGAATGGGAAGGAAGCGGCCGTAGCCTTAATTAAGGTACAGCCTCAGCATTTGCCTGGTGTGAAAATGGGAAGCCACGGGCAACCATCTTCAGGGCTGCCGGCGGTTGGGCTCGAACCTTCTATTTCCTTGACGCAAGCTCACAGCTGCGCGCCCCTAACCGCACGGCCAACTCGACCGGTAGAGCGGAGTTTAATTCGCCCGCAAAGCGATGGGATTCGCTGACTTCAGCAACTGATGAAATGACAACAGACCCAAATATCGAACTGCTTTTCTAATGATTTATCAGTATGACCAACTATCTAACTCTCATATAGGTCTATGCGGTTGACGTAGTTTCCGACAACCCAGTAGGTAAGGTAAGAGTTATTCTGCCCGAAGGCAGGTCCGAACCTCCGCAGAGGTGTTCCTGAGCCGGAGTTTACGTGCGATAGTGTACTGGCCGCACTTAAGCGACTGCAGCTGTCGAGCTCAGTCCGGTGGTATTTTAAGAAGCTCAAATACGTCAGGCTCATTTCGGAACACTTACGGCATATAAAAGAGCTCCTGTAGGACTAAATTCCGGCACCTCGGTACCTCCAAAACCCGTAAAAGTAAATAGTGGAATGTAAATACCAATAATATTGTTATTATTAACTATATCGCAGATTTTAAGGCTACATTTTTAAAGGAAATGAAATGAAATTACGTATGGCTTATAGTGTCGGGAGTGTCCGAGGACATGTTCGGCTCACCTGGTGCAGGTCATTTGATATGACTCCCGTAGGCGACCTGCGCGTCGTGATGAGGATGAAATTATTATACACACACCCTGACCCCGTGCCAGCGAAATTAACCAATGATGGTTAAAATTCCCGTCACTGCCGGGAATCGAATCCGGGACCTCTGTGACCAAAGGCCAACACGCTAACCATTTAGCCATGGAGCCGGACTACATTTTTAAAGTAAATATGATACTGCTAATTCGCCTAGGACAGGGATGGCAAACCTTTTTCAACTAGTGTGCCATTTTAAGTCTGGTTTATTATTCTCAACTCTCTACTGTGCCACTTGTTATTTTCCTTTCTAATTGCTACAACAACCCCACCCCCACCCGCCTTCCAACAAAATTCCGAATTATGATTCATAACATGTTATTACATACCCTTCTGCTGCCCGCCTTGTGGGTGCAATATATTGTAAAATAATACATTTGATTGCATGTTCCATGGTTGCATTTTGCCAATACCGCAAAAATACATTTTTAAACAAGTAGCCATTTTTTAAGAATACCTAACATTATTTGTAAAACAATACAACAATCACCCATTGTAACACACTTCGTAATTAAGTATTATTAGATATGGAAATGAAAAATACTAATATTACTAAAGGACTTTAAGTAAAATCACGTTCTCAACTTTAGTGTGAAACTTGTTGCTGAATCTTAGTGGCCATGTCATTTATGTTAGGTTCATAACTTTTTGTCATCAGTAACACACAAGAAGCACCTAGGTCTGAGCCAAGACGGTTTCAAACTGTTGGACTTCACAACGTTCATTGTAGAAAATAATTGCTCGCAGGCGTATGAGTAAGTAGCGCTGTAGCAAGTTTCTTCATGGCCGAAAACTTTTGTGGGAGGCTGTTCCACTGGTTAAGTACCTATTAAGTTCTCCGGTTTCTGGAGAGAGTATTCATCATCAACAGCACACTCGATTTTAACCAATGCTTCATCAGGTTGTACGAATTTGTTCACCCATGTACTGCGTTCTTGAAATTCAGTCAACACCATTTCAAAACTGTGAATATCCAACCACTAAAAAACCGGACCGTAATATAATTCCTTTTTGCAATATGAGGTTTTGAAATAAAGTGCAATAATTTCCCCAAATCTCGAAATTGGGAAATCTCTTGACAACTATTAGTCTTAAAAAATTCAAAACAGTAGACATTTACACACTAAGAAAACGTTACGCGCTGCTGGCAACCACACAAAAGCCAAACTTCACTAAATGACTGACGTGGGTGAGCGAATGGCTCGCCGACCGCATCAAACATTTATCTCACTTGACTTCCGCACCTATCAGTGTTGTAATGTTGCCTTAACGCACTTCCGAATGGAACTAGAACTTAGATTTTCTTAAACCTGAAACGCTATTACTATAGATGCACGAGATATGTATAGTTTTTGGTACAAAACGTATACACACGTTAATAGGTGCATGTGGTGTGCCACCGAAATCCTGTTTGCGTGCCATTAGGTGACACGCGTGGCATAGGTTCGCCATCCCTGGCCTAGGATGTCAATAAACAGTTCAACTCTCTATTATCGTTTTCTTCACTTTCTAAATGAGATACGGCTACTTTGATGAGGGGATAGGTAGAGTGACATTAAAAATCTTCTATGATGTTCAGTATCAAAGGTCAATTCCACGTCAGTCCTATTGTTAATATTTTTCGGGCCTCTTACCCGGGCATCAATAGCGAGACACTCGGCATGTTTTTCAACCAGTATCGTGACGAGACGTCGAGGCACTCAGCCGGATAGTGAATGTGAATGCACTGTTCCATTCAGTGCATTGCTTTTGTTTCATCAGCGATGCGGTCGTCGATGGTGATATCCATAGCAACCCATTCGGCATGTTTTCACCCTATTTTGCGTGCTGAGTTCTGCCGGTGGTTTCTGGAGGAAGTGTGTCAGAACTTTTGGATCCTCAATTTTTATTTCTTCAGATAAGGTCATTTGTAAAAACTATAACCCAAAAATCTGATATCGGGCCTACCTGCAAAAATTCGAAAACGTAATCAAGTTGTTTCTAATAAATTACATAATTTCTGAATCACATACTTAAGCAACATTTTACCTTCTTCTTAATTACATTCATATTAATTATCTTCTAAAATTACAGAAAGCACACATTTCAGTCGAGATTCCTTTTAACTCTGCTACGAGCAATATTTAGTACACAATGAAATATACATCACTAATTTAAAAAAACATTAAATGGCCTATCTTTTTGAAATGGGCAATATTTACGGGCTTAATAAAATCTAATATAGGAGGTAAAAGCTATCCACATATTTATTAGACTTCCTCTAGAAGTCTTCAATTGCTACGTGAGGTAAAACATAATTGAGAGCTGAATTTCACGATTTTCAATTCAGAAATCAAAACCGTATAATTGAAACAGTACGAAAATTAATCATAGCAACTTGCTACGTAAACATTCAGTTACTCGAATTACCACACACGCACACATACTTATAAATTAATGTATTATATTATATCACACGTTCACTGCTAAATATTCTGCTTGACACAGGTCCGTTCACAGTCTTCTTGTGTCTTGAATCTGTAACAGACGATAAGAAAAATTGCATTAATCACCATTATGTTATCTAGGCTTGCAAAACTTCCTGGACTAGCCCAGACAGTCTTGGTTTTGCGCTGGTATCCTGGATGCTGTCGGGGTATTTGGGAACCTGAACGTGAAAATAAATCTTGAATGTCAGGGATTTTTTGAAAGAATATTTTTAATTATGGGGAATTTGCCTACATGGTTTGCAGAAAAAGGTAGATTTCTACTACCTTCTGTTAAACACTTGCTGAATGTTAAAATCAATTCAAAACCCTCATGTTGTAAATTTAATGTTATTATTAAGACAAACAAAACCTATTTGCAAAAATAATTTCTACTGAAAAATATACATGACAGGTGACCTACAGCAGAAGATAGAGCAGCAAGCATCTTATGATTGAGAGAAGTTCGCTAGGAGGAAGATTGCTGCTAAGGGAATTAATTCATTTGAGCAAATGAAAAGTGGGGTATTGCAGAATAATGTTAATAATTTTTCTGTGCATATTCAATCTTCTAGCCTTTGCTGGCGGGATGTAGTGTTTACAGTGCACTATGTCTTCTGGTATGGGCTAGAATAAATTTGTTACTTTCATTGACCTATCTCAGTCTTATACTTGGCTTTGACAATATGAAAGTGATTCTAGTAATACCGTTCCTTATGCAGTCAGTCTCTGTTATGAATGGTGTGAAAATATCGCTCATAGGGTCGTTTGGTGCATGCATTTCAGTGGGCTTGGGAGAATGATATGTAAGAGAAACTTCTGGCTCAGTGAGGAAAGCAACAGGAAACTGCCTCGCTCCTCATTTCCCTAGTATGCCTCTTCAGTGACACCTAGGCTATCTATGACAGCTGTTGGTAGAAGTGTAGAGGATCAAACCAGCCTTCGGGCTGAATACCGAACAACATACATTCAATCTTCATTTTTTTCAGTGTTCCACCTTTAATAAGAGTTAGGCCTATTAAAACTTACAACATTGCTTGTGTGTCTAACTGTGAAATACCTAAATTGCGAAGGAATAAACATTTTGAGTAATTTAAGTTTTCTTGTATTATTAGGGAAATCAGTTGGGCCTTTAAAAAAAGTTGAAGTGAAATTCAGCTGTAACAAGTCAAATATATCCTGGGTTAGACCCAAAGAAATATAGTAAGCCCAGCAATAACTGAAATATAAAATCAACAGTACTTATGATATAATCTAGCGAGTGTCCGATTGTGCTTTGATTCACAATTCCGAGCATAAATCTGTGGCTTGGTTCTAAAAGGGCCAATGTCATTTTTTATCGAAATTGAGATATTAACTGATACAAACGCGTTTTATCCTGGCTTGCAACATGTTAAAAGGGCCAATGTCTCTGTTAAGTACTAAACGAACAGTTAACATTTAATTAAATAAGCCCTTGCCAATAATGTTAGATTACCAATAAAGATTAGAGACCTGGCAATTTTAAAAGAATACGATAGAAAAAATTAGCGTTTAATAAGGTGACTTCCACAAAGAAAGTTATTTAAAGTTAGTTGTTGACAAAAATAACTGGAAAACTATAAGCAAAACTTCAAATGCTCATAGCTCAAAAACAGGTTTATTGGACATTGGCCCTTTTAGAACCAAGCCACAGAAATATCTCCTTTATTGGCCAGACAGTTTGGGAGCAAACATGCATGTCACTGGCGATTGTTGATACCAAAAGATAAAAACAATGGGTATTGCAACAATGAAGCTGGGAGTGATAGTATAGTGTAGTTGTTGCTTTTTTCGTTACTGCTGCATGGTATATAGCGCATAACTGTGCATGTCAATACTTGTGAAGATTAATAACACTGATTTACAAGGGGTAGATATCTTACATGATGTTTACTGTTTCCAATGCAGTTTTTTTATGCTGATAAATCCGAAAACCTTTGCTCTATAACGTTTACTTTTTTTTTATGAACAGCGTCCATCTAGAACGGTTTTCATTGTTTATCGTTATTTTTCATACAAATCCGAAAAATCTCATTTCCTTCTTTATAATTGTCAGTGACAGTGGACATTATGGGGTCCAGAGGTTGCATAAATTCAACAGATCTGTTTTGCTACGTGTGAGGTAGGTTTACAAACAAATCCAATATGTGCCATATGGTGCATACGCACTAATGTTAGCTAAAGCCATGTTCATTAGTACTTCTTGTAACAATCACTGCTCTAGTGAAACGTCTGTCTGTGAGTTGTTTTCCTTGGTACAATGTTAAAAATATGTAAATGGTTAATGTCGTATATTTCAATAACGGTGGGTGAGATAGGCAAATGGTTTGCATATTTTGTAATTAGCGTGGACTGCAAACCTGGCTAACATACGAACTTCTGGGATAGAGGTACACAAAGGCTTGGAAGAAGTGGATGTTGAAGAGGGAGAGATGCAGCAAAGATCGATCTTTAGGTAGAAAATTGTGGAAATGAGGGATGCAACCGAGATAAAAAATGCCAAGCCACGAGATATCTCGGTGGAAGAGCAAGAAAGAGGAAGTCGAAGATTAAAAGATTGCCAAGAGTGTAAAGAAAAAGGCGTAGGTCTGAGCGATAGAAAGTCAGGTAGGTTGTGTAAAGGTGTCCTACAGATAGCCGTAACGATGGATGAATGAATGAATGAATGAATGAATGAATGAATGAATGAATGAATGAATAATAACAATAATAATACTATCTGTTTTGTGCTCGATCTACAGGCTAACTGAGAGTAGCGGCGATTAGGAAAGGCGACGGCGGCCCTCTCCCCCCACTTTGTTGAGAAAACATTAATTTTTATTCCATTTTAGCCACCTGTAACTAGGAATAATAACAATTATTAAAAAACAATTGTCAGCTAATTATTAAGAAACCGGGTACTTTTCCCCCACTTCTAATTCCCAGTCGCCACTACTGGGCTAACAGTCTTATACGCTGAAATATGAAACGTCCCATAGAAGTTGGTTTCCATCGTTTCGTAATCTAATATTTCCTTCATCACTGACTTTACTACACTGTATTCCATTACTATGTTTTGGATTTCTTTCTTTCTTTCTTTCTTTCTTTCTTTCTTTCTTTTCTTCATTCTTTATTCAGCACAGGCCCTGTTACTTTTAGTGCCCCGAGTGTTCGAAGGCATGTTCGCCTCGACCAGTAGAGTCTTTCTCATTGACGCTCATGGGTGAGTTGCGCGTCTGGGTGCGAGAAGATGATAGTAAGGTGAGGAGACGGTGACACCTGGTGTCGGCACATGGTCTACTCCTCATAAAATATCAAAATCATTATATTAAAATAGTGCTAATGGTTGTATTATTATTATTATTATTATTATTATTATTATTATTATTATTATTATTATTATTATTATTGTTGAAATCAATCGTATCAGCATGCAAGTGTTCAGTTCATAACCACTTTTTGGATACGAAGGTCATTCATCGGTTATTTAAAAGGTATTTTAAAATACTAATCCACATAGGCGGTCGTCAAGGAAAAATGGAACGCAATGGAAATGTAAATGAAAAATTCACAGCCCGCTTACAGTCATTTGACCGGGTTTGGGATGGAATAAATGAAGCGGCCTTTCTGTATGACTTGCGCCGAGTAAAATTTGCGCCGTGGAGAATCCCCGCCGGGAGTAGAAGTGGTTTGACAGCTGTCTTAAGCATCTGCTACCTGCGCTGCACCGCAGGGGGTTATTTCCAAGTTCAAGGAATGTCTGTGAATATCTGTAGTACTGAGATTTTGAAATTAATATATAAAAATATTATTCATTCTATCTTTTTTTTTTTTTTTTGCTAGTTGTTTTACGTCGCACCGACACAGATAGGTCTTATGGCAACGATGGGACAGGAAAGGGCTAGGAGTGGGAAGGAAGCGGCCGTGGCCTTAATTAAGGTACAGCCCCAGCATTGGCCTGGTGTGAAAATGGGAAAATACGGAAAACCATTTTCAAGGCTGCCGACAGTGGGGTTCGAACCTACTATCTCCCGAATACTGGATACTGGCCGCACTTAAGCGACTGCAGCTATCGAGCTCGGTATTCACTCTATCAATGTTGGTTTCTTGCACATTTAGAAAACCTGCATCGTATTTATATCAGTGGGTGAAATGTGTATAACTACATAGTTTGACTTAATTTACAAACCAAGTGTGGAAACATGGAATCAGTATTTCAGTCTTATGAAGAATATCCACAGCCTGTTTGTAGCTAACTGACAGGGTCAGGAATAGAATGAATGAAGAATGAAACACCGCTAAAGGAAGAAAATACTGTCGAATGCGATATCTGACGTGCTTTTGCGGACAAAGATTAATGGATGGCAAATGACATGTAGCGAATTTGTTGAATAAAGAATGACCAGTGAAAACAGAAAAATCTGTCTCACCCTACGTTTCCCCGACATGCACCCCTTATGAAGTGATAGGGCTCAAGAATGAACCATAGCTACTGCCAAAGAAAGGAAATTGTGTGCCCTGGCGAGGCCTGTCACATTCCCCTGGGTATAAAAGATTAATAAATGACAAATGAAATTGTTTCAAACAGTGATGCTGATATAAATATGAAGAAATCAGGAATAATATTTTGAACGCCAGCTTTGTCCAGCATAAACGCTGCCTAAAGTGATCGTAGATTTAACCCCTGGAGCAGTGATGGGAAGCCTACGTTCCATCAGCGTCATGAAGAAGCTTTTTTAATCTTAACAATAACTGAAATTTACAGTTTTCCATCGCAAATGTTCATTCTATCAGCGTTGTTTCATTCCCTGTGGAATTCCCAAACAAGACCTCTAGTTCCTAGAATGATTAATGACCACGGCGCAAGTTTTACTGATTTTTACTCGGCGCAACTCATACGACACCGAAGCGGCGATGTAGCGGATAGAAATTATGCCGGCTGCCGATGCCTGTTCGCACTCCTCTGAGGCAATGATTAATGACAGACAGATGAAATGAAATGATATCGGTGTGTGTTGCTGGAATGAATGATGAAAGGGAAAACCGGAGTCCCCGGAAAAAAAATCGTCCCGCCTCCGCTTTGTCCAAAACAAATCTCACATGGAGACAGCGGGACCTGAACCACGGAACCCAGCGATGAGAGGCCAGCGCGCTGCCCCCTGAGCCACAGATGGTCTCCAGATGAAATAAATTGTAAAAATAAATTAGTGTCAAGAAATCGGCTTGTTTCAAACACTAGTGCGCGGATACGACTGTTTTGATGATAATAATAATAATAATAATAATAATAATAATAATAATAATAATAATAATAATAATAATAATAATAATAATAATAATAATAATAATAATAGTACCGGTAGGTACACCTCTACGCCGCACATTTAAATATTGCGCCAATAAAACCTCCTCTACTGGAGGAACAGTGAACTTGGAACTAGCCCTCCTTAAACTTTTACTCAGAAGATGTCACTACCTTAATTTTGTGATTGTGAAGTCTCCAGGACTGTGTGTATTTCAGCGTGTTTTGGTTACTATTTATCAAGAAGTTTGGACTTTCTACAACAGATGTCACTACAAAAACTATGATCAGGCACCTTCGTACGAAGTGAAAGAACATTTTTTTGAAGAAATTTTGTATTCATAAGTTTTTTCTTTACTAAATTTCGTTCATTCATTTGTGGGTTCCACCAGTTTTGAATTCAGCCAATCACTAATTTTTGTAATTAATTTTCGACCAATCCTGGATTTCTTCTTCAAATTTGAGTGTAAATTTTGTATGGTCCAATAAAATTGAGAGGGCGTGGCTTGATTATTCATGAAAGGTCTCGAACCTTCCCCGAGGGTTTATAAACTGCAGATTTTCACGTCTCTTGTCCATTTGATCAAGATCTAACTAAGTGTGTGTATAGGAAGCAGGAGGCGGGAGGTGCCTCTTTCTGCAGGCAGCAGTTCTTCAGCAAGGTAATGGCCGTTTAACATCTTTATTTCTTGCTAGCTCCACAGTTTAACCCGAGGGATAGGTCCGAAAATTTAATATGTAACCAACTTCTCTAAAATGTAAATTCTGCCGGCTAATGTGAAAATTTCATAAAATATGTAACTGTAATTCGGGGATAGAGAGTGATTTACCTTCTCGAGCTCCCCTTCATATTGGTTTGAGGTGACAACGTTTTGTAACTGGTTTTTTTATTTTCCGTAATGTATTAAATTATTCTTATACAAATCACCCCCTTAGTTTAGGAAAAGCCCCTGTTTCATCGGCCTAGTGCTTTTAGGTTTTAAGAATGCATTCAATTTGGTGTTTCGGGCCATTTACTTAACCTGCTCTTTTCTGCTAAGGCCCAGTAGGTTGGGTACAAGATACCCCTTTCTTTTTTGTAAGTTGTGCCTTGATGGCAAATAATTGTAAGTTTCTGGTATTGCCTTAAATAGGCTTGAAAAACTGAGAGCGTGTCAGCTCTTTTTTAGTGTGGTAACTGTGCCTCTGGGAGGCTTGATATTTGAAGTTGGGAGCAAGTGCTCCAGGGATTTCTGCCTTTTGAACAATTTGTGCTCGCCTTTAAAAGTTGAGCTAGGAGCTCAAAATTATAATACTAGGGCTTGTAGCCCAAGAGTGTTAAAATTCTGAAATCTTGGATCTTTCTAAGTCTTGTTTCCAAATTGTTATTTCACCAAGTGAAAAGTTGTTATAATTTTGTTGTTTCTTCTGAAAATATAACCTTTGCTTAAATTTTGAATTAACTTTGACCTTGTAGTTAGACCCATTCATCCCGGCACCTTCTTTCGCCTCTGCTGGTCCACCAAACCTGAGTAATAATAATAATAATAATAATAATAATAATAATAATAATAATAATAATAATAATAATAATAGCAGCAGCCTACTCCTGTCGAATAAACTAAGGGGTCTGTCCCAAGCTGTACGTCCCCATCCGGTGGAGGAGTCTTCATCAACAGCCTCATGTTGTTGGCTTATTAAGAAAAAATGGTATCTCCCAATGCTCTTCCTAGTCATCATTTCTCTTAAAACTGGTTACGCCTCCTAGCCACATATGGATAGGCAGTCCATCAGAACAATTTTCGTTGGGTTCATTTTCCTATGTTAATGTGTAAAGGAAAATGAACCTTGCCATACCGTACAATGTTTGGGGACGTATTTACGCTCTCCTACAGTATAAGACATTTAAGGTTCATTTTCCTTCACATATTCGCATAGGGATATATGAACACAACGAAAATTGTTCTGATGGACTACATATCAATATGTGGCTGGGAGGCGTGATCAGTCTTAAGAGAAATAATGGACAGAAAGAGCATTGAGAGATACAAGTTTTTCTTAGTAAGACAACGATATTATGTCCTCACTCCATTTGATTGGAAATGAATTTGGACTGTATACTAACAGCACCTCTACAAGCCTGCTGATCAACACTCTGGTGGTGAATATTTCTTCCACCAACGGGACTCAAACCAGCTAACAGCGGTGTCTGGCCATAGAGACATCACGCCTTAACGATCACGGCCACCAGGCGAGCTACGATGTACCTGTCATTCAGTCATTTCTTCCAGATATTGTGCACACATTGACCAATCATAGTTTTGATTTTCTCTCCATGAACCGATCCTTTCTTTTCAAATTAGTTTTGAATCCCTTTACTGCTTGTTCGCCAACGGCCGTAGCCGTGTTGAAGTACCGGATTCCTTGAGATCTTCGAAGTTAAGCAACATTGGGCGTGGTCAAGATTTGGATGGGTTGCCACGCGCTGTTGGTGGGGGGCAAGGGAATGGAGGAGCGGAAAGGAACTGGCCACCCTACCGTACGTTAACTCCGGCTCAGGCACACCTCTGAGGAGGTTCGTAACTGCCTTCGGACAGAATACACTCTTACCTTACTGCTTGTTCTATATGAACATTGGAAATGTTGGGGGACCATCTGCAGAAGTACCTCACTCCCTTTTGTGTAAGCTACTCCTTTCTCATAGCTCTCGATTCTTATCACTGTAGATTGCATTTTGCTCAGATCGTAGGTAACAATTTTTTCCCGAGCACGTTGATAAATTCAAATAGCTTCATCCAATCAACGTTATAAAACTTATTTTCTAAATGTACAAATGTGACGTGGGCTTGGCCTTCTTCATTAGATTACAATTCAAATTACTAAAATATCAATAACTAGTCTGTCTCTATGGTGCAGTGGTTAGTGTGATTAGCTGCCACGTCCGGAGGCGTGGATTCGATTCCCGACTCTGCCACGAAATATGAAAAGTGGTACGAGGGATGAAACCGGGTCCACTCAGCCTTGGGAGGTCAACTCTTCGAAGTGATTTTGCGTGGTTTCCCACTTTTCGAGGCAAATGCTGTAATGGTACCTAACTTAAGGCTACGGCTGCTTCCTTCCGTCTTCCTTGTCTACCCCTTCCAATCTTCCCATCCTCCACAAGGTGCCTGTTCAGCATATCAGGTGAGGCCACCTGGGCGAGGTACTGATTCTCCTTCCCAGTTGTGTCCCCAACCCAAAGTCTTTTTTTTAGTTGCTTTACGTCGCACCGACACAGATAGGTCTTATGGCGACGATGGGACAGGAAAGGGCTAGAAGTGGGAAGGAAGCGGCCGTGGCCTTAATTAAGGTACAGCCCCAGCATTTGCCTGGTGTGAAAATAGGAAACCACGGAAAATCATTTTCAGGGCTGCCGACAGTGGGGTTCTAACCTACTATCTCCCGAATACTGGATACTGGCCGCACTTAAGCGACTGCAGCTATCGAGCTCGGTCAACCCAAAGTCTAATGATCCAGGACACTGCCCTTGAGACGGTAGAGGTGGAATCCCTCGCTGAGTCCGAGGGGAAAAACGAACCCTGTAGGGTAAACGGTTTAAGAAAGGAAGGTCAATAACTTACTTAATAATAATTTCGTGTGGCTATTACTAGCCGAGTGCAGCTCTTGTAAGGCACACCCTCCGATGAGGGTGGGTGGCATCTCCCATGTGTAGGTAACTGCGTGTTATTGTGGAGAAGGATAGTGATATGTGTGGTGTGTGAGTTGCAAGGATGTCGGGGACAGCAAAGACACCCAGCCCCGAGCCATTGGAATTAAACAATGAAGGTTAAAATCCCCGGTCTGGCCGGGAATCGAACCAGCGATCCTCTCAACCGAAGGCCAGTAAGCTGACCATTCAGCCAACGAGTCAGACACTTTAATTACTACTATACTAATTTGTAGCAATATGTCTGAATAATTAATTAAAGAATCATACTATGTTGTTAATTAACCGAAGTTTAGGTAGTTAATAACTTGTAGAGTAATATGGGCATTGGAATGATGAATTCAGTAAAATATCTGTTGTGTACTAAGGATAGGCATGCAGGCCAGGCATGGAAGAGTACTGTATTGATCGAATACGGCCGTCTGCTGCAGAAATTCCTGTGACATTTAGAATATCTGCTGTTTTGTATTCATTGAAGTATATTTCTGTTGCATGACACACATATGAATGTAAACCCCGCTTCTTCGAACAATTTGATGAGAAAAACATGCATGGAATTCTGTGTTCCTTTGTAATTCATTTGAAGAGTAAATAGTTTAGATCGTTTAAATGACTATTTCCGCTGATGATTTAAAGAAGTTCCGAGGACTGCAGGTCGTTTAGGGAGGAATTTGAAAGCGAAATGTTCTGAGTGATGTAATTTGGTATCGAACAGGCAGTCATTTTTCGCACTGTGTCTTAGCGGAATGCACAAATATTCAGTTTCTTGCCTTTGACCGGCTCTAGTCTAGGGTAGTGTTTCTCAACCAGGGAATACGCACCCTTGGGGGTACTCGGGGAGGACGGAAAGGGTACAGATTTTTTTGCCTATAATATTGCTAATAATATATTTCTAACTTTAAAACACAGAGCTTGATAGCTGCAGTCGCTTAAGTGCGGCCAGTATCCAGTATTCGGGAGATAGTAGGTTCGAACCCCACTGTCGGAAGCCCTGAAAATATTTTTCCGTGGTTTCCCATTTTCACACCAGGCAAATGCTGGGGCTGTACCTTAATTAAGGCCACGGCCGCTTCCTTTCCATTCCTAGACCTTCCCTGTTCCATCGGCGCCATAAGACCTATCTGTGTCGGTGCGACGTAAAGCAACTAGCAAAAAGCTTTAAAAGTGAATATTGGCCGCTTCGGGACATCGAAATGATGGAATTTTTCCTTTTGCTTCCATATATTTATGGGAGTCCTGTTTTTCATATCTTACATGAAAAGTAAGGTCCAAAATCGTTTAAACCCCCTAAAAACGATCTAATTATAGCTGTTACTACAGTAAAGAATGAACCAAACTTTATCACGAAAATATGCTCAGATTTCCCATTATGCTAACTTTTCTTAACCACCCTCACATTTCTTTAATACCATAGTTTGCAAAAAACGAGGCTCTGAACTTCATCATCATCATCATCATCTGTTTACCCTCCAGGTTCGGTTTTTCCCTCGGACTGAGCGAGGGATCCCACCTCTACCGCCTCAAGGGCAGTGTCCTGGAGCTTCAGACTCTCGGTCGGGGATACAACTGGGGAGTATGACCAGTACCTCGCCCAGGCGGCCTCACCTGCTATGCTGAACAGGGGCCTTATGGAGGGAGGGGAAGATTGGAAGGGATAGGCAAGGAAGAGGGAAGGAAGCGGCCGTGGCCTTACGTTAGGTACCATCCCGGCATTCGCCTGGAGGTGAAGTGGGAAACCACGGAAAACCACTTCCAGGATGGCTGAGGTGGGAATCGAACCCACCTCTACTCAGTTGACCTCCCGAGGCTGAGTGGACCCCGTTCCAGCCCTCGTACCACTTTTCAAATTTCGTGGCAGAGCCGGGAATCGAACCCGGGCCTCCGGGGGTGGCAGCTAATCACGTTAACCACTACACCACAGAGGCGGACGGCTCTGAACTTACTTTTAAATATTTTTGAATTAAAAGTGGTCGCGCTACGGCTATGAAGCCAGGCTCCGCATTCAGGAGAAGAGTGGATTCGAACCCCGTCGCCGGCTGACCTGATTTCTCTGGTTTCCCATTTTCACTTCCAGGCAAATGCTGGGACAGTTCCAGTTCATAGGCCACAGCTGATTCCTTCCACCTCCTTCCCCAATTTCATTCACAATCTTCATTAACTCGTCAAATGAGGTTTGCGCCAGGAAGGGCATCCGGCCTTAAATGCATGCCATTTAAATTCATCTCACCTCATCTACGACCCCGTATCAAGAAACAGTACAAAGGGGTAGACAAACAAGAAATGACATCGACAATTTCACATTTTATATGATATATTTATCGCGTTAATCCCACCATGACTAAAACAGTTAACATAGAGTATAATAATAATAATAATAATAATAATAATAATAATAATAATAATAATAATAATAATAATAATAATAATAATAATAATAATAATAATAATAATAATAATTGTTACCGAGGTTTGGTGGATTAGCAGAGGTGAAAGAAGGTGCTGGGATGAATAGGTCTCAATATACGAAATTAAAGTTAATTTAAAATTTAACAAGATTATATTTTCTTTTTAAGATCAAGAAATAACAAAATATAACAGGTACTCAGTAGCCTAGCAACAAATCGAGAATGTACAATTACAGTGTTACAGGATTTGGGCTCCGAGAGCCAGACACATAATTCTTGAGCAATTAGCCCAACTTTAGCCAGATACCAGGTTTGACAAAGGGGCAGAAAACCCCAATCATGCCCAGGAGCTCTTGCTCGCTATTACTCAGTAATGCCTGCTCGAGGCACACAGAAATCAAAATTTTAAGAAAGAGCAACCCGCTCTTAAAGTTCAAGCCTATCAAAGGCCACACCAAACTCCACCTTCAAGCTGACCTCCAAGCACATGAAAACAGGGGTAAAAATACCCAACCTACTGAGGCCTACTCAATAACGAAACAGGACAATTACATGGCCTCCAAAATACCAACTTGAGAGGAGGCGTCCTTGCACTCCTAATACACTTTATTTAAAACCTATTTGGCACTAGGCCGCATATGCAAGGGCTAATCCCATACAAAAGAGGTGACACGATAGGAAAACTTATTACATTACGAAACGAAGAAAAATGGTTGAGAAAACGTAGTCACCTCAAAAACAATATGAAAGGGAACTCGAGAGGGTTAGGCACTCTCTATCCCAATTTGTAGTTTAAAGAGATAGAATTTATACCAAGGGTCTATTACATTTTAGAGGAAAGTTACATGATAAAAGGTATCGAACCTGCCGCGAGAGTTAAACTGCTGAGCTAGCAAGAAAAGAAATTATTAAAAGGCCATTACATTATTGATGAACTGCTGCCCGAAGAAAGAGGCGCTTCCCGCCCCCTGCTACATAATTTACAAAATGATAGATGTTACTGAAGTGGCGCAGAGACCCGAAAATCAGCAGTTTATATACCCTCGCGGAACATTCGAGACCTTTCATGAATGATAACACCCGCCCACAAGCATTTTATTGGACGTCCAAAACATTACAAGTCAAAACTGAAGAAGACATCTAGGATTGGTGGAAAATTAATAACAAAAATTACTCATTGGTCGAATTCAAAACTGGCGGAAAGAGAAGGGTTATACAGCCAACCTAAACAATGACTGAAATAAATTTAATAAAGAACAAACTTAGGCATACTAAAATTCTTCAAAAAAAGTTATTTCACTTCGCACTAGGGTGCACCGTTGTATTTCTTCAGTAGTGCCATCTAGAAGAGAATGTTCACACTTCTCACTACAGAGAAAACAAAAATAAATCGAAAAAGACACAGTTCAGAACTCTTCAAAATTTACAGATAGCGACATCTTCTGATAACCTTTAGAATTAACGTGGTTGTTAGAGTTCAGGCTTCCTCCAGTAGAGGAGTTTCAACTGGCGCAAAGTTTGAATTAGCGGCGCGGAGGTGTACCGCCTGGTACAATAATAATAATAATAATAATAATAATAATAATAATAATAATAATAATAATAATAATAATAATAATAATAATAATTGTACCAGTAGGTACACGCGCCCCGTTCATTTAAATGAAGCGCCTTGAATGCCATCTGATTTATGAAGGTCGCAACACTAGCGCAAGAACTTTGGACTTTTCTCTACAGATATCTCTACAAAAAAAAAAAAAAAACCTTATATTACGCTCTCTAATGTGAAGAGGAACTATTAAAATCCTAAAGTAACTTTTTATTTTCAGATTTACGACACTGTGTTGATTATCCTTCATTTTTGGTACGATAAAGTTGTCAATACTTCGATCTCCTCTCGCCAACTTTGGATGCTGGCCAACAGAAATTCTTTTATATTTATTTTGTAAACAATCAAATCTGTCTTGTGGCTATTTAATTACCCAGTGAAAATTTGGGGTGTGTCGGGCTTTAGCCCAGAGCTCTCTAGCACCTTCCTGTCGGGCATAAAAGATGGCACATTTTTCGACCAGGTTGTGTTATTAATCGTCCAGTCTACTGAGTGTGTGCTAATAGAGGAGGCGGGCGCGTATCGCCCATCATCGAGTTTTCCAGCAGGTTAAGGTAATGGCAGCCATTTCATAACTAAGTGATAGGCTCTGAAACCCAGCTCGAGGGGAAGGTTTCCAATTTTTAAGTAACCGTAAATTTCCAAAACTATAAATTTCTATTTCTAATGTAAATTGCAAACTAGCCGAAAAGACCTTAGCTGAAATTAGGGAGTAAAGAGTGCGATACCCTCTCGTATTTCCTCTCAACTTGATTTTGAGGTGACTATGACTTGGTAACCGTTTCATATTTCTGTAACTTAACTTTCCTCCATCTAGTCACCTCATTAGCATAGGATTAGCCGCTGTCACTTCGGCCAGAAGCCCAATAGGGTTTTAATCTTTAATTGCGAATTTCAAGGAGTGCAATTGTCCATTTTGATTTTTGGGCCAGCAACGTTAACCTTGTTTTTTTTCTCACATAGGACCGGTACATTGGATAATCGTTACCCCTGTGAAATTCTATTTCTTTCTGTATAAATATGTTAGACTTTTGAACATCTACGACAGTAAATAGGCCTACTGTTTGAATTGTAAATGTAGGTTGTGCCTTTGATAGGCCTGGACATGTTGTTGAAAATGTAAATGATATAGAGCGAAGACGCTCTGGGTGTTAATGTAAATATTGAAGGATGCCTTTGGAAGGCTGTAATGGTATAATGTTCGGAGAATAGTCTCCTAGATAACCTTGTGGAGCAAAAGGTGCTCTTAAAACATTGTATATTTTGAATACTCTGTAAAGAAATTAGAGGCTGCCTGGCCGAGGCGGTAAAGGCGTGCTCAGTTCGCCCGGAAGGACGTGGGTTCGAATCCCCGTCAGGAAGTCGTAAAAATTAAGAAACGAGATTTCCACTTCCGGAGGTGCATATGGCCCTGAGGTTCACTCAGCCTACACAAAAAATGAGTACCAGGTTAATTCCCGGGGGCAAAGGCGGCCGGGCGTAGAGCTGACCACTCTACCCCATCACGTGCCGAGGTTAAAAATGGTGGAAGCCTTTACCTTCCACTCCTCCAAGGGTCTTCCTGGCCTGTACGGAGGTGACTTTGCTTTGTAAAGAAATTGGGAGGTTCGTCTCCTTGACTGTTTTTGAAGGAACCGCGGAGCTCAGGGAGTGTGTTATTAGGGAGCTCAAAGCGCACAGTTGTTAATTCATTGTTATTCGATTTGCTAAAATGTTTGTCCAATATTATGATCTTTTGTACCTGAATTTCGTAAAGTCTTATTTTTGAAAAAAAAAAACTTTTTGAAAAAAGAAATATAATCATAACTTTTCAGTTTCAAATCAATCTTCTGATTGTCCTTTCGTGACCCATTCATGTCCGCACCTTCTTTCAACTCTGTGATCCACAAAAAAACGGTAATAATAATAATAATAATAATAATAATAATAATAATAATAATAATAATAATAATAATAATAATAATAATAGCTTCTTTATATAAATGTATATGAGTATTCAGTCCGAAGGCTGATTTGATCGTCAACAGCTCCATTATAAGCAGCCGTAAACGGCCTAGGCATCAATGAAGAGGGACACTAGGGAGATGAGGAGTGAGGTATTTTCCCCGTAGCTTTCCTTATAACGCCAAACGTTTCTAATACGCATCAGTCTGCCAAGCCCAATGAATTGCATGCACCAACCGACCCTTTGATCGATATTTTCACATCGCTCATCACAGAAACTCGCTGCATAAGTAAATGATGTTACCAGCATCGCTCATACCTCAATCACTCATGTTGTCAAAGCCAAGGATGACATTGTAACAACAAGTGAATGAAAGTAACAAATTTGATCTAACACAGTAGTATTTTCTATAAGGGTAGTTCACAAATATCGAAAGCCTAAAGAGGTAGTCTACACTTACAGAAAAGCAATGAGAAACACTGGCCTAAAGTATAAATAGCGAAAGAATTAGCACAGGGCAACTCTGTCACGAACAATAATTGATTTGTGGGAAATGGGAACGTGTGCCTTTTAATTCTTGTTTGCACTGAACAGTGTAAGCCAGGTGTTCCCGAAACAGATGGTATGATTACCTAGAGGGATATTAAGAGGTAAGAAGATAGCAGGGTATTTTAGGCTAGAACCAAAATGTAAAAATCTTATCAAACGTTTCTAGCCGGCCCCGTGGTGTAGGAGTAGCGTGCGTACATCTTACTCGGAGGCCCCGGGTTCGATTCCCGGCCAGGTTACGGATTTTTACCTAGATCTGAGGGCTGGCTTGAGGTCCACTCAGCCTACGTGATTGCAATTGAGGAGCTATCTGATGGTGAGATAGCGGCCCCGGTCTAGAAAGCTAAGAATAACGGCCGAAAGAATTCGTCGTCCTGACCACATGACACTTCGTAACCTGCAGGCCTTCGGGATGAACAGTGGTCACTTGGTAGGCCAAGGGCCTTCAGGCCTGTAGTGCTCTGGGGTTAGTTTTTTCAAGCGTTTCTGGTTGTTGAAAGAGCTCCTCGCTACCTATCCTTCATTGCAGGGGATGGTTAAGCAGCCCTCATTTCAGTTACATAACCATATTTGGTGTAACTTGGTTCCAGTGCGGCCTAGTAACTTCTTTCGGAACAGAGAAATCGACTCCAGATAATTCAGCTTGGAGATTTAAGACCCCTGCAAAGTGATATTAAACTAGACATACGAAAACTTGCATCGCAATAAGCCCATTCCTCATATTTACGATTTTGTTTTGTTTTGCTAGTTGCTTTACATCGCACCAACACAGAAAGGTCTTATGGCGACGATCGGACAGGAAAGGGCTAGGAGTCTGAAGGAAGCGGCCGTGGCCTTAATTAAGGTACAGCCCCAGCATTTGCCTGGTGTGAAAATGGGAAACCACGGTAAACCATCTTCAGGGCTGCCGATAGTGGGGTTCGAACCTACTATCTCCCGAATACTGGATACTGGCCGCACTTAAGCAACTGCAGCTATCGAGCTCGGTCATTTAGGATTTCTTGAACATTGAATAGTTACTATTGAATAAACAAAAAGGAAGCCGAATGGCACGTCAACTCTAATGGGCCTTGGCCTACCAAGCGACCACTGCACAGCCCAAAGGCCTACAGCCTACGAGATAACGCGTTGTCAGCGTAACGAACCCTCTCGGCCGTTATTCTTGGCTTTCTATACCGGGCCCGCTATTTGAACGTGAGAACTGTAATCATAAAGGCAGCGTCGACCTCGAACAAGCCCTCACATCTTAGTAAAGATCAGATTTGGGCGGGAATTGAACCCGGGTCCTCTGAGTAGGAGGAAGCCTCATTACCCCTTGACCACAGGGCCGGCGACTACTGTATAGCATTTTTTTAAATGTTCGAATTTAAATGTACTGTAACGCTGATTTTAAAGTTTTGGTTTTGACCTAGAGTAGAATAATATATACTGTATGTCAATACAACAAAATGTAATGGCCAAGGTGGAATAATTATATATTTTATTTACTATATAGTTAATACGGAATAACCCAAATATGAGATTCTTAAACTGCGCATGCGTAACTAAGGAAAGCGATCTGATAGATACAATTTCTAGGTGTCGCTTGTTTCGTCTCCGCGAGATCTGTCGATAGAATGACATTTGTGAGAAAACTTGATTAGGTACCTGAAAATAGTCGTGAAATTCGTAAAAATTTCAGAAAAGCCTCTATATCTGAATTTAAAGAAGGTTCTTTAATCTGAAAAAGAAGAAAGAATTGATTCAAAAGAAATCGAAAGTAGAGCCCGGCCAAATGTTTTCCTAATCCAAAATTTTTACGCATTCAGTTATTTCTAACACTCGCGCCACGTAGACTATTCTACGCCCAAAACACCTGCGGCCATGTCTCCGAAACAGCTCTAACCCCCACCCTCCGTCCTTTTGTTTAATTTAAACTAAACGCAAATTTTGAATTGCAATTTGTTTGAAAACATTTATTTCCGTTCTTTGTGAGTGCTGTGAATCGCTTTTCTGAATGTAGGGGTGAGTCAAGTACTGTACTGTGGTAGTCGGACGAGAAGTCACGTGGTTGTGTGATAAGGGGTGCGAAGGTTAACCGTAGCTACCGAGCATGCGCCTATTTCAAGTCTCAACGCCTGACAATAGACATCTGTTCCGTCCGCGGTGACTTGCGAAATAAAGTGCTGTTCTGATGCTTTGGTTACACATTTACTGAACATGAACAAGTTCATTATGAACATGCATTTGTTTCAGAGAGTTCGCGCTGTCTTACATGTAATTAATCTCATAATGGAACCGTATTTAAGTTGATATATTAAAATTATAAAAAAATATTACAACCACTTATTCAATACATTACAATATACTATTTTTAAATTCGTTTTTAATAAATTTGAAGAAATTCCAACCTCACAATTTGAATTAACCCACTCTTCACGCATTGACGTACATTTTAATTCCACAACGCCTACAGGGACCGTGCGTAACAACAAATTTTCGACCGCAGCGCCCCTAGCGGAAGAGACGATTATTCACCGGTAGGAGAAACACCAGAATAACATCAGCTGTCGTTGTTTACTTATTGAAATGTGTTGTGAATACGTATAATTTGAATTAATCAGCTATGTCGAATGCTGTTATTCTTGTGGGTTTTCAGAAAATTATGTGGAGTTCTCAGTATTTTAGGAATTCTACTTTGAGGAAAGGAAGAGAGCTTAATGATAGCCATCACATATATATCAGGTGGAAGAAAAACTTTCAAAAGAAGTATCTGGTTTATGTTTGAGAGAGACAAATGTTAGTCGAACCCCATATAATATTAACATCAAGATTAGAATTTAAAAAATCTTAATTTAGATCCTTTGCTTACGTGAACGAATCCGATCCACGAAATGTCACGGTATTATTTGCTAGGGGCTTTACGTCGCACCGACACAGATAGGTCTTATGGCGACGATGGGATAGGAAAGGCCTAGGAGTTGGAAGGAAGCGGCCGTGGCCTTAATTAAGGTACAGCCCCAGCATTTGCCTGGTGAAAATGGGAAACCACGGAAAACCATCTTCAGGGCTGCCGATAGTGGGATTCGAACCTACTATCTCCCGGATGCAAGCTCACGGCCGCGCGCCTCTACGCGCACGGCCAACTCGCCCGGTACGGTATTATTTGTCCCAAATGGAAGATAATAATTGTTTTTACTCAAATAAAAAGTAAAATCTGCGGTAAATTAAGAAAAAGTACGAAATATTTTACTCGAATAGAGTAATATGGATACATACTTTAGTACCTTACAACTATTTTTTCTGCTACATCACAGCGCTTCCGTACGTGTTTTGTTTGTCTAACACCATCGTGTGTAAAATCACATTTTGAATTATCACTGGACAAATATAAATTACAAAATAGTACATTTACATTTCCCTGGTCATATGAAAATGGTAAATTATCAGTCTGAATACCTATACTACAAACAGTTAGGGGAGATTGTGATTCAGGAACAGAATTCATGTTTCCTTGCATTTCACTTTGTCTCCCTTTCCTCCTCTTGTACCTGACTGTCAGATTACTCTGTATTTCGTCCTCATTAGTTCTTCGTGGTAACATATGCAAAGTAGGTTTATATCCAGGGCTATCAGGGTCTCTGGTAGGTGTTCCATCAGTAAAGTGTCGGATGCAGATTCTGGAATTACTGGCAGGAACCCACAGTTTTCCATCAAGTGTTGAACGTTTAAAATATGTTATCCATGCTTCCCTTCTGATTTATGGGCAGCTGCGGCTGGAAAAGGAAAAAAAAATCGTTCCTGGTGGGCTGTTTTAGTAGGTTAAATTTCAACCGTACACGGAACAGTTCACGTGACATTTACTGCGTTTACTGGTGCGGTACTATGAGTATCGTGCATGCTTAGAGAATATGCTGAAAGAACCTAATCAAAATGTAGGCTACCTCATTAAGCAATGTGAACAGTCAAAGACGTACTGCTAGTAAAATGAAAAACACTATCCAATAACTCGATGGTGAAAAATGCTCCTACCAGTTACTTCAGATAAAGCCACCAGATGGCAGCACTCGCTATACGCACGGTCCCTATTGTCATACTTTAACAACCCCATTATTGTTTTTATTTCACAGATTGTTTATTGTTAAAGCATTTCACGATAAATACTTGTTTTTATTTTGCACATATTTTGTCACAATCTCAAGTCTATTGTTTATATTATGTTGATCGTTGATCATCACTCTTTTATTACGACACGGTTTCTCTTTTGATATGAGGATACTATTTTGATCATTTTTAAACTCAGGGCCCTGACCTAGTCTTTGTGTATTAATGGCTGACGATGTTCGCTTTGCCGAACGAAACATGTCCCATTATTTAAGGTACTTCATGATTATATTATAATCCAATGAGTATATTGTAATGTATTGAATATGTGGTTGTAATAAAAGTTGATAATTTTAATATTCGGGCTATCTTCACGACGAATGTTTGTAGCTTAGAGTGTAGAGTAGTATCTACAAGCTGCTGCGACTTCTCGTGAGACGCAGTTCGTACGGAAGAGCGGCATTGACGATAAGGTTATGAAGTTCAGGGGCAATGGTCCGAAAAATGTTCTAAGCATTAGAATTTGGCCCCTTAGCTGAATTGTCAACATTATCGCTGTCGGTTCAGAGCGTTCCGAGTTCAATTCGCCAGGCTAAGGATTTTAACTGCATATGGTTAATCCTTGTGGCTCGGGGACTGGCTGTTTGTGTTAATTTTAATACACTTATCTTGATCTACACACAGCATATCGCACTACAAACTACCAAATAACACACACAAAGGTGAGAATATCTGCATAGGGTAGGCGTCATGAAGGGTATCTTGCCGTAAAACTGAGCTAAATCCACATTTAACTGCCAGCCCAATAGACTGGGAAGAAGGTCAGTAAGAAGAAGATTTCTTATACTAGTTGCTTTACTTCGCAACGACATAGATAGGTCTTATGGCGACGATGGGACAGGAAGGGGCTAGCAGTGGGAAGGAAGTGGCCGCGGCCTTAATTAAGGTACAGCCCCAGCATTTGCCTGGTGTGAAAATGGGAAGCCATGGAAAATCATCTTCAGGGCTGCCGACAGTGGGGTTCGAACCCACTATCTCCCGAATACTGGATACTGGTCGCACTTAGGCGACTGCAGCTATCGAGCTCAGTAAGAAAAGAAGGTCTACGCATTAAATCCATGCACTCGATGCTAATAAAGGCGTGCTCAGGTAATAACAGCGGGAGTTTAATACGACCCATCAAGGAATATTTATAGTCAGTATGAGGAACATGCTTTTGTTAAAAAGATCGTTATGTTAACTTGTAACTTAATCTCATGTTAATTACGGAAAGTTAATGAAGCCCGCATAAAGGACGTTAAGTATATATGCGCTTAATGTACCTTCTTAAGGGAAGATGACAGAATCAGTGCCATGTGATGATTTACTGCGCGTTCCTAAGCGCACATATTACATCGTGTCTTCCGTAACTGGATCCCGCAGCGCGCCAGGAAGTGTAGATTCGCTTAATATCACGCTCGTAAGACGTCCAAGCGCCGGAACTCCAGGAGAAAGAGAAGCAGACAAAGAAAAGAAGAAGATGGGAAACGTAACGGTTGTCGAGCACAAAAGCAAGAAGAAGTCAATAGCGTCCATCGTACTGCATATCATGTAGTCAATCCGAGAAATGTACGGGGAACATTTCTGTCTGGTGAAGTTGTATTGACAGATTTCCGGAAGACAGCTTTCTCTCTCCCATATTCATTATACTCCATGCTTAATTCTGAAACTCATTCCTCGCCTCCCTGATCATTTGACTTCATGATTCGGTTAAACGAAAGTATGTTAATGAATGTTACTCGTTTTTCACCCCCATTAACTACTTTCACGGTTTCTGCAGGTGCTGGAATTTTGTCCCGCAGAAGTCTTTTACGTTCTGATGAATACAGGGTGACCGGAAACAACGTGAACCGGGTTGTATGAGTGTTCAAGGTTGGTCATACTGATAAATAATTTGAAAAAATAATTCTATTTCTCACACGGTTCTCATTTTATCACCTGCTGAAGTACACGGCTCCTTGGCTAAATGGTTAGCGTGCTGGCCTTTGGTCCAGAGGGTCCCGGGTTCGATTTCCGGCCGGGTCGGGGATTTTAACCTCCATTGGTTAATTCCATTGGCTCGGGGGCTGGGTGTTTGTGCTGTCCCCAACAACCTTGCAACGCACACACCACACATAACACTATCCTCCACCATAATAACACGCAGTTACCTACATGGCAGATGCCGCCAGCCCTCATTGGACGGTCTGCCTTACAGCAGGTGCCGTCTCGTTGGTGCAGGTGAGTATTTTTGCGTATCAGCCTGTATGCTTTGAGTGCTATTTCAGAAGGTTCTTAATTCCTGGGCTTGATTGTATGTTTTGAGGCTGGTTGTCGTAGTTGATCATGTCTGGTCAGAATATGACCTGCGCCCTTTTGAGGGGACGGCTAATGGATGAGACCTTGGAGCTCTGGTGTCGGAGTCCGAGGATGCTCTGAAGGCGGTGTAGCGAAGCAATCATAGACGTATTGTCACCCATCCAGTAGGTGGCCAAGCCCGACGTTGCTTAACTCTCATGACGCTTATAAAGTTGTAACAGTGCTTTGACGAGGAAGGTTGAGATGTTGAGGGGATTGAAAGTTGGCAGGGCGAATGCTGCGATGGAGGGGGATACTGAGCGGAGGACTCGGCTAGAAATAGTCACACGAAATTATTACCTGTTGAAGTTAGCCAATCAGATCGCTTAAGGACGAATTCAAATGGGCTTTGCGCGGCACTCTTGCTAAATCTGCATGTGGCTTGAGATCCATGGCGAGAAATTAGCCATCAACACCGTTGGTTTCGGCCCGTGTCACCGTTGCGTACCTGCTTTGGAACGATTCTGTCAGCTTGGAGGTCTATATTCAAACCCCTTCCCTGGCAAAGTTTCATTTTTCGACTGGTGCTCACATGCCAGTCTTAAGCCACGTAAAGCTGATATGAATTCGCCCGCGAAGTGATCTGATTGGCTAACTTCAGCGGCTGATAAAATGACAACAGTGCGAGACATCGAATTATTTCTTTCGAGTTATTTATCAACATGACTTACCCTCTAACGCTGATATATCCGGTTCACGTTGTTTCCGACCACCCTATATATATCGACACGAGGCTGGCGTACTTAAGCACCTTCTCATACAATCGGAATAAGCCGGGATCGAACCCATCAACTTGAAGTCCGAAAAAAAGAGCACATAGTAGACTTGTTGAAGTTCCTCACAGGCACACCTTTCTCTGTCACAATTGAACTTAATAGATATAATGTTTGTGGTGGGTATCCACAGGGTTTGTAACGACCTGCACATAGGATATTTAAAAAAAAAATGCTGATAAAATATTAAATACCATGCGCTCATGGTAACTCTACAAATTATTTTTGTCGTTACTTGAGGTGAATCTTCGGTCCTTTCGAATTCATGTGGCTAAACTTCGTCCGTTTTGTAGCCACGATCAACAGGAAGCGTAAACATAGACAAAGATAAATGCATTTATCTCCTAGGAACGAGGATTTCTCAGCTTGAGTACACAGTACGGTGAAGAGAACTGGATAGAAAAGAAAGCGAGTAGCCTATATGGTCTCTCAAAAAGTCTGTACCGGGCAAGTTGGCCGTGCGGTTAGAGGCGTGCAGCTGTGAGCTCGCATCTGGGAGATAGTGGGTTCGAACCTCACTGTCGGCAGCCCTGAAGATGGTTTTCCGTGGTTTCCCATTTTCACACCAGGCAAATGCTTGGGCTGTACCTTAATTAAGGCTACGGTCGCTTCCTTCCCATTCCTAGGCCTTCCCTGTCCCATCATCGCCATAAGACCTATCTGTGTCGGTGCGACGTAAAGCATCTAGCAAAAGAAATGTCTGTACAAACTTATTCTTCTTCTTCTCCTATCACTTTTCCCACAGTCTATAGGGCCGTGGGTGTGAACTGTGTCGCATATGTGAATTTGGTTCTACTTTACGGCCGGATGCCCTTCCTGACCCCAATCCTGTCTGGAGGGATGTAATCACTATTGTATGTTTCTGTGGTGGTTGTTGGTGTGGTGTGCTGTCTGAATATGAACAAACACAAATAACCAGATCTCGAGCCAGAAGAATTAATCACAGGCAATTAAATTCCCATCCCATCTGGGAATCGAACCCGGGACCCTCTGAACCGAAGGCATCCACGCTCACCATTCAACCAAGAAGTCGGAAAAATCTGTACAAATTAATCAAGGTTATTAATATAACATAATCATAATTTTATAAACTCACTACAGATATGTGGAATTCCCCTGTGTTGGGGGATGCTAGAATATATCCACGGTATTCCATGCCTTTCATGGAAGGCGACTAAAAGGGAAAACCGCAAGGGCTCTCAGCTACGGTACGTGGGTTGGTGACCACGGGTTGCAGGTTCCTCACTTTTATTCACATCACTCGGTCAGCTCTTGCTATCTATCGGCCTCGATTTCATTAGATGTGCGAGATCTAGAGAGTATTTCAGTTTCACGTCCTATATGCCAATTCCCTTTCCTTTGCTAATAACATATATATTGGAAAGTTCGGACTCCTTCCTTTTCCCCTCTGATTAGTGATAATTAATTAATTAATTTATTATTTAAATTTTGTTTCGAATTTGCTCTACATACGTCACACCGACACAGATAGGTCTTATGGCGACGATTGTATAGGAAACGGTGATGAGTGGGAAGGCAGAGACCGTGGCCTTAATTAGGATACAGCCCCAGCATTTACCTGGTATGAAAATGGGAAACCACGGAAAACCATCTTCAGGGTTGCCGACAGTGGGGTTCGAACACACTATCTCCCGATACGCAAGCCACGCGGCTACTCGCTCAGTGATTAATTTTAACAGAGGATGGTTGTCCAGTCGTACTTCCTCTCAAAATAATAATCGCCAAAACGTGTGAGGAACAAAAACAAATACAATATCGATAGCAATTTTAGTTCGATCAATCGTACAGAAACCTTTTCGAATTGCGTTTTGGACTACCAATAGAAAATATATAAAGAAGCGAAAAAAATATTTTACAAATCAGAACGAAGTGGATATCTAATCTGCAGGAGTGAACAACACGGTTTATTGCATGAAGTAAAGAAATCTTACCCCTGTTCCAAAGACGGAAAAGCATTTCATTTTAAGATTATGATACCAGTGTTTCCTGAGGCTCTACAATTCATAATCCTTATAGAGCTAGGTTTCTGCCGTTGCTCAGCAGTCACGGTATCGGATTACCGGCCCATAAATAACTAGCCACAGTGGAGAAAGGGAATGGTCGCGTGCTCCACAGCAGTGGTGAAGTGAAAGAAACAGGAAACAAAGATAAAGACGGAGGGCGACGAATAGACTGGATGAGCTTCAGCAATATCGCCAGTCACCCATTATCCTGGCCTTCATTTCCTGAAATTGAACTTTCACAATGGGATTCGACTGAATTGGAGGGAATTCCATTTCTTGATTACCCTTTTAACAGAAACAGTATGGTCCTTAAATACGGTCCCTGCTGACAACTGCAGGTCTATTACTTCAAAGGAAGAAGCTCAAACATATTCTCTCTCTCTCTCTCTCTCTCATATTACCTCTGAATTTTCTCATTATAAAACACCAAAAACATCTTATTACCAGTGCTGATAGTAGTACTGAATTTTGTATGTTATATTTAGTACTATCACAACATTTACCAATGTGTACCATGAGGTGCTACTTTCTAAGTTTGGCATTCATCTGATGGTTTTACAAAATCGCATTTAGATCGTCTCTGGTAATTCTAAACGACGAAAGCAGTGTGCTACAGAATGTAGTCCTTAATATCACGGAACCACAAGGATCAACGTTTGGTCCTCTATTGTTGTACTCTTTCAGCGATTCAAGTATTTAATTTCATCACTGCACTGAAGGTAACGTACAGCCAAGAAAACAGACGTTCATGTTCCTATTGAACTGAGCTTTTTAAATCCCATTTCGCTTATTTCTAGTAGCGGAATTATGTAAAATAACACATCTTTGTTACGTGCACTAATTCCTACGCAACTGTGTTAGTTACCAAGACCTGTAATGATGTGAACAAATTATTAGGCGTAGTGTGTCATTTATCGTGTATAGCGAATAATCTTATATTACTTTTATCCTACTTATACAGTGACTAGCGTATTTGAGCACCTGCCAAGAGCCACTGTACTACTTCTGCTTCTTTCTGGTTCCGAGGGTCCTGGATTCCATTACTGGCGAGGCCAAGCATTTTAGCTACATATGTTTAATTTCTCTGACTTGCGGCCTAGGTTCTGGTTTGTGTTGAAATGTCGTATGGCTTTTAGTGCCGGGATATCCCAGGACGGGTTTAGCTCGCCAGGTGCAGGTCTTTCTATTTGACTCCCGTAGGCGACCTGCGCGTCGTGATGAGGATGAAATGAGGATGAAGGCAACACATACACCCAGCCCCCGTGCCAGTGGAATTAACCAATTAAGGTTAAAATCCCCGACCCGGCCGGGAATCGAACCCGGGACCCTCTGAACCGAAGGCCAGTACGCTGACCGTTCAGCCAACGAGTCGTACTTGGTTTGTGTTGATCCCAGTACACACCTCGTTATAAATATACAACACACCACCCAGAGAAACACTAAATAGTGAGCAAATCTCTCCAATGGGGTTGGCGTCAGGAAGGGTATCTAGAAAGAGCCAAATCCACATTTGCGACACAGTTCGACACATATCCTGACAGTGTTTTGGAGTAACGGAGGAGAATAAGAAGAAGAGTAAAATAAGGAAAATGAATTCATTTTATGCAATAAAGTCATGAAAGTGGAACCTGAGCTAAAGAAGCAAGAAAACTGAGAGGAAAATATGTTGATTTGAACTACATATATCTCTACATCGTTAAGTTATCGGAGTAGAACAAACCAGGAAAATTATTTAACATTATAATAGTAAGTCTAAGGAAGGTGAGTACGTAGATTGTACGAACTGTAGTAAATGTAGGAGATATCGTATACTCTGTACGTTAGTTGAATATTGATTATTACTCCACAGAAATTCTAGAACAGCAACTCACCGGATTTCAAGGTTATAAAAGTAAATTAAAGTGCAAGCTTGTAACATTTGCTCGTAACATTTTTTTGGTAGTTAAATACCTTTAGCTGATATAACAATAACGAAGAGCGCTAGTTTTATGTAAAGGAATACGAAGGCACAGAGGCGATTTGTTTATTCACAGAAGCTTGCAAACTAAACAACGACAGGTAAATCACTTCAGATGAATGAATAAATTCATGTAATAATAATAATAAAACCCGGAGAGTTGGTCGTACGGTTAGGGGCGCGCACCTGTGAGCTTGCATTAGAGAGATAATGGGTTCGAACCCCAATGTTGGCAGTCCTGAAGATGGTTTTCCATTTCCCGTGGTTTCCCATTTTCACACCAGGCAAATGCTGTGGCTGTATCTTAATTAAGGCCACGGTCGCTTCCTTCCCACTCCTGGACCTGTCCTATCCCATCGTCGCCGTAAGACCTATCTTAGCCGGTGCGATGTAAAGCAAATTATTTATTATTATGACTATTATTATTATTATTATTATTATTATTATTATTATTATTATTATTATTATTATTATTATTATTATTGTTACGGAGATTTTCCGTGGTAGGTAGAGGTGAAAGAAGGTGCGGGTGTGAATAGGTCTCCAGCTACGAAAGCAAAATTAATTTAAAATTTAACAAGGTTATATTTTCTTTTTTAAAACAAAGAAATAACAAGCATGGCAGGTACAAAGTAGCAAATCAAAAGGGGTAGTTACAATATTTACAGGATTTGGGCTTCGCGCCCTGATTTTACACTGCTTGGGCAATCAGCTCAATTTTACCCCCAAACACGAGTTTTAACAGAGGGGCAGAAAACCCCATTCATACCTAGGAGGCCTTGCTCCAAATTACACAGAAAAGCCTCCACGAGGCATACAACACCTTTTTTTTTTTTAAAGAGCCACTCGCTCTCAAAATTTAAGCCTCTCCCAGGCCACACCAAACTCCACCTTCAAGTTGTCCTCACCGGACATAAACACAGGGGTAAAATACCCAATCTACTGAGGTCTATTAAATGAAAAGCAGGTTAATTAAATGACCTCTAAAATAACAATTTGAGAGGAGGCGAACTTGCACTCCTAATACACTTTGATTAAGACCTACTTGGCACTACGCCGTTAATACAAGGGCTAATCCCATGCTAAAGAGGTGACTTAAGAAAAGAACAATTTGTTTTACATTAACGAAGAATAGGTTGAGAAAATAAGTTCACCTCAAGACAATGTGAGTGGGTGCTCGAGAGGGTTAGCACTCTCTATCCCAATATGCAGCTTAAAAGAGAATAGAAGAAAAGATCGTTACATTTTAGGAAAAGGTTACATGGAGGAACGCTTCGCACCCGCCCCGAGAGTTAAACTGCTGTGCTAGCAAAGAAAGAATTTATAAATCGGCCATTACCTTATTGATGACCGCTGCCGAGGAAAGAGGCGCTTCCCGCCTCCTGCTATGTACTTTATACACTGAAAGATGGAACAGAAGTGGCCCGGAGACCCTAAAATCAGCAGTTTATATCCTCTCGCGGAAGGTTCTAGGCGTTAGGGGAATGAAAACACCCTCCCACAAACTTTTTATTGGCTCGGGTACAGAAACATATCCAAGTTGGGGGAAGATACATCGGATTGGTCGGAAATAACTCAAAGAAATTCAGGATTGGTTAAATGCAAAACAAGGGGAAAGAGAGGGGTATACAGCCAACTTAACCAAAGACTGAAAAAAAAAATTAGCAAAGACCAAACATTTGAAATAAAAATTTCTCCAACAAAATAGTTCTTTGACTCCGCACTAGGTTGCACTATTGTTGATCTTCAGTAGTGTCCTCTAGAAGAGAAAGTTCACACTTCTTACTTCAAGCGAAACAAAACCACATCAAAAATGACACAGTTCAAAAACTCAAAACTTTCCACGTGGTGACATCTTCTGAGAAAGTAGAGAATTAATAGCGTAGATAAAGTTCAGACTTCCTCCAGCAGAGGAGATTCAACTGGCGCACATTTTAAATTAGCGGAGTGGAGGTGTACCGCCCGGTACAGACCTCCCCCCCCCCAAAAGTTCCTCCCGGGGTGACACATGAAATTGTTTGAAAACAAGGTCCCAGTTTTGATGTAGATATGGAGATTAATTGCCAAAAAAAATTATAAGATTTTCTTAATTTGGTTTGATTTAGTTTCAAAATTTTGTTGTTGCAGATGAAGAATAGTTTTTAAGTTTGTAGAAGTAGAATTCTGAGGATAAACTTTTAATACTTAAAAGTGACGAAAAATTTTGCAATGTCCACCAAATATTGCTGTTGAATTCCCGAGTGTAGTCATTGCTTATAGTAACTGTCCAAGTAGTTGATGTTGATGAAGTAGGATGGCCAGACCGGCCGTTGCAGCTTGCGTCCAAAGGAGGCCGCTCGGACCCCTCAAGTACCCTGAGATACCGCTCGCCCGCACTATGAGGGGAGCAGAGGTGTTGAAACACGCCGCGCCCGCGGTGAACATATACAGGCTGCGGGCAAGTAGCAGGTCGTGCGCCGTACATCAGCCTTGGCCGGGAGGAGAGCTCCGGCTCGCCGTGCACATGTCGTCCTCGCTGGGGCCGAGGGGGCCCGTCCTCGAACCCAGCCGCGGCACAGCGCCGCGCGGCTGCGGGGGCACTGAAACATTAAAGCTAGGCGGCAGAATTGTGTTGGACCATCATGTTTCTTTTGAGGGTACAGGCATGTAGAGAGATAGAGGGGCCAGCGGCGTGCAGATATCCATGGCATTTCATCTAAGCCAGCCACTGTGTGTAGTGGAGCAGGAGACGGGAGCGTGGTAATGGCCGTGGCAAGGACAGGATGGCAGTTTAACAAATCGGGGGAGGTTTACAAGAAATGCTTAAATATAGAGAAATATAATAGAAGGAGCAGAAAGCCTTAAGAGTGGAACTCACAAAAAAATATAACCTTCATATTCCTATCAAATTATATGAAGCAAGTTGACACAAAATTTACACCGGTTTCACCTGGGACAGGTGAACCCTAAATATCCTCTCGGTGGCTGGATTGCTTACTAACAATGTAACCGGAGTAAGAAAATCGAGAATGATGCATGGCCCATGAAATCTGGGGGCAAGCTTGCCCGCGGGAACAAAATTCTTGACCATCACCTGGTCACCTACCTTCAAAGTGGTGGGTCTCCGTCCACGATCATACTTTTCCCTAACCTTTTCATGAGATACCTTAAGATTGGCTTTAGCCTTCTTCCAAAGATCTTTAATATTATCCGGATCTATTGTCTCGGGTAGAATGTCACTCAGAGACCAAAGGTTAGAGAGCGGCGTGTTGGGAACAAACTTGAACATCAAGGAAGCTGGAGTGAACTTATGAGATTCATGAACCGCCGAATTCAAAGCAAAAGCTAACCAATGCAGGGACGTGTCCCACCTGGAATGATCTTCATGATGATAGGCAATAAGTGCGGACCTGAGATTACGATTAACCCGTTCAGCCAGAGATGGTTGAGGGTAATAAGCAGAAGTAGTTACATGAGAGATGGATAAGTCAAAACAGAATTTACGAAATAAGTTAGATGTAAAAGCCTTAGCATTATCAGATACAATATATTGGCACGGACCAAAAGAAGCAAAAATAGAATTTAAGCAAGTAATGGTAGACTGAGCGGTAGCCAGCTTAGTCGGAAATAACCAAGAAAATCTGGTAAAACCATCTACACACACAAGGATGAACTTGTTGGCATTACCCTTTGACTGGGGGAATGGTCCTACATAATCAATATACAGGCGTTCCATGGGGCGCGACGCTTGCTGAGAAGACAAGAGGCCTACCTTGGTGGACATGGTCGGTTTACTAAGCAAACAGGATTTACAAGCCTTTACTAGTTCACGGATTTCACCGTCCATACCTTTCCAGATGAACATTTCACGAATCTTTTCACGAGTTTTAAAGATACCAAGATGCCCTCCTAATGGGGTCTCATGATAATACTTGAAGATCATAGGTACAAGAACCGCTGGAACAACAACTTTCATCATCTTATCATGCCTCGAAGGGCAATATAGAACACCATTCCTCAGAACATAAGGGACAACATGTTCCCCAGAAGAAAGGGTTTCCATTATCGGAGCCAGCGTCGGATCTTCACGTTGGTATTTCTCGATATCCCTAAAGAGCATGGGAGCATCTGTTAGGATGGCATTAACCTTAGATAGTATGGACTCGGAAGGTGATGAACTGTCGACCGGTTCGTGGGTCTCGACGTCGTTAGAAAACATACGGCTGAGTCCATCAGCAACAACATTTTCGGTACCTCTGATATGTCTAACATCAAACTGGAAGGCAGAAATACGGATGGCCCAGCGGGCTATACGACCAGTACGACGCGGCCTCCCTAAGACCCAGCTTAAGGCTTGATTATCTGTCTCCAGGTCGAATTTGACATGTTCCAGATAGAGACGGAATTTCTCTAAGGCGAATAAGACTGCCAAACCTTCGAGCTCATAGATGGAATACTTGGCTTCTTGAGCCGACAATGTCCTAGACGCATAGGCGATGGGGCGCCTCCCTAGTTCAGTCTCTTGAAGAATGACTGCAGCTACCGCTGACGACGACGCGTCGGTTTGGACGATGAATTTCTTCGAGAAATCAGGCATAGCAAGTACAGGGGCATTATAAACTGCTAATTTAAGGTCTTCAAAAGCGGCTTGTTGAGAAGGTCCCCACTCGAATTTGATGCCTTTCCTACGAAGAAGGTTTAAGGGCGCCGCTCTATTAGCGAAGTTAGGAATAAACTTCCTGAAGAAATTCACCATACCAATGAACCTGGCGATACCTTTAATGTCCTTGGGAGGTTTAAAATCACGGATGGCCTGTGTTCTAGAATGATCGACTGCTACACCATCAGGTGACACAATATGCCCTAGGAAAGACATAGAGGGCTTAGCAAAGGCAACCTTGGACAACTTAACAGTTAACCCAGCCTTACGAAGGCGATCGAGAACTTCTCGCAGATGATCTAGATGTTCTTCAATAGTCTCTGAAAATACAACGACATCATCCAGGTAGTGATATAAGTACTCAAATTTGATGTCGGAGAAGACCCTATCTAGTAGCCTAGTGAGTACAGCTGCTCCCGTGGGGAGCCCGAAAGGCACGCGGTTGTATTCATATAAATTCCAGTCCGTGGCGAACGCTGTAAGATGTTTAGATTCTTCGGCAAGGGGAATTTGATTATAGGCCTGATTCAAGTCTAAGATGGTGAAGAACTTGGCCTTACGAAACCATGAAAAACAAGAATGTAGGTCAGGAAGGGGCACAGATTGCAACACCACCTTCCGATTGAGAGCCCTGTAATCAATGACAGGCCTGAAGCCTCCTTGGGGTTTCGGGACTAAAAAAATAGGCGAAGAATACGCTGACTTAGAGGGCCTAATAATACCGTCCTTCAACATCTGATCGATGATTTCATTTAGAGCCTTCATTTTAGGTGGAGATAGCCTATAAGGTGGAAAACGGACAGGAATCGAATCCGTGACCTCAATTTTGTATTCAATAAGATCAGTAACACCAAGAGTATCAGAGAACACCTCGGGAAACGACTGACACAATTTACGAATACTATCAGCCTGCTCCTCAGGTAGATGTCTAAGGTCTAACAACATCTCATCCTGGGTAGGCGAAATAGAAGAACATGATGCCGAATTACACTTTAATAGAGGGATATTACAATTAGAGGCGAATTTGAAAGTGCAAGACCTACTCTGAAGATCGAGCACAAGACCAGTGTGAGAAATAAAGTCCGCTCCCAATATAATGGGGCAAGACAAATGCTTGGCCACAAACAATTTAACTTTCCATGTGAATTGAAAAATACGAATTTTGACATATAAGGAACCGAGAATTTCTAATGGAGAGGAATTAGCCGAAACGTATTGGATCGCCGACAAACAATAGTTAGGAAGCTTACAAACAGATTTCAATTTTGAATACCAATCAGCCGAAATAATAGAACAAACACTACCTGAATCTAAGAGAGCTGTTATAGGCTCGTTATTTAACTCAATTTTGAGAAAGGGGACCGGTGCGGGGGAATCCGCCGCAATCCTAAGACACTCTTTGGGACCTTCAAAAGATGAATTTGAAAATTGCTCGTTCCCTGAATTTACAACCTGTTTACCAGGGGCTGAGTCTCGGGAAGATGGATTAGTCGACTCAGCCGAAGCCACTAGTCACTTTTTATTATTGGCATAGGTGGAATTTGCACCAGAAGTTGAGCAGGAGGGGGTGCTATTCGAATTGGGACAATTCTTGGCGATATGTGAGAAAGCCCCACATTTAAAACAGCCTTGTGATGACCCGGCTCCATTCCTTGTCCCACTTGACTTGATCAGTGGACACTTGTTGCGCAGATGGTCAGGCGACCCGCAAGCATAACATTTACGGGGATTGACTGGTCGGCGAGGTGGAGGCCGAGTATTACTAAAGGAAGGCGGGGGTTCTTTCGCGACACGCAAAGAATCGGCGTATCTAACTCCTTCCGCTGAGACGGCCAATGCTTCAAGTTCAGAGAAAGTTTGCGGGCACGCCGCGAAACACAAATATGACCTGTAGGGTGGTGAAATCCCTTCCACAATAGCTTGTACAATCTGATCCTCAGGGAAATGAAGAGCAAACACTCTAGTATAAAACTTAATGTCCTGTATGAAATCAGCCAAGTTTTCATCCAAGCGTTGTACACGGTAATAGTACTTCTGAATAAGGGAGGACCTGGCCTTAGCCGGGATGAAGTTAGCTAGCAAATGGGCATGGAAATCCTCAATAGATGATTGCTCGGCAATGGCTCTTACGATTTTATCTGAGAGAATACCAATAGCATACGGATAGATAATTTGCAAAATTTGACATGGAGAAAGAGAAAACACAAGTGCATGATCCTGAAATTCAACCAGAAATCTTAAAAAAGAAATTACATCACTGGTGGTATTAACGGAAAACTTAGAGATTCCTCTGAGCAACATTGCCAATGGATGAGGCAAGCTGCCAAACCCGGGTGACATAGTAGGTAAAGGTTTCAATGGCAAGGAAGTTAATTCAGAACGGATGTTACTCAATGATGCACGGCGTTCAGATTCGTTGTCCAATGGGGCAGGGATAGTTTGAGCAGCAACGGTTATCCTATTAACTTCTCCCTTGGGAGGCGCTTCCTCACTACCTGCATTCACTATGGTGGGTTGATCGGATTTGGGAGGAACTTCCCCAGTTAACAATTGAGTGACCTTGCTAGATAATTCAGACATATTTTCAAGCAGCGTACTAGCTTCCTTCTTCTGAACGTCATTCAACTTTAGAGACAACAGATCGTTAACTCTATTTGAAAAGTGATATAGCCTAGCTTGCATACGCTTAATTTGATTGGGAGAAGGATCATTTTCATCAAAAAAACTAACTACAGAAGCTAGCCCAGTAATATTCTCCGTGATCGTGGAAAGAGAGTCGTCAATTTCTTTCTCTCCCAAATTGGGGATGGAAATGGGCAAATCGAGGGACTCTCTAAGCTTGTTTGTGTCTACTGCAACCGTGCCTCCAGATTGTACATTTCTAATAGTCAATTCATAGATCAACTCCTCCTTGCGCAAATAGTTAAGATGGTGAACATCGCGAAGGCCGGGCATGGTGACAGAACAATTTTGAAAAACTCAAAAAATTCCAGCAACTGGGAAAATAGTTAGAGTTCGGAACAAACAATGTTTAGCCGTCAAAAGGGGCTAAATTGAGACCCATTCAACCACGCTCTGCTACCACTTGTTACGGAGATTTTCCGTGGTAGGTAGAGGTGAAAGAAGGTGCGGGTGTGAATAGGTCTCCAGCTACGAAAGCAAAATTAATTTAAAATTTAACAAGGTTATATTTTCTTTTTTAAAACAAAGAAATAACAAGCATGGCAGGTACAAAGTAGCAAATCAAAAGGGGTAGTTACAATATTTACAGGATTTGGGCTTCGCGCCCTGATTTTACACTGCTTGGGCAATCAGCTCAATTTTACCCCAAACACGAGTTTTAACAGAGGGGCAGAAAACCCCATTCATACCTAGGAGGCCTTGCTCCAAATTACACAGAAAAGCCTCCACGAGGCATACAACACCTTTTTTTTTTTTTAAAGAGCCACTCGCTCTCAAAATTTAAGCCTCTCCCAGGCCACACCAAACTCCACCTTCAAGTTGTCCTCACCGGACATAAACACAGGGGTAAAATACCCAATCTACTGAGGTCTATTAAATGAAAAGCAGGTTAATTAAATGACCTCTAAAATAACAATTTGAGAGGAGGCGAACTTGCACTCCTAATACACTTTGATTAAGACCTACTTGGCACTAGGCCGTTAATACAAGGGCTAATCCCATGCTAAAGAGGTGACTTAAGAAAAGAACAATTTGTTTTACATTAACGAAGAATAGGTTGAGAAAATAAGTTCACCTCAAGACAATGTGAGTGGGTGCTCGAGAGGGTTAGCACTCTCTATCCCAATATGCAGCTTAAAAGAGAATAGAAGAAAAGATCGTTACATTTTAGGAAAAGGTTACATGGAGGAACGCTTCGCACCCGCCCCGAGAGTTAAACTGCTGTGCTAGCAAAGAAAGAATTTATAAATCGGCCATTACCTTATTGATGACCGCTGCCGAGGAAAGAGGCGCTTCCCGCCTCCTGCTATGTACTTTATACACTGAAAGATGGAACAGAAGTGGCCCGGAGACCCTAAAATCAGCAGTTTATATCCTCTCGCGGAAGGTTCTAGGCGTTAGGGGAATGAAAACACCCTCCCACAAACTTTTTATTGGCTCGGGTACAGAAACATATCCAAGTTGGGGGAAGATACATCGGATTGGTCGGAAATAACTCAAAGAAATTCAGGATTGGTTAAATGCAAAACAAGGGGAAAGAGAGGGGTATACAGCCAACTTAACCAAAGACTGAAAAAAAAAAAAAATTTAGCAAAGACCAAACATTTGAAATAAAAATTTCTCCAACAAAATAGTTCTTTGACTCCGCACTAGGTTGCACTATTGTTGATCTTCAGTAGTGTCCTCTAGAAGAGAAAGTTCACACTTCTTACTTCAAGCGAAACAAAACCACATCAAAAATGACACAGTTCAAAAACTCAAAACTTTCCACGTGGTGACATCTTCTGAGAAAGTAGAGAATTAATAGCGTAGATAAAGTTCAGACTTCCTCCAGCAGAGGAGTTTCAACTGGCGCACATTTTAAATTAGCGGAGTGGAGGTGTACCGCCCGGTACAATTATTATTATTATTATTATTATTATTATTATTATTATTATTATTATTATTATTATTATTATTATTATTATTATTATTGTAGTGCCTTTTCCATTACTGGAGGTTGGCCACTATCACAGTGAATTTTACACGATGTCCGGCTCTCCTTATCAGTCTTATCGAATCTGGTCCTGCCCACTCCCTAAGTTCCTCAGCCACAAGAGTTGCATCGACCACGACCTATATGTCCATCAATTTTACACTGTAATGTTACGAAGTTGCTCTTATTATTACTCATATCATGCCCAACGTAGGATGGCTTTCTTTTCGTAATTGTGCACACCAATATTCGTTCCCTCCTCATGTGCCTGAGTATGACAACAGTAGTCAGTTCACGAGATCCGTAAAATTCTTCGGAAGACCCAAACCTCAAAAGTATTTATTGTCCTAATGGTGTGACATTTCAGAGCCCATGTTTCAGTTCCGTACAAAAGCAATGATTATACACAGCATCTGAAGAAGTTGCGACCTGTCTTCAAGATGACGCTTCTGTGATAAAGTAGATTCCTCATTTTCAAAAAGTTAAAACGAGCAATTTCTATTTGTACTCGGATCTAAATTCGGGTCCAGGTCCTCAGTAATCCAAGGCACTTTCGTCCTTGTTCAACTTGTTCCTATAAATGTTCATAAGAATGTGAGTTTTACGAGTTCTAGTAATGGCCATAAACTTTGTCTTGTCTATGTTAATTTTAATCCGAGTTTATTCCTTTCTTATACATAATAATACATGAAATAATGACTGAAATAGAACTGATGCACCGAGAGCTTGAAGAGTCAGTCATATTATCCAGAATTGCAGACAAGAAAAGATTAAATGGAGCAGCTTTCCTTTGTAAATACTCGGGTGTATGGAGTAGGCTGGCATGTAATTCATCACAGAAGGAAGGATAAAACGCCTCGAGAGGAAATACTTGCACTACATTCCATTATCTCACAAACGTCGGAACTGAGACGAGTCTACATTCCAGGATCTCTCGCTGTAGCAGGAGAGAGAATGATATTACCTCTGCGCTGAAGTCTGTAATTTGCGTGGTTCCTCAGAATATATACAAAGGTAATCATGAAAATGATATAGAAGAGATACTACAGTGTACACCTAGCTGGTTTGAATAGAAAGTTGATAAGGTATGCTAATATTCCAGGCTTCAAGTCTCAGTCACCAAAATTACCCAGTTTTTTTTTTTAAACCCTATATTTTAACGTACAATATTAAAGTTCCATTTTCTGCTTCTTGATGACTGGAAACCAAGTGGATCGTATAATAATTTCATGTTGCTATTACAGCCGTATGCAACCCTATTAAGGCAGATATTCGATGAGTGTGGGTGGTGTCTTCCTTGACCTGAAATTGCGTGCTTTTGTGGTGGAAGATAGTGTTGTGTGTGGCCCCGAGCCAAGGTAATTACCACTTCACGATAAAGAACCTTCACCTAAGCTGGGAATCGAACTCAGTTCTCCAAGGCCCTAAGATGCTGACCACTTAGCCATGGAATCGGACTTCGAATGGTCATATCGGTCATCAACACTTTGTATAGATCCCATGCCTTTCCATTCACCTCCTGTCATTATAATATGCGTCCTAGCCTTTGGTCTAGTGGGTCCCTGGTTCGATTCCCGGTCGGGTCGGTCATTTTAACCTTCATTGGTCATTCTGATGGCTCCGGAGCTGGGTATGTGTGACGTTTTCAACATAGGTAGAGCCCCATCCTCACAGACGCATAGGCCGACTATACGGGGTCAACTCGAAAGTACTGCGCGCCATTAATCTGTAACAGCCTGAATTCTTGAAGTAGGTTGTTTGTCCTCAGGAACATAAGAAGAAGTAAGAGGGACTCAAACGGTGGGTAAACTATTGAAACTATTGAGATGTATACACAACTTGGATAAGGAGTAATCACTGTAAGTACCTAGGTGTTCTATGTGGCGATTGCTGCCGCTCTTTAGCTGAGGTAGAAATTTGAAATTACCGAGCTGTTCCGTCTCACATTTCAACATGACTTGGGGACTCTTAGCGCGTGAACTGTTGGTATTGTTTGGTACGTTTAGGATGTTGTATTGTTGTGTTTTTAAACCTATATTTGAGGTAGGTTTAATTAGGTATTCATTATTTATTTATTTTGGATTAGAAGTTAGTTTGCTTGGGATGAATGACAGTTCTTATGGAGTTCGGAGGGACTGGTTGTTGTAGTCACGGGGTTGAGTGTAGGGTTTGAAGGGAGGGATATATATGTGGGTTTCATTTGGGGGGGGGGGTGTCATGCAGTATTTAGGAGGGAATGGAGACATTGGGTGAATTTTACTGTACAGTGATACTGACAAGCTATATATGTTTAAATGTTCTAGGTTTCTTATTCTAGGTATGTGTATCGTGATATGTATACATTTCAATAAATATATAAAGTTTGAGTGATAAGTATATACGATGTATGTTCAGGTTAAGTTATATATATGATAAGTGTTTATATATGCAGAGGTTAATCAATTTTGTTTAGTTCCTATGCACATATGTACATATACCCTTAAGCGCGTATGGCTGGGTGTATTTGGTCATAAGTTAGAAAGTCTCTGCTTCCGTAGCGTAACAGTTAGCACTATGAGCTGTCGTCCTCGGGGACCTGGGTTTGATTCCCGGTACTGCCAGAAATTTATGAATGGCAGAAGGACTGGTATGTGGTGCATGCAGCTCACTTACATTGGGGTGTGCCTGAAAAGAGCTGCACCACCTCGGCATGAGGCTTACTTAGTAAGTGTATGTATAAATATTTGTAGAATTCCATGTTTTGCGTAGCGTCTCTCAGGCCAGAAGATTTGTATCTGAGAAGGAGATGTGTGTAGAAGGTGAGAGGGTTGACGGCCGAGGCCTGTACTAGGAACTGTCCAGGCATTCGCCTTAGTGCAGGAAAATGGAAAACACGGAAAATATTTTCAGGACACTGACGGTGGGGACCCGTCTCTCTCCGTCTCCCGAATGCAGAGGCGAAGAACCACCCCTCCTTTGCTCGGTTGGTCGGTCGGAGTGCAGACCCGTCGGACTAGCCGAAGCCCACTCTACAACCGCCGACCCCCGTATGCCATCAACTAGATAACCCCTATGGCACATTTGTTGGGCGTGTGTAAAGTGACTATGCTGTAGGAGTGGCTCGTGAGGTAGTGCCGGTGTGCCATGGCACCACAAATGTAATGAAGAAAGAACGAGAATTTTCTATCAAAAATTGTTAATATTACATTTACATTTCAAGAAAATGCATGCATTATATTATTCTGCCTGAATTTGAACGAGCGCGCAAACCGACGTGCGCTCTGCCGGCGCTTGTCTGAGCGTGTGTTCCAGACCTCACGGGTACCACCTGCGCGCATAAGGACACTGTGTAGAACAGGTGTGGAAGAATAATTTGGCTTGTGCGTGTGTGCTGTTGAAGGTGGAGGCAGTGCCAGTGGCCGCGTGACCCAACCAGGCCCCGATTTCAAGTAATTAGCGCCCTGGGCAAACAATATTTAGCCGCCCCCCATCCCCTGCTCGTTTTCCTGTTCCTCTAAAAATAATTGTTTACAAATTAAATATTACAGTTTTCAAGATTATGAGTTTTAAAACAGCACATTATGCAAATACAGTTAATTATCATAATTAAACTTATCAAGCCAAATAAAGGTAACAGCCAAATAAGAATCCGGCTGTTTTAATTTTTATTTAAAAAGCTGTTGATTTGTATGTAAGTAATTTTAGAAAGAAGACACAATTTCCTTTATAAAATTTAAATATATAGATTAAATTCACGTTTTACAGTTAGAATAGTTCAAAGTGTTTTATATAGGCTAATAAAATAATTGGAATAATTTGTGGAATGTAAAATTAATTTCAGTGTAATGAATTTAAGACGTAATTCACGCAGGCCACAATTACTCGATCCGCCAGCCGCCGCCCCTCAAAAACTGGCGCCCTGGGCAAATGCCCAGTCCGCCCATTTGTAAATCGGGGCCTGGACCCAACGCTTTAATTTTACTCACTAGAGTGCAGCATCTAACAAGCACAATGCAGACAACACCCAGCGCTACCAATTTCGCGATTTTGTCACTATATCTGACGACTATTAAATACTGTAACCTTTAATGCTAAGATACTCTTACATCTATCGTGCTAAAACATACATTTAGTGACTTGTTTTAAATCTCGTATTAGAGACATCAATAAATCTTTGTACATCTGTAATGTAACTATGTAGGATTTTTGTAATTTTGCTGTTTCTTTAATGGGAGCCAGCGACCATGTTACCTTTACCTAACAGAACGCTAGCACAAAATATCATATTTGATAAGTGTTCTGTTGTTTATTTCATGTATTTTTGAATAGCGTCGTTAAATTACGTTCAGGTATAACTATATCGGGTACGGAATATATCGTTTCGAAATTCATATACTGCATGTGAGAAAAGTAGCCTTGAAGTTTTCAAGTTGAAAATAAGTCATTCTGTTAGTTAAATTTTCGCGGCAACTTAAATTGTGACCAAGTGTTCGTGTTAGCTTATTTACTCCTGAGTGAGGCAAACATGTGTTACTTTCGGTACTGTTCTTATTAGTACATTTACTGGTTTCATTCCAGGTTTTATAACAAATACTTTCGGCGAATAGGCCCTACGTACGAGGCTTGGGGCATAAGTCATAGCAACTACATAGGTTGGTTTTTAAGATTGGGCAACCATGTTCCAGCACAGCCGCGTAACGTTGCCGGGCTCTGTTATTCTTACCAAAGTTTGCTGACCTACGTCTACTTCCCAAGAGCACATGAACTCACTTGTCCCCTGCCACGTCCATTTACAGTGGCCAGGTGAAGATGAACAGTTGTGAATAAGCGCTCGCGAAAGGCAGTCGCCATGTTTACCAAGCATGAACAGAGAAGCTGGTTAAAAATTCAGTGTGCTAGAGTTTGCACCAAGGACGCGAACGCGTGTTGGACATGTCTCGATCTAGTCACCCACCACCTACCGTGTGCAGACATTTCAACAAATGTGTCACCAGATATCTTTTACATGACGACATCGTACGAGATGGAGTGTCGAATATACTTTTTTCCGCCCTTCAAAAATCTGACTACCCCTGTCGGGTTTGAACCCGCTATCTTGGCATACGAAGTCCGACACTCTACCACTGATCCACAGAGATACCTACCCAGCAGCATGTGACGAACATGTACAGACTGTGGCCGCATTAGTGGAGATGCATCGGATGCGATCTTAACACACACTGTTCCTCCACGGCATATCGTTAATCATCATCATCATCATCATCTGTTTACCCTCCAGATTCGGCTTTTCCCTCGGACTTAGCGAGGGATCCCACCTCTACCGCCTCAAGGGCAGTGTCCTGGAGCTTCAGACTCTTGGTCGGGGATACAACTGGCGAGTATGACCAGTACCTCGCCCAGGCGGCCTCACCTGCTATGCTGAACAGGGGCCTTGTGGAGGGATGGGAAGATTGGAAGGGATAGGCAAGGAAGAGGGAAGGAAGCGGCCGTGGCCTTAAGTAAGGTACCATCCCGGCATTCGCCTGGAGGAGAAGTGGGAAACCACGGAAAACCACTTCGAGGATGGCTGAGGTGGGAATCGAACCCACCTCTACTCAGTTGACCTCCCGAGGCTGAGTGGACCCCGTTCCAGCCCTCGTACCACTTTTCAAATTTCGTGGCAGAGCCGGGAATCGAACCCGGACCTCCGGGGGTGGCAGCTAATCACACTAACCACTACACCACAGAGGCGGACCATATCGTTAATGCTGCATCTTAATGTTCATTTTTGCAAAAGAGTCTGAGAGCAACTCTGAGGAGAAAACGGCGACACTTCATGGATAACCCACCCATCGTTCAGCATGACACAGCAGGAGTTGTGTCTGAATTGTTCAAACGCTAGGGGTTGTCTATCACCCCCCATACTTTCTGGATTTAAGTTCCTATGACTTCGATCTAATCCCTAAGATGACGGAGTCGCTACGCAGGAAGCGCTTCCGTACATATGAAGACGTTTTTCAGGCCACCGAAAGCTCTCTTCACACCATCGACAGACTGGGCAGTGCCAACGGGATCCAATGGCTTTCTCATCATTGGGAACACGTTGTACGCAACGCTGGTGACCATATCGAAGGACTGTGGAACTTAGAACCATGTACGTATGGTATGTATAAATAAAATAGTTGCCAAAACTTAAAAGCCAATAGTTGTATTTGCCAACAATGTTTTGATGTTTCCCCTAATAAATATACATAAAATCCTTTATTTAAGAAACTGACCCTCAACGGGTTTCCCATAAGACAGAGTATTGCACAATTTTTATGTTTTTAAATATAAATGGTTCCTTAAAAGAAGCACGGGCCCACACGCACAGCCGCGTCGGCAATAGTGGCTAGGTAGCTTTCCCTGAGGGCAATCCTCTTCCACAACTCGGCCATCATCCCCGGTACGGTGTCTCCTCCACCCACTTACAATCCGTAGACGTGACGGAGATCACATTATATTTCTCCCTGAAATGAAATGGCGTATGGCTTTTAGTGCCGGGAGTGTCCGAGGACAAGTTCGGCTCGCCAGGTGCAGGTCTTTTAAATTGAATTCCTTAGGCGACCTGCGCGTCGAGATGAGGATGAAATGATGATGAAGACGACAAATACACCCAGCCCCCGTGCCAGCGAAATTAACTAATTATGGTTAAAACTCCCGACTCTGCCGGGAATCGAACCCGGGACCCCTGTGACCAAAGGCCAGCACGCTAACCATTTAGCCATGGAGCCAGACATATTTCTCCCTGATGTAACTGGATACTGGAACGTATATTGCCTGCTTCTCAGAGTGTACATCGTGCGATTGTTTTACGTCTGATTCTAGACGTACTGTTGCATCCAATATTCACAGAAGGATCGCTCTGTTTATCTTTTTTTATCTATTTTTTTTTTTTTGCTAGATGCTTTACGTCGCACCGACACAGATAGGCTTTATTGGCGACGATGGGACAGGGAAGGGCTAGGAGTGGGAGGGAAGCGGCCGTGGCCTTAATTAAGGTACAGCCTCAGAATTTGCCTGCTGTGAAAATGGGAAACCACGGAAAACCATTTTCAAGGCTGCCGACAGCTCTTTTTATCGGGGGCTGGAATATCTACTCTTCTCGTGCTACCGTTTTCAGCTAAGCAGTTCACTTCTTCATATACTTCCCACCTGTTATCGCGAAAGACTTTTGCAATAATGCCGCGAATTGTGTGCAGACGAGTATTCCTAAGCAATGAGCCGAATGGACAGTAACCGAGAACATGTTCCAAATATATAAGCTTTCCTTGTAACAGCAATCATCCTGAACCAATGGACTTCATCTCTGCACTTAATATTTCGCGACCGTGATATTTTCCCTACAATACATAAAGTACTAGAACTGTCTGATGTCTCACGACTGCCACGCCAGAACTCTCTTTTCCATCCCTGAAATATTTAAAAGGTTATTTTCAGAATATGACTGCACAGGAAAGATTGAATGTGTTAGCTCTTTTGTGTATATACACAAAAAACGTGAGGCCGTAGAAAATATAATCCATTAGCTGGCCAAAGAACCCAGGAAAAGTCTGCTATTGTAAATAAATTTCTTTCTTTCTTTCTTTCCTTCTTGGGGCCAATGGCCTTCGATGTTAGGCCCCTTAAAACAACAAGCATCATCATCATCATCCTAGCAGATTAAGAAAAGAAAAACGAAGTGTAATAATAAAATCAAATTTACACGGAGTAAGATGGTCCATGGTGCTTGGATGAACATGTCTAAAGAAACAATATTGTGAAATGTGTTAACTGAGGAATTTAGATGTCTCCCTGAAGTCCTCCACAGTGAACTGCGAGACTTTCATGCTTTTAGTGATTTCGATAATGTGCTGGATGTCCATGATGATATTCTTGGAAAAACTGATGGAATTATTACAAAAAGTAATTTCCTCAGGAGAAAGATTGACTTCAGCATAAGGAGAAAAAGAAGAAAGTTTTTCTCTACAAGGAGTCATTCATCCAAAAACTGTGCATTGGAACTTGAAAATAGGTGCAATGAGTATGGTATGAAAATTAGCCTCTCGAAGACTAAATTGATGTCAGTAGGTAAGAAATTCAACAGAATTGAATGTCAGATTGGTGATACAAAGCTAGAACAGGTCGATAATTTCAAGTATTTAGGTTGTGTGTTCTTCCGGGATGGTAATATAGTAAGTGAGATTGAATCAAGGTGTAGTAAAGCTAATGCAGTGGGCTCACAATTGCGATCAGCAGTATTCTGTAAGAAGGAAGTCAGCTCCCAGACGAAACTATCTTTACATCGGTCTGTTTTCAGACCAACTTTGCTTTACGGGAGCGAAAGCTGGGTGGACTCAGGATATCTTATTCATAAGTTAGAAGTAACAGACATGAAAGTAGCAAGAATGATTGCTGGTACAAACAGGTGGGAACAATGGCAGGATGGTACTCGGAATGAGGAGATAAAGGCTAATTTAGGAATGAACTTAATGGATGAAGCTGTACGCATAAACCGGCTTTGGTGGTGGGGTCATGTGAGGCGAATGGAGGAGGATAGGTTACCTAGGAGAATAATGGTCTCTGCTATAGAGGGTAAGAGAAGTAGAGGGAGACCAAGACGACGATGGTTAGACTCGGTTTCTAACGATTTAAAGATAAGAGGTATAGAACTAAATGAGGCCACAACACTAGTTGCAAATAGAGGATTGTGGCGACGTTTAGTAAATTCTCAGAGGCTTGCAGACTGAACGCTGAAAGGCATAAGAGTCTATAATGATAATGTATGTATGTATGTATGTATGTATTAACGAATTGAAACGTTATACGTTTGAGTAAAACCACCCAGAAATGACTGAAACTCTTTTTGGATTACGTAGGAAAATTCAATCAGAATGAGTACGTACAAAAGTAAAAAAATAAAGCAGTTTGTCCTTTCCTGCTCTGTCAGTGCACTTTTGAAACACCGCACACCCACCCTGCAGATTAGACACCCTACTGTACTGGACACATTTTTAATGAACTGTAGGTGTCCAACATATAGGGGTTTTACTTTGATATATTTGCTTAGTGGTTTTGAATTTTCTGGCACCACCAATAGAATTATCACCGATCACCAGAGCTATGCCGTAATTTACAGGCTGCTCACTTTCCTAATGTTAATTAAGCTTCTAAAAGGGGGTATATACCGAGACCATCCCGTGGCAACCCAGATTCGCATAACTGCAGGCTCAACACCAATAATCCACAATTCAATTAATGTATGCATCCAATCAGTAAAATAGAATTGCAATCAATCCAATTTTATTCATCAGTGAATATCTGCAACGCAAGTGTATGCAGGGAATAATGCAAATTTATACATGCAATCGTGCATTCTCAAACAGATTTCACTCCAACCAACACGAGTAATCACGAGTAATTTCACTTACAGTTTCACAACATCCATTAATTATTTTTGGAAGGGTGCATGATCCAGCTCTAAATTATTGCCACCTGCCAAAATTGAAATAGTTGTATATTTGAAGACTTTAGTTACGCGATGTTTCCAAAATGAAATGAATAATCAGCATTTACTGTTCTAGATCAACCCATGCTTCGTACCATTTCTATTAAAACGTCATTTGTCTGATATGACAAATAATGAATTGATTACAAAATAAATCCTGTTAAACATCTGATTGAAATTAAATAACATTAATTCCAATAGAACTGACCATGCATCATATATTAATTGTTGCCATCTACATGCTAACAGTCATGGTAGGGCGTAGAACATCACTTGCATCATAACCACTGATATGTTTTTTAGTCTCAAAGGAGAATATGTTGCTGATCTACATGCCCTTTCGGCCATCCGAACTGTAGGGTCGGTGGCTTGTACTTCCTTGTTCTCTGTTTAAATATTTTATAGAAATGTCTTGTCTTGTTTTAGTAAAGTTCTCATCTAATTGAATAAGTATCTGCTTTTCGTAGGCGTTTTTAATTTTTTGATATATTTATTGACCATCTTTCCGATAATCAAGAATTTTTGTATATTGCTTTCCGTTCGTTGCGACTGCCATTTGTGCCATGCTTCCTTCCATTGTTCCAACAGATTGTCACATTCTTCCAGCCACCAAACATGTTTTTTGACTAATTGTTCGGATTTGGATAATTAGTTTTATTTGATCCCAGTCTTGTTCGTGTATATCTTTGTCGCAAGATGGTATTCTTTTGAATTTAAGATTTCCTCCGGATCATATCGTTTACTTGTGTGTTTAAGGACCTTGTCATTCCTTCTGGAAATGATTTTAATCTTTATCTTCGACAGGGAATGGTCCGAGTCTAAATTAGCTCCCATGAGGACTGTGACATTTTGTATCTCCCTATTGAACTTCCGTCTAAGAGCCACATGGTTCAGTTGAAAATTACCCTAGTTAAGGTTTGGTGAGATCCACATTTTATGTTTTCTAGGAAAGTTTTTTAAAAGCTGTGGATTTCAGTATGAAACCATGGGCTTGGCACAACTCTATTTTGATTGGTTCTGTTATGTGCTGGGTATTCCCCAAGTACATGTTGATACTTTCTCTCCTTCTCTATCTGGGTGTTGATGTCTTCCATCAGTATTGAACCCTTCAACTTACCATTCCATCGTTGGTCAGCCACGGCTGCTACAGCAGAACAATCTCGAACTCTTAAATCATGGGTCGTTGCGGGAATAAATTCGGTCACGATCTTAACCACGCGATGGGGTTCAGAAGAGAGCCTAACTACTTGAAATGAGGAGCAAATGTGCTTACTAACTTTTATTTAATCGAAATAGCACAATAACATCATTAAATTAATATGCATTCTTGAAATAAAAAAAATATGAATTATTGATTTTTGAATGTCTCAAACACAGTCACATTACATAGCGTTGATTTGTTTCTTACAATATTGAAGAGTTGCTTCGGAGAAGTCAATATATTAGTGGACAGCGAAACTGAAAAACTGAAAAAGGGAAGACCTGAAAACCGGGCACCTATTATTCCAAACGAGAACTGAGAGTTAATCCACACGATCCGTGGAAAATCTGACTTTCAACAAGTAGAACGCCTGATTTTCTCTCAATTAAGGTTATCCACCAGTCGAATACCCTTCACGGATACGGAACACCCGCCGAATGGACCCTTAATCGAGCCAAACTGACTATCAGTTGCTTTGGATAGGTTGCGAAATATTATGGGAAAGCATGGTGTTCACTACGAGTTAACAGCCTCATTCACAATTGAAATAAAATCCCACCATGTATTTGTCATTCATGACACCCTTAAGTGATAAGGTAATCCCGATGCTAAATGTGCATCACCCAAACAGCTGTTCGGAAGGAACCAACAACAACATGATCCGTGAGGATCCTACGTTATGTCGTTCTAAAGGAACAAAACTGCGAAAAGCAGGAATCACTTATTCATCATGCATTTAGAAGAAATGCCAAACACTGAAGTTAATTAAAAAGTGGAAAGTCACTTGAAAAGTATTATTATCGAACCGATTTTCAGGTTAGAAATGGTTTCGTTACGCTAAATAAAATTACCAGTCCACGTTAAAAATTACTACAACTTTAAGGAATTCTTTCCCTTGAAAAACAATGCTACCAGTACAGATCTATCTATTTACTGTCTGTCCCAACACACTACTTATAAAGTGATTACTTAATTACTTTCAACTATGAATAAAATGAAAGTACGACAAGATTGAAAATAAAATATTGTCACTGGCTGACGAATCGAAACCGCATTCGCAACTCAAGTCTCACACTAATACACTGAGTGTCAATATGCACACTATCAAACGAAACGGACGTCAAACGATAAAACAATTAAGTCCGTAAAATAAATTAACATATCGAAGTTATTAAAGCTCAACACGCGCGGAGAATTACAGTAAAATATTTAATCTATATCGGGCCGATATCCAACGTTTGGGCAACCCTCACTCACTAGTGGTCCCGTTATCTCAAGGAGAGCTACACACAGACCCTCTTCATAAATCATATCATACTGTAGATGCTACCTTCGTCCAGGCCACTTCAACAAAAAAACAAAAGAAACATCTAATCTGAGACTTGAGTGTGTATAGCTGCCATCCCAGACCTATCGTCGGGCTCACTTGAAATCTGTACATCCTAACACTAACCACTATGTACATGATACCTTCCAAATTCTATCGTCGGGCGTGAACTAGGACGTCTCATCATCAGTGACTCCAAGGATAACATGTGACGTCCTAAATCTATCGTCGGGCGTCAAAGTGGGTCGTACTACGCCTCCCTTAACATATCAGGCGAACTAGCAATTTCAAACAACTCCGACATTTAATACTAAACCTGGTCAGACAAATAACGCACGACGGAACCACTTCTCTTACTATCAAACGAATGAAAGTCGAAAAATACAGTAAGTCTCTACCTCGTTACAATACGTGAACTCAAAAATAAATATACGTGACGAACAAATCTCCACCTCAAACACAATCTCAGCCTGTGCACTGAAGTTTTAGGGAAGCAATGCTAATTCCCAACGCACGTTTACCATTGTGGATGCCTTCAAAATAATAATCATCACTACCGCATTCGAAACTCTCAAATCGCCTATCGTCAATTCCAACTATTTATATCCATGACCTATCCAGTGAACAAATTCAATACACCCCAACCGTGTGTCCAAAGTGCTCTTTTATCCTTGAGGTCGCATTATCTTAATATTCATACGGGCTTTAAGTAACATATCGCTGGACGTTTACTACCAAGATTTTAACCTTTTACTAGAGTCGTTTTCACTTGGGATCTTACTAGAAATCTACGGTGCTTCACACAGTAGTCGTCTCAAATTCGGATTGGTAGCGGAAAACAATACAGCCTGCCTCAACACAGCCTGTTTCCTAAATACTTCCTCTGCAAAAATATAGCCTGTCTCAAACTCATTCTCCTCGCTTTATTCCAGCGGTATCACTTAAAATCCAGGCTTCATTTCATCCATCTCTCTCATCTCCACATACATATAAATTCGTCGCTCTCAATCCCTTTTTCTTATATTTCCAAGACCCTTTTTCATAATTCAATCCCCTGGTGAAAACAACAACCACTATAAAACACATCTCTTACTTTACTGTTATTACGACTTTCGGACCTAGAGAATCCAAGAATACACCGCGACTTTTCGTATCATTGATATACACGATGTCTCAAAATTTTACATCCCATGAATAAATGTAACTCTACCGAATTTTACTGAAATTATCTAAATATGCCTGCGATCCTTGTAAAAATATACTGGTTAAATGCACTTTTAACATGAAAAAATTTCTTTATCCCGCGGTAGACATTATTATTATTATTATTATTATTATTATTATTATTATTATTATCGACAAACATTTACGAATTCAACTGATATTTTGAAATTTAGATATTCGCCACGACTAATTTATAACTTATAACTTCCCCAGAATTCCACGCTTTGGACAATATCTCATCGAACATTAACACCAAATTTTAAGCGTCGCATTTTACCGTTTCTTGACATGAAGTTTACACACTGAAAGTTTCACACGCTGACCAAAAATTACAACACCTTTCGCCTGATAATTACGTATATCAACCCGACAATCATCTTGAAAAATTTGTTGGGACAGAACAAATAAAACTAACTACAACATAATATAAAAATAGACAGACCTGCACATGGCACCATTCCCAGTATTCTGGTTACATCGTCACCAGCTGACCTCGCTCCTTAGCCGTACATTTTCACAAAGAACATTATCATTTCCAACATCTCACTCTTACAAACACTACCCTTCTCACACACGATATTAAAATTACCACATAAACCACGCACTTTTCTCTGTAATTGGCACCACGAACTTCCCTCGTTCTGCAGTCCTCTACGACTGTCTGGATCGTTCCCAGAGTTGTCTCTCTCCGTTACTCCAATAAAACAGGTGTTCAACAGATAAAGGGAGCAGAACTACTCTGAATAGCTTCCCCAACCCTCTTCACTTTCAAACGTACATGAGATGATATAAATAAAATCTGCTGTGTATATTTTAACCAACGCCTACACTTTCCTAGTTCGTCGGCAAACGTTCAGAACTTTTCCAATCACCTTCTCTTCTTAACCGAGTATGTGGACCTTAGCCACGGACATGTATTTAGTTATTTGTCGATTAATCTGGCGCGAATTTCCAATGACGACGGGCACAAGCTCCCGCGGCTTCAAGTTCCAGATCGACACTCAAAAATATACGGTGGGGGGTTTCTTTTATAATCTCAGGAGGGACGCTATCCCCACTATTAAGCTTGATTGTGTAATCTGCCAATTTTGCGTCCAATAGACCGATTTTGATGAGATTTGTCCCAGACTTCCGGACAGGCTTGGAATTATTTTAGATGTTAATCTTATAATTTTACCACCCTCACAACAGGGGAAATAAATTATTTCTGCCCGTGCGTTTCGCGCGTTTTCTTCATCCCCTGACCTTGGCACGTGTAGCTGGTTCGCTGATCTGACGCTAACATGTACTTAGGCTTAACTGCATTTATGTTTTTCCCTCGGGGCTCTGTCTTCACGTAGGGTGTACGAATAATTTAACTTATTTATTTCTTTATTTGCTGTATTGCCAAAATCCCTCGTTATATAGAATTCCATGAATTGAAAGAATTGTCGGGCACTCGAGTTCCGCCGAGGTGTCCCGGTATTTCACGAGCTTGCCGTGAGTGAGATCCTCCCCACGCGACATCGGGGCTCTTAGGAGCGCAACATGGCTGCCCACAAACATAAAAGTAGATTCTTGAGACCAAATAAATATTGAGAAAAAAGTATTTTTTTTTCTCCGTAGAATTATGGGTTCAGTATGATGATGTGTTTTTCAGGTACCCTTTGTGTGACATCGTCCAACTGATCCCAAAAAAGTTCCACTTTCTCATTGTTCTTTCTGTTGTCCTCATTTATGGGTGTATGAGCATTCACGATAGTGTATATTCTATTGATAGATTTGAAAACCAAAGTTGATAGTTTTTCAGATTGAGATTCAAACTGGACTACGGAATCCAGGACGTTCTTCTTTGAAGCCTGTTCCTAGGTGTGGAATGTTTTTCATTACTCTTTGACCAACTTTTCCCTTGCATATCCTGAACTCTTCAGAGTCGAAGTTGTTTTCATCTATATATCGGGTCTCCTGAAGTGCCGCTATGATAATTCGATGATTTCCGAGAGTGTCTGTAAGGTGTATTAACTTTGCAGTTTTAAGAAGAGAATTGGCATTGAAGGTGGCTATGGAATTCGGGTATTTGCATTTGATTATGTTTGACGTTCGTCCCTGTGTAACGCTGCAGACTCTCCAGTATCCGAATGTCTACTTGTGCACAACGGTGCACCTGAGGTAATTTGTTTCACATTACACTTTCCTATGAACGATAAACATGAGTTTGGGGTAAATACTTGAGTCACCAGTTTACAACCAAGGTTGTGAGCCCCGGAGGTTTCTTCCAGCTGCCCCTAACCTGGAGTACAGACGCTGACCTAAAGCAGCCCAATCTGGGAACAGACGCCTGGGGAATTTTATGTTCTTCAACCAAGATTCGATTCTTGGAGGTAGCTCATCCGCCCTCTCTGCCGCAGGGAGATTCTTCTCTTCATTCGCCATTGAGACCGTTGAGCAGTTTTCACCTAGTAACCCCAGGCAAGGTTTACTCCTTCCGCCATCTCCACCGTGTCGAAGGTCATATTCTACGCCAAAGATGCCGTTGAGGACTTCACCATAACCCAGGCTAAGGTCCCTCCATATTTATGACCCCTGGAGAGAGGGTGTCCCAGTAGTTTAAAGCCCTGCATTATAAATAATTCAATTTTTCTTTACTATTGTAACTGAGCCAGCTCTTTAGTGTACTGTTCCAATACGAGCATTAGTCACGGGATCTTTGAAACAATATAATAAATAAAATAAAATAAAATAAACCAATAAATATGAATTAATTAACCAAATTAAATACACGTAATTTTCTGAGTATAATACCTGTTTCCATGTCCATGGCAGCCACCATAGATGAACTGGATACACTTGTTGTCTCTATTGATGTATGTGTACGTGATGTGTATGCCCGGACAGTACTCTGTACTCGAGTAGTAGAAGTCCACACTGCAATCACGTTTCTCGTCAGTTACAGGAACGGCCAGCGCGCCTGTGGGCATAGCAGTAGGCTATAGCAAAAGGAACTGTTAAAAAACGACTATGGACTACAATAGGCGCATCGTAGGTAGCTACGGAGAGGACTGCTTGTTTTATTGAACTTAAAGAAGTGTGGATGATAACAAGCGCTAGTAAAGCTTAGTATAGAAACAAATCATCTCATATAAACTAAGTCCGTCGAAGGGGTCGTATTGTTCTCCGATGCGTAAGCTGCAAGTCGCCTGCACGTGTTCGACCTGGCAAGCATCAGCCGCCAGTCTGCATTTCAGCTGTTAACATGATGAGACAGTTATCATTGCAACGCACCGTGTTTTCGTATGTAAAAGTCCTGATTTCATCTCAATGCTCATGTGCGTTACAACTCTCACTATTAGTGTGCATAAAATCCTAATGGTGTTTATAAAGTCCCTCGTTATGATAGGAATATTGGTGTTAGGTGTGCTGTTAATGCGACGAATAATTGGGCTTTCGAGACGTCAGTAAATGCAGAGGGGTACCAGGATGGCATCAGTTAATGGAAGAAGAAAAATTGCGTGGTTGGTTTGAGCAAGATTCAGCTCCTGCTTATACAGCAGAAGATTCCCATCTTAAAATCTTAGAAGTGTTTGCAGACAGAGTGATCAATGCTGGTCTACTCTGATTTTAACTTGTGGGGTAAACTGAAAGAAAAAGTGTATCGAAAAATCCTCACACATTGGAGGAACTGAAGGAAAATATTACGAATGAAATCACAAATATTACAGTGGCAGAACTCATTCGCGTCACTCAGAATGTGGTTACCAGATACAATGCCTGTATATCCCAGGAAGTACGACACTTCCAGCATATTTTATAAAGTAAGGTTTCATGTAAGATTGTATACACGCTTAAAACAGGGAGGCCGCGCGCGACCTAAGTTCGGTTGAGGCAACGGCCGTAGCGCAGCGTACAAACACCGTGCGATCGGTCTTAGTTTATATGAGTATTAGTATAGCCATGCCATGAAAATTTCACGAAAACGTTTTTTAAAACAATTGAGACTCGATTATTTTGAACTACGATAAAATTCATTCCCCTAATCAACAGAAACCTGCTGGAATCGCAAATCATTTTTAAGTCCTAGTGATCGTTATTTTATGGGGAAGCGCAAATAGGTAACCATCCTTTCTGAACAAATTAGGTGGAAACAAAATTCAAATAAAATTAAATGTTTGTGTTGAACGGAGGAATTATAAAATAAAAGAAAAAATGTTTTATTAAGCTGAAAAGTACATTGAAAACTTGAAATTTAGAACCCCTTAATTTACCCACGCTCACACGTGAAGTGAATAACGAAATCAGCAGGATTCTCGTCATCGGCTAGTATGAGTTCGAGTGACTCTTGCAGGCTGAGGTTCCGTTTTAGGCCAGAGAGATCGGCTCACTCTATGAAGATGTGGGCCACGGTGAATTCGGCACCTCAAGAACGCACTAGGGGGGAGGCGGGAGTCTTTCCTCTTTAGGAGGTAAGAGTGCGTAGATTTGCCACGACCTATCCTCAGCCTACACAGAACTACGACCTCTCCCCGTGAAGGCCGGAAAGAGGACTGCCACACAACAATTGTCTTCTTAATTTCTCTCAGCTTGTTGTGGGGAGTTCGGATAGCTAGGCACTCCCTGTGACACCTTTGCCATAAACCGAAGAAAACCTAGAGAATTAACAAAGACTAGGAACATCATATAGGGTAAAGGGAGGTATATTCGTGATGCAGGTAGGTTCGTGATAGTAGTTCCCTGAATTCTCAATAGATGTCTCTAACTACTTGTATTGGTATGTATCGCGCTTTACGGACACGACATGTATTCAAAGATTTATCACGAACTACTATATGTACATAATGGCCCTCTGCTCTCCATCAGGACTAGACTATATCATAGATTAGAAGGAATAAGATATTCATACTTGCGTTGTTTTCCTAAGGTGGCCTCCGCTGTCTAGATGGAAGGAGCCGGGCATATCAGGGAATTTTAGCTGGATCTGAAGGCAGGTTCAAGGTACACTCAACATACGTACAATCAATTGAGGAGCTATTGGTGGTGAGACTACGGTGCCGGTCTAGAAATCTATGAATATTTGCGAAGAGGATTCGTCGCACTGATTACGATAATCTGCTGGCATTCGGGCTGAGCAGCGGTCACATGAGAGAAAAAGGCCAATCAGAGCTGTTGCGCCATGGGGTTTGTTTTGTTCTGTTGTTTCTTAAGTGTGCTTTAGTCGATTATTGCATGGCCAGACAATGTTACCTAACAAACGTGAAGGCTATGTTTTATGGCTGATGGTCATACGAAAATAGCCGCCGTTGATGGATGACCATGACTTGGAGACATATTTATGATCATTTGATTTTCGTTAAGAGAAAAGTGGTTTCTTTTTTATATTATATCGTACCTTGTGCTGCAAACGTACGTCCTGAAAAAAATTCACCGCAAGTATAGGAGAAAGACAGTTGCTCGACTGCACTGCCTTCTGGCGGTTGGTGGTCCATGCCGACATGACCCGTGTCCAAAATATCCTCGATACACTAATGCTTAGTTTAAACGATGCCAGTTTCTGAGACAATAATTGTTGACGACAATTATCCTCTAATTATTGTGGGACAATCGCTAGCCAATCCAGTTGAACGAGAATCCGTTCACACGAGGAAGCTATTGCCATGCCAGTAGATGACGAGAAATGGCTGAGTGCGCAACGTGTGTAGTATCCCGTGAGTCATGCAACGTTTCGACCTCAGTCACACCTAATTCTTGACAGTAATACAGTGAAACCTCGGAATGCGAGTAACTTGGTCTACGAGTGTTTTGCAAGACGAGCAAACATTTTAAATAATTTGTAACTTGATAAGCGAGTAAGGTTCCGCAATACGAGCGTCACGCGTGCCTACGTTTTCCCCTCCCCTGTTCGTTTGTTGAATGGATGAACGAGGTCTTTGGTCCTGCAGTGAAGAAATACCTTTCAGAAAATAATCTGCCGCTCAAAGTCTTGCTGGTTACGGACAATGCTCCTGCTCATCCTCCAGGCCTTGAGGCTTGAGGACGACTTACTGGAGGAATTCAAGTTCGTTAAGGTTAAGTTTCCTCCTCCCAACACTACTCCACTTCTCCAGCCTATGGATCAGCAAGTCATTTCGAACTTCAAGAAGCTATACACCAAAGCACTATTTCAGCGATGAGCTGGTGGAAGAACATAGCCAGAAACTGAGCACCAACGAACTGATGGACTTGTATCGCGAACAACAGGAGGAGGTTATGGAGATCTCGTCCGGGGAAGAGAAGGAGGAAAAGTCAATGGAATGTCTCACTTCAACTGAGATTCGGGATGTGGGAAACGGTGCAAAATTTTGTAGAAAAACACCACCCGAATAAGGCTGTAGCAGTGCGAGCGATGAATCAGTTCAATGACAATGCAATGTCACATGTTCGTGAAATCCTCAAAAAGAGGCAAAACCAACAGTGATTGGACAGGTTCCTCGCTAACGTTGCACGAAAATAAAACAATTAGAGTGAGCCAACAGATAGCAGTGATTCCGTTAGTGAAATTCGTGCTACACACTAACTCTTCTCATGTCATCTTTCGTCTCCCTCACACCAACAATGATTCTATTGTAAGGAAAAGTGCATTTTAATTTGTTTTACGTTATATTTTGTTTTAGAAATGGTATGCGAATACATGTTTTTGTGTTGTGGACGAATCATCCGCGTTTCAATTGTTTCTTACAGGAAAACTTGCTTTGATATACGAGCGCTTTGGATTACAAGCATGTTGCCGGAACGAATTATGCTCGCAATCCAAGGTTCCACTGTATCAGAAGCAGCTTGATGAGCATTTTTGTCTTTGTACAAGTCTTCATGCTGATTCCCCAAACATCATCGTTCCCTACACAGCTCAATGAAACTTACGTTAGTATCGTCAGCCTCCTTTGGAGCCATAATTACGTGAACAGCTTGCAAATAATTTGAAAAATTAAAATATTGAAATTATCAAGACCACGCAAGCGGCTGCACCTCTCGGTTGACACAAGCGAACTGGCACAAAATAAATACACTGACTGACAGAGCAAATGCAACACCAAGAAGGAGTGGTCAGAACTTTATGCCAATTGCAGGGTAGACTGACGTCACTGAGGTATGTTCATGATGTGAAATGCGCCGCTGTGCTGCGCACGTAGCGAACGATAAATGGGACACGGCGTTGGCGAATGGCCCATTTCGTACCGTGATTTCTCAGCCGACAGTCATTGTAGAACGTGTTGTCGTGTGCCACAGGACACGTGTATAGCTAAGAATGCCAGGCCGCCGTCAACGGAGGCATTTCCAGCAGACAGACGACTTTACGAGGGGTATGGTGATCGGGCTGAGAAGGGCAGGTTGGTCGCTTCGTCAAATCGCAGTCGATACCCATAGGGATGTGTCCACGGTGCAGCGCCTGTGGCGAAGATGGTTGGCGCAGGGACATGTGGCACGTGCGAGGGGTCCAGGCGCAGCCCGAGTGACGTCAGCACGCGAGGATCGGCGCATCCGCCGCCAAGCGGTGGCAGCCCCGCACGCCACGTCAACCGCCATTCTTCAGCATGTGCAAGACACCCTGGCTGTTCCAATATCGACCAGAACAATTTCCCGTCGATTGGTTGAAGGAGGCCTGCACTCCCGGCGTCCGCTCAGAAGACTACCATTGACTCCACAGCATAGACGTGCACGCCTGGCATGGTGCCGGGCTAGAGCGACTTGGATGAGGGAATGGCGGAACGTCGTGTTCTCCGATGAGTCACGCTTCTGTTCTGTCAGTGATAGTCACCGCAGACGAGTGTGGCGTCGGCGTGGAGAAAGGTCAAATCCGGCAGTAACTGTGGAGCGCCCTACCGCTAGACAACGCGGCATCATGGTTTGGGGCGCTATTGCGTATGATTCCACGTCACCTCTAGTGCGTATTCAAGGCACGTTAAATGCCCACCGCTACGTGCAGCATGTGCTGCGGCCGGTGGCACTCCCGTACCTTCAGGGGCTGCCCAATGCTCTGTTTCAGCAGGATAATGCCCGCCCACACACTGCTCGTATCTCCCAACAGGCTCTACGAGGTGTACAGATGCTTCCGTGGCCAGCGTACTCTCCGGATCTCTCACCAATCGAACACGTGTGGGATCTCATTGGACGCCGTTTGCAAACTCTGCCCCAGCCTCGTACGGACGACCAACTGTGGCAAATAGTTGACAGAGAATGGAGAACCATCCCTCAGGACACCATCCGCACTCTTATTGACTCTGTACCTCGACGTGTTTCTGCGTGCATCGCCGCTCGCGGTGGTCCTACATCCTACTGAGTCGATGCCGTGCGCATTGTGTAACCTGCATATCGGTTTGAAATAAACATCAATTATTCGTCCGTGCTGTCTCTGTTCTTTCCCCAACTTTCATCCCTTTCGAACCACTCCTTCTTGGTGTTGCATTTGCTCTGTCAGTCGGTGTATTCAGCTATTGCACTGTCACGTTCACACAGCGGCAATTGTCCAGACAACTGGACCGAAGTGTTCACCCGTATCCAATAATTGTAAGCCAGTCAACGGTCTTCTGACAATTGTCTCATCAACTGGCATCGTGGAACCTAGGCATTACAGTAATAGGCACTGACTCGCGCGGAGTGACCCACAATGCAAGCATGCGAGCAGCTGTTGTCCTAGGACAGTCCAGTGGCTGAGGCCAACTATACACTGTTTGGAAAGGGTTCACATTTCATGTGTGACAGTGAGTGTGTCGTGACTTAACTTGAACCTTGAAACCAATCATATATTCGTGCTGACGCTGTGATGTAAAGTATGGATCTCTTGTATGATATCCTTTAAATCTTAACAGTATGTTACCTAGCAACCGTGGAGGCTATGTCGTACGACAGGGAGTCATCTCAAAATTTGCTTTATTATATTTAGCTCTTTCCGGTCTAACTGCGAGCATAGTAATATTTTCGCTATTTTATGATATATTATAAGTTTATGCGCAAATGAACATATTATTGACATATGAATTCGAAACAATTTGTTACATTTCATTATGAATGGAGTTCGTTTTACGGCCTAGCGCATGTTTCCGCGTATTTCAAATTTGCGTGAATACGTAAGATTGTCTACATATTACTAAAGTTGTCTGTTTAGAAGACTGTATTTTCTCTTTCTCAGAAGTCATTTGTGGTAAATGGAACAATATTTTTACATTTGAGTAACTTTTGACAAAATTTATCAATTAAAATAAAATTTCATATGAGCTCCCATTTTCTTTATTATTATTATTATTATTATTATTATTATTGAAAAATTATTATTTTATATCGTACTCATTATTGTTGTTGTTCTTCATTGCAATGCACATTTTATATTAGCAAAATAGGGTAAATATAACAGTATTTCAGAAAACTGTACTTGCTTAGTTATCCGTGAGACATTTTTCCGTTCGCAAAAAATGATAAAATATATAAACAATTTTAAAATCTCAAGTGATAGTTGACATAATAAAAACATCGTCTTTCAAGACTAGATGTTCAAACAAGCACAAAGAAAAAAGAATCATGCAAATATCTCCTAAAGGTACAGAGATATAATGTTTTAAATATCCTTAAAAATGTCCAGTCCAGAACGTTTGTTAGGGATATTAAGGCACAGACTGGAATGGGTTAAGAAACGTTGCTCAGATCTCTTGTATAAAAGATGTGTTTAATATCACGTCGTCCATGCTCAATACATTAAAATTACCACACCCAGTTTTACATTTAGGAAAACCGAGCTCGATAGATGCAGTCGCTTAAGTACGGCTAGTATCCAGTATTCGGGAGATAGTGGGTTCCCCCACTGTCGATAGCACTGAAGATGGTATTCCGTGGTTTCCACTTTTCACATCAGGCAAATGCTGGAGCTGTACCTTAATTAAGGCCACGGGCGCTCCCTTTCCACTCCTAACCCATTCCCGTCCCATCGCAGCCATAAAACCTATCTGTGTCGATGCGACGTAAAGCAACTTGTAAAAAAAAAAAAAAAAAAAAAAAAATTGTTAGGAAAGCGCCCGTGGCAGTATTAATACACATTGCCATACACAGAAAGTACTGCACATGAGCAATTTCAAACTTTCTGCTATTCATTTTACAAAAACAAAATCCCTTACAATTTAAAGAGTGCTTTAAATATAATTAAGAAAGATCTTATTATTTTATCTTTACAAGAGTGAGCTACGAACGAAATGCTTTCAAGCTTTGAGAACTTCCTCTTATAAAATGCCTACAGCAGAGTGTTATTGGTCTTCTTGAATGAAGTTAAATGTGAACCAGTATCATGCAAAACTCTCGTTGTAAGCTATATTTTATGATTAATACCACTGTTTATGAGGTCGAATGACCGGAAATGAATTAATCAAAGTGCTGTAATACAACAAAATAATAGTTATTTACGTAACAGCCACAGAGAGTTACGTTCTCCTTACGAGTGTGATGGTTATGTCCGAGATGGCGGTGAGGACCGAATTTCAAAAGGAGAAAAGTAAACTTATCACTTCAGTGGCTGTTGCGTTCAGTATTTTAATCCATACTACGGTGAATTCACTTAATTTAAGTTAAATGTTTACTTCTTTTCTTAATCCGTTTACCCTCCAGGGTTGGCTTTTCCCTCGGACTCTGCGAGGGATCCCACCTCTACCGCCTCAAGGGAAGTGTCCTACAGCGTGAGACTTTCGGTCGGGGGATGAAACTGGGAAAAAGGACCAGTAGTTCGCCCAGGCGGCCGCACCAGCTATACTGAACAGGGGGCTTGTGGGGGGATGGGAATTTCAGAAGGGATATAAAAGGAAGAGGGGAGTAAGGCCGTGACCTTAAGTTAGGTACCATCTCGGTATTTGTCTGGAGGTGAAGTGGGAAACCACGGGAAACCACTTCGAGCACGGCTTAGGTGAGAATCGAACAGCCGTCTACTCACTTGACCTCCCGAGGCTGAGTGGATCCCATTCCTGCACTCGTATCACTTTTCAAATTTCGTGGCAGAGGCGGGAATTGAACCCGGGCCTCCGGGGGTGGCAGCTAATCATACTAACCACTACACCACAGAGGCGGTCGTTAAATATTTAATCATTTTTTCTTTCTTTCTTTCGTTCTTTCTTAATCTGTTTACCTCCATGGTTGGATTTTCCCTCGGACTCAGAATGAAGTGGCCGTGGCCTTATGTTAGATGCCATTCCGGCATTTGCCAGAAGAAGTGGGAAACCACGGAAAACCATTTCGAGGGTGGCTGAAGAGGGAATCGACCCTCCACGCTTCTCAGCTGCTGACCTCCCGATGCTGAGCGGACCCCGTTCCATCCCTCGTACCATTTTTCAAATTTCGTGGGAGAGCCGGGAATTGAGCCCGGGCCTCAGGGGGTAGCAGCTAATCACACTAACCACTATACCACAGAGGCGGTCGCCAAATATTTTTTATACATAATTTTGACACGTCGCCACCAAATCATGCATGATCCAGGCGGTCGTGACTAACACAATCGATACAACAGCACGTGAATTATTTGATACATATGGAGAGGTCAATAATAATAATTGTACCGGGCGGTACACCTCTACTCTGTTTATTTAAAAGTTGCGCCAGTTGAAACTCCTCTTCTGGAGGAAGGTTGAACTTTATCTATTCTATTAATTCTCTACTTTCTCAGAAGATGTCACCACGTGGAAAATTTTGAGTTTTTGAACTGTGTCACTTTTGATGTGTTTTTGTTTCGCTTGAAGTAAGAAGTGGGAACTTTCTCTTCTAGAGGACACTACTGAAGAATTACAATAGTGCAACCTAGTGCGAAATCAAAGAACTATTTTGTTGGAGGAATTTTTATTTCAAAAGTTTGTTTCTTGTTAAATTTCTTTCTGTTATTGTTTAAGTTGGCTGTATACCCCTCCTTTTCCCCTTTGTTTGGATCTAGCCAATCCCGAATTTCTTTAATTAATTTTCCACCAATAATGGGTTTCTTTTTCCTCTATGTAGGGGTTTCTTTTCCCGAACCAATAAAGATTTTGTGGGAGGGTGTTTTATTTCCCCTAACGCCTAGAATCTTCCGCGAGAGGATATAAACTGCTGATTTTGGGGTCTCCGGGCCACTTCTGTTCCATCTTTCAGTGTATTAAGTACATAGCAGGAGGCGGGAAGCGCCTCTTTCCTCGGCAGCGATCTACTACCAGGTAATGGCCTATTAATATCTTCTTTTCTTGCTAGGTCGGCAGTTTAACTCTCGCGGCGGGTTCGAAGCGTTTTCCATCATGTAACCTTTTCCTAAAATGTAACTACTCTTTTCTTCTTTTTCTTGTTAAGTTACATATTGGGATAGAGAGTGCTAACCCTCTCGAGCTCCCACTCACATTTGTTTTGAGGTGAACTTATTTTCTCAAACTTTTCTTCGTTTATGTAATGTAAAGTGTTCTTCTCTAAGTCACCTCTGTAGTATGGGATTAGCCCTTGCGTTAGTGGCCCAGAGCCAGATTAGGTTTTAAAAGCAAAGTGTATTAGGAGTGCAAGTTCGCCTCCTCTCAAGTTGTATTTTAGAGGTCATGTATTAATCTTTTCTCACCTAATAGACCTCAGTAGGTTGGGTATTTTACCCCTGTGTATATGTCCTTTGAGGACAACTTGAAAGTTGAGTTTGGTGTGGCCTGGGAGAGGCTTAACTTTAAGAGCGAGTGGCTCTTTTCTAAAACTGAGAGTTGTATGCCTCGAGGAGGCTTTGCTGTGTAATTTGGAGCAAGGGCTCCAGGGTTTGAGTGGGGTCTTCTGCCCCTTTTGTTAAAATTGGTATATCGTAAAGTTGAGCTAGTTGCTCAAGAATTGTGTTTTCAGGGCTCGAAGCCCAAATTCTTTAATCCCTGTAATTGTACATTTCAAGTTGTATTTCGGCTACTAAGTACCTGTTCTATTTGTTGTTACCTAATTTTGAAAAGAAAATATAACCTTGTTAAATTTTAAAATTTAATTTCTCTTTAGTAGCTTGAGACCTATTCACCACCCAGCACCTTCTTTCATGCTTAACTACCACAAAAACTCGGTAACAAGTGGTAGCAGAGCGTGGTTGAATGGGTCTCAATTTAGCCCCTTTTGACGGCTAAACATTGCTTTGATTCGAACTCTAACAATTTTCTCAGTTGCTGGAATTTTTTGAGTTTTTCAAAATTGTTCTGTCATCATGCCCGGCCCTCGCGATGTTCTCCTCCTTAACTACTTGCGCAAAGAGGAGTTGATATATGAGTTAACTATCAGAAACGTTCAATCTGGAGGCACGGTTGCAATAGACACTAACAAGCTTAGAGAGTCCCTTGATTTGCCCATTTCCATCCCCAATTTGGGAGAGAAAGAAATTGACGACTCTCTTTCCACGATTGTCGAGAATATTACTGGGCTAGCATCGGTAGTCAGCTTTTTTGATGAAAACGATCCATCTCCTAATCAAATTAAGCGTGTGCAAGGCAGGCTGTATCACTTTGCAAATAGAGTTAATGATCTATTGTCTCTAAAGGTGAATGACGTTCAGAGGAAGCAAGCTAATACGCTCCTTGAAACTATTTCTGAATTGTCTAATAAGGTCACTCAATTGCTAACCGGCGAAGCTCCTCCCAAAACTGATCAACCCGCCACGGTGAATGTAGGTAACGAGGAAGAGCCTCCTCAGGGAGAAGTCAATAGGATAACCGTTGCTGCTCAAACTATCTCTGCCCCATCGAACAACGAATCTGAACGCCGTGCGTCATTGAGTAACATCCGCTCTGAATTAACTTCCTTGCCCTTGAAACCTTTAACGACTATGACACCTGGGTTCAGCAGCTTGCCTCATCCATTGGCAATGTTGCTTAGAGGTATCTCTAAGTTTTCCGTCAACACCACCAGTGACGTAATTTCATTTTTAAGATTTCTAGTGGAATTTCAGGATCATGCCCTTGTGTTTTCTCTTTCCCCATGTCAAATTTTGCAAATTATCTATCCTTATGCTATTGGTGTTCTATCTGACAAAATAGTTAGAGCCATTGCCGAGCAATCTTCTATTGAGGATTTCCACGCCCATTTGCTAGCTAACTTCATCCCGGCTAGGGCCAGGTCCTCCCTTATTCAGAAATACTATTATCGGGTACAGCGCTTGGATGAAAACCTGGCAGACTTCATCCAAGATATTAAGTTTTATACTAGGGTGTTTGCTCTCCACTTCCCTGAGGATCAGATCGTGCAAGCTATTGTTGAAGGGATTTCACCACCCTACAGGTCATATTTGTGTTTCGCGGCGTGCCCGCAAACCTTCTCTGAACTGGAAGCATTAGCCGTCTCTGCGGAAGGAGTTAGGTATGCCGATTCCTTGCGTGTGGCGAAAGAACCCCCGCCTTCCTTTAGTAACACTCGGCCTCCACCTCGCCGACCAGTCAATCCCCGTAAATGTTATGCTTGTGGGTCGCCTGACCATCTGCGGAATAAGTGTCCTCTGATCAAGTCAAGTGGGACAAGGAATGGAGTAGGGTCATCACAAGGCTGTTTTAAGTGTGGGGCCTTCTCACATATCGCCAAGAATTGCCCAAACTCAAATAGCACCCCCTCCTGCTCAACTTCTGGTGCAAATTCCAGCTATTCCAAGAATAAAAAGTGACTAGTGGCGTCGGCTGAGCCGACTAATCCATCTTCCCGAGACTTAGCCCCTAGTAAACAGGTTGTAAATGCAGAGAACGACCAGCCTTCAAATTCATCTTTTGAATGCCCTAAAGAGTGTCTTAGGATTGCGGCGGATACCCCCGCACCTGTTCCTTTTCTTAAGATTGAGTTAAATAACGAGCCTATAACAGCTCTCTTAGATTCAGGCAGTGTTTGTTCCATTATTTCGGCTGATTGGTATTCTAAATTGAAATCTGTTTGTAAACTCCCTGACTATGTCTCTTCTCCTGTTCAATATGTTTCGGCTAATTCATCTCCATTAGAAATTCTAGGTTCCATACATGTCAAAATTCGGGTTTTTAAGTTTACATGGAAGATCAAATTGTTTGTGGCCAAGCGTTTGTCTTGCCCCATCATATTGGGAGCGGACTTCATTTCTCACACTGGTCTTGTGCTCGATCTCCAGAGTAGGTCGTGCATATTCAAATTTGCGTCCAATTGTAGAATTCCCTTGTTAAAGTGTAATTCTGTATCATGTTCATCTATTTCGCCTACCCAGGATGAGATGTTGTTAGACCTTAGACATCTACCTGAGGAGCAGGCTGATAGTATTCGGAAACTGTGTCAGTCGTTTCCCGAGGTGTTCTCTGATACTCTTGGTGTTACTGACCTTATTGAATACAAAATTGAGGTCACGGATTCAATTCCTGTCCGTTTTCCACCGTATAGGCTATCTCCACCTAAAATGAAGGCTCTGAAAGAAATCATCGATCAGATGTTGAAGGATGGTATTATTAGGCCCTCTAAGTCAGCGTATTCTTCGCCTATTTTTCTAGTCCCGAAACCCCAAGGAGGCTTCAGGCCTGTCATTGATTACAGGGCTCTCAATCGGAAGGTGGTGTTGCAATCTGTGCCCCTTCCCGACCTTCATTCTTGCTTTTCATGGTTTCGTAAGGCCAAGTTCTTCACCATCTTGGACTTGAATCAGGCCTATAATCAAATTCCCCTTGCCGAAGAGTCTAAACATCTTACAGCGTTTGCCACGGACTGGAATTTATATGAATACAACCGCGTGCCTTTCGGGCTCCCCACGGGGGCAGCTGTGCTCACTAGGCTACTAGATAGGGTCTTTTCCGACATCAAATTTGAGTACTTATATCACTACTTGGATGATGTCGTCGTATTTTCCGAAACCTTTGAAGAACATCTAGATCATTTGCGAGAAGTTCTCAATCGCCTTCGTAAGGCTGGGTTAACTGTTAAGTTGTCCAAGGTTGCCTTTGCTAAGCCCTCTATGTCATTCCTAGGGCATATTGTGTCACCTGATGGTGTAGCAGTCGATCATTCTAGAACACAGGCCATCCGTGATTTTAAACCTCCTAAGGACATCAAAGGTATCGCTAGATTCATTGGTATGGTGAATTTCTTCAGGAAGTTTATTCCTAACTTCGCTAATAGAGCGGCGCCCTTAAACCTTCTTCGTAGGAAAGGCATCAAATTCGAGTGGGGACCTTCTCAACAAGCCGCTTTCGAAGATCTTAAATTAGCTCTCTGTAATGCCCCTGTACTTGCTATGCCTGATTTCTCGAAGAAATTCATCGTCCAAACGGACGCGTCGTCGTCAGCTGTAGCTGCAGTCCTTCTTCAAGAGACTGAACTAGGGAGGCGTCCCATCGCCTATGCATCTAGGACTCTATCGGTTCAAGAAGCCAAGTATTCCATCTATGAGCTCGAAGGGTTGGCAGTCTTATTCGCCTTAGAAAAGTTCCGTCTCTATCTGGAACATGTCAAATTCGACCTGGAGACAGATAATCAAGCCTTAAGCTGGGTCTTAGGTAGGCCGCGTCGTACTGGTCGTATAGCCCGTTGGGCCATCCGTATTTCTGCCTTCCAATTTGATGTACGACATATCAGAGGTACCGAAAATGTTGTTGCTGATGGACTCAGCCGTATGTTTCATAACGACGTCGAGACCCACGAACCGGTCGATAGTTCATCACCTTCCGAGTCCATACTATCTGGTGTTAATGCCATCTTAACAGGTGCTCCCATGCTTTTTAGGGATATTGAGAAATACCAACGTGAAGATCCGACGCTGGCTCCTATAATGGAAACCCTTTCTTCTGGGGAACATGTTGTCCCTTATGTTCTGAGGAATGGTGTTCTATGTTGCCCTTCGAGGCATGATAAGTTGATGAAAGTTGTTGTTCCAGCGGTTCTTGTACCTATGATCTTCAAATACTATCATGAGACCCCATTGGGGGGGCATCTTGGAATCTTTAAAACTCGTGAAAAGATTCGTGAAATGTTCATATGGAAAGGTATGGACGGTGAAATTCGAGAACTTGTAAAAGCTTGTAAATCTTGTTTGATCAGTAAACCCACCATGTCCACTAAAGTAGGCCTTTTGTCTTCTCATTAAGCGTCGCGCCCCATGGAACGCCTGTATATCGATTATGTGGGACCCTTCCCCCAGTCAAAGGGTAATGCCAACAAGTTCATCTTTGTGTGTGTAGATGGTTTTACAAGATTTTCCTGGTTATTTCCGACTAAGCTGGCTACCGCTCAGTCCACCATTACTTGCCTAAATTCTATTTTTGCTTCTTTTGGTCCGTGCCAATACATTGTATCTGATAATGCTAAAGCGTTTACATCAAATCTGTTTCGTAAATTCTGTTTTGACTTGTCCATCTCTCATGTAACTACATCTGCTTATTACCCTCAACCATCTCTGGCTGAACGGGTTAACCGCAATCTCAGGTCCGCACTTATTGCCTATCATCATGAAGATCATTCTAGGTGGGACACGTCCCTGCATTGGTTAGCTTTTGCTTTGAATTCGGCGGTTCATGAATCTCACAAATTTACTCCAGCTTCTTTGATGTTTAAGTTCGTTCCCAACACGCCGCTCTCTAACCTCTGGTCTCTGAATGACATTCTGCCCGAGACAATAGATCCGGACAACATTAAAGATCTTTGGAAGAAGGCTAAAGCTAATCTTAATGTGTCTCATGAAAAGGTTAGGGAAAGGTATGATCGTGGACGGAGACCCACCACTTTGAAGGTAGGTGACCAGGTTATGGTCAAAAATTTTGTTCCCGCGGGCAAGCTTGCCCCCAGATTTCATGGGCCTTGTATCATTCTCGATTTTCTTACGCCGGTTACCTTATTGCTAAGTAATCCAGCCACCGAGAGGATATTTAGAGTTCACCTGTCCCAGGTGAAACCGGTGTAATTTCTGTGTTAACTTGCTCCATATTATTTTGAAAGGATATGAAGGTTATATTTTTTTTGAGTTTCACTTTTAAGGCATTCTGCCCCTTCTGTAATATTTTGGTTTTAGATGTAAGCCTTATGTAAAACCTGCCCCGACCCGTTAAACTGCCATCCTGTTCTTGCCACGGCCATTACCACGCTCCCGTCTCCTGCTCCACTCTACACAGTGGCTTAATGAATACCATGAATATCTGCACGCCGCTGGCCCCTCACTCTCTCTACAAGCCTGTACCCTCAAAGAAAATAATTGTCCAACACAATTCTGCCGCCTAGCTTTAATGTTTCAGCGCCCCCGCAGCCGCGCAGCGCCGTGCAGCGACTGGGGAGGGGGATGGGCCCCCTCCTCTCCAGCGAGGACGACATGTGCACGGCGAGCCGGAGCTCACCTCCCGGCCAAGGCTGATGTGCGGCGCACGACCTGCTACATGCCCGCAGCCTGTATCTGTTCACCGCGGGCGCGGCGTACTTCAACACCTCTGCTCCCCTCATAGTGCGGGCGAGCGGTATCTCAGGGTACTTGAGGGGTCCGAGCGGCCTCCGTTGGACGCAAGCTGCAACGGCCGGCCTGGCCATCCGACTCAATCTACATCAACTACATGGACAGTCACCATAAGCAATAATTACATTTGGGAATTTAACAACAATATTTGGTGGACATTGCAAAATTTTTCTTCACCTTTAAGTATTAAAAGTTTATCTTCAGAAATACAAATTCTACAAACATAAAAACTTTACTGCACCGGCAACAACAAAATTTTGAAATTGCAACCAACCAAATTACTAAAATCTTATAAATGCTTCCGCAATTAATCTTAATATCAACATCAAAACTTGGACCTTATTTTGGAAACAAACCTTATGTTCTTCTGTGTTACCCCTTGGAGGAACTTTTGGGGGGGGAGGTCTGTACCGGGCGGTACACCTCTACTCTGTTTATTTAAAAGTTGCGCCAGTTGAAACTCCTCTTCTG